>NW_004567133.1:10133051-10255993 GCF_000260355.1 Condylura cristata
CTCTCTCTCTCTCTCTCTCTCTCTCTCTCTCTCTCTCTCTATTTGTGTGTTTGGCCCTAGCTGGCATTATGGAAATTTCCCCGAGAAGTCAGATGGCACTCAGAGAGGTGAAGACAGGGGTTCACTAGTCACACCAGGGGCTCAGTGGGATCGGTCCCCAAATTGCATGGATGGCCAGTTTTTGTTTTTGTTTTTTGTGCCCTATCTTTTTCTTTAAAAAAATTTTTTAAATAATATAATAGTTTATTTTTACATCACTTTTTTTTTCCATCTCAGCTGTAATCCCCTAGGAACGGCCAGGTTTTATACAGGAACCTTGTCATCCCATCCAGCATAGCCTAAGAGTAAGGTCGAGGCATCCGGGGCAGGCTGGGGTGGGAACCTTGAATGTGGGGCTGTTACTGTCGGAGTAGCAGAAGCTTGCAACCTTGAGCCTCCTAACTTCTGGGAACTGCCTGCTTTCTGGGAACTGGAAAGCATCCTCGATGAATCAGTTTCTGAAAAACAACTCCCATGCCTATGAAAGCTTACCCATGTGCAGCAGGCGTGGCTTCTCTGACCTCCGTGGGGGCTGGTGAACCTCACCCTTGGCCTAGAGCACTATAAGTTCCTGCTTGCAGAAACTTTGCCTGACTCTGCATCTCTCACCTGCACCGAACCTTTCAATAAGCCTTCTTTATCGTTTGGGAAAGGGTCAAGGTCACCATAGCTACCACTTCGGGAATTTTCTCCAGTAAGCAGCGGAATCCAAGCAACAGAATCCCCCAAGCAGCAGGCCCGGGGAAGTAGCAGGCCCTAAACAGCAGACCCGGGAGGCTTCCTGCTTCACTGGTTCTGTCTCTGCTTTGTGTTTTTCAGCCCCTGCCTATGGGAAGGAAGAAGAGGGGAGAGACACCTGGGATAGGAGGGACCGGGAGTCTGGGAGGACGGAAGCTGTGCATGGGGACAGCAAGTGTGTGGGGAGCACACCAGGGTGCCCACACAGGGTGACTGATAGGAGCTAGGGAGGGAGGCGCTCGGGTGAGACACTAAGCTGGTAGAGTAGGAAATCTGCACACACTTACTCTTAGGAGTGAATTTCCAGCCCAAGAACACATCAGGAGGAGGCAGGGAGCCAGTGCTGTCGAAGACAAGCCTCAGCTCACGGGGACAAGCCAGGAGAGCCTGAGGGGTGCGAGACTGGACATCACGGTCTCCTAGCTGCAGTGATGACCACTGACTGCTGAACTCTCTTTGCTCAACTCACTATGAAAAGCAGCTGGAAAAGACATGTTAAGGCTGTTTCTTCAGGGTGTTAACCCCTGTCTTCCAGATGGCCAGCTGTCTGACTAATGCTCACTTAGACATTCAATTCCTGTCCCTACTTTATTGGCATTTGGTGGTGACAGGTAGCCCAAACTTCGTTTTCCTGGTTACATTTCTTGGCGATCAAGAAGGGACGCCTCGGAGCCCTCGTTAGGTCATTTGAGTTGTTGGGGAGTCCCGCTGGCTGCCTGCACTGGGAGTGGGGGGCCCGGGTCTGGTCTGGACAACTCCTTAGTAGTGCTGCCGAGATTTCACCTCAGGACTTGTCCTTGCCTGACGCTGGCACTGCCTGCCACTCTCACTTATCAAACTGAATCACAGCACTTTCTAGTCTGTGGTTTTCTGTTCCAGTTCCTGGATTATGGCCAGCCTGGCCTCTGGTTTAAGGTGCCTTGCTGTTTGGCTCTGGTCTGGTCTGCCTCAGAGCTCTGTCTGGTTAGAGTGGGCGGGAAGGCCTTCATTTTCAGTTACTGCCCCTTGGGGCGAATGCTCACCAGCTGGTCTAGTTATGCTTATCACCTCATGAAAAAAGGGGGATGATAGAGTATTGCAATACTCTTTGGCCTATGTATGTATTGGGTCCAGGGAAAAGTGGCCACTGAATGGGAGTCTAAATTAGTACACTATTTTGGATTTGTTTGGTAAAGGGTCAGGAAAATGGGGAGAGGTACCCTATGTTCAAGCTTTCATGCCATTGCACTATCAAGATTTGGTTTTGGAAGGCAGTAAATTAATGGTACAAACAGGAAAACCGCAGGTTGTTCTGGAATGCCCACCACTGAACGCCGATAAAGTACAAGCAGGGTTTGAATCTCTAAGTGAGCATTAGTCAGACAGCTGCCCATCTGGAAGACGGGGGTTAACACCCTGAAAAAACAGCCTTAACATGTCGTTTCCAGCTGCTTTTCATAGTGAGTTGAGCAAAGAGAGTTCAGCAGTCAGTGGTCATCACTGCAGCTAGGAGACCGTGATGTCCAGTCCCGCACCCCTCAGGCCCTCCTGGCTTGTCCCCGTGAGCTGAGGCTGGTCTTCGACAGCACCGGCTCCCTGCCTCCTCCTGATGTGTTCTTGGGCTGGAAATTCACTCCTAAGAGTTAAGTGTGTGCAGATTTCCTACTCTACCAGCTTAGTGTCTCACCCGAGCGCCTCCCTCCCTAACCTTTATCAACCCCCCCATTATTATAACCCTTATATCTATATGTTTGTTTCAGTCAAAGATGGCTTCTGCCTTTGAGTGTACAATCAGTTGTGGTCATTGTGACAGCACCTTCTTGATGACTGAATCTTTTGTGCAGGTGAGGTATGTTGGAAGCATTGTATACAGCAACAGCCAGCGATGCCCAAGAAAGCAAAAATATTAGCTCTCCAGGCCTGCAGTGCTGGGGACCCGGGAGCTGAAGGGGCATAGGCCAAGACCAAAGAAACCCTCCCACTTTTTTAATGTGTGAGACATAGCATGAGTAGCCTTAACTTTCTGCTCAATAAGTTGAGACTTGTCAGTCAGGCTAAAACAACATCATCCTTTAAATTCCTCACATCCATGGTTGTGTCTCAGTAATCATAACCCAGCGCTGCCCGATTCGCCAGGGTGGCTTCCCCAGCCTGCCCAGCATCCTTATGGCCGGATGCTGCAGTCAATGCTCCGATGCACTCATCAGTTGTTTTGTTTCTGAATTTAAGATCGTCCCATGACAGGCATCACAGACATTGTCAGGGAAACATGTTCTGCCGTGCTGCACAGGTAAGTTGTCAGAGGGAGGGAGATCTCCCTTTTCTTTCTTACTTCCGAGTGGTGTGGACCTTCTGGGGCATAATCACTGTGAGTCTCACACAGCTGCAGGGCCCTCTGGTGCTGTTTGCAGGCACAAAGGGGTGGTCACCTTAAGGCAAGCAGGAGCCACTCCACTGCGAACTCTAAATGGGCCTCTGGGGACACAGAGGAGGGAGTGGTGTCCCCTCGTCCCTCCCTACTGCCAAATGCAGGCAGTCCTTATGTCCTAAGGAAGAAACACAGGCTTTTGCCAGTTTAAAAGTGAACATTTCTCTCTTTTTTTATTTTTTTAAAAAAAGATTTATTTATTTATGCCTTGAAGAACTGAGGTACAGGCCAGAAGTATGGCAATGGGTAAAGGAGGGTGGTGAGAGGATTCACCAGAGATAGAGTGGGGAGCAGAACAGCGTGATCTACTGAAATAACACTGCAGAGGGGAGCAGTGGGAAGACAGGAGAGGTCTGCTGCGCCATGTGGCTCACCCCCCTGGCCAGGGATTGAACTCATGCTGTAGCAGCTGTGGAGAGCTTCATAGTGCTGTGCTTTAATCTGCTGCGCCACCAGGGAGGGCCCTTCTCTGTCTCTGTTCCAACAGGCCCCCAGTTATTGATATCACCGCAAGACATGGGCTCACCCAAATGCTGAAACAATGTGTAATTCTGAAGTTGTGTCAGTGTAAGTCTTACCTGCAAGGCAAAAGTCAGAGATGTTCAGAACCTTTCAGGACAAGCACACCAGTCGTTTTCAGCCTGTGTGAGTGGTGTAATGTTTCTCTGGCGAGATAAAGGACAAGCTATTAGTACAAGCATAAGCCAGTTTTAAGTCTTCCACTTTCTCGGATTTCCATTGACCTTGGGGTGTCTTCTTCACACTGGCATGGCATACTTAACTCCATTGACTCCAGTAAGTTTTGCTGCAGTCACCAGGAGTGTGTCTCACGGCCTGCCCACTGTTCAGCTAGTTGACTCTCTACGTTCCTGTTTTCTAAGTTTCCAGCAGACTCTGACCACCTGATCTAAATGAATGTACAGGACTACCACGGAGGGCCCGACGTACGTAATTTTTAATTTTTATGCTTGGCCTATTTCCATGTCACCTAGTTTGAGTATGGTCTGGAATGGTGGCCCTGCGCAGTTTCATAGGGGCCCAAGCTGAGCCTGTTTTGGGGAGCTGCCCTCACCCTCACAGAGCAGTGGGCTGTGCCTGGGTTCAGTGCTGGTTGCTTCCTGACACAACCTGGCCATAGTTTTTGCCAAATGTGATTCATTTTTTCTACTTTCCCTGACAGCTGGGGCCTTGGGGCTCTGTGCGGTCTGCCTTTGATCCCCAGTTGTTTGCTTACCCTCCTGTTACTTCAGAAACAAAGGCAGGTCTGCTATCACTTCGAATGCTGCCAGGCAGTCGGTCCAGAGGATGAAGTTCCTCAGTGAGGTGCTGGTTACACCCACAGCTTCCTCCTTCAGAGGGAAGCTTCCACCCATCCAGAGAAAGTGTTAACACAGACTAGCATGACTTTATGGCCTCTTGCCTTTGGCATCTGGGTAAAGCCTATCTGCCAACCTTCAAAGGGGTACTGTCCTTGGCATTGTTTCAACTCTTTTCTCTGAGGAGGGTGGGGTGTCTGCCTTGGGATTGTTTTTCTGGCAAATTACACAGCGAGCTGTTTCCCCCCATACAGCCTCAGAGAGTCCTGGCCTGTCCTCCATGACTTACGATAATTATCAAGGGTTAGGACGCAGCCCTGCAAGCCGGCTGCAGCAGCTTTAGTGTGAGTTCAATCCCCCACCCCGATGTGACCCACATGGCATGGCAGACCTCTCCTGCCCCGCCCGCTGCTCCCCTCAGCAGTGTGCTTTGTGGATCTGCCTGTTCTGCTCCCCACCCCATCTCTGGCGGATCTTCTCACTGCCCCTGCATCTCTGGCCTGTACCCCAGCTCTGTATACATAAGGAAATAATCTTAAAAATAAAAGATAATTATTTAAAGTCTCTCCCGAAATGAGTTGATTCATTTCCTTGTTTAATAATTGACTCTATCAAGTGGGCAGGGAGGGATATTGTCCTTTTTTCATTTTCCCCCCAATGTCTGACGTCATTTCTGTAACACCCCCCCACCCCCTTCCACCCCTCAATTTTTCTAAATCAGTGGCCCAGTACTGCAGTTCAGTTTCAGACAAGTCAGCCACCGGGATAAGAGACTTTACGCCAGGCAACATGCCGGCCCCTTCGATAGCGTCATCAGTCAAACAGTTTCCTCTTCTTGATTCGAAACTGTGCTTTTGGTATCCCAGACCACGCAGGGCTGCAGCTGTCCAGGAGACTCTGCCGCCTGTGGGGTTTCCTTTTTATTGGAATTGAGCAGTCCCTTCCCTTTCCAGTGAGAGCCAGAAGTGTGCGAAACTAAAAAGGCAAGCGTGGAACCCAGGAAAATGTTTGCTTTCTTCCCTGCCGACACTTCCAGGCCCGGCATCAGGGTCAGGAGAAATCTTTCTGTGCTGAAATGCCGCTGTCAACTCTTCTGCCTGGGTAGTTTCTTCTGCTGTTTTCCAGCCATTGCCTGTGGGAAAGTAAGACGAGAGCATCCCCACGGGCGCGGGGGCACCTGGGCTAGGAGGGGCCGGAAACCCGAGTCTGGGAGGACGGAAGTTCTGCATCGGGACGGCAGGTGTGTGGGGAGAAGTCAGGGTGTCCACACGGGGTGTCCTCAGTGATGGACGGGGCAAACATAGGCATTGGTGGAGAGAGGATAAATCACTCGGGTAAGGCAGCAGCCAGCAGGAGAAGGAAAGCTCGCCCTTCCCCTGCACCTGCTCTCAGGTGTCCCATCCACCCGCGCTGGTGACGGCTGACCCACTGACCCGCCTGAGACCTCCTCCCGCTCCTCGAGGGCTTGAGCTGACCCTGCTCCTTCCTTGCCCCCCTTCTTCTCCTCCTAAGTGTCCAACACCCCACTGCTGCCA
Organism: Condylura cristata; assembly: GCF_000260355.1. NCBI lineage: Eukaryota > Metazoa > Chordata > Mammalia > Eulipotyphla > Talpidae > Condylura > Condylura cristata. The sequence goes on from NW_004567133.1 coordinate 10,139,087, forward strand.
CACACTCACTCTTCCATTCTGACTTTGCCCCACTCCCCTCTCCGATCTTCACCCCCTACCTGTTTCTTGCCCCACAGCGCCCCCAGAGGACAGGTCATGGAGGTGCAGAGGCTGGGCCGCCTGACCTGAGAGGTAAGGAAGGCCGCCCGCCGCGGGCTGCCTTCTAATGGGCAAACACGAGTGACAGGACCAGGAGAGGAACGGACCCGGTTTTTTCTTTAGTGAGATGTTTAGAGTAAAATGTGTAGAGTTGATTTACCCAAAGCATTAAGGTCCTTAATGGCCTTAGAACTGTCCAAATAGAAAGCAAGGTCAGAACCCTGCTGGGAAAGCTTGTCTACCCCAAGGGGGAGAGGCAGAGACGGGCAGAGAGAGGGAGAAAGAGAGAGCCGGAGAGAGCGCAAATCTGAGAACAGACCAATAGGATTGTTTTTACTGGCATGCACCAGATTCCCAGAGAAGGATCTGGAAGGTCCAGTGGTCAGGAACAACCCTTGCACTAAGGCAGAATCGACCCACGTAAACACCTCCAGTAAACACCTCCAGTCATAGAAGAGTCTATTGTTCCCTTTGTGCCTAGGAGAAAATTTCTTAATTGTTTGTAGAGACTTTCTGTGCCTCTACCTCAGCTGCGTATCATATGTCAGCTAAGCTCTCTCCTTGCCTCATCTCTGAGCACTTGCACAGGAAATGGCTGCAGTGAGCGCTCGGGACTTCAGCGCTGCCGGGAAAGCATCTGTGTTCCTGACCTTGCTCAGCCCTTCACCTGTCCCAGTGAGGACTAACTGCCCCTTCCTCCCTGCCCCTATTCAGAGAGTCCCTTCTTCGACATCTTTGCTTTTTAGGAATGGCTTAAGAGCCATTAAAGATGCTTTCCTTCCCATGAATGTCTCCCATCCGAGTACTGACCAGGTTCGACCCTGCTTAGCTTCCGGCATCAGACACGCTCGGGCTTGTTCAGGGTGGTATGGCGGTAGACCCCTTTCCCTGAAATGTCATGAATGCCAGACAGTATTTCTAGCTCCTAATAATGCCCAACTCTTTCAAGGCGCACCAGATGCTGATGGTAAACCTTGAAAAAACCCTTTCAGCGCCCAAGTAGGGATTTCTCTCTCAGAATGCCCGTTCCAGTTTCTCCCCAAGCCCCGGGGCTTTCTGGGCGAGCTGTTAGATGATCCTCTCCTAAGCCAAACAAGGAAATTCGGTCACCAGCTTGCTCCTCTGTTGGGTATTTTGATTATCTGTTTGCCCCGAAGGCGACTCTTCACAGGTGCTGATCACAACCACCTCCGGCTATGGAGGGAGGGGTGGAGGAAGATGACTCGGCAAGTGGGGTCCTGGAAAGCGCCCAGGTTTGTATTTAGTGTCTCTTCATCTCAATTGTTGAATGTGACCAGATGGAGAATACCACCGGACCTTGCATTCAGGTGTAAAACACCATTAAAATAAAATAAAAAAAAAAGGAACCTAAAGCCTATATAAGAGACCCTTCCCCCTACAACGCTGGCAGTAGCTGGCAGTAGACCCTTCCCACCCTCGGAAGCTCTGTCTCAGCTGCTTCGGGGAGCAATAAACTCTACCTTTGAAACCTTTCTGTCTCCTTATTTCTTCCTTGCGGCCGGCCACTAAAATTGGGACAAAACACCAATTTCCCTGAATGTGCACTGAGAATTCTGGCCAGAGACATCCCTGAATGTATAACCAACAAATCGCACCCCGGCATCTACGATTCAACTGTGGGGGTGGGGAGTGGTCTGGTAAATGAGTCTGGTTCCAACACTGTGCTTTTGAAAAAACGAAAGGACCAAAGAGCAGAAACAGCTCCGTGAGCGGCTCGCTGTCTACTGCCCTGACAGCCACACGAGCTCCCAGCTCAGCACTCGGGCCAGAGAAGCTTCTCTCTTGTTAGAAGCTGTTGGAAGCACAGTTCTTGTTCTCAGGGTGAAGCTGCTCCAAGCCCCCAAGGCCAAAGGCAGGGTCCTCCCGCCCTGGCCTCCGGCTCACAAAGGAGAGTGCGCACGCCCTCTGCCGGACATTCCCGCGCACGGCGGGAGCGGCCCGCTGTCCCTGGGTGGTGACTGCGCGCCCCCTCCTGGCCATTCTGGGAACCACCGCGCAAAGCCACGGCGCTCCTGTGGAGCGAAGCCGTCCGACTTGGGACCCGTCTTCCCTACAGGGTCTGAGAGACTTTGAACTCTTATTTTTTGAGTATCAAACGAAACAGAGAATTAATTTATTTACATAAACTGAATATGCACAGTCTCATCCATGGAGACTACACTTTCCACTGTGCTAAGCAGCAGATAATCTTGTTGATTTACCAGATTCTCTGGGTGAAATAAAACACCCTTTGCATGATTTTTCGTATCTCTCTGTCCTTCACTAAAAAAGGAGAAACGTTTCCCGTCAGTTTAGATGTATGAACTCTGGCGTGCGACCCACCGGCTCCCCGCTAGCGTCCGTCTTATTTGTAAGGTGACCAGTAATGCCCGGTAATGATGCTGACTCACCTCTGACAGGGCCAGATGCAGGCTGGGAGGGAGAGACAGCTGCCCACCCCAAGCTGCTTTCTCAGAGAACAGTGGCAAATGAATGAAATAATTTCTAGGGGTCCTGTCAGGGACCAATTTGATTCTTTCAAATAGTAATTGCCATCTCTTCACAACCAGAGGAAGGTTGGAAAAGGGAGAGAAGTCTGCTTTGCTGCAAGAAGGCTGAGATGTTTTCAACAGCCCACCTACCTCCACGTCACACGTGGTGTTTTGCTAAACGCATTTGAAGGCCCAGGTGATGCTCCGGGGATGTAGGAGCCAGCAGCGGTTAGAGGGTCAGTTTCGTAGGGTCCACGCAGCGCCTGACACCATGTGTGCACTTATCCAGGGTTCTGCAGACGCCCAAGGAGAATCTGACCCGCAGTGAGTCAGCACAGCTGATGCGTGCAGGTGTTCCTGGCAAACACTTGGGGTCGGCTCTGGAGCGCGGCTCACGCGCTCACTCGCAATCCCGTGATGGTGATAGCTCCAGCCCACGACCCCTGCCCTGGGAAGAGCCTTCTGGTACTGCGGTCGGACTCCGTCCGACCTCATCCCAGCAAACTGCCGCTTCTCTATGAAATCAGTTCCCCTCCTGGGAAAATGGCGAGTGCTCTGGGGAGACAGTGTCGGCACCCCATCTCTGTGCTCCTGGCAGCCCCTCGAATCTGGCCAGGGGCCGGTTTTTCTGGAGGGATTTCACTCTGGTGTTAGGTATTTTTTCAGCTTTCACAGATGTGGCGACCTCCAGAATCCCCCACTGAGGGGACTCTTACCCTGTTGTTTGCAACCCAAACTCTCAAAATCTGGGAGCCCTGCAGCAGCAGAGGCTGACCTTGGTTTCCACCAGTGTTTCCTCAGAGTGGCGTTTGTACATTTCGTGTGAATGTGCATGCATCCCAGGGAGTTGCAGAGGGAACTCCTGCGAGGGTGAAGCCCCCTCGCCTCCGGAGGGGCACAGAGGGGGCTGTAGGTGTTTCTTCCACCAGTCCTGCTCCCCCAGGTCCTTCCACCTCAGCTCCTCCAGGCTCCTGGGGCCCCACCTCAGGCCTCCAGGATGGATGGAGGGAGAGAAGGGCCAGGCTGCAGGACCCCTGGGGCAGGGGGAAGGAGTGGGCTGGATAGTGTGTATGGGGTTATTGCTTGGGGAGGGACTCTGGGCCCTTGGGGAAGGCCAGGAGGATTCCTGAGCTCTGGGCAGGATGCGTGGGGTGGGTGCATGCAGAAAGCTGAGTGAGACTCTGAGTAGAAACAGGGGCTGGGAAGCCCAGGAGGGGCAGGGAGAGCCTTGTGGGCCTGCTGGGTCCCGAGGGCACGCCTTTGCCACCCTGGGGTCCAGCTGGGTACCTGAGCCCAGCATGCCTCAGGCCTTGCAGCCACCAGAGGGATCGAGAACTCCAGCTAGCTCTGGGGGAGGGGTGGGCCCCAGTGCAGAATTTAGCACAGTCTCAGCCCCAGGCCGGATGCCCGCCCGGCACAGGGCTAACCCGGGACCCAGGCCAGTGCCTTCTTCCCTCCAACCACAGCCCCGGCCTCTGCCACTCCCCAGCATAGGAGATTGGAGGAAGGAGAGTGGCTGCTCTTTATTCTGGAAGCTGGCTCTCCTGGTGTGCGCCCAATGGGCCTGCCCCCGGGACCCAACTGGCCCAACTCAATGCCCCCTCCTCACCCTCACCCTAGAGTGAAACTGAGGCAGCCTGGGGTTTGGCCGCGGTCAAAGTGGCTTCTGATTGACTGCAGGCTACTTCTGACGGAGCTCTCTTTTCCGAAGTTCGCTCCTTCGGATCTTGCCGGTGATGGTTTTGGGCAACTCTGGGACAAACTCCACCTGGTCAAGGACACGGGGAACCCATTATGGCTTTAGCACCGGTGGCACCCCCCAACCCCCACCCCCGCACCCCTCTTCTGTGGCCGCAGTCACCCAGACAGGCTGGCAGCTCGTTGCAGCCTTCACGGACCCCGTGTGCAGGGTTCTCTTCTGACCCCGTGAACGGGGATGCAGCCCTGCGACCCGGCATGAGAGTGGGAGTGAAGGGGTCACCTCTAACTGAGAGGCTGGGCACCATTGCGACTGGACACTCTCTCTGGTATCTCTTACAGCACCCAGCAGCGCCTTAGCCCTGGTTGCGTGGAGCAGAGTCGCCTAGAGAGCCAAGGTGGACTCTGGACACTGCAGGCCAGCAGCCTGGCCACGTGGCTGGCCTGTTACCCACAATGGCAGCTGGACCTCCCGAGGGGACACACCCCGCCTCTCTGAACACAGCCTCAGATACGCTGGTGCCGGACACACGTGGGCTTAGCTCTGTTAGTGGCTGTTGCTACAGACAGTTCTAGCCTCTGACCTCAGTTTCCTGTCCATACGTGCTTTATGTTAAAAATAAAAGATCTAGCTCATCATTTTAAATGACAGGATAACATCCCATTTTATAAGTGAACCACTTCTCGGTTGTTGGACATTTTTGCAGATTGCAAGTGACATTTAAAGCAAATAAAGGAGAATAAAAATAGAGTGCAGCGCATGCTGTAAGGAGAAATATGCTGTTACTTTTATTTTGTTTGTATATATGTAGGGATTCATTTGCAAAAATAATGTATTTCTTATGTGAATAGTTTTCAAAAAGTTTGGAAGTGCCCAATTTGGATTTCTTTTCCAACGTCTGAAAGATTATCTTAATCTTCTGGGGCACCGGGGCTATTTTTCTGATCTTTTTCTTTAGGTTAATGGCCAGCAATGGATTCCTCCAGACACAGTGAAGCTTCCCTCCCATGGAGTTGGCCCCACCCCTCCCCCAAGCTGAAATGTCTCACCTGCAGAGGAAAAATCCTAATGCTTTTTGCCCTGCTCAGCTTCCTCCCGCCACCCTGTGGGATGGGCTCCCTGGCAACAGCCGGGGAGACAGGGGCCCTGTCTTGCTCACCTTCCTGGGGTACTTGTAGGGGGCGGTCACTGACTTCACGTGTTCCTGCAGCTCCTTGGTCAGCTGGTCTTGGTCACGTGACTTGAACTCCGGGTTCAGGACCACAAAGGCCTTCACCACCTGTGATGCAGAGCAGAGGCTTGGCTTGGGGTGAGCGCCGACTACTGACCCAGATTCAAAACGGGATACTTGTTCCATGATGCAAAGACCAGCTGGCAGCTGAACTTTCAGAACAGGACAGGAACGAGCTCTGATCCCCGATTTTTATTCTTGGCGTTGGAAATTTTTTATTCCCTACCCCAACCCCCTTAATCTCAATATCCTTCTCTGCAAAATGGAGACAATACAGATTCATTGCTGATCAGGTTTATGGGAAAGCTCCACGAGATAATACATAGGAATTATGAAGATAGCTTAAACTTGTCATTATGTCTGTCATCACCAATTTTACTATTGCTCTATTTCAGTTTATGCCTGAACTTTGTGGGCAGTTAATACTGGTTAGTAACTTATCACTTTTATATTTGGATTATTTGGATGCCACTTAATTTCGCAGGGCCTTGTACACAGCAGTGCGCAAGGACACTTTTTAATCAGGCTCTGGGCAGAGTGCTGAGATTCCCTTTTTGCCTCATTGGTATGAGCGCTGTGACCTAGGCAAGTTAGTTAACCTCTTTAAGTTCGTTTTCCTTCCACTAAAAAGGGTATAAGAATAATCCCAAATCACTGGGCTGTGAGGAAAATGAGCTGCATATAATAAGAGTTTATTATATATTAATTGTCACCGTCAGGTCATCTTCAATCCCAGAGGAGGCCACAGTGCCCCCTGGTGACCAAAGCTTGAAAATACACATGCGCACCGCAGTCTCCTCCCTTCTCTGGGAGCAAGGCTGGCAGAAAGCACCTGGAAGCTTCCCTGCACCAGCCTGCCCAGTGCCCACACACAGACGCGGTGGCCTCCTCACCTCTCCTCGTGTTGGGTCCGGGCTGCCCACCACAGCCGACTCGGCCACTGCGGGGTGTTCCGCCAGGGCGTTCTCCACCTCTGCAGGCCCAATGCGGTACCTGCAGACCAAGGGTTGGGTCTCTGGTTCTGACAGGCGCCCAGGGGTGACCCAAACCCCCCAGTCTCATGTTTTAGAGGGCCACATCTTCCCTTGCACTGAGGGGGACTGTGCAATAGGATGCAGGGTGAAGACCCTCCTTGCACCCCAAAATACAAATGCACCCTCAGGAGCTCTGGGGCTGCTCACCCCACTTCCTGTGAGGGAGGGGGCGGATCTTGGTGCTTGCCATGGGGCTGGGGGCGGGACTGGGCTCTGCAGCTCCACCCCGCGGGAAGCCCCTTGGAAGCCTCAAGTTTCATCCTCAAGCGTGCAAAATCTGCCTCTTACTCCTCGTCCTATCTCTCAGCCCTTGTTTTAGAAATTGGAAAATAAAATAAACTTCACTTCCTTGCACTATCCCAGACAACTCCTTTCTGGCCTTCGTTTCTCTGAATCACGGAAGGGCTAGGGAAAACAGCTTCGGAGCCAGGGCGGGGTGCAGACCCCTGCTCCCCGCGCAGCCTTATACCGGAGGAGCCTCTCCTCACCAGCCACTCAGTTTCCTCAGGAGAGCGCCGTGCAGCGACTTGAGTGCGCTTTCCCTACTCGGCTTCCTAAAGAGGACCTGTTACTGCCACTTGCGACCCACAGAGCAGAGCAATCACAGAATAAGTGCCTCCAGCACGCAGGACCGAAGTCGCGTCTCCCTTCCCTGCCGGTCTTGCAAGCTGGCTTACTAGGATTTGCCTTCAAGACCTTCTTGAGCTTCAGATCTCTTGATTCTTTTGGGTGAAGGACTTTGGGGAGGTGTGCAGCTAGCCCCAGCCCAGGACCTCAGACTCGGCCTTGCTGGGAATGAGGCTGAGGGAGGGTACCAGACATGGAGGGGTTCCTCGGGGGCTGGGCTTGGGGTGGAGGGACCTACCCTGAGGCGTTAATGACGTCATCCGCCCTCCCCAGGAACCAGAAGTAGCCCTCTTCATCTATGGTGGCTCTGTCCCCCGTGTTGTAAAAGTCCCCACACTCCACCTCGGCAGTCTTCTCTGGGTCGTTCTGCAAAGACAAGGGCACCCCTTTGTTGAAGAGTTGATGAGCCAGTACCAGAGGGTGCTGGATCCCACTCCTGGCGCCTTTTGAAATCTCTCTGAACCTGTCTTCCTTGCACATCCCGCTCAAGTCGACAGCATTAGGACCATTCAAGAACAACGAACAAACCATAACTCATTTTGCGTGACCTCCGGTAGGCCAAGATCTGGGTAGAACATAAACTGCTTACTGTGCCCACTGGCAGCTGGGGGACACAGGTGTCTGGAAGCTTGGGAGGTGGCCATAAGCAGCCTAGTGCATTTTCCTCCCAATACTCACTAGGAGTCTGCAAGGCTCATAACTTTCAATACAACTTTGTATGTGAGGATAATTGTGGATCTGTATGCAATTAAAATAATGCAGAGATCCGTGTGCCTTCCTCCAGCAATGGGGTGCAGCTTGCAAGACTACAGTTAAGTTTCACAACCTGGTTATCAACATTGACAACATTTTGGACTCTGTGTGTGTGTGAGAGAGAGAGACAGACAGACAGAAAGACAGACAAAGACAGAGGTTAGCACACATCTAGGACTCACCCAAAATCGACATTCAGAAAGTCCCACTGCCACCAGACTCTCCTATTCCTCCTTTGTACCCACCTTCCTCAGTCCCCTCCACCACCCCGCCCCCCCCAGTCCTAAGCTCTTGGCAACGACTTACCTGTTTTGATGATACCATCATTTAAGGATGTGCCATTACTAGAACGTTATATTATGTAACATTTGTAGACTAGAGATTGTCCAGGGTGTTCCGTTCAACACTGTGATCCTGTTTGTTAATGAATAAAGCCTAGCTTGTTTAATCACTCACCCATAGAAGGGCAGCTGGGTCGTTTCCAGTTTTTAGCTATTATAAGCAAAACTATTGTGAACATCTGTGAACAGGCTTTATGTGAAGCTGGCGTTTTATAATCCACTTCACAGAAGAGGAAGCTAATGCTCTGGGAAGCACAGAAGGTTGTTCAAGGTCAATCGCAGGTCATAGGGAGTTACTTCTTGCTCAACAATCCATGCTCTCCACAGTCTATTAGGCCCTTCCCTCATGAAGAACAAGGAATGATGTGAGGAGTTTTCAGAAAAATAAATTTTAGAAACATCAACTCATCGCTCTTTTTGGATTGCCAACAATTGTTTTGAGTGTACCAGGGTGACTATATGACTGTGATGTGTACTTCAAAGCTTTGAAACCGCCACAAGGAAGTTGAGTTTCAAGAGCAGACATTTAGTGAGAACAGGATTGGGTCAGAATTTAAGGACTTTGTTTTGTTTGCATTGTAATTCCCTCCTATTTTGGCAGGTGATACTAAACCAACCATTCTTCAGTTGGGATATTAGACCAACTGTTTGACAAACAAGCCATCTACACAGCTCCTTGGGGCTCCTCAGGGCCTGGAGGGGGAGGATGGGAAGAGGGGGCTGGTGGGAAGAGGGAGCGGTCTTACCTCGTAGCACATGAAGAGGCCTATGGGCTTTGTGGGCTTGATTCTGATGCCGATGTTCCCTTCGGTGTTGGGGGGCAGGACGTTGCCTTTGTTGTCAATGATCTGGAGCAAGAGGCCTATGAATCTCCCCCAGCAGGTACCCCAAGTCCCACCCACCACCCCTGCTTATTCTTGTGACATTAGTGAGGGAACCCGGGGCGGGGGTGGTGGTGGAGAAACCCTGTCAGAAAATGGAATCAGATTATCAAAAGTCTTGGAAAGCTACAAGTGGCTAAAGCCCGAGCCAAAGGTCTCTCTGTCTCATGGACGTACAGACAGACTTGCAAATGTATCTTCAGGCTAAAAAAACCCAGCCAAATCTAAAAGCTGGTGGAGAGAGCCACCACCCCTCCTGCAGGGCTCTGTCTCCATACATGGCGCCTGAGGCCTCGCTGTCAGGGAGCCGCCTTCCCACCACCCCAGGTGGGCTCACCCAGAACCCGGAGGTCAAGCAGCAAGAGGGGAGGAAGGACACAGAGCGGGGACACCGGCCCTCACACCACTCACTGCCCGAGGCCAGCGGGGCCCTAACCGCTCCTGCCAATGCCCATGGGCCAGACCTGCATGTCGAAGGGCTGGATGGCCTTCCCCAGGGAGCTGGGCTTGGACGTCATGCCCCGGAGGTTTCCACAGCTTATTCCCTGTCACAAGAGAGAGGGCTGGAGTTGCCCACAGGATCCAGGCTGGTGGCAGCACAGGCCGCCCCTGCTGTGTCGGACGCGGTTGGTTCCCTCGGACTCCGGGCTCCGGCCTCCACCCCTCTGCTCCTCACTGCTCACATGCGGCCTGACCTGAGCCAGGTCTGGGGCTACAGGGGTCAGTGTGTGTGTGTGGGGGAGTGCTGGAGCTGTGCACATGTAACGTGGGGTGCAGGTACCCTCTGTGTGCCAGGCTCGTACTCATTTGCCAGGGCTGTGAGTCTGCTTCATAAACATTTAGCCGGGATTGTTGAGCAGTGAGGCCGCTGCCCAGTGCCGCTCTTTGGGGTCACACCCTGTGGGGTGTGTGTGTGAGAGAGTGTGTGGTGTGTATAGAACATCTCTGTTCCCTGTTTACTCATGGTGGTGTCCCATAATCCAACTCATGTGCTGTCCTCATAAGCACCCAGAAATGAACTTTTGGGGGCAGCTCCAGCCTGCCATTAGGTCACTGCCCTCAGAAGGGTGGCTCGGAGGTTGCAGGTACCAGAGAGCCAGCGTCTCCTATTCCTGCTGCCCCGATCACAGGGAAGTGGCGGCATCACCACCTCAACCCCCCATAAAGTTTGTCCAAAAGTCTGCACAGCGACCTTTTGATGAGTCAACAAGCTGTGAACTGCCTCTCTGCAAACTGACGTGAGGCACAATCAGCCTAGAACTCTGGATCTTCCCAGCAGCACCTGCCAGCTCCCAGCAGCTCCCGGCAGCTCCCGGCAGCTCCCAGAACACAGCGGGCCCTCTGTGCATCCTGGTGGCCTGGCTCAGCTGCTCCATCGGGCTCCTGGCTGGGCACACCCCGACTGGCCCAGCAGGGACCACCCGCCTACCGTTTCCGACTGTCCGTAGGCCTGGTGGATCAGGATGCCCGTCTGTTGTCTCCATTGTTCTTGCTCCTCAGGCAGCAAAGATTCCCCACCGGTACAGCAGTGCTCCAGCGTGGGGAACCGGAGGCTTTGGGGGTACATGTTTCCGACACAGCTTCAGATCCGAGGACCTGGGTGCTCTGTCCCCACGCCCAGCTCTCTCAGCAGGTGACCTGGTCTATTTACGCTACTACATTTTCTTGCCTTCTGGGTATTTTACTGATGCAGGACCAGTAGACCTCACTCACTTCCTGACACCTCCTGTTAACTCTTCTGGTTAGAACAGGTGACGCTGTTCACAGAAGATTTGGATGTCAAAATCCAAGAGCAGTCAAAGGGTGAAAATGTGCTTATCAGAACTCATCTTAGAGGAATGTTCTATGTGGCCAAGAGGGGTGTTCTCATAAATCATAAAGGGCTGAGGGGTAACCCCCAAGTGAATGGCACTGCCTCCTGTCAAGAGTGGATTAAGTGATCTGAGGGTCTTTATTCTTCCAGCTGGAAGATGCAAGTTAAGGGTAAGAAATGAATTGTTTAGGACTTGAGGCAATTCTGGGTTGAGTTTAGGGAAGGAGAGGGAAAAGGTAAATGGTTACAGCCTGGGAGAGAGAGAAAGAATTCTAGAGAAAACAGAAAAATCTGACATTTCCAGCAGTTAGATAGCTACATCATACAAGTTCTCTCCCCTACAATTTTTCATAAACAATACAAAAATAATTCATATATCATAAAACCATAAAAATAATGATAAATTTCTCAAACAAAGTGGGGAGAGTGGTTGAGGTGTGAATAGTGACTTGCTTGGGCTGGGCTCCAGTTTCACCCTCTCCTGGCACAGCAGAGAGGAGTGATGGATAGGACATTAGTTCTCTTGGGGGAAGTCTTCGTCATTCTTCATCTTTCTTCCAGAGCTGTAGCTAACGGAGCTCACGTAGGTAGACTTTTCCTGCTTAGTCATTTATTACACTCTGATTGGATTTTACTGGGTTTGGACAAAGCCATCATCGGGATTGATGGGGCTCAGGATAAAATCATACTCTGTTTCAGAATTAGCTTCATCAGGACAGTCCTTGAACTTTTTGATAACTTAACCCTACAACTTGTCAGTTTGATTTTTGTAGGCACCTTTTCAAATTTATAATCTCGAAATGATACATAAGTGCCCACACATTTCAAAGAGATTTCAGGCTAGCTAAAATTTTGAACAAATATGGGAGGATGCAAAAATAAAACCATAGCTACAGTTCACATCCATCAGATTGACAAAAATGAAAAGTTCTGACAAATACTGTCAAGGAGGTGAAACAATGGGAATTTTTAATTCTGCTAGTGGGGTACAAAGTGGTTTAAGACTTTAGAAAACAGGATGGTAGGGTGCAACGTCAGTGTGGCCTAGAAACTCCTCTCCTAGAAAAACACTAATGGATGCTGATAGGCACCAGGGTATAAGTACGTGTATTCGAGGCAGTATTAATCGATAGTTCCAAAATGAAATCTACCCAAATAAAGTGGAATACTATACAGTAATGAAAATGTAACCACAGCAATACTTAACAACATGAGCACATCCTAGAAACATAATGTTGAAAAAAGGAGCCAAATATCGCAGAGTAATGTGTGACTACATACATCAAGTTCAAACACAAGTGAAATAGAGTCATCAGTTTAGGAATATTTCCTTCAGAGGAAAACTCTCAGGGAAAGTAAGGAGGTGAACTAAAAGTCAAGACTATGGATTGCTTTAGGAGATGAGAGACCTAGGGGTTTGGCTACGTTTAATTTTTGTGATTTAGGCGAATGCTTATATGGATGCGTTATTTTCAACAACTCACTTATCTTTAAATTTATGTCATAAATTTTTCTGTATGTTTATTGATTCAAAATAAAAATATTTACAAAGATTAAAACCCATAGTGCAAGACTCAGGGTGCTGTTTCCTCATATCTCTGTTTAATGAAATAGCTAGACTGGATGATAATTGTCACCACACTTAAGAACGATTAGATCATGACGCATCAGATTCTTTAACACCTGACTCTGAGATTGCTGCTACCAGCCATAGCTACTTGTGCCATACCTGGGAAAATTCTGCTGTAGAACCATCCGGTACACCCCTGGCGCAGCGAGGCACTGGGTGATGGGATATTTGAAGAATGTCTAGAAAGCGAAAAGTTTCATTTTTAGGTTAAGAGTGAAAGGATTAACCAATTATTAGCACTTTCATTCTGATCTCTCTAGGAGAGCTCGCTTATTTATTTGTTAGTCGCATGGTGAGCTTTGTACATAGCGAGCCTTGGGTACTATGGGGGAGCTCAGAAGTGTAAGATAAGCCCCAGCTCTGGTGCAGAATAGGTGCTCGCTGAGGAGAGAAAACAGGACTCACAGCATAAGGCAGACATTGGTAGATGTCACAAGAGATATTTGAAGACAGTTCTAGAAGAACAAGGCAGAGGGAAATTCCTTGGGACTAGGTGGCCCAGGGAGGCAGTTATTGGAGGCATTCCACACACCAGCTCAGGGCCTACAAGCAGAGCAGTGGGGAAGGTCCTGGAAACCAGAGGACAGCAGGAGCAAGTCTCAGGAGCAGGAGAAACACTTTAAGGATGGAATAAGAAACAAACGGTCCTGGATTTAGTCATGCACAGGAATAAGAAGCTCACGTGAGAGGACTGGGCTTAGGAGAAGCCAGATTAGGTAGGGTCTAGTTGACCATTATTTAGTTAGAGATGGGGGCCTTTCAGTGTCCCTGGTCAGGGTGGAGGGCAAGGGACTTGAAAGGGAAGAGAACGTGAATTTTGGTGTCCGTGGAACTGAATTCAAATGATTTACGTAACTTCTCTGCAATTCTGTTTCCCCATCAGTAAAGTGGGGACATCTACATTTACCACCTAAAACTGAAGCAGACAGTTGCTAAGTCTGTTGCTGGGATCTGCTGCTAGCTGGAGCAGAAAGTCTGTGGTGTGGGGCTAGCCCACAGCAGTAGCCTTGGCTACCTTGGCCCTACGCCTCTTCCTGAACAATAAAGAAAGTCTGTGATGGGTGGCGTGACAAGCTTCCACAGACACACTGTAAAACTTCACCACTCCTGCAATTCGGGGCTCATTCTTTGGGGAGCGATCCCTCTGAGCCCATTTGACAGGTGAACTTCTCTCTCCTCACCTCCCTGAGTGTCGCCTGACTTCTCTGGGAAATTGCCTTTAACAAACTCCATGTGGTGGAGTGGACGCTTTGGAGAAAGCTCTCTCTGCTCTCCGCGCTCTCTTCCGAGCCCAGGTGCATTTATTCTCTCTCCTCCATAGCTCACCATCAAGACCGCTTTGCAAAGTTTTTTTGTTTTCTTTTTTCTTATTTACACATACAGAACTGGGGTACATCAGAGGTGCAGGGGTGGTGAGAGGATTCACCAGAGACAGAGTGGGGAGCAGAACATGCACATCGATGAAGTACACTCCTGAGGGGAGCAGTAGGCGGGTCAGGGAAGTCTGCCACGCCATGTGGGTCACCTACGTGGCGAGAATCGAAAGCGCACTGAAGCGGCTGTGGCGAGCTTTCAATGCTGCGTCCTAACCCGTTGCGCCACCAGGGAGGGCTAGCTTTGCAAAGGTTAAGTCTAGCCTCACCCCGGTGTCCTGCTCTCACCCCAGCCTGAGCTGTATCCCTCCATCCAGGCTTGTAATCCTGCCCTGGGGCAGCGGTGACTTGGGTCACTCTGTCTAGGCTGCCTGTCGTCTGGGAAGGGGCTGCTACCCGGGAGCACTGGCCGCCATGTTGGGCCTGAGCTCGTGAAGAAGCAGCAGCAGGTCATACACAGAAAGGAGCAGAAACGCACAGAGAGCAGAGAGGAAGCTGCCTGGATTCCTGGTGTCTTTCTGGTTCCTGTTCTAGACTCATTACGAGCAGCCTCTCTCCCCTTCTATCGTCACAAGACCAGTGTCCTCTCCCTTCTCATCCTTTTCCGTTAAGCCACTTTGCAGTAGGCTTCTGCCATAGGCACCCATGGGTGCACTCCACACATACATGGGCCAGAAGCAGCAGGGAACATCTTGTCCACACCTGCGTTTGACTGAGCCCTCACCCAGTGCTGGCTCTGGTTAGATTTACCGCGTTGTACTTCATCAGCCTTCTGGGTGCTTCCCATAGGGGTGTCTGTGTGTGTGGGGTGTGTGTGGCGGGGGCTGGGGGCTTGGCTCAGGGGGTTGCCGTGCGGGGTGGACCTGGAAGCAGGGTTTTGCTTTCTGAGTTGGAACAATACATTTTTAGTTAAACATTTTTTGTTTTAGTCACCATCTCCTGTCTTCACTGAGAGGTTGGAATAATAGATACTGCATGATTAAAACTCACCGAAGTAATAAGTAGAAAACAAATCACAGCAATTAAACTTTAAAATGCTGTGGGTTTGGGGGAGGGGGAATTTGTAGAATACTTTGAAATAATTCAAGCTGAAAATACACTAAGATTTTAGGGGCGTCTGGTCATGGAAGGTGGATTCAGGGGGAGGATTCCATCCTCAGCAGGGGAGCAGAGTAGAGAGGAGCAGAGTGGAGAGCCAGCTACCTACCCTGATGCTGGAGGGAATTGAGGGGAATTAGCCTGGTGAGAGGACGAGAGCCAAGGTCTAGCTTTAAGATCCTCTGGCTGGAGACATGGAAGCGAAGGAGGCTGCTGAGGAGGACGTGAAAGATGAGGGCAGATGCTTGGAGGACTGTGAGGTCAGCTGGGTCAAGTGGCCAAGGGAGGGGAGAAGGTTCAGTGGCGAAGTTGGATATTAAGGTAGGAAAGTGGGGGGGGAGGGTCCAATGTGCACTAGGGTAAAGGGGGGTCTTTCAAAGATGTGAGACTTTGGACGTGTATGGGCGGAGGGAGCAAAGTCAATGCAAAGTAGAGATTGAAAAGGCAAAGCAAAGTTTTCACAAATTAAAGATTAATGGAGAGGAATAGCTAACGGGGGGGAGGGGAGCAAAGTAACAGGGGTTGTGAAAGAGGGACTTAGATTTTGTGGGGGGAGGGGGTGGAAGGTGGTGAGGAGGAGGAGGGAAGAGGGAGGACATGCAGGGAAGGAGCCCACGGAGGGACTTCGATTATCACCCAATGTACCCATGACAACAGCCACTGCTGCCTTTTGGGGAGCATTGTCCCTGTGCCAGCCTGCATCCCCCCATCCATACACCCAGCCATTTTGAGAGAGTAATTATGGAAATGCCCATTTCACAGATAAGGAAACTGAGGCTCAGTTTAGTACGTAAACTGCTAATAAATGTGCAAAGTGGAATGAGAGACGTGATGCGTCTTACAGAGCCGGATCCAGCAACCAGGGTCAGGAGCTTGTTCTGGTTTGCTTTCATATCTCAAAATGTGTATTCTGGGCCTTGAGCCCACACAGTTCAATCCATGGGTCTGGGGAATCTAAGCCTTTTCTTCAAGGTTGCATCTTGGTGTGAGTCGATGCAATGACTCATATACTCTGAGAAAAACTGCGAGCTGGTGTTAGATTATGCTCATGGGCTCTTTGCTAAGTAAAATCTTTCCCACAGAGCCCAGTTTTTAAGCTTAAAACATGAGTTTTCTTGTGATGGTGGATGATACTGAATTCTTACCTCTACAATGACTTTGGGCTCAAACTGAGACAGCTGGTGAATGAAGAGTGTAGACCCTGATGTCCATGGCTCAGTCAAGCACCCCAAAACAGCCAGAATCCAGCCTGGGTCTGACAGACACCAGAAGACATCAGTCGTCTTCAGCTGCAGTAATTTCCTGCTAACTCCAAAATACGACAGCTCAGCTGAGTGTTCCTGGGATGCTTTGGGTTGGGGGTTGTGACCCACCCGGTACTCCATTCATGTGATTTGTGTGGCCTCCAGACCTCTTCCCACCCAGGTTCCCAAAGAACGTCAAACCATAGTGCCTGGTCACGTGTGACTTCAACTGGTTCGATCATAATGAAACTTTAGATGTGGAATGCTGAGTCCACATCTGTTATTCTTTCCCTGGATTTGAATCTGATATCTGGTGACACCAGCAGTCATTTTTGAATAATAAGGGATGAGGTTTTCTCAGAACATCAAAACCTAACAGTATCCGAGCCGATAGATGGAGAGATAAAAACCTAATTCAGAGATTAACCAAATATGACTACAGGCTGTTTCATGATCCAATCCATTCCCATGATCCAGTCCATTCCCTTATTCAGTGTTTGGCTGAAAGAGGTTTAGCTTGGGCTTTCTGTCATTTGAAATGGAGGGAGACAGGAAGAGAGAGAGAACTAATTAATACCTCACATTGGGAAAGGACTGGAAACAATGATACCCCAAAGGAAAGTTGCATTCACTAATGGAACTTTATTTTTCTACCTTATTCTTTCTGCTTCTGAGGGACCTCTCTATGCATAACTTCTTGAGAAATCACAATTCTCCATGAGCAGGCTAAGGCTTTGTGGAGATTTGCTTGGTAGGGAGGGTTTTGATGAGACACCCATATTTTCTCATCCCTTTCCTGATGACTGGGGCACACCCATGAGAAATTTCTAGCTGGGGCATCTCTCTAGCTAGTAATTGGCCCCAACCACCTGCTGGGTGTCCTGCCTGGGGTATCTCTCAGGCATCTCATGCCCAGCAGATGCCAGCCCCTTTTGCCTCTCTTGGACTGAGACTTCAAGGAGACTGAGTCTCTTCTAGAGTTCTCTGTATTTCGGTGAATGTCAACACTCTCTGAAACCATCTAACCCCCAAACCTGGTGGTCAACCTTCTCTCCTACACTAGACATTGGTCCTGTCCACCTCTTAAAATCTCAACTGTGCTAATGCCCTTCTTGTGTCTGGCACCCTGTTTCAGCCACTTTCTTTGTTCCGACATTATTCTAAAACCCTCTAACTGGTCTTTCTAACCCCTTTTCCTCCTCATCACCCCACCTCTCTCCACCCTGCCTCCAAGATGATCTTTTCAAAATACAAATGTGATCCGTTCTCTCCAAGCTGAGAACCTTTCAAAATCTCCAGAGTGTTGTCTTAATCAATTCTAAATTCTACACCAGTGATGACCCTCATGATCTGAGCTCTGCTCATTTCTGGTCTCCCGCCTCTGATACCAACTATTGTCAATCTCTGAGTTCTGCCTGCCAGATCTTTGCTCCTTTGCATTATTTCTGGCTGCCAAAAAAGCCCTCCCCTACTCCCCACCCCATTCATGGGGGGCTTGGCTCCTCAACTGTGACCATCAGGGCAGATACACAGATACACGCTGTCTACAAAGAGCCTTCTCTGCAAACTTGTCTGGTTAACAAATTGCAAAACACCTGGAAATTGGCCAGGTGTGAATGTGGCCAGCTGGGGGAGGGGGAGATGAAGAAGAGGTTTGGTTTAAAATTGATTAAATGATTAACCTAAGGTTTTGGCCTCCGTGACTGTTTGTGCTAGCTTGGTTTAGTGGTTTGTGTGAGTTGGTTTCAGGTGTCACTTTCTCTAACTCCTACGACTGGGAAACTCCACATCTGATTTCCCTCTAAGGGGGAGAAGAGAGGCTCGTTCACCTTGGCTCCCATTGCTAGAATCCTTTCTCTTTCATTCACCAAACCCTGGAGTCATGGACTGCACCAGAAGGCTTTGTGTGGCTTGTAGATGCTTGCTGATGCCACCCACACTTCCTTCACACCCCAAAGTGCCTCCACTGTTATGCATTCAGAGGTTTCTGTAGGCAAAGAATTAGGGTTCCCAGCTTTTACCTCTCAGACCCTTAGCAGTATGAACCAAAAAGAGCAGAAAGGAGGAACAGGATGGAGTCCATACTCTTCAGGGCGCCACTGCACACGCACAGGAGCGTCCCCCCTCAACCCTGTGCATACATCCCCTTCCACTTTTCCCCAGACTGTGACCCAGCCTCTAAGTCAGATTCCTCTTTCCTACCTAGAAGGGAAGGAGGATCGTAAAGCGAGTCCATGGCTGTGCTTCGCCATCTTCGGGTAGCCCGTGGTCCCGCTGGTGAAGAAGATGACCATTGGGTCCGACGTCTTTGACTTAATACAGGTGTGATCAGGGGACGCGGACCTGAAAATGTTTATTACAAAGGACTTGATTTACCCATCA
This sequence comes from Condylura cristata, assembly GCF_000260355.1. Classification (NCBI taxonomy): domain Eukaryota; kingdom Metazoa; phylum Chordata; class Mammalia; order Eulipotyphla; family Talpidae; genus Condylura; species Condylura cristata. Next base: position 10,157,784 of record NW_004567133.1, read on the forward strand.
AAAGAAACATGTTTATTACAAAGGACTTGATTTACCCATCAAAAGAAACAACGTGAGGTTTGGGGTCAGAGAAGTGGTGGTTAGCAGCCCTGGAGGAAAGACTGCACCTCCTGGGGAAGAGTTCCTAAGAGAGGTGCATAAGTAGACATAAATAGACCCACATTTCTTCATTTGAAAAAAAATGGGGGAAATACACAAAGGATGGTTTAAATATAACCAGCACTGAGATACCACTTTCTATGACTGACAACGAAGAATGCATTCAGTCTCCAGCCTGAGATGTTAGTGCTGCTCTTACCATGCCCATGAGGTGGATGAGAATCTGAGGCTTAGAGAGGTTGGGGAACTTGCCTGAAGACATCAGGCAGGAAGGAACCGAGGAGGCTTGGAACCAGATGCTCTTACATAGACTGTGCATGGCTCGCTTATACAAATGAGCTTTACAGCAATTTAACTCTGTAACATCGGTGATGAAGTGTCGGAAAGAGAACAAGGAAGAATGGGGTGAGTGACACAGGTACATCGGCCTCATGGGAGCTTGAGATGGCAGGTAGAACCTGCAGAACGCTCAGTCTGCGGCATTTCTAGGGAGCTTCTTTTAGATCATGATTTAGAGCCGTTCTGATTATAAATGCAGACTGCTCACAGCGTTCAATCAAAGGAACTGAGAAAATTTCCAATGCTGGAGGAAACATTAGCTCTTATGGTCTTCAGAGACCACACCAGTGCTGGCAATGGAAGAGTTTTATAAAATGTTCTTTATTTCAGTTATTTTCATTTTATTCTCTGGTTTTTGAATCTAGCACAAGATGTGACTTTGTTGTAATGCTGGCCTATGCGGCTGGAGTAACACAAGTTTAAAAACTGAAGTGCAATTTCAAGAAAACCAGCCTCGCACAGTTGATGTGTGACATGAGAAATGCCTGAAGGTTTTCTGAATCAGAGCTTTGGAGATGGATGATGTCTGTCATAGTTCCGCTGCTTCTCTTCCATTTCCTGAAGGTGTTTCCAAAGGCACCCAGCACCTGGACCCAGAAAGTGTTCGCTCCCTAAGCTACCTGTGACACAGACTCAAATTTCACCTTAAAAATTCACTTTGCTCTTTCCCTCACCTTCTTCATATACTTATTTTTGATAGAAAAACAGTATTTCAAATCCTCTGTCCAAAAGGAAGATACAACACAAGAACCCTCTGATTTTTCCACATCTCCTTTGTACAATCCAGAGGTGATTGTATTTTCATGAGGGAAGAAATTCCATTTTCTCATCTTACAGATACAGCAGTCACAGCTAGAGAGGGGCAGGAACTAACCAGGGGTCAGGCAGCAAGTCTGTGACAGGTCTGGGAAGAGAAGTTTCTAGTGTGAGACCTGGGGAGTTCCCTACCTTTCCTGTCTGTCTCCAAGCTCTTGGAGGTAGCTAACTTTCCCTCCACATTTCTCAGTGAGCACATGCATCATACTACAAACTCACTTCAACATTGACCGGAAGTCCAGCCACCCTTCACGGCTGTGGTCGGACACCAGGAGCTTGGTTTTCAGGTTGGGGCACTTGGAAGCCACCGAGTCTACCTCAGGAGCGAGGGCATCTGTCGTCACTATGCTCTGGGCTTTAGACACTTGGAGTCGGTAGAGAATGTCCTTGGCCTTCAACTGGGTAGTTCCTGGCATGAAGATGATTCCTGGGAAGGAGAAGGAACTGGTGGTTTTGTTTTTCTTTCACAGACATGAGTTTCAGGCCTGACTTCTGTGCCCAGAAATCCTCTAGCAGCTTGCGAATGTGGTCCACAGCCTTACCAGCCCCACCTGGGACACAGGCACACCCCACTGCAAACTTGCCCATTTGGAATCTGCATTTTTTTTTTAAGATGCAGGTTTTTTTTTTTTAAAGATTTATTTATTTATGCATACAGAACTGGGGTACAGGCCAGAGGTGTGGGGGCGGTGAGAGGCTTCACTTGAGAAAGAGTGGGGAGTAGAAGAGACAGATTGACCAAGTACACTGCTGAGGGGAGCAGCGGGCGGCTCAGGAGAGGTCTGCCGCGCCATGTGGTCACTTCCGGGACAGGCAGGGATCGAACTCATGCGGAAGTGGCTTTAGCTTCTTAGTGCTGTGCTTTTAACCTGCTGTGCCACCAGGGAGGGCCCAAAATCTGCATTTTAGCAAGGTCCCCAAGCCACCCTTCTGCATATTAAATTTTGTAAACGCTGCTAGAACCTTTTGCACCCTAGTGGATTTTGCCAGTGAGCAAGGTGGGTGCTACTTTATGCAACTGACATGGAGTCTGGAAACAGATGCAGGTGCCAACTGAACAGTGTCTCTGTCATCAGAACTGGCTGCCTCTCTGCCCTCATCTTTCTCCCTCCATATCTCTCAATTTTTATCTTGAATCTTTTCTCTTTCCTTCACTCCTCACATGCAAATTTACTTACACTCCTTTGAACTCTCCTACTTTTTCTTCCATCTACCAACAAGAATGTTTAGTCAAAGCCTTTCTGTGCTCCCACTGGTATATTTTTTTAAGATTTATTTTATTTATTTATGCACAGGGGAAAGAGAGCTTTACAAAGGTGCAGATCACCTTACTAAAGTGATAGATTAATGCAACATATTGGGACAACCCAACGTTATATCCTTCCTGATGGATGTACTCAGAAAGACAACTTCTACACATTACCTGGCTTAGACTCCTCAAAAAATATCACTGTCATGTATAAACCGCTAGGGAATCCTTTCAGATTAAAAGAACTGAGGAGACAAGAAAATTTGATATATACTGCTTGGTTGGATTTTTGGTTTTAAGGAAAAACTACAGTATATGAAGAACATAATGGGGCAATTGAGAATTTTGACTATGGTTGTATGTCAGGCATCTACACTGTATGAGTAGTAGATTTCTTATGTGATAACCCTACCATGGTTAGGACCTCAGAGGTATACATCAGTGTTCATGGATGTTTATCTGGTATTTATGGGGGTCATAGTTTCTCACTGAATTCCTAGATTGTGGCACTGGGAGGAGTGAGCCAGAAGGACACCTTTTGGACAGACACTCTCAGAGGGGAGTAGGATTGGTTATTCCTTGGACGGTCGGGCCTAGGGCAGACTTAAACATGGTTCACACTGAAGATACTCATGATGCATTGAGCAGGAGGTAAATGGAAAAGGAAGCTGTGGATTGTGGTCTGGAGAAGGGGACATGGGAGTAGGCTGTCAACAGAAGTCCTGGGGAGGGGTAAGGGAGGCTGTCTAGAGGCACGATTCCTTGAAAGGGAACAGTGTGGTTGGAACTGGAAGGGAGTATGCTAAATGACGTAAGTCAGAAGGAAAAAAGACAAACACCAGGTGATTTCACCCACATGTGAATATAGAAAAAACAAAGGATCTGACACAATGAAACCAAAGCAAAGCCTGGAAATAGGACTGTTTATGGTAAAGGACGAGGTGATTTGGGATTGGGTGTGGGTGGTGTCATACATCTGAAGAGGTGTGAGTTTATTTCTTTCAATCATATACAGTGTTGTAAATCAATGCTATTCAATAATAAATAAATATAAGTAAACAAAAAAAATGGGGGGATGGTTCCTACTTTGAATGTTGTTAAGAATTTGAAGGCGCTTATGTTCAGGTTCTTACCAAGTATTCAATAAAAAGTAGCATTATTTATATGTATATAATTTGAGTCTAATAAATACATATAATTGGAGTCTAATAAAGGGCAAGATTATATAAGAGAAAGAAGTTTCAGGAAGAGAAAACACCTAATAGTCAGGCCCAGTCGGCTCTAGGCCACCTGTACGGGCTGCCAGGTTGTTTGAGTCACTGACCTGATCGGATGCAGCCTATGGTCACCAACCACCACTCAGGTATTCGAGGCAGAATCAGAGCGAGGCGGTCTCCCGGCTGCAGGCCACAGCTCTGTGTCAGCATGTTGGCTGTACGGCGGCTTAACTCTGACATCTCTGTGAAGCTCCACTTCACTTCATCTCCTTGGTTATTCACCCACCACAGGGCTGGGGATGGGCCTCTCTTGCCCTCCTGGTGAAGAGTATATGCCATGTATCACTTCTGTGTCAAAGGAAAAGGGCACTTTTGGGGCAAATACAAGTCATATTCTGTTGTAAGCACTGTTTAAGGACCCCAGCCTTACTTCAAAGCATCGGTAGAGAAAAAAGAATTTGGGGGATGGGTGTGATTAAGCAGTTTCTTCTGACCTATAGTCACCTCCTCTCAAGTCACGTGAAATCATGACTAGACTTCATGTTGCCTACAGAAAACTTAAAACTCCATTCTGCTATGTGTTACTCTTTGCGCTATATTACAGTGGGTTTCTTTTTGAGGATGTACCTTAGTTTTCTCATCTATAAGATGGGCACAATAATATTGCTTAGAAGAGAGTCAAAGTTCAATAAATCACTTAGTAATTCATTAGCCAAGTATATGTGATATACTTGGCACATAGTAAGTGCTCAATAAATATTATTATCACTGTTGTTGCAAAAATTCAAGCAGGCTAATTCAATTCTTGAACATTTGGGAGAATTTAGGTTTTAAATTAAGATAGTTCTAGAGGTGAAATTAGCAAGAAGGTAGACCAAGAAACTCTAGGTCCTCATTCCCCTGACAAAAGAGAAACTAAACAAGAACAGACTGAAATATTTTTGTGGGAGTTCTAAAAACTGTCAGGGATTTGCAGCAATATACAAATGTCCAAACAATAAAAGTTCATATTCAGAATGACAAGAAATTTGGTGATGTTTTTGTCATTCTCACGTCCTCTCTTCTGGGTATGGTATGGCTCTCATGTCCTCTTTTCTAGGTATGGTATGGCATGGTCGGGAAGAAGTCACCTAACTTCCAGCTCTACTCCTCTTGGGATAAAAGGAAGGAGTGGACCTTATTAGCAATTTCCGGCTGCTTTGAATAACTGGTTTCTGTTCTCACATGACTTGAAGCTCAGATAGGAATGGAAGTGTAGTTTAAATATACATTGAATATTTGTCTCTGGAAGTAGTGCCACGTGTTAGGAGCTTGCCAAGTCTCAGATGAATGAATGAGTGAATGCTGATCAAAGAGGCAGAATAAATGAGCTTGGGCATAATATTACCTCTTATAAATACATTTAGGAAGTTGCTCCAGGAATCAATCTACAGAGACAAGTAACCTCCAGGGACCACAGGAACTTATTTTTTGGACATATCCTAAGACACCTCCACTTATAACAGAGAGTCCAGTCGGAGTCTCCATCCTTATAGAAGGATGGAGACATAACTTAGCTCTAAATGTCAGACACTCAGGTGTGCAATCTGGTTCCCTTCGTCTTGCATGTAACCTGAAGTCAAGCCCAAGCATGATGAGAATTTCCACTGACCAGTCATCAGCTGAAAGTAAGAATCAGACTAACATTAACTTGTTAACTTAGTGATTAGAACTTTGTACTTGGTCACAACTGTGGAGCAACTGACTGTGTAACAGCCACTTTCACCTGCTATCTTGTTTTTAAAATGAGATATTTCACAGATGAAACCACCAACTCTCAGAGAAGTGGTGAAATAGCTATGTGGAGAACTGAACCCCCAGACATCAATTCCCTCCCTAGCACTGGTCAGTCGAGGCAGAAGTGCCCTTGGCTTTATGCTCTCTGGGTTGCTAAGAGCAAGATAAGGCCAGGGAGGCCCACACTTTATCTCACCACCCTGTCTCCCCACTCCCACCCAGCCCCACTCAGGAGGCTTCTCACCCTCTCCATTTGGGTCCAGTAGTCCAATATATCACTTGCAAAGTTAAATTCCTTGGGCCTATCATGATCATTCCATCTTGGGGCTCCGACTTCTGATAAAGATCGGCATCGCATGTATTGAGGCACAGAATAAAAGCCATGGAAGGATTTGTGGATGCCCCGGAATCTCATCAGCCACTGCATGGTGGGGCAGTCCTCAGGTAACAGGCACAGAATTCTCAGGTCACCACCTGTCATGGAAAGACGTGGCTTGTAGGTTGATCATGGAGCAAATTTTTCCTCTATAAAATGAAGGCACATTCCCAGTTAATTGCTACAGTGATACCTTTGTTTCAGCTCACGGAAACTTGGAAGACATAACTGATATAGGTGGGAATATCTTTTCCCAGCTTCAAAACCCCAGATCAAAAAACCATGGGGAGGGGCTGTCACTGCTAGACAAGGTTGGTACCCCAGGAGGGACTTCCCACTCAACCCTGCAATGTAGGCTGATGGCAGCCATGTTGCTGTCCCTTTGTTGCAGAAACTCACCATTTTGAAGGACAGCCCCATGCTATTCTTACTCTGGGGAACACTCTTTCCATGAACCCAGCTGTCTGGTTCTTTTGGAAGTTATCATGTTTTTGCATGATTCCCCCCACCCCCACCCCAAAGTTGATTGGGCCAGGGTTAGCAGTCATTTTTATGGATTGAAAATCCAAACTGGAGAAAACATGATCCCTCTTCAAATTGTGTGTGTGTGTGTGTGTGTGTGTGTGTGTGTGTGTGTGTGTGTGTGTGAGAGAGAGAGAGAGAGAGAGAGAGATTGCTTGCTACCTGTGCTTGCATAAAACACTCATTCCCTGTTGGAACTTTGAAATGTGCACTTTGGGAACTCCTTGTAGTTATGGTTCCTGTCATGAACAGGCAGCTCAACATGAGAAGAAAATCACCTCAGCGTCATGGGAATGCGGAAATTCAGAGGAATTCAGGTTGTTGTGTATTTGTTCTCAAGGTCCACTTTCACCTCTACCCACCCTTTTGTTAACGTCTTATCCTGGATTCTATAAACAAACACATTTTTCTTTGCCACAGATTGGGTTTCTGTCACTTGACACCATAAGCATATTGACACGTGTACACCACCACAGTCACGACAGACGAGGTTGTATTATAGCATCTTCCTGCTGGACCTGGAGCTAGCCCGGGGGTCTTTGCTGGGACAACCAATCCATCAGAGCTGGCACATGATATAAACCTTCTTTGCCTCTTTAGGCCCTGACAGATGTCCCTACGTGGACATCTCGTTTATGAGGACCCATCTTGAAGTTTAATTGTGATTGTTGATTTAAGCTAATCCTGAGAATGTTAACCAGAGAAAGTTACTTTGCAAATAACTTTGAGATCCAAACACTTTATCCTTGTAGACAATTGAGTCTCCTCCCCTTGGTTTCCAAATAAAATAATATTGTTTGACAATGACCCACTGAATCAGTCAGACTTGAGTCAATTTCCTTCAGGCTATCACCCTCTATCCCCATGAGTTCAGCTGCTGTACACCCAGTAGGGGAGGCAAGCTGAAGTCACAGCAGGCCACTATCTGCAGAAAAGAGGAGAGCGACGTGGACAGTTCATTCCCTAGAGTTTCCTTGTCCTCATGAATCCTGGGCTCGCACATGTCCCCTTTCTTTTTCATGTCAGTCAGTCAACAGAACCATCTCCATCTTTTGTTTTATCAGAGCACTTCTGGATGAGAAAGATCTTACAAAGCTCCTGAACCTGGACTTAGTCCTCAGACATCCTCCCTGTATCCCTCAACCTTTGGAGGAAAAATTTGAATTGCCAACACGGAAAATTTGTGGGGTATTTCATTGAAAAGTCTGGAATTGGAGGTTTCTTTGGACAACTTAAAAGGTCTGTCAATATTGCTGACAGCTTTTATTTAACTGGCAACAACTGGCTGGAATGAGAATGATTTGCCTTATTATTATGGAATGTTCTGACACTCCCTATTTTGTCACAAATACTTCTCTATTTACTCTGTTAACCCCTGTGGACATTTGAGCTTAAAATTGCTGGCCTAGGCCAATACCACAAGAAGGAGAGGGACTTTCTCAAAGTCACCTGGCAAGTTTGGTAGCTGGTTTGAGAAAGCTGCTTTCCCTGATACATTTGTCTACCTCCCTCCACAGGCAAGAGCTGGTTTAGAACAAGATTATCAGACTCAGTTGCTATTTTTTTTATATATAAATGCCCTCAGCATCATCCTTCATATACTCAAGGATACTGTAAAGAACCCTTTTCATGAGTCATTAAAGACCAAAACAAAAGGGAGAGAAATGAAGAATTTAGTTACTTAATGAATATATTATGGGATAAATGAGATCCCCTTAAAATCTGTGTGTTGAAGCCCTAACTCCTATTGCCTCAGAAGGCAACTGTATATGGAGTTAAAGGCTCTTTTAACAAGGTGATCAAGGTAGAATGAAATCATTAGAAGGATCCTAATCCAGTATGTCTGGTGTCCTCCTAAGAAGAGATTAGGACTCAGACACTTACTGACAGAGAATGCCACATGGACAGTCACCTGCAGGCCAAGAAGCCAGGCCTCAGAAGAAACCGACCTGCCAACACTTTGATCTTGGACTTTTTCACCAAAAGAGTGAGAATACATTTCTGTTGCCCCGCCCTGGTCTGTGGCAATTTGTTATGGTAACCCTATCAACTAACACACCTCTCTCAGTTAAACAAGAAAGGAATCGCTCTGGCATCAACCATCTATGAGGTATTTTTGCAATTCTAATAAATCTTTATCACATGAGAATGTCTGACACAGTCTCCAGATGAGGAAGAATTGTGGTAGCTGAGAGTTGCTGTTGGAGTCAAACAGCAGAGGTTCAAATTCCAGCCCTTCACTCATTACCTATGCCATGCTGGGGAATTTTCTCATTCTTTCTTCAGAATGTGGAAATATTGGCAGGACCTCCTTCCTAGAGTTGTGGGGATGGATGAATACCATAGAGAGAATGAAGCACATGCTAGCATAGCTAAACTCCCCCTAAATGGGAGCTGTTGTTAGCTCACTCCCTCTCTGGGAAAACTCTCATTGAATAATCAGGTCTTATGGTTATTAAACAAAAGACTTCTGGAATTAGAGTCTAAAGAGAAAGGATGGGAATAGTCTTAAACGTGGATACCACAAGGCCCAGCCTCTGTATTGATAAATAAGAAACCGATCTTAGGGTGTTAAGAAGACTAAATCTCAGGGAGCCCTGTGTGTCTATTTCTATCTCTAGCTATATGTGTATCTGTCTTTATGTCTACATGTCAATCTTTATAACTATACCAATGCACAGCCCTTTATTTTTAAGTTTATATCTATAACCATGCCTTCATCTACATCTGTACTTTTATCTAGAACTATATTGATAAGTATATCTAACATTAACATATTGGTATTGATATTTATAACTACAGTTGACCCTTGAACAACATGGAGGTTGGGGAGGCTGATCCCCTCATAGTTGAAACTCTACATGTAGCTTTTGATTTGCCCCAAAAGTTAACTATTAATAACCTGCTGTTGACCAGAAGACTTACTCATAACAAAAACCATGATTAACACTTATTTTATCTTGTATTCTTACAATAAAGTAAGCAAGAGAAAAGAAAATTGTTATTCAGAAAATCTTAAAAGAAATTACATTTATGGTCCTCCCTGGTGGCACAATAGGTTAGGATGCAGCACTGTGAAGCTAGCTGCAGCCACTTCAGTGCAAGTTCAATCCCTGGCCCTGAGGTCACGACCTACGTGGTGCAGCAGACCTCTTCTGTCTCGCCCACTCTCCCCTCAGCAGTGTACTTTATCAATCTGCCTGTTCTGCTCCCCCTCTGTCTCTGGTGAATCCTCTCACCACCCCTGCACCTCTGGCTGTACCCCAGTTCTGTGTGCATAAATAAATAAATCTCAAAAAAAATACATTTATGTATAAGTGGACCCTCATGACATCTAACATATAAACAACACTCAAAAAAGTCTTAGAAGCTTTTCTTTTTGTCATAATAAGAAAAATGGGTGATGAAAATCAGGGACAGAGAAGCCAGTATGTCTACACAATTCTGAATTATAGAAAAACATGTATTTTATTGAAAGAATATTTATTATGGATCTTCTTGTGCCTCACATGAATGTAGATGCCATGAGAGATTAATTAGACTGTAAGAGTTCCTACTCTCTTGGAATTTAGAAGCTAAAGAAACTTATGAAATAGTTTTAAGCAACACATTATTTGAAGTACTTAAATTTGTCATGTGAAATCAGTTTGGCATTGTGACTTTGAGAGGAAGCTCAGTTCACACTGCATGGCCTGGAAATAGTGTAGTGGAGAGTTATTACAAAGAGCTTTAATTTCATAAGACATGGACCGAAAATCTTTACGAGGCAACACACTGAACGTGTTTTAGGGACTTGTGGAGTTAAAGAGCTCAACTCCACTGCCTATCAGCTGGGTGATATTAGTGACTGTTTTTGTCTCTGAACTTGGGGAAATGATAACAATGCTTACCTCACCGCCCCTCCACCCCGGCCCCGGCAACCAGCAAGGACTTGAAAGATACTCTAGGAAAATCCCTTTACCTAAATGAGGGCTCAATAAATGTTGAGTTGCTCTCCAACACCCAGCAAATTTGAAGCCAAAATTTCCCTGTTAGAGATTTTGAATAAAGTTTTCTTGAAAGGCATTTACTTCACAGTATGTGAACCAATGTCTTTATGGTGGAATTTTCTTTCAAGTGCTTTCTTTTGAGACTCTTTTTCTCCCTTCTGCACCCTCCTCCCACGACCCACCACATCAGAGCTGCTTAGCATTAAATTAATTATCTTTATGTGTTAGATGCTGAGCTAGGATTATCACATGTATCCCTCTCATTCCATAGCACTCATTCTGCAGTTAAGGAGATGAAATGTCAGAGAAGTGAAATAACTTATCCATGCTCTGCTGCCCTGCAAGTGCATATTGCCAGAACTGAGCATTTGGCCTTCAGCTTTTAAGTCCAGAAATCTGTATATACACTACGACTCTGCCTAACACACACACACACACACACACACACACACACACACACACACACACACACCTTTCCCCCAAAGAAGGTGTCCTTGACCTTCATCTTACCTGGTTCTGTCTAGAAAGCAATTGGGCTTCCTCCTGGATAGCAAAGGAGACTTTGCATGTTCAGTTCTCTCTAATCAGAAGTTCCCAGATTTGTGCACACAACAGAACTTGGCATCAGCCCACAGCTGGGGTGGAGACCTTGGTAGGAACTGGGTGATTCAGAAGGGGGAGGAGATGCTCAGTGACAAGTGGGCAGGAAACAAAACACAGAGTCAGAAAAATAAACTATAACAAGTCATCTCCAGTTCTTGTGGGGTGACTTGTGACTTGCAGTGTAAATGAGCAAGTTCACTGGTTCTCTGTGGCAAATCTGCTTCCCTTTCCCAGGCCTCTACCCCCAAGGTTTTCATTAAATGCCAATCAAGTGTCGACATTGAAAGCCTCTGCTCTGTATGCAGAAAGACTTGGGCTTCTGCCTCAGGTCTGCCTTCTGCCGTGTCTTAGACCTCCCTTAACTTCTCTGAAATTTAGTGTCCTTATTTGCAAAATGGAAATGATAATTGTGGCAACTGTGTCCGGGAGTTGTCTCATTGTTCTCATCATTGTTAGGATTAGAGGAAATAATCTGTGGAAAGCTTATAGGACAGCTGTTGGCATAGTAAAGGCTGTATTTGTATTAATTTGAGATTCTAAGGGAAATAGCTTGGTATCCTAGCAAAAGGCACGACTGGTGGTTTCCGGAAGACTTGTGTTTAAATCCATGCTCAGCCACTTACAAGATAGGTCGGGGCAATCACTTGCCTCTTCTAACTTTCACTTTCCCATCCACAAAGTGGAAGGGGGTTGTTAATAAGATTTGTTGCAGGTGACCTTTGAAAGGTTTAAATGAAGCATGTGCTCACCTGGAGGTATGAAAATGTACCTCCAAGGTTTTACAGAAACATAAATGTCTGACATATTAATAGCAATAAGTAGACAGGATTGCATGATGTAGAGTCTACAAATCACCTAGTCCAGACAGACAGATGATGGGTTGATAGTGAGGCTGCTTTTCATAAGCCATTGCTCCATGAGCTTGTACTGTTAGCTTTCCACTAGAAATATTTTGGGGGTATATTTGGGGGTAAGAGATCTCCAGTGTCCTGACCCAAATTTTCACCAGCACATTTACCCTCCTAATCTCTACGGAACATTGAGAAAAATGTCTCATTCAAATTCACCACAGACATTGCTGGAGATACCTAGAACAACCTTTGCAAAGCTACGGGATAAACATGGCTTCTGAAAGGCCAGTCTTATCCTTTCTAGACAATTTATTCTTGATAAACCGTCAGCTTTTTATTTTTTAAAACAATTTATTTATTTATGCATATAAAAACTGGGGTACAGGCCAGAGGTGTAGGGGGTGAGAGGATTCCCCAGAAACAGAGTGGGGAGCAGAACAGGCAGATTGACTGAAATACACTGCTGAGGGGAGCAGTGGGCGCATCAGGAGAGGTCTGCTGCACCATGTGGGTCACTCCCTGGCTGGGGATTGAACTCATGCTGCAGTGGCTACAGGGGCTGGGGATAGCTTCACAACACTATGCTTTCATCCTTTGCACCACCAGGGAGGGCCCAAAAGTTCTTTATTTTGAGAAGAAGAGTAACAAGTCATGACTAGTTGATTAGCCACAGTACGCTAAAGATTAAACACCCAAAGGATCAAAGTACAAAAAAATTTGTTATTCAAGCAGAAGAAACCGTGGCTTTAGAGAAAAAAGTGGAGGTGGGGTGGGAGGTTGGAGGGGAGAGGGTGAAATTCAGGACACACTCTCTGGCTCTCAGCAGATCTCCTGTGGAAATGAGACCCCACCCCAGTTTTATGGTCAAGAAGGGGTAGTTTGCAGCCAGGTCATCTGGGTTTCAGCTGGAGTTTTACCAGCTGCTGGGTTTGTATATTCACCAGTTTTCTTGTCTTTTTGTGCCTTAATTTTCTCACCTCTAACAATATCGCATGGTAGACATTCTACCATCTTCTGAGATGGTAGAACTCTCAGAAGATTCCATGAGTCCTCTTCTTTCATTCCCATACCTTTTGTAGCTTGGGTGAGGCTGCTGAATCATGACTGAACTCCAGGTAGAAGTGACACAGGTAGCGTAGGACACTTACATGTGGGTTTGGAGTCTTTATACTCATCTCCTCTGACCCAGTAGCCTTGGGAACTAAGTAACATCAAAACATGGCAGACACTCTCCGCCTTGTTCTCTGACTCTGTAGCCAGTCTCCTGTCCACCTGCATATTTTACACTCACTGTTCTCCCTACTTTTGTAAAATGCTACAGCACCTCCACTCATTCACCATATATTCCATGAGCTCCTTCAAGGGAAAGTAATGACTTTGAACATGTTACATAAAGTTGTTGCTCTCAAATTTGCCATCCTATGATAGGGAGATAAGAGACAAGGGCTCTAAATATATGTGTCAGGAAGAAAATAAACAAGGCAACATGACAGTGTGATTGGCAGTGGGGAATGACAGGGTACGGATGAAGTTACAGCTTGAGGTTGCACCTTAGAGTAAGAATAATGATACCTAAATTATGAGGCTGTTGTGAGAACTAAGAGATAATACATGCAGGCAGCTTCGAAGAGTGCCTGGCATATAGTCAGAGTTTTGCTTATGTGCTGTTGTTGTTACTGGTTGGGAAGGAAAAGAGGGAGTAAGAAGTGATTACTTCAGAAGGACTTCTTGTCTGAAGGAATTTACAAACACAACCTCACTTATACATATATTAATGTCTCGTAACGGGTTATATTCTTTTTTCTTTTTCAAAGATTTTGTTTATGCTTACAGAACTGGGGTACAGGCTAGAGTTATGGTGGGTGACAGGATTCACCAGAGACAGAGTTGGGAGCAGAACAGGCAGATCTACTGAAATATACTGCTGAGGGGAGCAGCGGGTGAGACAGGAGAGGTGTGCCACACCATGTGGGTCAGCTCCCTGGTTGGGGATCAAACTTGTACTTCAGTGGCTTCGTAGAGCTTCATAATATGGTGCTTTACCTGTTGCGCCACCAGGGAGAACCCAGGTTATATTTTTTTAATTCCAGAGATAAAGAAATAGATACTCAGAAAGTTTCTGTGAAAACTATGAAGCTATCTGCAGCATGAGTTTGATCCCCAGTCAGGGAGCTGACCCACATGGCGCAGCAGACCTCTCCTGTCTCCCTACTGCTCCCCTCAGCAGTGTACTTCACTGATCTGCCTGTTCTGCTCCCCACTCTGTTCTGGTGGATTTTCTCACCCCTCCTCCCCTTCACCTCCTACCTATACGCCAGTTCTTATATGCATAAATAAATAAAAATAAATCTTAAAAAATAACGTTAACTCAAACTTACTGAATGCTTATTTGTTCCAGGCACTGTTCCAAGCCTTTACTGTATTAATTCATCTAATAGAAAGACATGTGTGTAAAGTACTATTACTACCACTATTTTAGCAATGGAGACACTGGTGTTCAGAGAATGTAAGACTCTCACCTAAGCTCTCACAGGGAAAGAGTTGCAGAAAGACCATTTGAATCTGGAGAGCCATCTGACTGACCTCTTGACTCTTAGCTGCATACTCTTTTCCCCATATACATGGAGCCCGGAGATATCTTCCAAGTAAATAAGCACATTGTTCTTTGCGGATCACTCTTGCTTTACTTTTCAGAATTAGTCCGTCCTGATTACATCAAGAGTAAATACCCTGACACAGAACAAACTTTAGCTTAAAGATTATATGCTGATCACCGTCCAAGATGCTCTCCTACTCAAGAACACTTAATGTACCAGTTCAGAATGTGGCATTTTTATTTGTGCTTCCTTTCTTTCCTCCCTTTTCTAAACTACATGTAACATCTTGTTCTGCAACTGATTAGCTACTATATAGACCTTTCTCAACTAACGAGGGATTATGTCCTCCTATTAAAAAGACTGTTGAGTTAAACCATCATAAGCCTGAGACTATCTGTGCTGGCACATCACAGAGGATTGGTTATTTACTCTGGCAATCTTGGATCTGGCTGGGAGCTTCAGCTTGCTATATCATGCCAGACTTACTGGCAGCCCAGGAGAAGAGCCAAATTCAAATTATGGTTTCCACTGAATGCACTTTGGTACCTTGGTAAATTAAAAAAACCTTATGCTGTACCATTGTAAATCAGGGTCCATTCAGTAACTAAGCACAGTGTTCCAGAAATTGCCTACATTAGCATGATCCCCACAGAATTCAATGTTCCCACCTCAGAAAGTATTCGAGCCACGTTCACACTGAATGTGCTGTAAGAACTCCTCACCCCACCATCTTCACTTAGCTACCTGCCACCCAGCTCCAAGAAGGATTTCTTGGAAGCATTTCTCAAGTCATTCTTTAATACCTACACCAGTCAGGTATAAGGGTGACTGTTTAGAAATATATTGTTGACTGAGTCCATTACTCCCTAGGTAAAGTCCAAACTCTCATGTCACGTGACAGAACGGCCAGCCCTTACCATTCCAAAGCTGGAAGCTGATGTTGAAATAACATTGATGAAAGTGAGGCAAACTCCCTCCTCCAGATTACATTTCTTCTTCTAGCTACAGATAAGAGGAAACCTGCAACAATTTTTTGCCATAGGTATATACATACACCTCTGTCTGGGAATCTAGACTAAGCCAATAATAATAACGATAGCAATGACAACAAGGTGTCAGAACGATGATGATGTCCACAGCCCATATCGGGCCATGGAGACTAGACAAATACTAATTTTTGGATCTGGGGGTTACTGAGGCTAAACAAGGACAGGAGAGTGAAATACCCTAAGGTTCACCTTGAGGAAGAAAGAGCCGGAATTTCTTTCTAACCACAGCTAACCATTCTCTGGGAAAGGGGCTGGCTGAATAGTGTGATAGCTTCATACAAGCCACGTGGGGAAGTGGCTTGAGTGGAGGGAGGAGGGGCAGGTTCTAGACTTGGGGTCGAGTTGTAGATTTCCCTTGGCAGTATGGGTTTCCCCTATCAGTCATTCCTGAGCTTGGAGACAGTAAAATCACGGACTGAGAAAGGAGAGATGGCCCTAAGAATTCTCACTATAGACCAAAGAGGGCAGAGAAGTGCCAGAATTGGCAATATATTAGGTTTCTCATTCTTGGAAACTGTCAGTGAGGCGATAATCCTTAAATAGTGATAGAACCAGGCTGAGAAAAAAATGACATTTTGCGATTTGATGAATATGTTTCACTTCTCTGTTAGGTCATATGTGTAGCACTGGTATATTTTAGTGGATTTCAGAAGGAAGATCTCACAATATGTCTACACTCTATGGGTAGTTTCAAAGATGACTGTAAGAGTATTTTGTCCAGGACCAGAAGAGAAGGCAAGCAAATTGCAGGAGGTCATAGCTATCATAGGCAAACGGTGTGTGTGTTTGAACTTGATGCTTCATTTACTACCTGTGTGGCTTTGGGGATGATCATCCAGTCTCTTTAAATCTTATTCCTTCCCATGTAAAATAAGAAAAATGATAATACCTGCATCAATGGGTGATGGTGACCATTAAGTGGGATTAATGTACCTGTTTGCTTGGCATCATTTATGATGTTTGGCAGGTGCTTGATATTATTGTTACCCTTATTATTACTAATTATTATTAAGAGAAAGTATTAGACCCTCAGAGATCCTTCAGCCCCTTCTAGAGCTCACCGGAATCTGCCTAAAGATTCACCCTCCATCACTGAAGCCCTTGTAGCCCCCACCTCCCTCCCTCTTCTGAATCCCTGCCTGTTTCCAGACACCCCAGGAACTAAGTCTGTGGATTATTCTTCAACATCACTCTCCCCATCTGTATTTTCCTGAAAGACAAGCCTCAGGGTCTTGATTTAAAAACGATTTTATTACTTGATTCTGGAAAGAGCAGATTCCACCACAAACATGAGCAGAGGGGACGTACATCTTTCTGAGGTGTTTACACTGTTCTCACAGCTATGCTACCAGATCTATGCGACCAGGTGCCCAAAGGAGATCAAACGATAGCATGTACGAAACGCCCAGGGCAGTGCCTGGAACATGGCAAATTCCCAGTAAATGGAGACTTCCCTGTTTGCCATGATGCCCCCCGCTAAGGTTTAGGGTAATTTGGTGATGACATCCCAACCCCACACACAAGCCTCTCTGAGGGAGATCTTGTCCCAGCCATGCCTTTTATTTCCTTCCTAAGAGCCAGTTTTCTTTTGACTCTGTCACTATTTATGTGCCTATCTGTGAGAGTAAGTATACGTTCTTTCCCTCCCTTTCCCCCATCCTACCTGTCTTCCAACATTTTTCTTTATCAACTTCTCTTACTGTTTTTATCAAGCTTTTTCTTTGTTCCTTCTTTCCCTTCTCCTTCATCTACCCCTTCCTCTCTTCCTCCTCTTTCTCTCTTCCTCCAATTCTTCTATTTTTCTTCCCTCTTTGGGTGGGAGGAGGGAAGAAAGCAGCCAAAGCCTATGTAAATGAATGTGCCTGCTTTGTTCCAATAAAACTTTATTTATAAAGACAGGAGTGGATTCCCTCCTTTTTTTTTCTCCCTCCTTTTTTTCTTTCTCAATTTGTCCTTTTTTCCATTCTCTTTGATTTTTTTCAACTTCCTCTTAATTTCCTCTGCTTTTTCTTTTCTATTCCTGTTCCTTCCCTCACTCTCATTTCCTTTCTCCCTTTCTTCTTTCAGTTTCTAACATGAAAAGATCATATACTAATGACCAGGGACAGAAAAAAAATCAGACATCTGCCTTATTATAAAGAATCACATATCCCCTGTGGGAGCAGATCATCCAAAGGGCCCGCTGCAGGTCTCTCTGGGCTCAGGCTCATCCTGATCTCTTCCACTCCTTGTTTCGAAGCTCTGTCCGATGGATTTTCCCTATGACAGTCTTGGGCAGGTCCAAGACAAACTCCATCTGTTGGGAAAAATTGGGGCAGCGTGGGCTGTCTGTGACCCCAGTGGGGCTGGGTTTTTTACAACAGAGGACTGTTGTATTATGAGTCTCCTTAAGACTGGAGAACTCAGGTCAGTAAAAACTAATGTAGAAAACACGCAGGGAAACCCCTGAATGTTAATAAGTTCCAGAAAGTGTGCTGGGACATGGGATAGAATACAGAAATTATGGTCTATGGTAGAAGTTATGGCCAAACCCAGGCCACCTCCTGTTTTTATAATAAAGTTTTATTGAAACACAACCACATCCATTTGTTTATGTATTTCTCTGGCTGTGTTTCTTTCACACTTCAAGGACAGAGTTGAATAGTTGTAGAAAAGCTGGTATAACCTAAACAATTTATGACCAAAGCTTTACCCATCCCTATACTTTCAATAAATTTCAGTTGTATTCAGTGGACTTCTATCATTTATAACTGAGAGGATCTGGAATGATGTAAGATCTCAGTATACAGAGTAGGGAACATGGTCTGGGTATTGACTAGAACTCATCTCAGTATAGTGTGAGCTAAAGGCTGAGGCCAATTTAAGGGCATCTAGTTACTGGACTGCCTCACTGTGCCTTCACAGCGTGTTAGGCAGAACTGTGGAGTTCAAGGCCACCTCCTCAGCCTGAAGAAGAGAACTAAAAAAGGTAAACCACCATATGTTCCCCAAGTTTAGGGGTGCCTGGAGTGCTTACCTTCCTGGGGTACTTGTATGGGGCTGTCACTGACTTCACATGATCCTGCAGCTCCTTAATGAGCTGATCCTGGTTGTGTGACAGAAACTGTGGGGTCAGGACCACAAACGCCTTCACTACCTGTAGCCAAGATGGGGGTCAAGAGAGAGGGAATGAGAGCGTGCCATCACTGCTTGGATAATGCTAAGTCAGTGTTAAGACTCTGTCACTGCTATCCCCCCTCATCTGTGACCTCAGACAGCCAGGACAGGGGAAAGAGATTAATTGAAGATAAATTTGGTCAACATTCTAACTCTCTTCCAAGTGTCTTACTGTATGGACAGGAAGGCCTGTAGATTGGAACCAAGCCAGAAGCTCATACTGTATATACAACAGTGATGGGGAAAAGCTAGTGAAGAGAATAAAGTAAAAACTAGAGACCATAAACCTAACTGATTTGGATAACCTCTCTAAACTATGGTTTGCACATCTATAAAACGGAAATCCAGTTGTCATGCTTAATAATATGACATTTTTATTTCCTATTTTATTTCCTTAGTGGGGAAATAAAATAAAACCATATACAACATGGCTTAGCTCAATGTTTGACATGTAGGCTTTTCTCCTTAGCGGATTCCCATGGGTCCCAGTTCCTGTGATTTCCATGGCTGATATAGGCCTATACCTGCCAGAGGGAGGATATTGCTCAGTATACACCTTGCAGGAATTCACTTGGACACTGAACCACACCTCTGCACCCCTCAGCCTCTCCACACACACACCAACTTTTGTGAGATGCCATCTGGGCCTATTTCTATTTCATCTTCCCCTTGTTCTCATTGTAAACCTCATAGCTCAGGAGTACTTTGCCTTGAATCTCTGAATCTCTCCTCTGTTCAGGGATCAGATTCTGATTCAAATGCCAAACAGCAGGAGGGAGTTCCTGCAGTGTCCAGATAATAGACCTTATATGGTTTTGCTATGTGCTGGGCCTCACTCCAAGCTTTACAAACATTCACACATTTAATAATCACAAAACCTCTCATCTTATAGATGGGAAATGGAAGCTCCAAGAACTACATACCTTGCCCCAGATTGCACAGCTAGTAAGCCCTGGGACCAAGATTTGGGGCCAGACTGTCCAACCCCAGAGTCTATGCTTTGAGCCACCATGTTATACTATTCTCTCCCAAATCCGCACACCCAGGCTGCTTCTCCCTGTCACCTCTCCTCTGGTGGGGTCCGGGCTGCTGACCACAGCCGTCTCGGCCACAGCGGGGTGCTCCATGAGTGCATTCTCCACTTCTGAGGGCCCAATCCGGTACCTATGGAAGAACCTGTCCTTCAGAGAAGACTGTGCCCTCCACCTATCAGCCAGCCCCAAATTTAGAACCAACTAGAACAAAGGTCCAGATCACCCTCCCCAGCCTAGAAACAAAACTCACCCACTAGAGTTAATGATATCATCTGCCCGTCCTATGAAGTGGAAATAGCCATCTTGGTCCTTGATTCCACGATCTCCCAGGATCCAAAAATCTCCTCGAATGTTAGCTGCCGTCTTCTGGGGATTGTCCTAGTGATCACAGAAAGACGGACATTGTGTCTATGAAGTCTAAATCTTCTGCCCAAGGCTGCCCTGGACAGATGTACAGGTTGGGCATTTTCCAACCTGAATGACCAACTGCACATGGTGGGCCTACCCTGAAAACACAAACTTACCCCCAAGGGGAACCGGATCTTCCCCCATGACCTCTCCCGACTCCCCTGGGTCCAGTCCAACAGATATTGATGTACTCATTCACTTATGATCTGGGGTATTTTCCCTAGCTGGCTCCACCTCCCTCTCAACAGTCAGCCTCACCCCTGCTCTGCTCCATGGCACCACCCAGAATTATTGTGGTTTATTAAACAGTTTCCTTGGTAACTTTGTCAGATTTGAAAGTAATAGATACATTCCAGTCAGCCCCCAGGGCTCAGGCCAACATAGGTATTTCTATAAAGCTGGGTCCCTCTATTCAATCACGGTACTTGTGTTTTTCACTTAAAAGCCTGGAGGCTTTCACCAATCAGTGCAACTTCGTTTGCTTTCCAAATGTGGGGTGTGGGTTCCAGATGAGTAGTTCAGTCACTGGGTTGGAAGGAATTTGTAGCCTCTTCCTTTGGAAAATTGAGGTATTGAAGGTCACAGATATCAAGAAGCTTGTTTAAGGCCAAACAATCATTACAAATGACAGAGCTGAGACTAGAAGCCATATCTCCTGGCTACCACTGGCCTGACTCTTTCTCCCAGTCACCATGTAACTCCAGCTGGCACTGACTCTGGCAGTTGATTCAATTCATGCACTCCTGGGTCTGTTCTCTTCTCTATCAAACAGAAGCTACTTCACTGGTGTGTGAAATGGACTGGAACAGCACAAGGAAATGCTCGGAGAAGTACCCAGAGTGGCTGTGTCCTCATTGCCAAGGTTTAGTTTTCTATATCTGCATAATGGGAATAATCATCTGGATCAACAGCACTTCTTTTATGTCACACACGCTGACAGAGAACTGTTCTAAGGGTGTCACAAATATGACAGTCTTTAAACACAAACAATAATGCTAGGAGAATATGACACCGTGACTGCAGGTAAGAAACTGAGGCACAAGATGTCAGTTAAATGCTCACATAATACACAGTGGAGGAAGGCTTTGAGCTCAAACAATTCATCTCCAAAGACTCCAAGGACACTTAGGAGGATTAAGTGACTTTGGTGTGTGTCTGGAGGACAGTGCTTACCATGTAATAAGCACTCAGTGTATGGTAGTAACTATTGTTGGGTTTATTATTTAATGTATTATTGAAACATCTTAGTATCAGAAAGCATTTGTGTGAGAATTTCCTTTCCAGTTTTCAACAGCAGTGGGAGCGGATGAGACTTGTAGCCTCTGACTTCATCATCTTCACCCATGAGGTTATGGACTTGAAGACCATCTATTTCTAATACTTCAAGGTCTGAAGAAAGAAAAGCTTTTGATGATTGAGTCTCAATGCAAGTGTCCGACGGGGCTCTAGAGGAGACCAATGGCATAGAGCACGGTGGGGGGGGGGAGCAATATTTGGGGAGAATGTGGATACTGTCCTTGGGAAAACACTGCTATATATTTTTCAGGAACAACACTTTCTGCGATGAAACCACTCTTGAATGTGGAAAGGATATATGGAGAAAGACAATTCTTTAAGTGGGGTTTAAGTGACAGGCTAAGGCTGACAGGAGTGAAGAGTTAGTCTTTTCTTTCAGAAAAGTCTCCATTCTTACACATGGGGCACCCCTTATCTCTATGTCTTGCTTCTCTGAACGTTCATCCATTTGGGAAGTCCCTTCCTTCATCCCTCTCAGAGCAAATTCTTCCCATCAAGAGGATGGAGAAGAGAAGGATGCATTCCTCACCACATAGCCAGAGAAGATGCCTATAGGCCTGATGGGTTTGATCCTGATGCCCAAGTCTCCTTCTGTGCCAGGGGGCAGGACATTGCCCTCATCATCCACAATCTGGAAGAAGAAGTAGATTAAAAAATGGTCCATATCAGAGAAGGCTTGAATGGCAGCATGGAAGAAGTGGGCTGGTCAAATAAAGACCCTCTTGTTCAAGTGGTAACT
Source organism: Condylura cristata (assembly GCF_000260355.1). Taxonomy (NCBI): domain Eukaryota; kingdom Metazoa; phylum Chordata; class Mammalia; order Eulipotyphla; family Talpidae; genus Condylura; species Condylura cristata. The sequence goes on from NW_004567133.1 coordinate 10,179,900, forward strand.
AAAAGAAGAACTAGAAACCAAGAGTTTTAAATGCAAATCTCTAATCCATCTGCCTGGAATAATTTAGATGGAGCTCCTTATTAAGACTAGATCAGAGGACCTTGGGAAATTCTTCTGGCTTTAAGAGCTCAAGAAATATCATCTTCCATTATGTCTGAGTCCCAAGTACTTGGCCATCAGACAAATCAAGCTCAAACTACAATTCTGCTACCTTAAGTTATTTGAGCAACTTGAATTTTACATCTCAGTGACTTCATCTCTAAAGCAGAGATAATATCAGGGTTTCCCCCCTCAGATTATAAAGAAGATGAAATGAGCTACCAAAAAAATAGTAATACTTCATAAATGATTATTATAATCAGGGGTGAGAGAGTGGGCAATGACAACACTGAAGAGAATATAATTTGTTGTGATACATACATATATATATATATGCATAGCTGTAGATACATATTACAAATTCTGTTTCTTGAGATTTAACCCAAAGGATAATATGTAACCCAAACACAATATAGCAATAATTACATAAGCATATAAAATGCAGAATTATATAAATAAGAATAAAAATAACCCAAAGAAACAAGAAGGGAAAGGAACAACATCTTAGCTATCACATTTGCATTATAGTGTTGTTTTTAACTAGTGAAAAGTTTGGAAAACATCTATCGACAACAAAAAGTATACAATGGTAGGGGGCAACTATCTACTACATAATCGTTAAAAATAAGGCCATAAGTGGGTATTAATGACATGGAAAGGTGGCCATTCAAGATTGTTTAATGATGACAGTAAGTCACAAAATGACATGTCAAGATTTACCCTTATTTTTATTTTAAAAATATGTATATTTGGCCCTCCCTGGTGGCACAGCGGGTTAAAGCACAGCACTGAGAATCTAAAGCCGCTTCCGCATGAGTTTGTTTCCCGCCTGCCCGGGAGGTGACCACATGACGGGGCAGACCTCTCCTGACCCGCCCATTGCTCCCCTCAGCAGTGCACTTCGTCGATCTGCCTGTTCTGTTCCCCACTCTGTCTCTGGTGAAGCCTCTCACCGCCCCTGAGCCTCTGGCCTGTACCCCAGTTCTGTATGCACAAAATAAATAAATCTTTAAAAAAATTAAAATTAAAAATATGTATATTTATGTAATGACTAGTTAATTTGCTGCCTGTTCAAAACAGCTTTCTCTGATAATAGAACTGCAAGTAATTTCTTACTTCTTCCTCTTTCCTTTCTTCTTCTTTCCCTCCCCCCTTCTCCCCTTCCTTCCCCCTTTCTCCCTCCTACCTTCTCAAATATTATTCTAATATTCTTACTCTTTATCACTTTCCCTCAATGAACAATATAATAAGTCATTGACAGAAATGACTTCTCTTAGTGCCCCTTAACCAACCTGCACATCATAAAGGGGGATTGCTGTTCCCAGGGAGCCAGGCTTGACCTTCATTGTCTTGGAAACTCTGCAAGTGAGTCCCTGTGGAGAGCAGTAGAGAGGTGGGGGTAACCTCAGGACAGTCAGTCAGTCCCACAATCACAGAAAACAAGCAAAGATCCAGCAGAGCTTGCCCTGACATCCCAGAGCTGACTCATGATCCGTGGATTCCCTCCCTCTCTCCTGCCTTGCTCCCTTTATTGAGATCCCCATTCCAGGGGTTTCAATAAATTGTTTGGAAGGCAACCTGACTGAACACTCCCCAGGGAAGAGGGCTAATACCCCCTCTCAAGGGGAGCCCTCTCTAGGGTTACACTAGGACTACAGATACCAAGCAGTGTGAGATGAAGTTACCTACCCCAATAGGACTGTCTGTGATTGAGTCCTGAAATTAATCTTCCTGAGCACACACAAGAATACAGGGGGTCAGACCCTAAACATGGTCTCCCATGAATGGCTGGAAGCCTGTGCAACAACTCCACTGTCTTCAGCCACACTGGCAAAGTTGTACACTATGGCACTGCGCCAAGCCCTCAACTAGTGCTCTGTCAGGGAGCCCTGATTAGCCACGGGAGGACGCAGCACAAAGAGTAAGGAGGAGGAGGAAGTGAGAAGCTCTGGGAGGTGCAAGAAAGAGGCACTGGGAAAGGAGTAGGGGGAAAGTAGTCTCCCAGCTGTTTTGATGAGTGGACAGTGCAACAGAGCAATGTGAATCCTCATTGTGCACATGGGATCCCAAGAGTTCCAAGAGGGTATCTCAACAGGTGGAGTAGGGCGGCTTCGTGGGTTCTGCTCCCCAGGCTTCACTTCAGTCTGAGCAGCTTAGTACAGGCTCTGGCATGTTTGATAAACTCAGGTCTCTGCTAAAATGTCACTCATCCCACTTCACTCCGTTTTACCCATTTTACCTTGCACCATCTGCCATGTCAGATCTTTGTTAATTCACATCTCTCTCCTCCATTCCCATTAGACTAATCTCCATGAAAGCAGCAACTTTGTTTTTTTGTTCTGTGCTGAATTTTCAGTACCCAGTGCCTTTGTCATAGCAGATGCTCAATAAATATTTATGGTAAGTGACTGACAAAATGATGCCTCAAGTTTTTATTGTCAGAGATGTGGGGAGCCCATGAGGTCCGCCAGCCCATGGAGGTCCTACCAGCAAGTACCGTTTCTGTCTGGCCATAGAATTCACGGATGTCCAGTCCTGTCTGGGACTTCCAGCTTTCTAGAGTTTCTGGAAGAAGGGCCTCTCCTCCAGTGAAGCAGTTCTGTAGATGTGGAAACTTGTAACTGAAGGAAAGAAGAGAGACAAGTGTTCCCCCTAGCCTCCTGAACCCAGACTCTGCTTAAGCCTGGAGCTGGGTTCTGGGTGCTTTGATGATGGATTTGGCTTAACAGCGGTAACCCATACAGAGTTAGAGAGATAAGCCCATGTGACCAAGGTGATAGGTCAACGTACCCAGTGGCTCTTAACCATCGCCCAAAGCCCTAGCACCTGGAAAGGTTCTGCTGTAGCAACATCCGGTAAACAATGGGGGCACCCACCAGGTTGTTAATTGGGTAGCTGGACAGCACCTGGAAGGAGAGATAGCAGAGACACTGACCTAAGTCAGACACCGACTCACTGGTGTGCACAGTAGTTACCAGCATGGGTTGTGGTGCTGTGGAGGTCTGGATTTAAATTCTAGCTATTTTTGCTCTGTCTATTTCAAGCCAAGTGAACCCCACAATCTTTATGCTACTTTATACCAAAAATGACAGGGATGTCACTGTTAATCACTACAGAGAAAGATCGAAGAAACTAGGTCATAGCTTATGAGGACCAAGTAATTTTTTTAGTGTGTGATATTTTGTTACAGCATTCTGAACTATAACTGTCTAACTGGGAAACTATTTTCAAGTTGTGCAGTTATGATGGTGGCATTCTTTGTGGGTGCAGACCAGTGCATGCACCTGCACACATGCACACACACACAGCATCACCTCTAATATCCCGATTCTCCTTCTCATACCAGCTTCACTACCATCTGATACCTGACATCAGGGCAAAAGTCCATTAAACATGTCGAATGAACAAAGGACCCATCATGCCTGTCTCTTTGAATATCTTCTTTTACTCCACATATGGGTCTGTCTCCATCCCTGGCCTATGGCTTCCATGACAACAAGGAATATCTTTTTTACTGAACACTGTCCATTCATGTGACAAGGGTTAATAAAAATCAAGTGAATTGAAAGAAATTGCAGTTGTTTTAGAATGTGCCAACCTCAGGCTCATTCTTCCATGTTGGGCAAAGCAGGTCTTTTCTCACCTTTAGTATGACCAGTGGGTCAAACTTTGGCAAGAGATGAATGAACGTGCATGCCCCTGATGTCCAAGATTCCAGAAGTGAGCTCAAGATATTCAGTATCCAACCTGTGTCTGAGATGGTCCACACTATGTCAGAAGTTTTCAGGCCTGTCCACACGCTGAGAACAGAGGAGACATAGAACGTCATGTGAGCATGCTGGGGTGGGTGGAGTGTGAGTGTGTGTGTCTGTACACAGCAAGCCTCTGTGCACCTTTGTAGAAAGCAGGAGACTTCTATACTACATCATGGACCTTTTATATTCATATAGGAGGGGGTCACGTATCCAGATGTGACCCCACTGTCCACAACATAACAGATAACTGGGTCTCATTCTCTTAACAGAACTTAGTACAGTATTTGGCTCTTGGTAACCATCCAGAAAGCAAAAGACATTTAAATTACATTTTAATAAATGACCTTGCCAAGTTCAGGTTTGGCTGAGGAGATCTTTGGTCTTCTTGAAGTATCAAGAATTGTCTAAACACAGTGAGGGTGTTGATAGGGTTCCTTTTCTCTCATCATGCCAAAAATAAAAAAAAGGGGGGGGTGACTAGGCTCATCTTAAAGCAAAAATGATTTGAGTTAAAGATGAGGAATTTTTGCAGATGTAAGTCACTACAATACATTTCCTTTTCTCAAGATGATTATTACTTCTAGCCATGTAGGGAAATTGGGTCATAGCCTATGAGGAATTCAGTATCTTTCACCTTCCCAAGTGTCTTTCTCTGAAGCAACAGTTGGTGTCACAACCTAGGGAGCTAGATTCAAGCAAAGAAACACCTCAAGATCTGGGAACGTAGCTCTTCGGGAAAAGATAGAGCTCTTCTTACCCAGCATCCATCTTAGCTTTGAGGCCCAGGCTTGCATGGGAGTGTTCTGCCATTTTGGGGAGACCGGTGGTCCCACTGGTGAAGTAGATGGCAGCTGCTTCTTGGCTTCCAGTCTCCACACAGTGATGCGTGGTAGACGCTCCTCTGGTAGAGACATAGACCGTCACCATCTCAGATCATCCCTTCCCATCCTCCCCCATGCAGGCAAGGGCAAGTCAGCCAACCCACTCCAGAAGGGAGACTCATGAGTAGCTAAGAACATAAGATGCTCAGCCAGTCAGCCTTGGGTTTGCAAACCACCAGGTTTGGCATTTCGGTATCTATGTAACTGGATGATTTATTGAACTTCTCAGAGTCTCAATTCTCGTACCTGCAAAATGGAATCAATACTATCTGTCTCAGAGTTATTAAGCAAATGAACTTTAATACAAAAGTAATAAGTAAGAACTCAATAAACGTGATGTTAATAATTGTTGGGAGCCTTAGTATAATACAAGAAAGTGTTAAATTATTATGAGTTTTCCCGGTACAACCTCTTTTATTTCCTTGCTGTATCTGTACCACTCTCAGACAGCTCTACTAGCATCCTACTTTCTAGTCTCTCAAAGCTGGTTTATGCTGTCTATGTCTCTGACAGTTATCTTAAACCCTAAAACATGAAGCAAAAAAGAAAACCCTTAGAGGTTCTGAAGGCATGTGTCTTTAGCAGGAGGAGTTCAGACACATGACAGGCCAACTGGTTCCTCTAGCCTTTCCTGCTACCCACTGTTGGAGGGTGACAGCCATCTTTCTTTAAGGAGTCTGGTGTAGGGCTAAGAAGAGCCTAGAAACTCAGTATATCAGCCATCTCTTTGTTTTGGCTGATATATTCTTGGCATCCATTGCTTCCAGCCATGATTGCACTGAATATCTCCGAGTGGGTGTTAGCACACTTGGGGTTGACAGCATGTTGCATCTAGTGTGGTGCACAGGTGGTTTGGGTGTGTGAGCAGTGGAAGCCCAGTGCCTGGGACACTGAATGCATGCATGTGGAGCCAAAAGAATGGGGTAGACAGTGCCCCCCAGATCAATCCTCCATCAGTAGGGACCAGGGGCTGGTGTGTCAACAATTGTCAGTCCCCTAGTGGGTAAATCTGAGAGGCATTCTATGTGCTCCTCGGAGTGTTCCTGTAGATCAAACCCCATTTATCCCTTGCAAAGATTTGATAATTACCTCTTGTATTAGCTTTTATTTTTTCCCTCCCTGAATCATTCCTGACAGACTCATGCTCTGCTCTGTTATGTTTGGATGTCCAAAAAACCTACACATAAATGCCTGCTTTAGTTTCCACCTTTGGTGAAACCCCAGGCTAGGACATGTAGTACTCACCGGAGTAGTGTCTTGAAGTCCAGCCATCCAGCCTGCGTTTTTTCAGATACTAGTAGTTTTGTTTTAAGAGAAGGGCATTCAGGTGCCACTGTGTCCACTGCTTGGGTCATTTCATCCCCAGTCACGATGGCCTTGGCCTTAGACTGCTGAAGCCTATAGAGAATGTCTTTGGCTTTCATCTGGACAGTCCCGGGCATGAAGACGAGGCCTGGAGAAGCCAAATGACTTAAAGAGACTGGAAAGGAGGTTGTCTTCTTTCCCAAAGAAGCCTAAAGCAGACACTATATGGCTTCATTGACTATAATCCAGGCTGAATGTTACATCACCTGGACTGATTTATCTCACAACTGGAATGTCTCATCCTTTTTGAACAGCCGATGTGTATACCCCTAACTCAACAGTTACCAGCTGACCTTGTCAGAGTACACCTGTTTCTTCACTTCAGTAGAAGACAGTAGCACCCCCTCCCCCCACTGCCCATGTGTCTGTGAATTCTCCATCTCCCTGGCTTTCCTTTACCATATATCATTCATCCAAAAACTCTGTTCTCAGTTTCTTCCTAATTGTATCTTAAATCCATATCTTAGCTCCATCTCCACCATCCATTCCAAATTGCAAGCACAATCACTCCTTGTCTCCTCACTGGATTTCCCATTCCCACTCCTGTCCTCCTTCATCTCAAGTTCTATGAACCATCCAAAGTGACCTTTGACAAACAGAGTATGATCATGTCACTAAACCTATCTATGGCTTCCACTGCTCACTGAATGAAAGTCCTCACCCTGGCCCACAGGGTTCTGCTACTTCAGCACCTGCCCTTCGTCCATTTTGTGGGCCACTACCTTCTCCTCCCAGCTGGACTGCAGGCACACATGCATCCTTCAGACTTTTCCATCATTTCCAAGCTTCCTTTCCTTGTGCATCATCCCTCTGCTTGGAGCCCTCCTCTCCTGGCCACATTCAACTCATCCTTTAGCTCTTTATCCCAAATATCACTTCTGATCAGGCTTCCATGACCCTCTGGTAGCAGTTGTTTCAGGCCTCCTTGTATAGCAGAAGTTGGCAAACATTTTATGCTAAAGAGAAACTATTTAAACTTTGTAGACAAGATGTTCTCTGTCCCAGCTCCTCAAGTCTACCAATACAGCATAAAAGCAGTAACAGACAATATGTGTACAGAGCCATGAGTCAATAAAACTTTATTTAAAAGAACAGGTTAGGGGCCTGATTTGTCCTACACATCATAGTTTGCCAGCCTTTAAAAAAAATCGGTTCTTGTTAAATTCTTATGCCACGTATCACAAATGAGATTAAAGAAATTATTTGTGCAATTAAGAATTTGATAGCTGTCTTTCTCCAGAGATCTATGAGTTCTACAAATACATAGATGGTGTTTTGCTCACTCTGTGTTGGTAACCTCCAGCCTACAATGTCACACTTAGTATGTTTAAATAAATGGAAGAAGGGTGGTGTCTCTCTATGAGGAAGGACAGCATGCTATACATGGAGGCAGTTTTAGGAGGGGTGGTAGCCTTTCACTGTCATCAGTTTCCTTAACAAGAGAGAGAGAGTAACCAGCCTTGTGGTCAGTTACCAACCTGCTCGCATGCAGCCCAGGGTCACCAGCCACCACTCTGGCACTCGGGGCAGTACCACTGCCACACGGTCCCCACGCTGCAATCCACACACCCCCGAGAGGACATTGGCCGCCTGTTGGCTGAGTTCACTCAGCTGGCTGAAGTTCCACTTCACCTCATCTCCATCATCATTCACCCACCATAGGGCTGGACCTGGAGGTCGCCTGCCAGCCTAGAGAAAGAAAAAGTCACTGATGAGGTAAATTGGTACGTAAGTACATAGGATACATTGCTCATGTTGGGACTGCCATATCACTCTTGCCCCTGGTACAATCTCTAAAGGAGATGAGGCATGTTCTGGAAGGTATGGCTAGAGGCACCCTGATACATTCTTAAAAAGTACAAAAGCCCTAAAGAGTTTTTATTTATATGGGGTCTATGGATATTTACCACATTAGAAGTTACAGTTGACAAAGATTTTAAATGTATGCTTTGAAAGCAACTTAAACCCACTATATATTACTACGAAAAGGTGTATTTTAATAAAGAGGTTAAGTGTGCTTCAGAAAAGAGTGGCATCATTTTATATTTTTGCAAATCTCTTTAATGTTGTCTGTAATAGCAGAGAAATGGGTTTATCTGTCTCTGCACTAGCTTTGATGCTTCGTCCCCATCACAGAACCTCTGGAAAATACTGACGCACAAGTGAGAAAATGAATGAAAAAGGCAACTGGTATCTGGATTTGACTGTTTCACTCTCTTTTTTAAGCTATCTGTGTTTTTATTTGCTTTTGTTTTCCTTTTGTACTGTAGTAAAATATCCATTACATGAAAGGTGTCATTTTAAGTAACCAATTCAGTGGCATTAAGGACATTCTCATTGTTGAGCAACTGTCATCGCTACCCATCATCATCAAAAATTGATTCTTATGGAGAGGAATTTTGAAGTCTCTAGTGCCACTACCAGTAGGTGATCTCTTTGACTTTGTCTGTTTGCTCTCAAGCTATGACATGAGAACCCCTAAGACTCTTTCAGGGATCCTCTGACTATTCCAAAAGAAAATCAGCACCTAAGCTCTGGTAACCACACTGCTACTTTCTACTCTTGGAATTTGAGTACTCCAGGCACTTCATATTATAAATGGAATCACACAATGTCTCTCCCTTTGTGTCTGGATTATTTCACTTAATAGAATGATTTCCAGGTTCATCCTTGTTGTGGTACCTATCAGAATTTCATTTTTAAGGCCGAATAATATTCCATTATATTGATGTGCCACAAGTGGTTTATTCATTCACCTGTCAGTCAACATTGGATTCCTCCCATCATTTACTTATTGTGAATAATCCTAATGTAGACGTGGCTGTATAAATATTTCTTCACTGCTCTGTTTTTGGCTCTTTGGGAGTAACTACCCAAGAGTGGAATTGGTGGATTATGTGGCAGTTCTATACTTAATTTTCTGAGTAAATGCCATATTGTTCTTCATAGAAGCTATACCATTTTACTTCCCACCCATGATGCACAGTTTCCACCTTGCTGATTTTATTTTAGAATAGATTTTATTTCAGAGGTACCCTGAAATAATCTCAGGGATTCTCAGATCATAGCTTGAGAACAATGGCACAAAGTCAAAGAGAACACTTACAGATAACTGTGTTAGGTAGCTGAAAATTCCCCTCCATAGTAACTGGACTAATTTATACTTTGACATCAACATTAACCTATCTTCCTAGCCCTATCAAAAGAGTATATTGTCAAACATGTGGATTTAATCTATACTCACAGGTAAAAGCTGTTATTTCAGTGAAGCTCAATTTGTATCACATGAGCGAAGCTGAGTTTTTTCCTTATACTTAGGGGCCACTTAAGTACACCTTTCTGGGGATTGTCTATTTATATGCATTGTCTATTTTCATATTTGACCACATATTTTATTTTTTGATTTTTAGGGCATCTTTTTGTATTAGGGATCTTTGGCCATCCTATGAGTTGAATACTTTCTTCCTGTTATCATTTGCTTTTTTGATTTTGCTTATAATGTTGCTTGTCAGTGGTGAAGTTTTTTAATGACTATGTAGTAGATTGATTAAATCACTTCTTTTATGGATTCTGGATTATCAGTCATGGTAGACAAGCATTTCTCCTTATTCCCAGGTGATATAAATTTTAAACACAGCCAAGAAACTCAATTTTTACATGGACAATTTCAATTTTAAAATGTTAAACCATTTTTTTTTTTTAACAATAACGTCATCCCAGGCTTCATCAGCCTAAAGGCCCAGCAGCCATAACCTCTGCACTACTGTTGTGTCAGGATGTTGGGAACTTATTTGAATGTCATCCCTGAGTCCCTCCAGGCACCTTTCTTTTAAACTCACATTAGCAAACCCACCTCTTCTCCCACCACAGCCGGGATGAATCCTCCCATCTTCCATTAAGGATGCCTAGAACTTGAGGGGAAAACTCTGGCCAGATTGGTAGCAAAATGGGTAGGATTTTAGAATTCTGGGGTGGGAAAACAAACCTATAATTTCTGCATCTCTCTCTCTGGTAGCTCCCGACTGAGCCCTTTGGACCATCGCCTCCTAGGTCAATCCTACCTGCACACCCCTCATGATCAGGCCATATAACCTGAGATGACAACAGATTCTGCCTTTGGGGAATGTTGATTTGCTGGCTAAATCAAGCCAATCCCCACTCCTCTATGCTTCACACCACTAAGTCCTTGTTGTTCCTGGGGGGGGGGGGGGGGGTCACAACAGAGCATGGGCAGTATGTGTAGGCAAACATTGTGCCAGCTGCCCTGGGGTGTGACAGATTGCCTACGCTGCACCCATCTGTCTCCTGGGTCCTTCTAGCTGCCAAGTCCATGCCTCTTGCTCCTATTCCATGCTCCCATGTCCATAGGCTCCCATGCCACCTGAGATACAATAAGCACCCCACAAATATGCATTGCATGAATGGATAAGTGAATGAGTTCAACCAAGTGTCCAGCTCTGAACCTCATCTCCGCCCATTACCTTCTCCATGCCAGCCCAGTGATCCATCACTTCACTAGCAAAGTTAAACTTGTTGGGAACTTCTTGGGAGCCCCACGGCAGGGGTGCCAGTTGTCTGGCATGGGTATGCAATGAGCGGCTAAACATCTGTGCTCCCCATAGGGTGCAAACCCCCTGGAGTTTCCGCAACCAATGCATGGTCATTCCTGTGAAAAGAAGAGAAGACCAGGGTGAGTCTTGCCCCCATTGGCTGTTCTCCTGATCGTCAGCTGCTGAAGGAGATGCATGCCAACCTGTGGGGTTCTTCCAGAACATAATTTATTGTGGCTGTGAGTGATTGTCATGCAACATCCAGTTCAATTTCCTTCTGGTGTGCCATTCTCCAAAATCACAGCGACCAGTTAGGGTCTGTCTCCCATCTCTGCCAACAGCTTCGTGAACACCCAATTCCATGTAATAAACCCATTTGTGCCCCAAATGGTGTGGCATGGCAATTGACTTGTTGTTCCTGACAAGTTTCTCCCTCTCCATAATAGGATTATACATCCACATTCATTTTTATGTAGCCTACCTGGGGCTTTCTAAGGAGAATCCACCTCTCTCTTATGGGTTCTGCTTTGGTTCAAGTGAGATGTGAGTGGATCTGACGGTATGGTTGGGGTAAGCTTGCATTCTTCTATCCTGAGAGTAGTTTAGCCCAGATGGGGTTCCACCTTCCTCTGGGGCCCCAGAATGATGACACGTGTGTGGTTGAGCTGAGTCCCAGATAGTGGGGGAAGGGAGGATCTATCAGTTTATAAGGCCCTGAGAGGTTTGGGATGTTTGCTACTGTAGAAAACATTGCTAATACAAGCAGCATCTAGCTCCTGAAATGGAACCTTGACTGAGACGCTTGAGGTGCTGAGTTACTTTCAAAATTGGAACTATTGCAATGATTGATTCTGCCTATGTTTGGGCCCTATAGAAAGTGACCTCTGAGCCCCTCCACGTGCACCTTGGTGAGAATACAGAATTGGAGTCGAATAACCCTGGATACCAGGAGTCTGCCATTTGGCTGAATTCTCATTCCCTGTTGTCCAGGCATCAGAGACAAGAAAGTTCAAGGCCCCTTTCCTTCGTGTCTCCCCTCCTATTTTCCAAAGGTAAGAGAAGTGAAGATTCTCCTCTAGTTCTCAGCAGGAATATTCCTTACCTTATACCTTTGCTCCCCTGTTTTTCCCACGCCTGGCTCTGTCACATTTTCCTGAGACCTCACCTCAGAGAAGCCTCCTTTCCTGTACACCCCTCCCAAACTTCACTGCCCCTTAAGGCTCCTCTGCAAGCCTCTCTCTTCCGTTTTGCTGAGTTAAAGGCACCGGTCTCTCTGCCCAGCGCTGCCTCCTCCATAAGACCTGGAGGACACGCCTCTCTGTGGTCCTTCAGGACTGTAGACTTCTCTCCTCTGGGGGTTTCACTCACCTCCCAGCTGAATTCTAAGGGTTGGTTATGACCATCATCAGGTGTGATTCCATGGGTTCTGTCCTCACAAGGTGCTCACCTGTCAAGTCCTTTAGGAGCTGTCTCTGGAGAATCTCTTGGTCCACCCTCCTCCTTAGAGCTGCAGTAATCCTTGGAGAAGAGCACAGATAATGTAGCCGTCAGCTCCAGAATCGCTGCCTCCTTCCAGGAGCCACAGCTAATCATTAACAGTGGACCACCCCGAAGCCTGGCTTGCAGTGCAGTCAGTCTTCCTTGCTATGTTCACGGCTTGCTCAGCCCTAGAACCTGGAGGCCCACATGAACTGTTTGTTTTTAACCCATGGGGTGAAAAGGAGACTTATGCTCAAGACTGACTGCAAGTTCTTGTCCTACCAGGGAGACAGAGGCAGCGCTCACGTGGGCTTGATTCCCAGTCTCTGGCCTCCTTTAACCTCTTACCTCACCTGATTCTCCTCAGACCTTCAATCTCTTCTGGTGAGTCTTCCTTACGTCCTTTATCCACACCCATGCTAAACTTAATCTCAACCAGTATCACGGTTGGAAGCTCAGCTGCCTCACAATGGCGCTCCCATGGGCATCTCCAGCCTGATCTCTCTCCTGCACACTTTTTTGCTTTGCTTCTCCCCTTGGATGTGTAACAGGTGAATCAAATATGTATCATCCAAACTGGCATCAATACTCTCCTTGTCTGCAAATCATGCCATCCCACCTACCTGCTGTTTCTGCAGATGGAGAACCTAGCCCTTGATTTCTTCTGACGTCAGATCTTAGAGGCTTCCCTGACTGCTCTTCACACTTTGGATGTGACAAATGCTGTCCATTCCACCTTAAAACTACATCTAGAATCAGCTAATTCTCTGACTTATCTGAAACCATCATTAGCTTTCTACAAGACCAGCAGTACCTTCCTCCCTGGCCTCTCTGGTTTGTCTTCTCTCTGCAGCCTATTCTCAACACAGCAGCCAGGATGAGCCAGACTTAAAACCTAAGTGACTTCATGAGTTCCTCGGAGTAGAAACTCAAGTCCTGGCTGAAATTCTCTTCTTTTAAATATTTAAATAATTTCTTTACTGCACTCAGATCCATAGTAAAACCAACCTTTAGGTGAATCCCTTCCCACACACCTGATAGAACACCCTAGACTTCCACATATGGCCACAAACCGACTCCTTGTCTGTTTCCTGTTCTACAACATAAATTACTTGAAGGTAGATTTTATTTTGTTTTGTTTTTTAATTTGGTTGCTCCAGCTTGATTTCTCAAGTCCTTAAACAGTGACTGATATATCTTCAGCCGGTCAATAAAAGTGTGATGAATAAAATCATCCCCCTCCAGTCTCAGAACAACCCTATAAAGTAAGGACTGTTTGATAGATGAGAAGACCTTAATACATTAACTCCAGGTCCCATGGTACACAAAAGACAGCTAAAATTTCAAAGTCCATTTCTCAGAGCTCCCTACCCACATCTTTTCATTTGAACTTTATGGGGTAAAGTACTTTTACCCTGCTGAAAACTCACTCCTCTGACCTCTCAGCAGCTTGGTGAGGTGCCATTGGTGATGTGCACCTCCATCCACCCCGTACCATCTGTTACTGCTCTCCATGATTGAGGTTTACTCACCCATCCAGTATTCAGAGGTCTAGAGAAGTTTGGAGAGGGAGTAAGAGCAGGAGCCTGGGAGTCAGACATTGGTTCTGACCCGATCCATCTCTGATTATTAGGTGACTGTGGCAAAGTCATTTTCCCGGACTCCATTTCCCTAGCTATAAAATGGAGCTCAAAGTAGGGCCTTTTTCATAAGGTGTTTATAGGATGAAATGTTTTAAAGCCCTTTGTGTGCATGGAAGAATCTAAGTGAATGAATGTTAACTCTCATGCTGTTGTTTAAGCCAGCAGGTCAGAAAAGCAAAGACCTTTCCAGATCATTAAGTGAGTACCATGGAAGCTCAGAGTGGAGCAGTAACTTGATTAAGTTCACACAGCAAGCAATCCACTCCGGCCTGGAACTCTCAGCAGAGTGACTAATTTTCAGGGGCTCCTTGGGCCAAGACTAGAGTTGGAAAGCAAATTCCCTAAATGCAGAGCTAGTTCTCACTCCTGAGTTGTGTGCTCTTTGAAGAAATGATATCACCCCACTTCTGCCTAGTCTTCTCATCTGGAAATTGGAAGATAGTGCCAGGATACCTCTTAGATGTTTGAAGTGTGAGGCCTGTAGTTGAACTTGGTCATGCACATGAAATGTCTAGAACTCCTTAGCATGGTCCAATAGAAACCCATAACCTCAATTGCTTCTGGAGAGGAAGCTAGTTGGAATTTAAAAGAAGCCAAAGTGAGTTTTAAAACTTACTTGAATTATTCAAAAAGTTTCTTATTACTCAAAAATTATAAAACAAACCAACTGTGTGGCCCACAGTGAGTGCCTAGTGATTGCAATTAAGAATGGAGGTTTGGGGCCCTCCCAGGTGGGTCAAAGTGCAGCACTGTGAAGCTATCACAGCCACTGCAGCTGGGAGTCAGGGAGGCGACCCACATGGTGCAGCAGACCCCTCCTGTCCCATCCCTCAGCAGGTCACTTCTTCCTCAGCAGTGTACTTCTTCAATCTGCCTGTTCTGCTCCCCACTCTGTCTCTGGTGAATCCTCTCACCGCCCCTGCACCTCTGGCTGAAACTCCAGTTCTGTATGCGCAAATAAATAAACTTAAAAAAAAAAAAGAATCGGGTCTAGGAGGGGGCCCCTTGGCTCTAAATTCACACCTATATGGTCAGAGGGCTTGAAGCCACTGACTGTTTCCACTGATCCTCTTGGATGCATCAGCTAGTGCTCCTGAGATTAGTAATTAGGGTCCCACACAGGGAAGGAAGCTCAAGAAGTAATTTTTCCTCCCAAAATATGGACAAAAGGACCCCCAGACTGCGTTGGATTGATAGTTCTGGAGCCAAGTTCTCCAGGTTAAACCATGGCACTCAACGTGGAAATACCTGTCCAGTCAATTAGTAAATGATACCCATTGACCATTGCTCTCAGGTGGACATAGAGATCACCACCAGGACAGAGCCCTCTCAATTTGAAGTTTAGATAGATAATAACATGTGAGGAGGGTAAGTTTATTTTGGAGACTTTTAGGGGACATCGAAGGTCAGATCATATCAATCTCTGCTCAGCACACAGCACTGAACCCCATTTCCATGCAAACAACAAAATGTCAACATGTTGACTGTGTCACCTCAGGCCTGACGTGCTCTTGGCATCTCTTCCTCCCTGGCTTGAGGTCCTGCACCTGTAACACTTGTCCTCTGCACTGGTCTGCTCACTTCACATCAGCACCACTGGCTTCTCTCGTGTTCCTTGAAAGCAAGCCTTGCTGCATGGACTTAGCACTTGTTGATTCCTCTTCTCAGACCACTTTTCCCAGGTCTTTACACAGATAACCCCTCTTCTCCTTTTAAGTCTTTACAAACAAACAAACAAACAACTACAACAAAAAAAACATGGTCACTTTCTCAAAGAAGTTTTTATTTTTTTTAAAATAGCTTCTCAAAAAGTATCACTTGACCAGCTATTTAAAATTGCAGCCCACCTCCAAACTGGTTCTCCTCCCCACTTTCTGCAGTTCAATTTTCTCTTCAGTACATCACTTCCAAGTTTACAGGATTTACTTAGTCATTTTTTCCTTTTTCATTTGAATATGAGCTACATAAGGGTGGAGATATTTCCCTGTTTTGTACAATGACTTAGAACAACATCTACCACATAATAGGTATCCAGAAAATATCGGAGGGAGTGAATAAGGGCTCTGAAGTAAGTAAAATACGTTGACGCGACAATGAGTGTGATTGATGTGTGCGGCTGTGACAGCGACACCCTACATGTATATGTGTGTGAAGGGTGTGAGGGTGCACAAATGACTGGTTTTGAGTGTGAGCATGTGAGTTTGTATGTAAGTGTGAGTACAGGGGGTCTGAGCAGTTGTGTATCCTACTGTGTGTTCTTGTCTGGGTGGTTTTGTGTCTATGTGTGAATGTGTGCTCGTGTATGTGACTGTGTTGTATGCCTCTGTGGTAAGTGCGTGGATGTGCGTGTCTGTCTTTGAGTTTGCATATAAGTAGACTGTGTGTAAGAGAAGGTATGTGTATTTGTGAGGGTGAGGTGAACAGACAGGAACTTGCATGACAGACGTGTGTTCGTGTGTGTGTACAGGTGTCTTCAGATGGCCGTGCATTTGTAGCTATATTTCTGGCGGAGTTTAGATCCGGCTGGGGAGTGCAGGCTACTTTATTTAGAATGCTCAGCAGTGGCCTCTGCATTCTCTTGGCATTTAGCCCCACCAGGAACACTGACAAGACAGAATGTTGGACTTTGCTAAACTCAGTGAAGAGTAAACTCAGGTTTACTCTTTAAAAAAAAATTTGACCTCTGAATTGTGTTCTGTGGGAATTCATAGTCCAATGGGAAATGGGATGGAAACTGAAGTTTTCCTCAGAAAAATTTAAAGGGGGCTTTCGGAACCCTGCAAATACGCTCACATGTAATTTCAACAAGGATTAGACCATGGAGCTTCTAGGAAACCATCAGAGATGAGAAGACCGAGGCTCAGAGGAGGCTGTGAACAGGAAACCCACGTCTGATTTCAAAGCCTTTCTCATTGGCCACAGAGCTATGTGAAATGGTTTAAAAACGAAATGGTCCAAACGGACCAGAAACATGCATGTCTACAGGGGTCTCTCCCTAGAAGTCCCTCCTTTTCTGGTTTCCTCCCGCCGCCCCATACCACCCCCCTCCTCAGGCCCAGCCTCCTGGAGAGGCTGCCCAGCAAGTGGGTCTGGCCAAACCAGGGAGTTTTGAAAAAAATCAGATATGATGAGAAGCAGCGAGAGAGTAAGGGAGAAAGTCTGGGGGGACCATTGAGAGGTTGTTGCGGGATAGAGGGGTCAGAATGGGAGGAAACGAGAGAGTGAAGCCACCCGGAGGAAGAAGGGTGGGAGGTGAAACCATAGAGAGGCGGGCGGAGGCTAGAAGGGCCTTGGTGGGCTGAAAAATACAGGTGTGTGGAGGCGATGGGCACTTGAAGGCGGGAGAGAGAGGAGACAGAAACGTGCTTGACTTGAGGGAGGAGGGCTGTGGGGGAGGGGGTCTCATGCACCCCCTCAGTTTCTCTCAGTGTTCCCTGGCACATCTCAGATTTCTTGTGAAGTGGGGATGATTGTCTCTTCTCTCCTACTTAAATTCGGCATAAAAGTAGAAAATAAATAAAAATTAAAAGGGAAATGGTCGTTGTCCAGGGTTGTGTGTAGTCAACTATGTCCCTAAAGCTTAGAGCTTAGTTCGCAGCTCTGCCTCAGGGCAGAGGGCAGATGAGGAAATCTCTCCCTTGCCCTAGAAAAGCCTGGGGCGTGGAGTCACGTGTCAGCACATAACTCTCTGTCTCTGTTGCCCTCCAGGGCTTTTCATCGGGGAAGCCTTGGGCTCCTGTCTGGATGACCCAGGGTAGGCAGCAGCCCGGGGCAAGAGGCAAGGCGCAGGCACCGCCATGAGACCCCATTTTAAATCTTGTTTGTGCCACTTTCCAAAGGAAGGCACAAAGGCCCCCATTGTGCCTCTGTTCCCACCTTTACAAAATGGGGATAAAATCAGCACCTCTGTGGGTAGCAGGGTGCAGGGAAAGCCCGAGACATAAAACCTGCTTGTTGCTTTTCCACAGAGGTGACTTAATGCCAGGGGAGGGTGAGGCTGGGTGAGCCCTCAGCAGCAAACAGGTAGCTTTCTGGGAAGCTTCCAGACTGATCTCAAAACCTCATTCAGAATAATCTAGTGTGCTTCAAGAGACAACAGTGCCTCCGTCCTCAGGTTTGTGGGGATCAATGGCCGCCCCACTGCCTGTGGTGGAGTCTCATATTCTTTCTCTTCTGTCACTTGTTGACTACAAGTAAGCCAGGACATTCAGGAAGAGCCAGGCACCACGTTCCTGCGCAGTAAAGAGAGCTGCTATTTCTATGGCCGTTGGTAGCTGCCCCTTCCAGAGTCCGGTTGCATGTAGGCAGCTCACAGTCCTCCAGGGGTGTTCAGATATATATTCATGTAAAGCTTTAATTGAAGTCACTTTGGTTTATACGGTTCTCTAGTTTCAGGGGTACAGAATTTGATAACTGTATATACTACATCTTGATCACCCCTAAGGGTTTAGCTTGCACTCGCCACCGTACATTGCCCCCCAACCCATTTTACCCATCTCCTACCTCCCTTCCTTTTCAGTAACCACCACTCTGTTCTCCGTATCTGAAAGCTTTGCTTGTTCTTGCTTTGTTTCTTGATAGTACTAGAACAATCATAGTTTTTTATCTTTCTCCACCTGGCTTTTTTCACTTAGTTTCATCCTCTCAAAGCCCATCCAGGTTGTCACAAATGATAAGGTTTCATCTTTTTTATAGCTGAGTAGTATTCCAATTTGTATATGCACTAGCTTTTCTATCTTCTCATCCACCCAGGAAACTGGGCATTTCACATACCTTGGAAACAACATAAATAAATACAGGGGTGCATATATATTGAAATTATTGGTTTGTGTTCTTTGGATACCCAGAAAAACTGGATACTATGATATTGCGATTCTTAGTATTTTGAGAAATCACCATACTGTTTTCCATAGTGACTGCACCAATTCAAATCCTATGACAGTGTGAGGGGCCCCTTTTCTCTACATTCTCACCAACACTCTTAATATTCCCTCCAGCTAATGAAGGTAGAATGAGAATGAGTAAAAACTGAGAAAAACCAAGTTACAAGTTTCAGCAGATCATTTAACACAATGATTGGTGTGGGCTAAGTTGTCCATCTCTTGACATTGCTGCAGTTCTTACCATCAACATCTGGGGCTGGAGTGGAGGTGGGAAGTGTGCGTGTTTGGGGGAGTGTGTGTGTATGTGTGTGTTTGTGTGTACACGCATACACTTGACTCTCTATAGGACAGCAGCAGCTGGGAGTTTCCTTTTGGAGCTGAAGAGGGCTGAGGTGACCCCAAAAACTGGCCACAGAGTCAGGTCATCAGAGCCTCAGGGGAGGGTGGCTGGGCCTCCTCACCCTTTATCATCCTTGGTCTGTACTCACTGAAGTCTGTGAAGTGTGGGGAGGAAAACTTTGATTCGAGCTGGACAAGAACAGATTGGTTCATCATCCCAAGAGGGTAGGGGACAGAAGTCCAGGCTTCAGCCTTGTAGGCAGAGTCTGTGAGGCGAAGCGAGGGCAGCAGTGTGATTACAGTGAAAGTGATGGCAGGGGCCACTTCCTGGGCCCATTTCCATCCCAGTTCCTGGATTTCAGGACACGACATCTGGGGGCTCAATGGGAAAAATAGCAGTGCCCAACACGGGGGTCATGGCCACTCTGGTATACCAAAAGCAGTCAGTTGTGAGGACCAGATGCTTTCCTTGCCTTTGGCGCCCCCTACAGTTGGGCCTGGGGAAAATCACCTCCTGAATTGGACATAAGATACTTCATACAGGTCAGGAGTTCCATAAAGATAAACAGCATCAAGACCCAATTTTCAAAAACCACCAAGACCTTAAGAGATCATTTCTCTGTTGTAAATCTTCAGTGTCACAGAAAGACAAAATTCTTACGTCCGTCATGAAAAGCAAAGCATATATATATATATATATATATAGAAGCTGGAGTCAAACCACCTGGGTTTGAATTTCATCTGTGAGATAGTAGCTGTGTGAACACCAGTAAGCTTCTTAACTTCTCTGTTCTGCATACGGATTGATCGATATCTGCAACAGGATGGTTGACAGCTGAACACTCTGAGCCGGGCTGGGACATACCTGGTGCCAAGGATACAGAAATACAAGCCCTTCTTTCCCTCCTCAGGACTTTTGTACCTGCTGTGTTATTTTTTCAGAAAGTTTAGTCTCTTTATTTAGTTTACTTGGACTTTTCTTCCAACCCAGTGCTCTGGGGACTTCCTTATGGAAGTATCTCCTCCCCCACTCTCTGTTTCAACTACTCTTTCTTCGTGGCATTCATCATAATTGTGCGTTATTCTTTATATTATTATTTGATGACAAATATCAACCTCCCCATTTGATTGCGAACTTCACAGGAATAGTGCCATCAGCCAAATTGGGTTTCTCCACCTCCCTCAAGTCATATGCTCAGGCGCTAAGCCCCACAACTTCAGACGGTGACCTATGAATTGGGAGCCCCCAAAGAAACCAATATGACAGGTGTTCCTGGGAAAATGTCATGGAAAAATTCAGGAGAACATCTATAAAGCAAGGAGACAGGCCTCCAGGTGAAACCAACCTTCCAGCACCTTGATCTTGGATTTGCAGGTCCTGTGTGTTTCCTGCTATAAGGTCATGCATTGGGGTGACATGCTGGGATGTGGAGGGAGAACTAGACATGAGGCAGAGTATGGTTGGGGGAGGGTTGGGGGGGTTGTTTCTTTAAAATAATATTCTCATTGAAATAGTCATGTACTCTCTGACAGTGTCTGGAAAACAGAGAAAGTTACTTCAGTGTCCTGGATTGTCCTATTCTCATAAATGGCTCTTTCCTTCTGTTCCTCACCTATAGAATTTCCTTTCAACACTGTTGCTTTCTACTGTACATACTCTTTATTCTGACTTAAAATTAATCTAGCGCAGGCTTTCCTCAAGGCATGATTTTGACGGCCATGCGGCCATGCAATACAGTCCTGGGTCAACCTGTCACATTTGAGTCCATCATCACTCTCTTCTTTAGGTATTGATTTTTTTTTCTTTTTTGGTTCCAGCCTGTTTTCATGATCTCAAACAATCATATCGCAAACATCTTTCAAATCCTCTCTTGTGTAGTGATTCCTAAACATGGGATTTCTGAGCTAAAACACACACCTTTTAGAAACTTTTGTTTATTTTTTAACAAGTGGTTTTTCCAAAAAGGTTAAGTGGCAGTGAGTAAGGTCATAAGTGATGTGCCCTTTGGAAGGCCTGCCTGCTGAGAACTCTGGAGGTCCAAACCAGTAGGCAGCTTCCCAAAAGCCTCCAGGGAGAGGGATGATTCAGATCATTAAGCAAATGTCAGAGTGGATAGTGGTAAACATGCAGCATTAGTGACGTGCTTCTGCTCTCTTCCAAAGTCATCCCTGATTCTGAAGATGCCCATTTGGAAGTTGAAAGCCTTTGTCTGAAGGAGGGCTACCCGGGTAGGTGTAACAAGTATTCCCCAGGTCTCCTTTGAAGCTTCGGGGAGCCTGTGGGACCTTCTGGGGTTGCCTCTTATCTCCCCCATTCTTGGTTTCTCAGTTTACTCCTTTGGATCTTTCCAGAAACCGTCTTTGGTAGTTCTGAAACAAAGGCCACCTGGTGACCATAAAATAGAAGTAAAATAGAAATGTTTGATAGTATCACTTTGCAGAAAAACTTGTGTGTTCAGAGTCATTACCCTCTGCCCCTTTGTTGGGAAACCTCCCTGACTCATGGTTCTCCAAATGGCATCAAACAACCAGAGCCTGGGCCATGTGATCGTTCCAGCAGAGTTTCACAACACCCCCAAATCAGATTTACAGTCCATTCTGAGAGCAGGAACAAAATAAGCTTTGGGGGAGAGGAGGCCCCGTGAAGAAATAGGAAGAAAAGGGCAGGAGGAGTGAAAGCTCGTTTGGCCTTGCCTGTGCCCAGTGCTGGCCTTGAGTGGGGCCAGGCAGTGTGTGCCCTCAGGGCTTTACCTTCCTGGGGTACTTGTACGGAGCAGTCACCCTTTTCACGTGCTCCTGGAGTTCCCGGGTTAGTTTCTCTGGGTCATGAGAGGAGTAGGCTGGAGAAAGGACTACAAATGCCTTTACCACCTGCCAGAAGAAAACAAAACCCAAACCTCCAAAAAAGAATCAATCAGGACTTGTGTAACAGCTCTGTTCTGAGCCTTTCAGGGGCCCCTTTCCTGGCCCCACCTGAGAGTTAGGCTGTGAATGGCAGTGGCGGTGTTTTCTGCTGCCCACCTGTCTAGATCAACTGTTGGAAATGCTGGCTTTTGTGCAATGATTTTAGAATCCTGTCTGTTTCCCACTCTACATACTCAAAATGACAATTTTAGGAGCTGGGGGCTTCTGTAGAAGTGCAAATACATTGTAGAAGGGAGCTTCACAAACTCCTTAGGGTCCATTTCGTCCAGTTCTCCTGAATGGGCAGGCAGTAGCCTCAAGGTTTGGACAGGCAGGACTGGGGGGGTGCAGACACTTCAAGGGAGAGACGGGTCTTTCTGTGGCTGCCTACACATGCAATTGCAATCAGCAAACATTTCGCTGCACAGCTTCTGTTCCAGGCATCCTGAGGGACATTTTGCACCTTGACTCTCTGCCCACCTCATTCTTGCAGACTGTCTTCCCCTAGGCAGGCAGAGGAAGAGCCAGAAATTCAGGCACAACAGAAGGTGGCCTTTGATTGCAACGGAAGAGGTGTAAGCTCACACCAGCATCACTGTCACCCAGAACCTATGACACGGGGGTTCCCTGTCCTTGCACACCCGATGGTGGCCGACTCACTACCATTCCACGTTCAGACAGATACAATTTTCAGAAAGAGCTTTCTCCTACATCTAAAGCAACCACGCATGTATCAAGCACTTTCTCTGTACCAGACTATGCTCTGAGCACCCAGCCATGTGCCACAGCCCCAGTGAACCCTCGGCCACCAGCTCCAGGCTCTGCAGGTGTCATTTTTCCAGCACAGTAGGACTCCTGCTTCCCTCAGCCTCTAGGAGTCACCTTGAAGTTCTCAGAATCACTGAGCTGGGGCACCTGTCTGATCAAATGAAGATCCTGGGGGCTGCAGCCCCAGTCGCTGGGATCCAGCAGGTCTTACTCAAGGTAAGAAATGTCCATTTTCAAAGAAAACCCCAGAGCATGCAGTGGAGAGTGGGGCTGCAGCTCCTGACTGAGAATCCTGCCTCTGGCCCTGGCACTTCTGAGAAGGCCGCTGGAGGCTGAGCTGACTTGCAAGGGTAACCCTGTTACATGTTAGGGTCACGGTGGATTCACAGCCAGTCTGAGTCAGGGAGCCTAGTTCCCCCACTCTATCTAGATTCCTGGGACCTATGGAAGGACTTTGCATGTCCCCGAGAAAGGTCAGCTTATGAAACGTGGCCCCCCTCCCTGATCTGGCGCTGTGTCCACTAATTTCTGTCACCACCCCCCAATGGGCCATTCCTCCCAGGTTAGAACCAGCAGCAAGCACATCAGGTGTGCCTGCCGTAACCTGCAAAAGGAAAAGGACCGTCTGTCGGACACCATGGACACAGAGCCCGCACCTGTACCAGCATCTTCCCCAGCTGCTGGTTTCTTTGGACCCAGGTCTATGTCTGCCGGACACCAAAGTGTTGGTATCTTCCCACTGCATCCTCGGAGAGAGTATTTGTGTCTCTGGCAGCATGAGGGCGATGCTCACCCAAAAGGCAGGTGTGTATGATGGTGGCACTTCAGCCTTCATGAGTGGGGTAAGATATTGGGGAATCTGGGCCTTTCAGCTTACTCTGCTGGGTGCTGTAAGATCGAGAACAAGGAAGCAGTACCCTGGGCTGGTCCACTGACCTCTCCTCTGATAGGGTCCGGGCTGCTGACCACAGCAGACTCCAGGACAGCTGGGTGCTCAGCCAGGGCACTCTCCACTTCTACAGGCCCGATCCGGTAGCTGGAAGAGAAAAGCAAACTTCCAAGTGACCTCACCTCTGCCATGAAGCTTCGGAGGGAGAAGGGAAAGTGGATGCCTTGACCTTGAGGAATTGATCACATCATCATTTCTTCCCATGAACCAAAAGTAGCCGTTCTCATCCTTGTGGGCTCGGTCCCCTGTGATGTAGAAGTCCCCTCGTTCTGATGCTGCTGTCTTCTCGGGATTGTCCTGAAAGATAGTCAATACTTGAAGAGCCAGCTGGGGCTTAGCCACCCAGGTCAGCCCAGCAGGCCCATGTAGGAGGCTGAGGGGCCCCTAACAGGAAGTCTAGCAGTTTCTGGAGACAGAAATGGCCAGAATTACATGGGTTTTCTCTCTTTTAACTGGAAGGAGGTTGCTAGGAAATGATAAGGGCCTATCACTACCAGGAGGGTCCTAGCAATCCTAGCTGCAAGCTGAGGGTGGGCACAGGGCCACTGGCTTTGCTTCAACAGAGAAGAGCCACTGATATTCTTTGTGCTCAGGAATCATTAAAGGTAGAAGGTGAGGTTCAGGCCAGAAAGCAGGGGTAGAGGAAAGAGAAAAGCACTCAAACTGATTCTCATTTTAGAATGAAGAATGAAAACATTCTTCAGGAAAGTCAAAGATTTATTGTTGCTTACAAAAAATGATTAGGAGGAAATATATCAGATTTTAACATTATCTCTTCCAGGTGTCATGACTACCTTGTAGTTTTGTTTGTTTCTATTAAGGCAACATTGGTTTGCAACATGATATGTGAATCAGAAGGATAGAATCACATATCATGCTCCTTAAAAGCATGTCACCACACCACTCCCATCAGCATAATTTATTTGGTTTATTTAGGTAGGCAAATTTTGGCGACATTCCATTAAAAAAAAAAGTGAACAACTATTTCTCACTTAGTGGAGCTGACTGAAGCTAGTTGAAACTGGCTGGAACTATTTGGAGACGGTGGGGCCAGTTAAAACTGGCCTGAACCAGTTGAACCTGACTAGAGCTGGCTGGCTCTAATTGGAGCCTGTTAGGCCATTTTGATTTCATAGTAGTGGGCTTGATCCAGTTTGAGACAGTTGTATCCAGCTGCAGCCCGCTGGAGCTTGTTGGAACTGGCTGAAGATGATTCAACCCAGTTCAAAATGGTCGGAGCTGGTTGGGATATCCTGATCTGGTTGGAACCAGCAGAGCTGAATGGCTCCAGTGGCACCAGCTGGAGCTGGTTCAAGGCTTCTGGGCAGGTCTGGAGTTGGCTGGAGTTAGCTGCAGCAGGTGGGAGCTGGCCTGATCCAGTTGGAGCTGGTCAGAACATGTTGGGACTGGTTAGATATAGTTTGAGCCATTAGGGTCAGTTGGAGGCATCCTGATCCAGTTGGAGCAAGTTTCAGCTAGTTGTATCTGGCTCAAATTGGTTCATACTTGTTGGAACTCTTTAAGGGGGTTAAGACCATCTGGAGCAGATCCAAGTCACTTGGAGTTTCTTGAAACCTATTTAAGTTGGCTGGAATTAGATGGAGTCAGCTCAAACCAGTTTGAACCAGCTGGACCAGGTTGGAATGGAACTGGCTGGAGTTGGTTGAAGCTGAATGAAGCCAAATGAATCTGGCTGGAGTCTGTCCAAGACTTTTCAAGCTGATTCGATTAAGCTGTGGCCACTTGGAGCTGAATGAGTTGGTTAGCACAAGGCTGAAGCAGTTGAAGCTGGTTTGAACTGGTTGGAACCAGTTAGAAATGGTTGGAACCAATTCAAGTTGGTTCAAGTCAGTTGGAACTGCTTGAAGTCACTTGCAACTGGCCAGGGTCAGTTGGACCAATTTGGAGTTGTGTGGAATCAGATCTATCCTATTAGATCCAGTTTCATGCTGTTTTAAGCAGGCTGGAACTAACTGGAACTAGTTGGAGCTGGCTTAAAGCAGTACAAGTCAGATCAAGCCCTTCGGAATTGGTTCAAGCTGGATGGAATTGGTTAGAACCAGCTGGACATAGCTGCAGGAAGTGGGAGCTGGGCTAATCTGGTTGGAGCCAGCTGGAGCTGACTGGATCCAGTTTGGGAGAGTTAGACCCAGCCATACAGAGCTGGTTGAGCTGGTTTAGGTAAATGTGATCCAGTTTGATCAGGTTTAAGCTGGTTGGGGCTAGCTGGAACCAGCTGTATCCAGCTGGAGCATGTTCAAGTTGTTGTGAGCCAGGTGCTTCAGCCAGCCCAATCTGATTTGAGCTGGCTGAGGCAGTTTAAACTGGTAGGATCCTGCTGGAACCAGTTTGTTGCAATTTGAGCCTGTGTTAAGGTTGGTTGTAACAGGTTGGTGTGCTTTGAACCTGTTTGTTCCAGATAGTTGGAACTGATCAGAGCTGCTTGGAACCAGTCTGATCCAGTTCTACCAATTTTCTCTGTTTTTCAGCTGCCTAGAGCCGGTGTAAGGTGGATGGAACTGGTTAGAGCTGGCTTAAGATAATCCAAGCTGGCTGAAACTGTTTTGAGCCAGTTGGAATCTCCCAGAAAAGTCACTAACACATAAATTCAAGAGGAAAAAAAATAGATATTTATATGTGCCTTTCAATATTATAATAGATGGATAGTGTTCTACACACATCACATGGGATCCTTAGTTATGCCTCTCAACTTTGGCTGCATATTTGAGTCATCTGGGGAGCACGTCTACACCATCAGAAATCTGGATCAGAATGAGTTGGGGTTTCTTCATCGGCCATGAATGGAGCTTCCAAGGTGCTTATAAATTGCAACTAGGGTCGAGATCTGTGTTAGTTGCATTTTACAGAGAAGAGCAAACACCAGCCAAGGTGGGAATAAGGAAGAGGTAATTCCTGAATAAGCTCAGACACTTGCATTTGAATCCTAGGACAGAGCCCTGTCAACAAACCTGTATCTACCCAAGACTCAAGACAAAAAGAATCCTGACAGCCAGATTTAACATAAAATTACCTTTTCTGCCCTTCTCTTTTAAACTCCATTTTCACATCCTGATAGCGACGGGGTTGCCCTGAGGTTGAAGGTTCACAGTCTCAGACACAACCACGTTTGCACTGTATACCCTGCACATGCTTATTGAACACCATCAAATAAGTCAGTCTCTTGACCTTCCTTATCTATAATGGTACCTTATCAATAATAATCCCAACCTTTCTCACACAGTTATTTGCAAATAAGTGCTTCTAAAGTGTGCAGCACCATGCCTGGCACGCAGCAATTCCTGTGAAATGACTGTTCCCTGCCACTTACCAAGTAGCAGTTGAAGAAACAGAAGGGCCGGGTTGGTCGGATGCGGACAGCAACATTTCCCTCTTCCCCTGGGCCCAGGGTGTTGCCTTCATCGTCCACAATCTGGTGGAGAGCACATCCAGGAGGGTGTCAGAGGTCTGCATGGCCACGCCCCTGCCAGCTGAGCCTGATATTGCTAACTGGGGTCCTGATTTTGAACCGACCATCCGCCACGTTGGAGGCTGCCTACCTGCACGTCATAAGGCGGAGATGCTCTCCCCATGGACCCAGACTTGATCTTTGTGCCTCTTGCATTGGAGCAGATAACACCCTAGAGAGAAATGAGCACCAAGGAGCAGAAACCTCAGCCCTTCAGCTCCCTTTCTGGGTCACCCCTTCACTTTCCCACTCTCTTCTAACTCTTCTTTCTTCTTCATCTTCTTTTCCTTTCTCCCTTCTCTCCTTTTATTTTCTTTCCCTTCCTTCTTCCCTTCCTCCCACTCCCACTCCCTCCATGTCTTCTCGTCTTCCTTTCTTCTATTGTTTTCTTAGTCAACATCCCTCCCCCCACCCCTGCCTCGCCCTCCAGTGTCCACATCAGGACACATGTATTGAACATGCCATAAACACGGAGACCTTCACATGTCACCAGCCGAAGTCTCAGCTAGTGGCCGAATCTCTGAGAACACTCGAGAACACTCGTGAAGATTGTGGGCTCTCACCAGAGGCTATTCTGGGGGAGACAAACACCATCCTTGGCTACAAGAGTGGGTTTGCTGGGCTTCATGCCACTGGGAGATTACCTTTAACCGATCTTTGAAACAAAAGGGAAGAAAGGCTGATGGAGCTTTGTAATCAGCTTCTTAAGCCCGGGCAGGGCAGCCCCTGCAGGTATCAAAGGTGTGACAGCCAGAAAGGCAGGAGTCTGTGTGGATGGACCATCCTCAGTGACTGAGGTTCCCCTGAGACATGGACAGGGCCCACCCACCCCCACACAGAGCTCACAGTCTCAGACTGGCCGTAGCCTTCATGCAGCTCCAAGCCCGTCTGGCTCTTCCATGTCTCCCTCACATCAGGACTGAGGGCCTCTCCTCCAGTCAAACAGTGCCTCAGGCTCCGAAACTGGTACCTTCGTCAGCCAGAAAAATACAAGCCTGCTTGTGTGAGGGTCCACATCCACACCCTCACATCCTAGGGTCTACATCAAGACATGAAAGTTTGCAGAGAGGAAACTTTCTGTCTTTCTAGCCTTCTCCAGTGCTCCAGACCTCTGACTTTACCAATTCTTCACAGATGGTAATTTTTAAAAGTCAACCTTCTCTGAGTCTGGATAAAGTCAGAAACCCATGTCATATTCCAGGTGAATTGGCCAAAATAATTTAGTTGGAAACAAATGGATCCTAAATTGACTGGGACAAACAGTGTTTGAAAAGATGAACATATCAACAATCGAAGAGCTAGTCAGTAGTGGTCTAGGAATCCCCAAACAGCAAAAGGGACAAAAGAGGCTTACAAATGTTCCATATGTGACAAGACTCTCCACCATTCAATAATTATTCCAAATGTGAAAAATCAGTGATTGCAGAATACATTTCTAAACATTTTTCTTTTGGGATCAAATTGGTTTGACTGTTGTTTAGCATTACTGAGAATCTTTCAATCAAATTGTTCTGGAACAAATCACACAGAAGTTGCTTTGGGGCAAAGTTATGATGAGATACACACAGCAGATCAATGATGAATGCTCACATTACAGAAGAGTTCACTTTGGGACTATTGTATAAAGACTTATTCTCGAAGGCATGGTCATAGCCAGATACACGGGCATAGGGGATGATTCCCCATGACTTGGGAGAGTGTGGGAGAGGAAGACAGATCAGAGTCAATTGGCTACCAAAGGGGAAAAGCCTCTCTCCATACACCCCAGCAAGTACACTCATCTTGTGAACACATTTTCTTTGGCTTCACCCAGTGTGGGGGCTGCTCACAGGATCTCACCATTTTCTCTTGGGTTCCCAGGCAAATGCACTCATGGCTAGAGTTAGGGTTGAGGGATGAAGTATCTATCATGGTCAACGTGGCAATCCCACCAAACCCAAAGCCTGGCCTCGAATACCATTCTATAGGTGCCAAACAACTAGCCAGTATTTTCCCTAATCTCATAGAAGTAGCAGACACTGCTGAGGAAGTGAGCTATGCTGTAGCTCCCTCCTTAAGTGCTGAGATTTCAGACTTTCTTAATCTGTTCAGTCCTATCTGGAGGGATGTTCCTGGGGAGCATTCTTGAGTTGCTTCTGCAAAGAATTTGAGTGTATGTGCTTGTGTGTGTATGTGTGTGTGTGTGTGTGTGTCAAAGAGACAGTCAGACAGAAAGACAGAGGGAGAGAGACAGGAAGTTGGAGTGAGAGGGTGACTGTGCATGTAGGTACCTGTGCTATAGATTCCCATATTTAATTCCTCAAAAATCAAACAGATGGGCTCTACCTGGTCAGATCCTCTTGCACAAGCAGCCGGAAGATGGTGGGGACACAGCAGAGGGTGGTGACAGGGAACCTGGAGAGAGTCTAAAGAAAAAGTCTTCAGAGTTAGTGGGGTGTGATTTTGTGCAGATGGAACAGGCAGCTGGATCTTCACATTCTCAGAGGAGAGGAGGTGAACACTACATGTGCTCTCCAGCCTCCAAGATGGCAACATCTGATCGCCATTGCCCTGGTCTTTGTACTTTTGTGGAGCTTTTCCCACTTTGTACCAAGTGTGGTCTGTGTGACCAACGGCATACTGCTGAGGTGACAGGTGTCACTTTTGATACCTTAGGTTCAACGAAGGCTACAGCTTCTATCTTAGGTCTCTCTCTCCTTCTGTTGGTTCACTTGCTCTGAGGAAAATGAACCACCACCTTGTGCACCCAAGTCATCCAGTGGACAAGTTCCTAACTGGGAGCTGAAGCCTTAGGGTCAGAGCCAGTGATGAAGTTTTCTAAAAACCAGATACCAGATGAGTGATTCTGGAAGCTGATTCTTCATTCCCAGCCAAGACTTAAGTTAATTTGCAGTCTTGGCTAACATATGTGTGTGTGTGTGTGTGTGTGTGTGAGTACATGCAAATGCATGTGTGTGTTAAAAGATAAGCCCTCCCTGGTGGCGCAGCGGCTTAAAGCACAGCACTGAGAAGCTAAAGCCACTTCTGTATGAGTTCGATTCCCGCCTGCCCCGGAGGTGACCACATGGCGCGGCAGACCTCTCCTGACCGCCCGCTGCTCCCCTCAGCAGTGTACTTCATAGATCTGCCTGCTCTGCTCCCCGCTCTGTCTCTGGTGAAGCCGCTCGCCGTCCCTGCACTTCTGGCCTGTACCCCAGTTCTGTATGCACAAATAAATAAATCTTTACAAAAAAAAAAAAAGATAATCGCACCAACTTACCACCATAAGAGTACAGTCTGGTGGAACTTTCCTATTGGTGTGCAACCACCGCTACCATCCATCTCGATCTTTGCAGAATGTTTCCAAATAGAAACTCTGTACCATTACACAATAATTCCTCATTTCACCTTTCTCCCAGCCCCTGACTGTTGCTCTACTTGCCTTGTTTATCCTCTAGGTACCACATGTATCTGAAATCAATCAGTATTTGTCCTTCTGTGGCTGATTTATTTCACTTAGCATAATGTCCTCAAGACTCATTTATGAGCAGCATGTCAACTTTTTCTTCCCTTTTACACCTGAATATTATTCCACGGTGATGCGCCCCATTTTGTTTATCCATTGTTGATGAGACTTGAGTTGCTTCTCATTTGGCTATTACGAATCATGTTGCTGCAAACACGAATATTTCCAATGGACATCACGATCAACAATTCATGAAAGACCACAATCCTGAAGCACCTGTTTAGCTGTTCCCATCAGAAATTGTGAGCTAATACATATGTGTGTTTTAAGCTGCTAAGTTTTGGGGTAATTTGTTGCACAAAACCAGATAACTATGCACACTCTATCAGGACTGGGACAGTGGAGGGAGGTGGTGCATAGCAGCTGACCACCTGACATGAATACTGCATGATAACTATATGCAATTTATGCTAAGAACCTGCTATGTGCCTAGTGTTGTGTGATTGTCACAGCTACTCTAGAGAGCTAAATTGTCACTTTCTTTTTTTTTTAAGATTTATTTATTTATTCATACAGAACTGGGGTACAGACCAGAGATGCAGAGGGTGAGAGGATTCACCAGAGACAGAGCGGGAAACAGAACAGGCAGATCGACGAAGTACACTGCTGAGGGGAGCAGCGTGCGGGTCAGGAGAGGTCTGCTGCGCCATGTGGGTCACCTCTGGAGCAGGGAGAAGTGGCTTAAGGTTCTTAGTGCAGTGCTTTAACCCGCTGCACCACCAGGGAGGGCCTAAATTGTCACTTTCATATTGCTTATGAGGAAGCTGAGACTCAAGGAGTGTAGGTTACTTTCCTAAATGGATCATGTAACATGTAGCAAATGGAGAACATAGAGGCAGAGGTCAGGTCTGACTGAGGCAAAGCCTAGCTGTTAGCTACTGTGTGAAACAGCAAGCCTCAATGCCAAAATCATGGGCAAATGGTCTCTCTGGTGATTTAAGGGAGGGAGTTTGAATGTGGAAGGAAGAAGAAAAGTGTCCTTTATCTTCCTTGTGGTCATTGATCATAAGACCAGATGGAAGGCTGGGAGCCAGTCACCAAGACTTGAGGGTTGGATGAACTACACATGCCAAGTAGAATGCACATGAGTGGGGATAGACTGTGATTATTCACCAAGGTTTTGAAAAATGATGAGGGTTTGGAGTCAGAAGGAAGAAAGAGTGGGGAGAAGCACCCTTGCAGCAGAAATAGAATGTGCAAAGGTCTGGAGAAGTGATCTTCTGTCTACTAGGGCTCTGGAGAGAGGATAAGTAATGATCAAAGGGGGTCAGGTGGGCAAGATTATGGAATGTCTTTGGGAGATTTTCTAGTTAAATTAGCACCAAAGAGATCTTATTGATCATTAATTCATTCATGTATTTCTCTGCATTTTCTCATTTGCCTTATTTACATCTACCACATAAAAGGTGTTTAGAGAGGTCTCTTACATTCAGGATAACCTTCGCATCGACTCGAGGCAGCTCATGAACAAAAATGCAAGACCCGTTAGGCCAGGCAGAGAAGAGGGTCCAGGCTGCCTTCACCCAGCCAGTGTCAGTTGTGTTCCAAAAGATATCTGATTCTGTCAAGGCTGCCCAGCGCCTGTCAAAAATCAGAGAAAGTCAGATCCTTTAGGAAATTCAAGATTTGAAAAGAATTACAAAATCAAAGTTACCTTATTTGGAACCTTGCCCACAGTTGGTACTCCCACTTGACTAATCTCTATGTCAACTTCGTATGACAGTTACTGATCATCTTCTGTGTGCCTAAGCCCTAGGGTAAGGATGCAAAGTATAAAAGACAGATTTCATGCTCTCAAGGAATTTGCAGTACAATGGCAGTGACATATAAAGGAATAAATAATCTCAATACAATGTGATAAGGACACTGTATTTAGTCCATACATATTTATGCAACACTTATTCTGACAGTACTTGGGTTATAAAAAATGGATGATGAGTTTTGCTCTGAGGGACTTATAGCATAATAAATTCATAAATGTTTAGAGACCACCTTTCATAGGGTTCAACATGACCCCTTATGCAATTGCAGAAAACAGGCCACCAAACCTAGAGAAAGTGTGGGGATGGGTCTGAGAAACACTTCCTTTGAGGAGGTGATACCGGAGCTGGGTATAAACAATGTGTAGCAATGACTGATGAGGCAGAGAAAGAAGTACATCTCCAGCAATATCTACAGTCTGGAAGAGAGGGAAGTGGTCATGTTCTACATTTAGATTCTGGAAAACATGCTCTCCTGATCTTCATCCTACTCACTGGTGGCTCTTTCTTAGTCTCCTCTGGGAATTGTCTGTAATTCCTTCTCATTGTGGAAATAAATTCTCAGGCACTCAGTTCTAAGATGTCTTCTCTTCTCAACTTACATTACTCTTTGCTGATCTCACCTAAGCTGATGGCATGAATGCCATTCCAGCATGATTTTCATTAAACCTAGACAAGTCTATCCAAGTGTTTACTCAACATCTCTACTTTTTTTTTTTTAAAGATTTATTTATTTATTCATACAGAACTGGGGTACAGGCCAGAGACGCGGAGGGTGAGAGGATTCACCAGAGACAGAGCAGGGAGCAGAACAGGCAGATCAACGAAGTACACTGCTGAGGGGAGCAGCGGGCGGGTCAGGAGAGGTCTGCCACGCCATGTGGACTCCTCCGGGGCAGGCGGGAATCGAACTCATGTGGAAGTGGTTTAAGCTTCTCATTGCAGTGCTTTAACCCGCTGCGCCACCAGGGAGGGCCCTCAACATCTCTACTTTTAACTCAGAGTAGAAAGATGTCTAATAAGCTCTTCAATCTTATAGTCCCCAAATGAATTCTTATCTTCCTCCCACCAAGTAGCTCTTCCCTAGTGTTTCCCTTATCAGTTAGTGCTCTGGGTTTCTCAAGTGTTGTCTTTGACTCTTCTCTTTCTCTTTCACCTCACAGAAAATCTGTCAATAATTCTAGTTACATTCAGAATTTTGCCTCTTTGCAGACCAACCAATGCTACTGTGCTGAGTAAGCACCCACTTTGTAATGCATTGACCTCTCAAAGGGTCCTCTGCTTCACCCCTTACCTCCTATAGTTCATTCTCAACCCAATATCCTGAGTGAATCATTTAAAACAAAACAAAACAAAACAAATAACATCATGTCACTTCTCTGCTCAGAATACTCCAAGACTCCTCAGCAATTATTCTGAACTTAGCACTAGGAATATAAAAAGGGGTGTACTTGTTTGTCTAAGTATTCTCTACAATAGTCACACAATGACAAAATTACCTAATGATAAATTTTTCAGAAATAATACATTGACTGTGTACCTACAAGAATTAAAAGAAAGGTCTTGAACACATATTTGTAACCTATGTTCACAAGAGTGTTATTCACCTGAGCCAAAAGATGGGAGCAACCCAAGTATCCACCAGTGGATGAAAGGATAAACAAAACTGGTGTATATACCACAGTGGAATATTATTGAGCCCTTAAAAGGAAAGAAATTCTGACACACAGCACAAATGGATGAACTTTGAAGACATTATGCTAAGTAAAGTAAAACAGATGCAAGCGGAAAAATACTGTGTGATTCCACTTACATGAGTTCCCAGAGCAATCAAATTCATAAAGACAGAAAGTCAAGTGGTTGCTGTCAGGTCTTGTGGGGAAGAACAAATGGGGCATTATTGTGAAACAGAATTCACAAGGTGAAATGGTTGCAAAGTTGCATATTTACAAGACAAAAACACTCTGGAAATGTACAGTAAGAATGTTTGCACAATTGAATGTAGTTGAAGACCTGAATTTTACGTTACCTATTTGCCACAATTAATAAAGCCCCTTAAATGGCTTCTCCATCAGAGAAGCCAGATCCTACCTGAGTTGTGCCCTGCTGACCTTCCTACCACAACCCCTGCCACTTTCTCCCCCATGCGCACTCCTTTGCCTACTTTGAACCATCAACCCAACAGATGTGCCTCCCTGATACCTTCCACTGGCCACAAAACCCAGCCCATAGCTGGCCTGGGAGTGCTCCACCATCTTGGGGGCCCCAGTAGTGCCACTCGTGAAGTAGATGGCCAGTGGGTCTTGACTTTTGGTCCTCACGCAGTTGTGCTCTGGAGATGCCTCCCTGCAAAATACGAGAGCGTGAGGTGGCACCTCCAGAAGTAGAAACAAGCAAGGACATGTTTCACACCAGCACCATCTTAATAAATACTACACTTGAGATACTTGCTGGGACTGTTAGCTAGCTTGTTCATCTCTGATGCCACAATCACCTCATGGGGCAGATATTATCATTATAACATTTCCCATATAAGGAAACTGAGGTTGATAATGGCTAGTGACTCACTCAAAAGAACTCATGTTCTTCTGCCAGGACATGAGAACTTTCTTGTAGGACCCACATGTCTGTGCCAAACTTCACATTTAGGTCCACCCTCACCCCCTCAATTCCTAATCATTTTTAAAGGCTGTTTTCTAAAGAGTTATCTAAATTTGGGATTTTGAGGTCTGGGTAATTCCTAAAGTTCTATGATCAGAACAATCCTCTAATCCTCAGATCTGGCTGCACCATAGGAGCAGATGAGGTTTTCAAAGTCAGTCCATCTGGGACTTATTGAGTGAGTGATTTTGATGGACCGTAGGTGGTCACCAGAACTGGTGACAGGTCCATCTGGCTTCCAAAGTGAGCCTCCCCTTTTGATTTACTCTGCCCCTTTTGATTTACTCTGCGTGCCATCAGCTATGCATTTCACCTCTTGTAGCTTAAAGGGGGCATGTCTTGGTTTCATTTTTATTCTGACCCCTGGAGAGCCCCGACTTACCGAAGGAGTTCCCTGAAGTTCACCCAGCCTGGCCGACTGCCGTCTGACACCAGCAGTTTGGTCTGGAGGGTGGGGCAGCCGGTGCTAATGGCATCCACCCGCGGAGCCAAGGAGTCAGTGGTGATAATGGACTTGGCCCTGGACACCTGCAGCCGGTACTGGAGGTCCTTCTCGGTTAGCTGAGAGGTCCCCGGAATCATAACGGCCCCTGACACCACACAGAGAGGGGACGCTGACCAGGCAGCAGGGGAAAACCCCTGTTAACAGGTCCAGACCAGAGATCCCCTTCCGAGAGAAGAGCAGGAAGGGTTGGAATTCCTGAACTGGAAAAGGTAACAACAATAATGATAATAGTAGTGAAATCCAGAGGGGACACTCACAGGTACTACAAAATTTATATGCATTATTTCATTTAAATCTTAAAACCTGGTAAGTCGATGCTACGATTGTTTCCAATTTTCAGATAACAGACTGACACTTAACCCTTTAGGCTTTATAGACATGAAATAATTCGGCCAACATCACACAGCGTTGGAATGGTGACTGCAGAAAGTGGTCAACCTGAAGATCATGATCCTACAATGACCTCACTGGCTTTTCTTGCCTGCAAACAGAAGCTGCCTAGTGTAGGTAAGAATGCTTGGGGGGTGGGGAAGATAACAAGGTGGGGACTCCAGGCCTCTGTATTTCTTCAGCCAAAGCCATTCTGGAAGTAGCTAAGTTCATCTCCTCCCAGGAGAAGGCACAAGGAAGCAGAAGTCAGGGACAAATTTTATCAGACACTTGAAAATCTGCTGAGTATCTCAACGCAGGTTGTCAATACCACATGGAGTTCACAGATAAGACAAAAGAGACCCTAAGAGAATCAGCCATCCTGCCACAGCCAGTGAGAAAGGACAGAAGAGCAAAGAAGGGGCAGACGGGGTGAGGGGGGGCAGACCCAAAGTCCTGTTGCCCGTTGCTCCATTCTCTGGATCTTTACAGGATTTACACACCAGCAGGAATGCATTTTGGGTGGAACCATGAGGTTCTTCTCTGTCTCTCTTTTAGCTGTTTTCAGCTGAAGTCTGTTCTTCCTGGAGTTGTGTATGGTGCTTTTGGGGCCCAAGCAGATGCTGGACAGCAGAAGCTAAGAGCAAAATGAGTAGAACACCATAGACTGGAAGGCAGCAGACAAGTGCATATTGGGGGGACTTGGGAATATAGGAACCCCCAGCCTATATATAAAATGTTGATAGGAGTGCAAGACTTAATATGTAAACTGGGATGTATTCTTGGATGACTTGCACATCAAAGAATTAGGGGACCTATAGAAAGGGGGGCCTGGAAGCATCTAGGCAACAGGAAAAATCATGATACTAAAGCTCTGAGGAAGCAGAGGCCTCACATGGTGCCTGCTGCTCCTCAAGAAAAATGTAGGGGCTCTCTCACGTCCACCCTTATTTAAATAGATCTTATATATCATGGGAGACTGGGGCGAACTCTCCAAACCTGTGTGCTTGTCTCTCTTCCCCAGAGCTGGCCACACTACAATGCTACTCACTTTTACATTTTGTGCAAAAATATACAGTTAAACTCCCTGTCTCTCTTTCAATCTCTTTATGGGGAGGGGACCGGGGATGTGGGACAATTTGTTATCAAAATA
This sequence comes from Condylura cristata, assembly GCF_000260355.1. Classification (NCBI taxonomy): domain Eukaryota; kingdom Metazoa; phylum Chordata; class Mammalia; order Eulipotyphla; family Talpidae; genus Condylura; species Condylura cristata. The sequence goes on from NW_004567133.1 coordinate 10,216,934, forward strand.
GTTGAATAAAGCTTGTTCATATAGCAAGTTAATTCTCTGGTGTGTTTGTTTTGCAAACATTATTTATGAAAACATTTGTGTATGCGGTAGATGGTGGAAGGGACACGAGTGGAAGAGACTGGTAGGAATTTCCTGGACGATGGAGAGTCTGTTCCCCACCATACGCAGTGGCGTTGCTTTTGTAAAATCAATATGAAAGCTCTGGCCACTTAAAAAAGTGCATGGATCAGGGCCAGTGGATGCTCTGGGCTCTATTGACCTTTTGTGCCCTCTGATGGACAAAAATACGCCCTCCCTGCAAAAATAATTAATGGTCCTCTGCCCTAAACTTGCATAACTGCAGGAGAACAGACTGTCAAGCACTAATCTTGTTGTTTTGGTTACTTTGTCCTATTCTTGGGAGCTAGAAAGGAGAGCCTGAAGGGCTAAAAGGGTTTATCACAAAGATATTTCCTTAATCTATAACTGCATTGCTCACCACTCCCAGACCACAGCCAGAAGAAACTCTCTTTGGTCTGTCTCACTCAGAATTTTTTAAACAAATTGTTTCGGTGCTCCCTGGTGGTGCAGCAGGCAAGGACGCAGTGCTGCAAGCTAGCCAAAGGCGCTTCTGTGCGAGTTCCATCCCTGGCCCCGGAGGTGACCACATGGGGCAGCAGACCTGACTCGCCCGCTGCTCCCCTCAGCAGTGTATTTCAGTTGATCTGCCTGTTCTGCTGCCCACTCAGTCTCTGGTGAATCCTCTCACCACCCCTACACCTCTGGCCTGTGCCTTAGTTCTGTCTGCATAAATAAATAAAAATCGTTCAAAAAATTGTTTAGTTGTCAGCATTAAAACAGTGAGTTTTTAAAATAAAACTCCAGAATTTCCTATGACAAACTCAGAATACTAGTAACACTGGCTCTCCTGCCACGTGGACACTTTTGGTTGGCCTTGAGAAGTAGCTGCTCCCTTTTAGCAAGCGCGGCATCTCCAATGCACCGAGGTCCTCGGACTCCCTATTGCCTTGCACTGGCCTGCTTCGATCAATTACATGATTGTCTGGGCTCGCTGCAAGCAGCTTTAGGCAAAAGGGCAATAAGTAAAACTCCACACAGAGTTCAATTTGCTCCATTTTTCCTGTGGACACTGCAGAGATCTTGCAGGTACTGTTGGCCTGAATGGGGAGCTGACGCCCCGCTCACTGACCTGTCCGCATGCAAGCCACAGTGGCCAGCCACCACTCTGGGGCCCTCGGGAGCACCAGCATCACTCTGTCGCCAGGCTGCAGGCCACACACGTCCCTCAGCACAGTAGCTGCCTTCCTGGACTGCTCCCCCAGCTCCTCGAAGCTCCACTTGACCTCAGCTCCCTTGCCGTCCACCCACCAGAACGCAGGATTCAAGGGTCGATGTCCAGCCTAGAGAACAGTGTAGGCAGCAGAGAAGTAGAAACCATTTGTTGAGGGTTTTTGTTGGGCTATTGTAGATCTATTTATAACAGCTATCACATTCACAAGGTTCAGTAATCAAAAAGTATGAAAGGATGTGCTCTGAGAAGCCTTTGCTCCCATTTTGTGCTGACTTATTCTAACCCCTTCCTTTCCTGCTTCAATGAGAAACCAGCATTAAATACTTTCATGAAATCCTTCCAGTATCATGTGAAGTAAATGGAAGCATTTTTTTGTGTTACTATCTTTAGGTAACATGCAATATATATTTTTCTATGCCGATCCTTTTTTAAAAGGAGATATAATTCCTATACTGTAAAATTCACTGGTTTAAAGTGCACAATTCAAGGGTCTTTAGTGTATTCACAAAGTTGTATAACCATTACTACTATGGAATCCAGATCATTTTTCTTATGCTAAAAAGAATATGATGCATATTAGTGGTGATCCCCTAATTTCTCCTTCCCCAATCACTGGCAACAACTAATCTACTTTCTGTCCCCATGGATTTGTCTATTCCGGATATTTCATATAAATGGAATCATAGAATATATGGCATTTTTAATCTAGTTTCTTTCATTTAGTATATGGTGTGAAGGTTAAATTGTAGCAGGTATCAGTAGTATCTATGAATATATATATATATATATATATACATACATATATATATATTTATATAATATATATATATACACCACAGTTTGTTTATCTAATCATTCTAATGTTCTTCAAAAGTTGATTTGACTCTGGCAATATTTCTTGGACTTTTGTTGTTATTATCATTGTTAATGCCTTTATGGTAGAAAGGACTTCTGCAAGTCCACTATATTTGCTGATATAAATTGGCTTCTGTTTATCATTCGGAAATCACAAGGGAGGAATAAGAAGAGCTGAGATTTTGCAGAGTGATAGGAACATAACACCATGGTTCTATCACTCCCATACACTTCCTAATTCATTCTTACTGCTCTAAGTAACAGAAGGTATAACTCCCAGTGGGAAGATGTGAAGACTGAGATCCAGGGCATTCGTCTAAAGTCACACTTCAAGTGGGAGAACCACATCTAGCTGAGAGCAAAGCCCGCTTTTACATGTTACTCATTCTCACACCACCTTTCTAAATATTTTTCCACACCCACTAGAAGGTGTGGAAACTCTACTATTTACCAAAGTAGAGTTGTACTTTTTTCTTACGCTGTTTAACTTTTCTCTTTAAACCATCTCTTCTAAAATGAACACACATACCTTTTTAAAGTAAAATTTTAGCCTAGAAAGCAAAGTTAGTATCATTTAACATAAATAAAAGATGACCATGATATACAGAGAGACCCTAAAGACATGTAAGGAAGGGGAAGTAGCAAAGGAGATTTGTCATACCGACACCCACAGAAAGCAAGACAACCTGGTTCGGATCCAGGTATCTGCCGTGATGTGTGACAAGCTTTGAACCCCAGTAGTGCTCTTATTTAAAGGGAAGCGCATGAGAGTGAGAGATGAAACAGCATAACCACAAAATACAACTTCCTCTTCACTTGATTAGAATGATCAGAAGGGAATTACAAGGAGCTTAACCACCTCACACCAACTGATTTGAGCTCAGGAATGTTAGACCCACTGGGAATTGCTCTAGGGTGTTTAAGGCTCACAGCACTTGGTATCATTGTTTTCTCTAAGGCTGACATGATAACACCTTCAACTTTTAAATTTGCAGAATTCCCATTGCCTGCAGCTCCCTGGGGAGGCCAAAGGCCACCTGCATGCTCGCTGCTTGAAGTGGACATAGGCACACAGGGGACCTCACCTTTTCCAGCTGAGTCCACGTGTCTAGCACATCACGGGCAAAGTTGAAGTACGTGGGCACCGGCTGTTGCCCCAGGCTGATGGCTTCCCAAGTGGTCACAATCTTCGGAGGGGCAGGTGGAGGCTGCCTGTAAGGCCTCCAGTATCGCTGGGCACACCTGAGCGGCTGGAGGACCAGGCCTCTTGGCCACAGCCTCATGCTGCTGCCTCCTGACTGTCACCAAAGTGAGGAAAGGGAATTTTACCCTGGGCTCTGGGCTTGGGAGAAAGTGTGCTGGGGAGAAGCTGGGGCCAGCCTGGTGGCTGTGTATGCTGTGGAAGTCTTGGCCTAGTGCTAGTTCTGCTGTGGGTTCTGGTCACTTCTTGTTTCTGGGTCTAATGTCCTTCCCGCCCCCATCACTGCCTGCAAGTCTGTGGTCAGTGACTCAGAGCCCCCTCCTGAGGCTCAGTCCTTCAAAGGACCTTTGGTAAATGCAGAATTGACTTGACAAAGCTGAGAAAGTTCTCAAGCAGTGCCGCCCAAGAAAAATATAATGTAAGCTGCCCATATAACACATCATTTTCTAGAAGTTTCATCAAGGAAGTTAAAAAAAATTGAAATGAATTGTACCAATACAGTTTATGGGGCAATGTTAGAAGCTCTGTAGTGGGTTATGGCTACAAAGAAATATACGAACATCTGTTTAGATCTGGTGAAAAAAATAGAAAACATCTTTTTAATACGATTTTTAAAATGATTTTAACTTTTTGGGCCCTCCCTGGTGGTGCAAAAAGTTAGGATGCAACCCTGCAAGCTGGCCACAAACACTTTTAGTGTATGTTCCATCTCCAGCCCCAGAGGTGACCCTCATGGGCAGCAGACCTCTCCTGACCCTCCCGCTGCTCCCCTCAGCAGTGTACTTTGTCGATCTGCCTGTTCTGCTCCCCACTCTGTCTCTGGTGAATCCTCTCACTGCCCCTGCACCTCTGGCCTATACTCCAGTTCTAAATAAATAAATCTTAAAAACAAACCTGTTTTAACTGTTTTTCAAAAAACTGTTCACATTTGAAGAAGCATGAAGCTGGACTCCTAAAACGTAGTGTTATAAACCAATGTCACCTCTATAAAAATAAAAGGATTATATCATAAAAGATATCTTCTTTAGCTAGCTATATCGTACCATTTCAATATGTGACCAATAGATAGAAATTATCAAAGAATTATTTTACATGCTGTTTTGTCCCAAGGGCTTGAATTTTGCACTTAGTCAGTGTGTGCTGGCCAACCTCAAGTCCACTAGGCCAGTGGCTTGCGCTCAGCGCCCTGGGCAGCGGGGGGTCTCATCTCTCACTACTCAAAGGGTGGTGCCACAGCAGACCCTCACACCCCACCCTGCCCTGGGGAATCAGAACCAGCTCTTTCCCAGAGACCTCGATGAGCTGTGGGCACACGGAAGCTGGAGAGGTGTGGGCCTCGGGGCTGGGTCCCCAAGCCCAGCTCCCCTTGCCACGCTCTTCTTGGGAATAATAATGGTGAGGGTGGTAATGAGCACTGGCCGAGATCCAGTGTGTCCCCCTATATGTTAACTCCAGGCCCCTCAAAGTGGTGGTGTCATGAGGTAGGGCTTTGGGGAGGTGTTTCGGCCCTGTGGGAACATCCCCCGTGAGTGGGGTTCTTGCCCTCATCAAAGGGACCTCAGAGGACCGAGGCCCCTTTCTCCTCCTCTCCAGGTCAGAGCTGGGAACTAAGAGGCAAGCCGAGAGTGCCATGGCTCTTTGCCCCTGAAATCCGCAACCTGTACAACTGCCAGAAATCAATGTTGCTTAAAAGCACCCCATGCACAGTGTTCAATGTTTTGTTTGCAGGAGCTCACATGGACTGAGATAATAACCAGTAAGTGTCACGTTGTTATTGCAACAGTAGCTGCCGTCTGCCAAAGGCTTACCTCATACCAAGCTCTTGGAGAATGTTTTATAAATATTATTTTCTTAAATCCTCATAATGGTGTTAGTGTTATTGTCTTCATTTTACAGATAAAGCCAGTCTTGGAGGAGAAAGTGACTTCTGGGTCTCCCCTCCCAGAAAGGCCTAGGCCTTGCTTGGCCCCTGCTGTGGCCACCTACGGGGTGGGGGTGAGGGTGGGGGGCTGCTGTTTCTGGACTCCCCTCTTGACCTCCCCAACTTGCCACCTCTGTGAACTCTGCCTCCCACCCAAGATTCTTGACACACCTGCAGCTAGCTGAAGGGTTTCTCCCATTACCTTGTTCTTGAGCCACGAAATGGCAAGGGCTTCTATCCGTGCTGCAGCCGAGTGCAGGAGTCTGTAAACACTCCTGTGTGCTGGGGAAGGAATCTGCTGACCAGGCCTCCCACCAGGAACTTTGGCCTTGGCGCCTCTGCTGCTGACAGAGGGCACTGCCAGCAGCCAACAAGAGCTGCAGTGGCTTCCCAGGGCCAGCACCTATGGAGCCAGCAAGAGTGCCCCCACAACCCTATTTGACCACCTGCAATGGTGATGAATTTCCAGCTCTGCCACCTGTGTGTGGAAGGCCTGACCTAAGGGGTGCTCCCCTGCAAATTCAGACACCACATAATCTGAGCGGGGTACAAGAACTGCGTTATGTCTTAGCAGCAAAGATACCACAGTGACAGCAAGACGTCAAAGCATGCCCCTTGTTTGCTCAAAACCCTCTCGTACACAGACACACGAAGATGAGCAGTGATCTGGGGCTGGTTTTGTGAGCAGGTACGAGGCGAATGGGGGGCGGGGGGCGCCTGGGGTCTCTTTGACATGATGGGAGTTCTAAATTTGAATTGTGGTCATGGCTGCAGACCACTGAAAATTTCCTAAGAAAATCATGTATAAGCATCATAATTGCACACTTCAAATGAGTGAATTGTATAGTATGTAAGTGATCCCTACATAAAGTTATTTACAATACAAAAACCTCCATGTCTCACACAGGGTTCAAGTTCCAAGAGGTGGTTCAAGTGCCCACAGAATTCAAGGGTCTTCTCCCCCCTCCCACCTCCAGCTCCCCACTTTGCTCCAATTGGCATCTCCCTGCAATTTGTTTGCATCCATAGTGGGGCAGCTGGTAAACCAGCAGTCTGAGACCAACCACTGCCAAAATGACTCGTGTTTGCCAATACCTGTGGTTAAACATTCATGCCAGGGCCAATTTCAAGGCGCTGAACTTTTTTTTTTTTTTTTAAAGATTTATTTATTTGTGCATACAGAACTGGGGTACATGCCAGAGGGTCAGGGGCGGCGAGAGGCTTCACCAGAGACAGAGTGGGGAAAAGAACAAGCCGACTGACTAAGTACACTGCTGAGGGGAGCAGCGGGCGGGTCAGGAGAGGTCTGCCGCGCCATGTGGTCACCTCCGGGGCAGGTGGGAATCTAACTCATGCGGAAGCGGCTTTAGCTTCTCAGTGCTGTGCTTTAACCCGCTGCGCCACCAGGGAGGGCCAAGGTGCTGAAGTTTTAACAACCGGTTTGCACAGTTCCTGACTATCAATAGTTTCTTCTGTCCCTGCAAACTAGCTCCAGCCAGCTCAGCTTGATGCTGGCCTTTCTCTGTGCCAGAAGTTCCCTCCACACTCTTCTGTGTTCCTTGTCACCCTTGTCTCAGCTGACCATCTCCTGACCCCAAACTGAAATCCTGTCTCTTCTGACAGGTCCCACCCTCCATTCTCTGACTGATCTCCCCCCTTAGAATGTATCGCTTTCAAACATTCAATATATTTCTTCCAGCTTTTTGAGGGTATGATTGAAAAAAACGATTGAAGGTGTGATGATTTCAAATTTGTTGTGTAAATGATTAGCATTAAAAAGTGAGGGAAGAATTGAGTATTCTGCCTCCAATTTTTATACTATGCTGCTTGCCTGTACCACCACATTTGACTCTTAGGCATATGACCCTATGAGTCATATGCCATTTTGTGAGTGAGGAAACTGAGGCTCAGGGAGCACAAGAGACATACTGCTACTCAGGAACAGAGCTGGAATTTAAATTCCAATCCATAGGCATCAAGTTCAGGAACCTTCTATGCTCTATACCCAGCATCCTGGAGAACAGTGGTCTTCCCATGTTCTCTCTCTCCCTATCCCTGGGCAACCTCCTCTCAGCAAGGGAAGGGCAGGGCCCCTCTTACTCAACAATGGCCCATTCTTCTCCAGAGGCACACTGGCCCTCCAGAATCCCAGAACTCAGAACATTGCTGGTGAGCTGCTGGGGGCTCTCTGCGTCCACTTCTGAACCCCACTTCTGCCTTCGGATTTCCGTAGAACATCCAGCTTCCTACAGGGCCTGCTCTGGTCACAAAGGGGAGCTGGGAGCCTGCTCTTCAGGCCACAGCTTCTCTACTTCAGCACCACAGTTTGCTGCCTGAGTGGACCCCATCAGACTGAAAGGAATCAGGTTTCCCGCAGGTATGAGCTTGTGTGAAATGGTGACTGATCCTCCAGTCTCTCTGCCAAAGTCATCCCAAATATAAGTGTGGGTTTTGGCATAAACGGCTACATGTTAGGGTCACCTAGGGGTGATGCCAGACCCCCCCCCCGACCCAGATCAATCCCACGTCTGGGTTGGACGCCAGCATCTGTGCTTTTTAACACTCCCCTGAAGAATTTTAACGTGTGATCATGTTGAGAAACTCTGGAATGGGCCAGGGGTTCGTGTGAGAATTAAATTGACTCATTTGTTCCTTTGTTAATTAGATAAAACACTCTCTGAGTTCCAAACCTGGCCCAGACACTGGACAAGGAGGCGGGAAACAGCCACGAACAAAGACGGTGACATTTGACATTTAGAGATACAAACAAGGCACATCCAGAAATAACAAAAAACTTGACCCCCAACAGAGGTGATGTGGCTGAGAGCGGGTACGGCGGAGGTGGGGGAGGTGGTGCCTGGCAGGAAACCTGGGTGGCTGAAGTCCTTGCTGGACTGAATGACCAGAGAGGCTAAGGCTCTGGTTAGTGTGTCCAGCAGAGGCCCAGGCCCTAGATAGGGTGCTGAGGACAGAGAAGGACACAGCAGAGTGGGGAGAATGGAGCACCCAAGCCCAGGGGCCTGAGAGAAGAGGGGACTTGTAGAGACAAAGAGCACGAGGGGGCAGAGCCCTGTGTGGGACCCCCAGGGTTGGAGGCCCTCACCGGAGTCAGCAGGGTGGCCAGGAGCGAGTCCTCCGTGTCAGCTGTTCCGACTGTGACTGGGGTCCCCATTCTGAGGAGCAAGTTTCTCATCACGGCTTCCCTCAGCTGTGGCTGGGCAGGTAGGCCTGGAATCGGGCCAGGGAAAATAGCTCCCCAGAGACATGGAGGAGCAGGATCAGGGACAAAGGACTCGCAGGCCCAGAGAACGAAGGCTCAGAGGGGCTGAGGGGACAGTGCAGGACCCGAACAAGAATAGGGTTTGAGGGGAATCCTGTCGTGAGGTGAGGCTGAGCCATAACCAGGGGGTCTCAGGAGAGAGCGCAAGAGGAAGACCAGAGAGGGAGAGACAGAGACAGAGACAGACTACTCCCGACCCTGCTCCCACACTTCTCCCTCCCAGAAATGCAAATAGTTGACTTCTTTGCTGCCTTCTGTCAAATGTCAGCTTCTGGGTAATGCTTCACTCCATTCAAAATGTCAGTGTTCAATACTGGTCTTCCCTGTTTACTTCTGTCCTCATCGCTTGCTCATCTGACATACTATATGTTCACCTCACTGTCCCTCTCCCAGAATATGAGCTCCTTGAAGACAAGGACTGTTGTCTATTTCACCCCCTTCTGCCTCCCTCCCCAGAAAGGAGCATGTGTCGTAAGAAAAAAGAAGGACATCTCTCTCAGGACCCCAGCAGAACCAAAACTGCTCATCTCCCTTCTATCCCTTTTAACCAGAAGGCAAGCTTGAATCTCATTTGGGGCAGGTAAATGCTCCTGTCAACATGTTCTTCCAAACCCAGAACTCACAGCAGAGACCTTTGGGTACTCAAAATCCCTTTCCTGCTATGAATTTCAAGGGTCTGCTTTGCAAACAAAATACAAAAATACACTTCCAGTCTCCATTTCCAAATTCCTACATGGCTGGTGGGAATGCAGACTGGCCCAACCACTATGGAAAGCTGTGTGGAGGTTCCTCAACTTATTAAAAATGGAGCTAGCACATGATCCAGCAAGTCCACTCCTAGGAATCTACCCAAAAGAAACAAAAACATTAATTCAAAAGAATACATGCACCCCTATGTTTATCTCAGCTCTACTCACAATTGGTGAGATATGGAAACACAAACCCCCCCAAATAGATGACTGGATCAAGAAGATACATGGTTCATATACACAATGGAATACTATGCAGCAAACAAAAAGATAAACACATGCTATTTGCAGCAACGTGAATGGAGCTAGAAAGAACCCTGCTCAGAGAAATAAGCAAGAAGGAAAATGGTCGGGGGAGACAATTGTCAGGGGATTGGAACTTAGAGAGAGGCAGTTGCTGGCCTGGACCATGCAAGCAGTTGCGAGCTGTCAACCCCTCCATCAGTCAGTCAGCAGTGGGGGAAGAAAGAAAGATCGTGCTACAGATCTATTCTGTGGGCTTCTGGGAAGGAATCTACCACATATTTTGCATCCTCAAGTAAGAAATTTAGCGCACTGAACAATAGACAGTTCTGATTCCATTTTAAAGATGCACATTCAAATGGACATTCACATAGGCATTTAACAGCAGCTTTCTTGGAGGAGGGTTTATGAGAGAGCTTTTTATTTTCTCTTTAACATATTTTTATTACATGGCTTGGAATTTTTACAAGTATATATTATGAGGCTGACTTTTGAAAGAAATGGCTATACTTGAGCAGAAAATGTATCTAAAAACCAAATGAGTAGACGGTGAGGTTGTGAGCTTCCCATCACCAGGAGAATTCAAGCAGGAGCTGCAGAAGCATGAAGCAGAAGCTGTGCAGGGGGGTGAGGGGCACAGTCATTTCTCTGGAGCAGAGGCTCACCCCAGAGTCTAGAGAGGTGAATATATCTATACCATCCTCACCTTGTGTCTGGGGGTTCAGTAGAACCCCACTGCTCCCCGCTACACTGAGCTACCCCCTCGCAGTTTCCATAAGCCCACAGCCAGCCTTTCTGCCAGTGTGGCTGGAGTGGGCATGGCCGTTTTCCATCCCCGACTGGCCTGGCAGGGAGGGAGTAGAGACAAGGGGCCCTGGCCACCTGCGTTGACAAGCCTCCTGTTCCTCCTGTCCCACAGGACCGCCATGGAGCCATTCAGGGGGACACTGCTGCTGGTGGCCTCCTGTATGTCGGCCGTCCATGGGTCTCCAGAGCTGGACATCGAGGAAGCCACTGTCCACCTCCCCCGGCCCCTGCACATTGTGGTGGAGGGCAACCTGATGGTGCTGACAGCGGCCGGCCTGACCCAGATGCTGAACCAGACCCGCTTCCTCATGGTGCTTTTCCGTGAGTGTCCCCCACACCGGGGCGGCGGGCCAGCTGGGCTGAGGGCTACCTCCTTGCTTCAGAGGGCCAGGGGACTTTCTTTATGGCTAAATACTGGGCAACATCGCCAACATCTTTTCAAAGACAACATGGACATTCACCCACCTTAATTTCCAGACAAGAATGCCAAGGTGAAAGTAATTTGCATAAAGTTCGATCAAAATCATTTAAAGCCCTTCCAATACACTGTCGAAATCAAAGTGAGTTTTCAAAGACCGGCAGCCTCCCAAATTATCTTTGGAAAAACTAATCACTTGGGGAGAACATTCAATAGCTTTTCCCCAGGGGTAAATGGACTCCACAAGAGGGAGCTTGCCAGTATTGTCCCCCGGGATACTCCTTGTATCTCAGCTTCTATCCAATCCTCCTCTCTCCTCTGAGCTGGCTTGAGAGCCAGTGGCAAGGCATATCTGTCCTTCCAGATGGCCCCTTTCACATCACAAGTGTCACGTATACACAAAACAGACCTCTGCATCTTTGATTTGCTCCTGACAACCTTCTAGGTTAACTGAGATCACATCATCCTTAACTGAGATCATGGCTACCCACCCAATGTCACATTCAGAAATCTCAAGGTCAGTCTTGACTACTCTCTGTTCTTAGCTCTGATTTGTCACCGGTCTTAATTGTCTTGCAAGTCTTGGAAGACTTCCAAGTCTTACTGGCCCCACCTCTGAAAGCCTCTGCCATCTCCACTTCCCCACTTCCCCCGGCCCTGCGGTACCTTAGTCAGCTCCCATAACAGCCCAGCTGAAGTGCTATGGCACCAGGGAGTTCTTCCAGGGCTGTCGTTACGATGTACTATGTGATTTTGTTCCTAAAATGCAAATCTTCCTGGGGAAAGACCCTCAAAGATTCTCTTAATAACCAAACTCCTTCACATGGCCATAATGTCTCTACTTAGAATCTGCCTTCACCGACCCAGGCCCCAGGGCCTTTGCACTTACAGTTCTCTCTGCCTGCACTGTTCTTGCAATCTTTGTCTGTATCGGGTGGTTGAAGTTCATGGTCTGGAGGCTCTATCCACCTTCACCCCCCACTCCCCAGCCTAGCTAGGAGAGCCACCTGTGTGATCACATAGCTTCTGTACCCTCCTTCTCATAGAATTTTTTGGACTGCATTAAAATCTCTTTAAAACTTCCATGGGGGGCAGGGGACAAGTTGTAGTCATCAGGTGCTCTCTCACACCTGACATCGGCTGGAGCCTTGTAGGCTGCAGAGGTGTTGAATGAGTGAAGGAATGAAGGAAGGAAATGAGATATCCTGTGGCCCATAATGTTCTCAAATGAGACAAGGAAAAGGGATAGTGGTGGTCAGCAAGAAGCAGTCAAATGAAATTAATCAGTTATCTTTAGGATCATTTTGTTGGCCCTAAAGTGGAGAAGGGAGCAAGAATTTTCCCTGGGAGCAGGCTAGATGTGACGGTGACATGGACGGAGATGGTGATGGTTATGATGACAACAATGGTGGTGATGAGGAAGAGGAGGGGGGAGGAGGTGGATGACTCCAGGCACTGGCTTGGCCTCATGGCTCCATTTTACATACAAGGGAAATAAGTCTCAGAAAGATTGATGACTTGCCTGCAGTCACACAACTGGTAAGAGATGAAGCCTGGATTGGAGATCAGGTGTGACACCAATACTGGTGTCCAATTCATCTTACAAACTGTGCTGATAACTGGGAGATTCATTCATTAAATATGTATTGAATACTTGTCATGTACCAGATATGTTATAGGTACTGAGTAGGAATGAAAACAGATAGACCTCCCTGCTTCTTGGAACTTACGTCCTGAAAAGGGAGACTCAGGAAAAACAGATAAATTAGTTAAAAAATGGAAGATGGCTCTGGTTCAAAGTATGAGGGAGAAAAGCAGATGAGGAGAGTAAGGGAGTTCAAGGGAGGGTAGAGGTGGGGTGAGATTTTATAGGGGAGAACTTGAAGGCTTTTTCGAAAGGGCACAAGTCAGCACAGACATGAAGCCTGGTGGGCAGCAATTTAGGGAAAAATGGAGGGTGAGTGCAAAGGCCCTGAGGTAGGGAGGTGTCTGGGTGCTTAATGCTGAGTTGTTAAGAGAGAACAGAAGTAAGCTGCTAACACTGGGACCTTGTAAGTCTTGACAGTGAGAGAGAAATCTGTTAACTGGCCCCTGGGGAGTGAGGGGACAGACCAGCACGCTGAAGTCCCTACCGGCGGCACATTCCTCTTAGCTCTAAAGGACCCTGTGGAATGGGGGGAGGATTGATCTCAGAATACTTCTCCATGCTCCACCTGGAACTTGGTCTACAGCCGGGTCTCTCATCCTCGGCCCTACTGACAAGGTGGTGGGTGGTTTTCGTGGCATAAGGAAGGGCAGTTGTGCTGTGCACTGGAGGATGACTAGCGGGACCCCTGGCCTCTGCTCAGCAGCAGTCCAGTCGTGAAGGCCAAAGGTGTCCCCAAACACGGTCAGATGTCCCCTGCCGAGAAACACTGTGAAGAGAGGCCGACTTCAGTCCCCTGTGTTGGAAGCTTGATCTCCAGTCCCGCCATTCCCACCTAGTCCCTCCCACCACCTCCCCCGACTCACAGCAGCTGCTCAGAAGAGGAATCTGGGGTTCTCTGCTAAAAACCCAGGCAGACACTGACTCTCAGTCCATTGGGTATTAACAGGTCTAACACCAGGCAGAGTCGCTGCCTATTCTAACATGACCCAGGCTCTGTGCTCACCCCCAAAGGCACATAAGCATGTGAGTCCCACCACTTACTCAGGTCTTGGGGTGACTAGGTGTGGGTCACCCTTGCTTTCCTTTCCCCAAGAACTAGAAGATCTGCTGAGGACCCCGATATCTCCAAGGGACCCTCCCTTCCCAGAGAGAACCCAGTTATAGGAGGACGCCACGTACATCCTCAGAATGGCCCGTGTTTCTTGGCACTTCTGTGCGAGAGCTTGGCTCACCTTATGTCACGAAGTGAGCTCATCCTAAGGTGAGGACCTGGCTGCATCTCCAGTCTGCAGATGAGGAAACAGGCACAGAGCTTAAAAACACCTCTCCTGGGTCACAATGCTGTGTGAGACCATAACTCTGTGTGAAGAGACTATCTATGGAATTCAAGTTCATTGCATGCACAGACAGTGATCTAGGGTGGTGCACTGGAGCTGAGGAAGGCTGCACCCATAGGCGCTCCTGGCCTCCCGGGAAGGGCTCCCTGCTCACCCACAGTCCACTGGACACTGTTCTGCCAACAGCAGTGAATTGCCTCCCTGCTCTGACCCAAGTGGCATTTCCTGTAGAACACAGTCCCCGAATGCCGAGAGAGAACAGACACTCACTTCACCTGTACAGACTCACAATCCAGTGATCCAGACGCCAGGGGTAAAACCAACTTGGAAATTGTAAAAAGACAGAAAGGGGGACTGTGAATCATTAAGAGTGGATTTAATGCTACAGATTCTGCCCTAATGGGGCAGAACAGAGATGGGCGATGCAGCCCCATCTCTCCCCTCCAGGAAAAAGGGAGATTTTTCAGCCCCGCTTACGTGGGCAGTCAGCTAGGGACCTGGGACGTCGATCTTGGGGCAGCCTTGGTGCCGAATCTCAGCCACTTCCTGGGTGTCCCGCCACTGAGCCTCTACTTATGCGTGTTTGCTGTGCCTCACCCATAACAGTAGAGAACTTATCATCAGAATACGCAGGTGACATTTAGCGAAGGGCTCAGCAGAGTGAGTGCTCAGTAAGTGTTGCCATTCCAGTCATGGCCGTCATCACCATTACACCAACAAGCATCCTCTCGGTTGCTCCAGTCAAAATCTCAGCATCAGGCTTAACGCCCTCTTTCGCCCATTCTCCACATCCAATCTATTCACACAGTCAGTCAACTCTTCTACAAAATCTCTCAAGACTCTGCCATGCTTCACCCCTTACCACCACCACTCAGGGTCTCACCTGGACCTCCGCGGTGGCCTCCAGTGGGTCTCCCTGCAGGCAGGGCTTGCCCTCTGTGGTCCAGCCCCACACCATTCTCAGCAACCCAGTGAGCCAAACACTTTTCATCTAATTCTGCCCTGGACCCTACACAGCCCCCTGAGGAAAGGTCAATTACTCGGTGACCCACAAAGCCTGACACCATCTTATCTCCGCCCTGACTCACTCTGCTCAGACCTGGCCGGTGGCCTGTGCCCCACACATGTCACCCAGAGCCCCACCTCAGGGCCCGTGCACTTACAGTTCCTCTGCCCAGAATGCACTCCCTCCAGCTAATCACACACGGCTCCCTCGTCTCCTTCAGTCATTATTAAAATGTTGCTCCTCAGTGAGGCTGCTACCCTCCCTGACACTCCTAACTAGCAATTCTTTTACCCCCCATAGCACTGAGTATCTAAGGGAGGAAGGCATATATTCTACTTTGTTTATTTAGTTTTAAATTTTCTGTCCTCTCCAATGAGAGAGTTTATTAATAAACCGTTGGTCAATTTATTGTTAAATGCACATGGAGAATCCTAAAACAGATTGGATGGATGGGTGGATGGATGATTGGACAGATGGACAGATGGATGGATGATCCAACGGATGGATGGATGGATGGATGGATGGATGGATGGATGGATGGATGGATGGATGGACAAATGATTGGATAGATGGATGGATGCATGGATGGATGGATGGGTGGATGGATGGATGGATTAATGGGTGAATGATAGGTTGGTTGGATGGATGGACAGATGGATAAATGATTGGTTAGATGGATGATTGGATGGATGATTGGATGGATGGATGGATGGATGGATGAACAAATGGGTGGGTGGGTGGCTGGCTGGCTGGCTCCTCAATATTATTATTGTCAGATCCTGTCTATACAGCTCTCAGTTCTCAACATTCTGGTTCCCACAACCTCTTTCTCCCACTTTGACTTCGGGATATTATGGAAAAGCTCCAGAAGCCCCATTGGGACAAGCAGTCCAAGCACATCTGTTTCTGAGCTTCTCAACCTAGAAACTCAGATGGACAGTGTGTCAACTTGCACCTCTGAGCCAGGCATGGCCAGACCCACAAGAAAGCCAGAGGAGCCAGCAATGGGCCAGCACTTGCAGGAGGTGATGGATGGGGGTATCGACGGTGATGAAGGAGATAAAGCAGACAGTGGACAGGGAGGCAACAAGTCCTCTTCCCATCCATTGACTGGGAATTTAATGAAAATGATTCACCTCTGGGCTCCCTCACCGGCAGAGGTGTGCTGAGTGGCCGGGAGTGGCGGGGTCCAGCTGTCCAGGCTCAGCCTTCTGGATTTGCCTTACAGAAACTCTCTGCAGGGCTTGGAATTTCCCCACAGCAATGGAGGTGATGTACACTTTCCTCCAAGCACCCAAGATGGATGGAGGGCTTGAAAAAGATCAAATATCCAGTTCTTTGGCTTTAAGAGCATCAGTCACCCCAGCAGGCACTGGGGTGGTCAGTTGAGGGGCCCACAAACTCACAGTGTTATCTGGAGGAAGGAAGGCACACTTGAGTGCCTTTTAGTCCCCTCCTCTTTGGACTGGGAAGTCTTCTCCTGCTACCAGAATGAAGAGCCAACTCTCTGAGGCTGTTTACAGAAGAGGGCTCTCCTACTCATACCCAGAACCCCAAGCGGCACTGCAATGGGGAAAGGGACAGAACAATCTTTTTCTCATAACATTTTACGTGCTTTCCCAAGGTGGGTGGTCCTGAGGGAGATAGGGGAGCATCCATCATGGCTTCTCCACACTCTCCATCTTCTCACACCTGCCCTCCCTTCCTTGAGAGCCTCCCCTATTACTCTATAAGGCAACCTGAGCGTCCCGGTTTGACCTGTTAGTCACCAAACGTTCCACCAGATGGCGCTCGAGGCCTCACAGTCTCTCTTCTGTGCGCTCTCCCTTTCCTATCTTCTGACCAGGGAAATGTACAGTAATAATAATAGCAGCAACATAAAACACATTACGTGCTTCTTTCTGCCCCAAGAGTTTGGGGGATAAAAGGTCATTTCCTTGTGCAGTAGTTTCGTCATCTAGACAATTGAGGTAATATGAACAACACTCCCCCAGAGTGGTTCTAGAGAATTAAATAACTTAATCCATGGAAAGCTCTTAGAAAATAGTAATCGCTGTCCACCTGATTTCTACATATACCCTCTATGATTCTGACAGCTCTGTGCGTGGTCTCTGTGACTTTCCCATCTTACCCACAATGAACCAGCGCTTAGAGAAATGAGTTTCCAAAATGGTGGTGTTACCACTGTCACTGACCCACTTGAGGATGTCGGTCTCCCAGGCTGATCATTTTCCTAAGCCATGGGCCCCTCCCCGTCACAGTTCAAAGGGCATCAGAAAGGCCCCTGAGCTGAGCTGGCCACTCCACGCCACCTCCTCAGGAGATGGGGCGAGGGGAGACGCTAGCAAATTCTTTCTCTTCCTGTTGGCTCTTTTAGACAACCCATCCTCAAAGCAATCGAGGAACATGGCTGAGGAGCTGGGCAAAGCCATGGAGATCATGGGCAAAGGCAAGAATGGGCTCGGCTTTGGCAAAGTGGACATCACAGTTGAGACAGATCTTCAGAAGGAGTTTGAGGTTAAGAAGGCCCCCGATCTGAAGCTGTTTTTTGAGGGCAACAGATTGGAGCCCATCAGCTGCACAGGTAACGGTGCTCGTGTGTGAACCCAGGGGACATCACCTGATTGTAAACACCAGCATTTCCGAGACTCAGGATTACATTCATTTCTTGCTCTTGCAAAGCCCAGATGGCAGCCAGAGCTAGAGATGGAGCTCTGCTCCCAACAGTCTTTCAAGAGCCCAGCTCCTTCCAGTTGGTGGCTCCATCTCCGTCCAGGGCCTCTGAGCCACCTGAAGTTTCCTCTGTGTGGCCAGAAGTTGGGGTCAGTAGGTGGAGGGGGGCCATGGAGGGTGGCGGAGCCTCTGGCCAGGAGGTGGTGACCATCCCTGCATTTTCATGCCAGTGACTATAATTGCCACCAGCTGAAAGGCTGAGAACTATGGCCCTGTCCTGTATCCCTAAAGAAAAGATGACAGGTACTTAGGAAAATTTAGACACCAGGGCTTTCTTCTCAGCTGGTAGACTCTAAACATGGGCAAGGTGCAGGGTTTACACACAACCAGGGACCAGAAAATGAGCCCCCGCACCCTATTCCAGTCTTCTACTTTAATTTTTCCAGGGTTCCAGAATGATTATAGGGACCATAAAGCATAGGTTGGACAATAGGGAGATGGGAAATGCTGGAACACGACAGGTTTGGGAAAGGTGACTGCAAACGCTTTGCTTCTATCAACCTCCTTTTCATTCACTAGCTCATTCCTGCACTCCTTCAGCACCCTCTCATGGATAACTTGCCATCTGTCAAGCCCCTTCATGTTATGGAGAATGTTTCCTAATCTTAAAAACCTTAAATCTATGAATGCATAAATGTAGACCTAATGGATGAACAGAATAAAATTGAAAAAGGCAGAGCCCACCAGAGTCCCGATTGTGCTTGATGTTCCCGGGTGTTCAGTGATTGACTCCGAGGCAACTGAGACTGCCTTTCATGTCCTGGAATTTAGAAAGCTTGGGATAAAATCTGTTTGAGCCAGGGCTGAATTGCCGGCTGAGTTGGTTGGGGTGGAGGTAGAAAAACCCTTCTGGGTTTTCAGAACTTTCCTGCAGTTCTCAGAATGGACACAAGGGGGCAAGAGACTCATGGACCAGATTTGCAGAGGAAGGTACTGGAAATCACCCAGGCAGGTTATATGAAAGGTCTGAGTGCTGCGTGCCAGACAACTGGTGGGAGGGATTGAGAGAAGAAATGTGGACAGGGGTCAGGAGCAGTGAGATAGGGAACAGAGAACTGGTGCTCCCTGGGGATACTGAGTCACACCCTCAGCAGTGGTAACCCACTCTCCTGGAGGGGAGTCCTTTGTAGTGTGTTGGCTTTGAGGGCAATCAGGGAAAACCGAGAGACGGTATGCTCACAGACTGGCTCAGTCTCCTGGCTCAGGCTCTCCAGCCTCCGCTCCTGATGGACAGGAGACTGTCTCCACTTAGAGGCAACAAGGTAACAATACCGCCTGGGCCCTTCTCACCAGGCAGCCTGCTTCCTCATCACAGCCTCCAGGGAGTCCCCCTTGGTTGACTGGGTCAAGATGCCTGCCCTCTTCTGTGGCCTCACAGGCCCGGTGTTTCCTGCACGAGGCCCTCACCTCCGGGATTGCACCTGTTCCCTGTGCTCTGTGGATCTCGCTTCTGCTCCTGGGCCCTCCTGGGCCCTCCTGGCAGACACCCTGACTCCAAGTCCTCACCGTGTGCCCAAAGAACCATCACTGCCCCTGTCAGATTTCAAACTTCTCATCTGTGAAATGGGGTGGTGAGCACACTTGCCTCCTAGAGTTACTGGGAAGAGGAAATAACTCTGAAAGGCCTTTGCCATGTGCTAGGCTCTATTCTGGTCCCTGCTCATATGTCACAAACCCCCCTCGCCCCCCCACGCCCCCACATCAGAGGTGCTTTGATAGGTGAAAAATTGAGGCACAGAGTGGCGGGACCACTTCCTCAAACCTCCTAAGCTGTGGGAGTCACAGACATTCTCTAGCAAAGACAAGATGATACATAGTTCAGGATTTGCAGGCCAGACCCTCTCTGTTGTGGCTGTGGAACTCGACAGTGTGAGCCATGTTCTGCATAAAACCGATTAGCGGGTGGAAGTGGCCACAGTCTTGACTGACTCACCCCTGCTCTACAGTGTACTGTACCCAGTAAATGGCAGCCATAGCTATTAGTGATATTAAACCATTAATTTTTGTTATTGAACCATGAATTTTCAGACCCTGGTCCAGTGCCTAGAACATGGAGGATATCAATAGCGTTTTTTAAATCAAATGGCCTGGAAGTCCAAGGGCCCACAGCAGGGAAGCCAGGCCTGTCTCTGCTGAACTCGCCCATGCTTCTTCCTCAGTATCCCCCTCCTGCCAGGGAAGGAAGGGGGGATACAGGAGGGGCCAGTTCTGGCATTGAACACTAGGACGAGCTAGGGGAGTCTGAGCCAGGCTTCTCATTTCTCATTGCCCAAACAGAAGGAAAAGTGTCAGTTCTTGCGAGTGGACAGGGCGTCCCTGAGCTAACAGGGGCGCTTTGCTTTGTCTTCTGCACTGGGACTTTCATGAAAACTGCCTTCGGAGTCAGGCTGGGTGAGTCCCATCCACCTTCTCGTCTAATC
The DNA here is from genome assembly GCF_000260355.1 of Condylura cristata. Lineage (NCBI taxonomy): Eukaryota > Metazoa > Chordata > Mammalia > Eulipotyphla > Talpidae > Condylura > Condylura cristata. The sequence goes on from NW_004567133.1 coordinate 10,236,843, forward strand.
TCCAAGGATTGATGGTGGGAGGCTTCACCTTGGCCATCTCCCAGGAAGACAGGGTATAGGTTGCCTCCAGGGCCACAATTAATGATGCATTCACAACGTGTGCCTGGGAATACGCAACAGAGTCTTGGCCACAGTCAATCATTGACATAATGCTCACACCTGGGTTTCACCGTGTCCTCTGGCTCAGAGCCAAATGCCAGGGGTTGGGAGCCACCTGCCCAGCAGAACCTTGGCCTGCTTGATCTCCAGGCACACAGGAACAAATGATTTGCCAAGTTCAGATCCATTCAGTGCCATGGGGGCCAGAGGAGCAAATGGCTCATGGATATCCCAGAGAAGGCCACCCAAGAGCAAGTTCCTTCAAGCCAGCTTATCTAACGTTTCAGTCACCGCATTCATTCATCCTGTAATTATTTCTTGAGCACTTTTATGAGCCATACACTACTGGAGCTACTTAGCCAAACAGCACAATGTCAGAAAGAGACAGCAGGTCATGGGGTAGGGGGTTGGGGCGGAGGGGGCGGGGAGTAAGAAAAGACCAAAGTGAGAACTGAACAAGCAGGAGGAGATGACCTTGAAGAGCCGAGGATGCAAGGGGAGCGGCTGGTGGATGTCAAAGCTTTATGTACCAGAGGATGGGGGTGACCACGGCAAGGACAGAAGACAGCGGTGGAGGTAAGGGCCAAGCAAAGGTCCGGAAGAGCCAGACAGAATTCAGCTGCTCCAGGGGAACTCGTTCACCTTTATATTTTCGGAGTCTTTAAACCTTTTCTCTTTAGGGCACTGACAATATAATTGTTTCGGACAAAAACCTACAAAGCGTTTTGCATCTGTGCCTGTTTCTTCTAGAAAAAATGGCTCAGGACACTGAAAATAGACGCTCAGCCTGGGAGCTGGAACCCAGGAGGTGTCTGCAGTGGGTGGCAGGGTCGTGGTCTGAGGGTGGCATGGAGCACCCCTTCCTGGCCCCTTTTACACTAAGAAATCAGGGTCTCATCTTCCAAACGCATATAAATGTCAAAGGTCTACTTCAAGGTTGGGGGAAATAGAAACTTGAATGTTGAGACTCTCATCACCAGGAGGTAAGCACCCCAAGACGCAGATACACCTCCCCCAAAAGGCTGGGGAAGTGGACTAGTATCACATTTTAAGTATCACATTGGGAGACTCATAGAGTTGAATTCTACTGGTTGGGGAATTGGGGGTTATGGGGGTGGCGTCATAGGAATGTGGGTTTGGCAGAGGGTCATTGGTAACGACAAATCAGCCCAAGCCGAGAAGGTTCATTTCAAACGACCGAGCTTCCCTTGCCTTTGAATGCGGTCCAGGTAGCTTCCTTCTCCCATCTTTTTGGTTCCGTGTCCATGAGCTTTGGTTGCCCCTGGAAGATTAGTCCTGGAGCATCATGCTCAGAAGTTAGCCACACCCAGCTCTCTCTGCTGACAGGATAGACCAGCCACACTTTCACCTTGAGGCCACCACATCCTCATCCTTTGAACCTCGAAAGGCCTGATTCACTGCGGTTTTTAAAATGACCTAACCTGTGTCCATTAGCGCTGAGCACAGTGTCCCATAGGACCAGAACTTCGGTTCCTGGGCATGGGCCCAAAGTGAAGTGGTCCAATGTGACCCCAAAGACAGCCACAGGAATTAATTCTCAACAGCCCCAAGCTGGAAGCAACCCAGAAGCCCATCAACAGAGAATGGTTATGGCGATTGTGGCACATTCACATGGGAGACTGAATCTAGAAGTCCACATCATGGCTGGATGTTGGTCCCACACAGGATGAAGCCCGGCTAGAAGACACACACAAGTTCAAGAGCGGGCAGTCCACTGCACATTGCGAGAAGTTAGAAGATGGGTGAGAAGTGGGGGCGGGTTAACAACTGGGAGGGGACCAGAGACACTTCTGAGGCGCTGGTCACTTGTGTTTCTTGATCTAGGTGTAGTTACTTAAGTATGTGCATTTTGTGGAAAGTCACTGTACATTGTCATTTGTGCACCTTTCTGTAAGAAATGCACTTAATGTCATGTTTTTTAAGATGGCCTAAGGTTCTTGGGAAATATAAGTAGATACTGAAAGTAGAGTCCTGTGATTTTGCAACTCAGTGTCCCTTCCCCAAGCCCATGCAGCAAGCTGTCGCATTGCAGGGACTTTGCTTGAAGACTTTCCCTTCCCTCATTGTCTCCTAAAAACCATCCTTCAGCTTTCAGTTCACAAGTGATTTCCTCCAGGAAGCTTTCTTTGCTTGTCTTCATAGCCCAGGTCATGTATCTTTGCTACTGGCTCATAGAACTTGCTTAAAGATACATACTTTAATGTTAATTATATTCTTGTTTGTGTAAATATTTGACAACTGTGCTCAACAGAAACGAGAGCCACAAAAGAGTGGCAATGTCTTTATTCCTGCTCATCAGTGTGCCCAGGACCACACATAGCACTCGATAACACGCACTCAAGGTGCAGTTGTCAAATGCATGAATGAGTGATGGAATGAATGAGTAAAGGAACATAGTCCTTTCCATGTAATCCGTAGCTCTTCACAATAGGCCCTGCGTGATTCACAAACTCATGTTACATCTTCCCGGCTATTCTACAGCCATGTACATATACTACATTACTTGCTATCATGCGAAATTAACGATCCTAGCAAACACATGTCCATCTGTGTAAACTTGCACACATTTGGCTCACTGTTATGTTGTTCCAGATATGGTATATGTGTTCCAATTTTAGAAGTTAAGATTTTTTAAATGCATTTGGCACCTCCCACGTGAGAGTTGAGAAATGGATGTCAGGATCTATGACCCTAGTAGACATTTATGTGTCAGCTGAAGAATTGGAGACTCAGAGAGATAATGGAATTTTCCCAAGGTCACAGAGTTAGCTAGTTTTTAATCTACATTTTATTTATTTATATTAAAAAAATAACAAATCTGTCTTCCTGTCACTTTGGAGAAAAGATAAGACTCTGGGCACGCTCCCTCCAGGGTTTGATTCCCAGGTTGGCTCATAGAATAGCCATCAGTAAATTGAACCTCATTTTCCTCTTTTGCATAATGGGGAGAGTAAGAATAACTATCCCATGGAGTTCTTGTGGGGACGTGATACTTGCCAACATGAAGCACAGTGCTGGTCCTTGATAAGCTCTCATTAAAGTTTAGTTGCCCCATTAATGTTCATGTTTTAGAACATGAGGGTGGGAGTAGGAGGGGCCGGTGGAGGAACTGACCTTGGCTTTCAAGACAGATCTTGCTCCTGTTCAAAAGAAAACTTCTGTGGGAACCATTTAACTATATCTCTCTCCAGGAGTGGTTGAATCTACTGCCTTGGTCGTTTGGTTGAGAAGACAGATTAGCCGGAAAGCATTTTTGTTCAATAATACCCAACAGGTGAAAGATTTTGTGAAATCCAGGCCCTTGGTCATCATTGGCTTCTTTCAGGTACTGGGGTCAAGAAGTGGGAGGAGGCATTTGACTTGCAAGACTTGTATCTGGGAGAAGAATGGGCTAAAAAGAGGTCACCTACTTGGGTTAATTTCATGCTCATTATTCCTTATCCAATGAGCTGGGGTTTGCGTTGCTGATAAATCCAAAGACTTAAAGGGTGGAAGAACAGGGGAGCTGAAGTAATAGGCTAACTAAAAAGGTGGACAGGAATGGACAGAGAGAAGAGATGAATACATTTCTTGGATTGGTTTTGAGCCGTATAGTTAATTTGGGAGGAAGATCCATTTAGAACGTCACTGGTTAATACACAAATTGTGTTGCTTTTGGAGAATTAGTTCTTATATGTCTTAACTAGTTTCCTGAAGCATGATATCCCTTCCCCTTCTTCCACTGGAGGTCATAACTGTGGCCTTACATATATGTAAAATGGGAAGAGCATGTCCTTTTTCTCTCCCACCCACTTTTTGACAGTGTTTACAACCTCAGTTGCCTTTCACGCACAGCCATAGTTTGTCCAAAGTTCATAATTGGTCCCAAACAGGATCTCATCAATTGCCTCATCAGAAAGCAATTAAAGAATGAATGTTAAAGAGGCCCCACCCAGGGCCCTCCCTGGTGGTGTAGCGGGTTAGGACTCAGCACTGCAAGCTGGCTGCAGCCTCCTCAGTGCCAATTCAATCCCCGGTCCCGGAGGTGGCCCACACGGCGCGGCAGACCTCTCCTGATCCACCTGCTGCTCCCCTCAGCAGTGTACTTCATTGATCTGACTGTTCTGCTCCCCGCTCTGTCTCTGGTGAATCCTCTCACCATCCCTGCACCTCTGACCTGTACCCCAGTTCTGTATACATAAATAAATAAATAAATCTTTAAAAAACAAACAAACAAACAAACAAAAGCAGCCTTAAAAAAAAAGTCTCCACCCTGTCTTAGGAGAGCAGACTCTAATAGCTAGACAAGATCAAGTTTATCGATTCATTCAGCTAGTGTATGTGGCTTTGCCCATCTTGCTCTTAGATCCAGACAAGCATGCTGGGTAGAAAACATGCTTGAAAAGGGATTTAGGCCACTCCAGAATGTGGAAAGGGTGAGATGAGATAGTCACCATTTCCACCATCCCCTTAAATAAGCCAGGAATTTAGTTGCTACCAAAACCTTAACAAACATGTGTTCCCAAACAGGACTTAGAGGAAGAAGTAGCAACATTGTTCTATGATGTGATTAAAGACTTTCCAGAGCTAACATTTGGGGTGATATCAATTCGCAATACCCTGGGGCATTTCCACGTCACGCTGGACAGTGTTCTGGTGTTCAAAAAGGTAAGACTTTGATCCTATTGCAACAAAGAGCTCTCTAGTTCAAAACAATGAGCTACATATATTATTTATAGATTGGGGTACAAATTTTGGCTTTGCCACATGGGAGCTTCATGGCATTGAAATCATGAACTAGTCTGCAATTAGCCTTCTTTAGTTTCTCTGGCGTTCCTGGGCACTCTCCTTTGTAAGGTCTTCCTCCTTTCCTTTGCCAGTTCATGGCATTCATTAAGTCTCAGTCTTTTCGTCTGTCTTTCCTTGTGGCCCATGCTTCCTGACTTGCCCTTCAATGGCAATTATCATCCACACACCTATGAATTAAAATTTTCCAGAACTGTATATCTATCACCAGCTGTCTTGGTATGGCTAAGCCTAAACTCATAACCTCCCTCCAAAATCCTCTTCCAGTGTCTTCTCTCTCTCAGTGAATGTTGCCACCAGCTGTCCCATCTAATTTCACAGACCCAGAACATGTAGACACCAATCTAACAGTACCCTGTCCTAGCCAGCCCAGCATCTCAATTCTATTGATTTTATATCCCAAAGCCCCTAAACCGCTCCATCTCTCTCTAATGCTGCTGAACTAAACCCAGTGACCATCATCTTCAACAGCCTCTGGCAAGAGCCACCCAACTGTCTTCCACACTGTTTGTCACCCTCTAAAGAGAAATCTTCCCCAAGTTCAGATTTGATAGTCCTTTCCCTCTTCCTTTCCACTTTCTTTCCTTCATGGTTCAATTTTTAGACTCAAATCATTAATGAACTTCAGAAGGCCTTTCATTGTCTGCCTTCTATTCTAGATTCCACACAGGATCTAGGTCTGAGCTGCCCAATATGGCAGCCCGTGGTGCATGCAACTGTGTGTTTGTAAGCTAACATTTTAGTTCTCCAATAAACTGGTCACACTTCAAATGCTGAACAGCTACCTGCAGTCTGTGGCTGCTGGAACGGACTGGTCAAGTACAGAACATTTCTAGCAATACAGAAAGTTCCATTGAACAATGTCGGTCTGGTTCCTAGAGCTGCCTTACTCCCTCCAAGACACAAAGCCAAATCTTTACCACAACCATAAGTGTTTGTGGACAGGTTCAGAGGCCATGCAGATCAGAGGAGTAGCATGAGATCTGTTTGGCTTTCAGGGATTTTTAACCACTACGTGTTTATTTAGGCTCATAAAGTTATTGAAAAGTTTGAAATGGGAGAATAAAATGGCCTGCTTTGTAGTTTTGAATGGGACAACCTAGAGTTCAGATATATATTAAAATACAGATGGAAATGTAGTGGATGATAAAGATGATATTTTATTATCCTGTGACTAGAGTTGAGCTATATGGGTAGCTAGTTGGAGAACTAAACTAAAGCTGAATCCCTCAGAATGAAATCATGAAAAGTCTGGAAGAAACCACTGGAGGGTTTGCAGGCTAAGCTTAGCATGGGAAAAGCCCCTGGATAAACATGATAGAAAGCCCAGCAGTTGTGAAGTGAAATACTGATAAATTTGAACCACACAAAAATGTAAATGTTATGCAGCATAAACCCATCACAAAATCAAAAGCCAAATAGGAAACTTGGAAAATGCAGTCATAAGAGCTGTGTGTCTTAACGATTGCAGGCATGGATGATCATTAAAACAGTCAGACTGCCTAGGTTGAGACACTGCCTCCATCTCTCCATCTTTCCAAGTCCCTCATTTCTCTGCAGCTCAATTTTCTCAACTGTGAAGTGGGGGGGAGGGTGATGATAGTACATAGCTCAATGAGATATTGTGAAGATTGAGTTCACGCAGTAACCTACTTAGAACACATACAGCGAGTGTCTCAATTAGACTATGGTCTTCCCAGGAGAGAGTTTGCACTTTATCTAGAGGACAGCAGGGGTTATGAAGTGTTTAAGCAAGAGAATAACAAGGTCAGGTTTGTGTTTTAACAACATCATTCTGGTGAAGTGTGGAAATGGATTGGAGCCTAACCAAAGGAGGAGTTGGAAGACTGTGATGAGACTGTTCACAAGGTCCAGGGAAGCAAACTAAAGAGTGGGGGTGATGCAGCTGGAAAGGGGGAGATGGAGCAGAGAGAAATTAGGTGTTTGCTGCTGCTCTCCCAACCCCAAGCTGGGCTCCTGGGTTACAGAGAATTTTATCATTCCCTGTCTTGGCTCAGGTGTGATGCAATCATCAAGCAGGATTAGGCAAGTGAAGTTTTGTTAGGGAAAGTGTCTATAAAGGAGACCCGGATGAGGGAGCTTCAGAGTCATCAGAGCACACGTGAGGACCCTTTGGAAGGAAGTTTGGATGAAAAGTCCTGGATGACAGAGGTCTTCTCAAGACTGTCATCAGATCAGCTCACCAGCCCAGTACCCCGGACACAGTCGGTCACCCTTTGTGAGCAGTAGGTAGAAACCTACTCGACATCAGCATAGATACGGTGATGAATTTCAGAGCAAGGCAGCTAGGGCTGTCAATTACACACCCTGTTTGCAGATTACAGATTTTCATGGCTTCCACATACCCATATTATACCCACAGGCGATTCGGCCCAGCCATCCATATTTATTAAGTACCTAGACCATGGATCACCCTGTCACGATAGTATTTCCCTTTTATCCTCGGGGAAAATTGTGCTATTTATATTTATTAAGTGTATACATCATGGAAGCTACTGCCCTCCTCTGTGTCTCTTTTGTCCAAGGGGAAAATTGTGAACCGCCAAGAGCTCATTAATGACAGCAACAACAAAAACATCCTCCATCAAGTCATCAAACAGCAACTCACCGATTTGGTGATTGAATACAACTCTGAGGTCAGTGGCAAAAGGGTAGTCGGGTCCCAGGGAACAGAATGCACAGGATGACTTGTCTTTGTAATTGCAGAATAAGGATCTGATCTATGAGTTGCACATCCTAAATCACATGCTGCTCTTCGCCTCCAAAACCTCAGAGTCATTTGGAATGATCATGCAGCATTATAAGCTGGCATCAAAGGAATTTCAAAACAAGGTTTGTGAAAGATTCCATTGCTCTTTTGGGCTCTCAGGCTAAGACTCCAAGACCTGTCGGCCCTGACAGCATTTCACTCACCTGCCCTGCTGCTTTTAAATTAAGCCAGAAAGGATTTTCATATTCACTTGTTTAGCGATTTCCCTGGTTTTGTTTCAATGTTATATGTCATTTACTATTTAATTTTACACCATCCCCCTTCCTTCTACTGGTCTCCCTTTCTTACCAAACCTATGCTGCTCCTTCCCTCTTCTTGGTAAGTCCACATGGGAACATAATGCTATTTTGGATGGACCAAGGTTTGCTAAGATTAAATAGTGACCATGTGGCCGGGGAGTTGGGATGGGGGGTTGGCCTGGAAGTGAGGAGGAGGAGAGGCCACTCCAGGGAACAGGCAAACCCTGCAGGTATGAAGAAGTGGATCATCTGAATGTCATTGCTGAGATTCTAGTGTTAGTCTCATGCAGTCCTGGGTTCAGTCTCCTCTTTCAAGAGATTTTTGTCTTGCTGAGTTTCTTCACTACCGTCTCGAGTTGCAAGTGTAAAGTGCAGAGTTGTGGTAAGAATTGGAGACATTTCATGGCATATAAAACACTGAACAAATGGAAGGGATTGTGCTTCTTAGTATTGCTGTACTTGTCATGATTAGAAACAAATCCATTTCCTTAAATACTATAATTATTTTGTATATAGTTACCACCTACTGAACTATAGAAGCTAGTTAATAAATCTTTCTCTTTATTTTTATAAGGAGAACATTAAAATAACAGTCTTTGTTTTTTCTTTCAAGGAAAATTATTCTTAAAATCAATGGAAACAAAATTCCTGACACTCAAACTCAGAGGGCATAAACTTAGGGCATAAATATATTGAATAACCAGGCTGTATCTGACCTCATTACTTTCCAAGAAGGTGGTTCCAGTAGCAGAAATACCTTAAATATATTTCTTGGTTTAGTCCATTTTAAGTTTTGAGATTGTTGATGTAATTAAGTTGATGAGGACTTGATTAGTTCCTTTTCTTTCATCTAGCCAGTCAGTACTTAGCTATTCTTTTTTTTACAGATTTTTTTTTCTCATTAGCACTTTAACCTAGGTGGAATTGATGTTGCCCTATATTGCATGATGAGGTTCTGATCACCTTCACACAGTTAGCTAGCCATTCACTGACTAATCTATTTGAGAGCAATGATAAACAGTTGAACGAATGTTTCGTTGACCCTCACACCCTCTATCTTATTCACTGCTAACCTGTATTTGTTAAAGTATACAAGGCTGACTTTTCCTTTGCTTTTCACATCTTCCCCAGCACCTACAAGTGTGTCTAGCACATAGTAGCATTCTTCATATTTTGACACATGAATGACTCAAGAATACCTGTTACCAATGCAACGACACTGCAGGCTGCCACTCCTTCTCTATGACCAAAACAACTTTTTCAAGTGATCACACTCTGGCTGACTGCCCTTCAATGGCCTTCCGTGCTCCTTAGATGAACCCCACATTCATTCTTGGTGCTTTTACCTCATCTCTGACATTTCACAACTCTCTTTCATGGGATCAAGTCACACTGGCCTTTCCTTCTATTTCTTGACCTCACAAAAGTGATCAGTTATGCAACAACCTTCTGCTTCCTCCAAAGCAGACAGCAGAAGTGGGAGCGGGGTGGGGAGGAGAGGGCAGATGGAGGGTGAATTCATTCATGGCAAGAGCCCTGTGCACATCCCCAAATCCAAAACCCCTTCCGTGACCTCTGGAGGACTCCTCTCAACTCCACTGGAGTAGAAATAGCATCATTTCTGGTGGGAGAGCCAGGCATGTTGGGTCCTATGCTTTTAGCACGGTTGCACACACTCTAGCCTCCCAACCTATTGCACTAGGGTTCTGAATACTGATGTGCACAGCTCTACGTTACTGACCCCCCACCCCAAGGCCTCTGCATCAACAGTTTCCACTGCCCAAATCAACATTCTCTGACTTACATCCTAGCTAAAATGATATGTCCTCAGATACTCCTTCTCCTGACCTACCCACCTAATTCTGAATCCTTGCCTCAGCCACCTGTACCATCAATCTATCGCTGGGCCTATCTAGCAGTCTAATTTGCTTTCTTTATCTGAAATTATTAGCTACTCATTAGTTCTCTCTTCACTAACATAAACTCCATGAGACCACAGATATTGTCTGCTTTGGGCAGACTCGTATCCCCAGTGTTTAGCCATAGGAGACACTCCACAAATATTTATTAACTGAATGAGAAAATGAGTTTTCTTGACAGCATAATTTAGGATAGAGATCAATTTCGACCTGGATGGAGTATTTGTGCCTGCCAGTCCCTGAATCAAGCCTTTGTTTGCACAGTTCTTTTTCTTTCTCACAATAATCCTAGGAGGTGGGTACTATTACCATCACTACTTTACAAAAAAGGAAATTGAAGCTCAAAGAGGGGAAGTCACTGTTTTCCCCAGGATGAGAGCTCCACACCTCCTGAGTTCCTCGGATTTTGTGGGTGGTCTCCACAAGAGAGGGGAAACCAGGCTGCAGGTGGATTCTTCTATGTGCCCCCCACCACAGGGAGCCTCTGTGAAGTCTTGCAAAGGTGCGCCCAGACTCTGATATTCCTGTGCCACTGGGCCCTTCCCATGGCCTTCCCAAAGACCCCCTCCCTCAGTAAAGGATCCACAGAGACAGTTTTCCTTTGATTCCACAGATCCTCTTCATCCTCATCGATGCAGATGAACCCAGAAATGGGCGTGTCTTTGAATACTTCCGGGTCACAGAGGTTAACATCCCTTCTGTCCAAATCCTAAACTTAAGCTCTGATGGGAGGTACAAAATGCCTTCTGATGAGATAACTTATGAAAACCTCAAGAAATTCAGCAATAATTACCTGAACAGAAGAGCCAAGGTAAGTTTCTTCTGGAACAAGGTGTATCTAGGACCTCCCCATCATCCTTTTCTGCCTGTTTCCCTTGACTTTGAGTATCTGAGCGGGAGCACAGAGTAAAGGTCAACCCATGATGCAATGAGGGGAAATACTGCACCCTCATGACTAGACACTGGTCAACCCTTGACTTGTCCTGACCCTATAATTTCACTATTCTTCCCCCTGCCTGGTTTTTTTTTTTCTTTTTGTTGTGGTAACATTAGTTTTCAACCATTAATTGATTATTCTTGAAGTTAAAGAATTCCTTTGTGGGGATTTCCAATTGAAATACAATCACTCCCAGGACTAACATCCTCTGAAATGAAGCTCTGATTCTCCTCGAAGATTCTAATGTGAAATAGTCACTTGGCCCAAGGCTAGATGCTTGTTTTGGGGGACAGTGGGGGTGGAATGGAACAAATCGAGCAACAGAGAATAATCTTAAAGGATTTGAAGGTTTTCTGGTTGCATGAGGTTAGAAGAGTCTATTTGCAGAAAGGGAGCGGCTGCAGAAAGATCACCTGTCACATGCTGTTTGTTTAGCCTCAGGTATTTCCTCAACTACCTGCCAAGTTAGGCAACTAATTGTACATTTTCCATACTGGAACACTGTTGAGAATAATGTGGGCATTCTTTAAAACTATCCAGAACAACAGGAATAACTTGGAACTCTGGGAAAACTGGAATATACGGTGACCTTACCTTCTGTCTATTTCCCCACGGATATCACTCCCCTGCAGCTTTCTCCAGTGAGAGCTGTTTTTTTCTCACCTCACAGTATTATGTAGGGTCAACTGGCGAGGGTGCTGTTCTCCCTCCCATTTTCAAGTCTTTTCTTCTCCTCTTCCCTCAAAAATCCCAGTTCCTTTGGCTCCCCTTCCTTTGGACTTCCGGTCACCTGCTCCTACTTAGTGCTTGCTCAGTCATCTTACATCTATTTTCTGAGGACTTGCGCTCCTCATTGCTGATTTGCTTCCCACCCCGATTCTGTCTCCCTTTCTAGGGATGGTAGCATCAACATCCTGGTCTGTCTTCTCCCATAATTGTGTCTGTGTCATCCCAGCCACCTACTGTTCGGTCACTCTTTAGAGATGACAGCCCCTGTGACAGCAGCACAATGCTACAATCCCTTGCCTTTTTACATGGGCTTCAATCCCCTTGAACCAGCTTAGGGGATAAAAGAAATTTTGAGCTGGTGAGAGGTGAGTTGCCTGTTTGAACAGGGAAATTGGGACACGACAAGGGAACTGGACCATCGGTTGCCCAGCCTCTGACCAAACTGAGAAATTGAATCTTGTGCCAAGATGCTCAAAAGCCCTATTTGAACAGGTGGCCTGGTCACTCGTTCTCTAACCTCCTGCCTGAACAAAAGGGTTATCAGACTAGCCAAATGTGCCAAGCTGGACCAGAGTGCTGGACTCCTGCCCAGCTGGGAGCCCTGTCTCCCCTTTTACCCTCTGCTCCCAGTTCCAAGGGTGGACAATCCAGGAAAGCCTGAGATTGCATCTCAGCACTTCAAACTCTTGTGACTTTTCTTCCAGTCTTAGGGAAGAACAAGAAAAAGTTTCCTGTTTTTTGCAGTCAGGGCAAGGAGCACCCCTGCGGATCCCCTTCCCCCGAGACTATCACTTTCCTGTGCTTCCTAGAAACATCGGTCCAGCGAAGAGATTCCAAAACATTGGGACCAGAGTCCAGTTAAGCAGCTTGTGGGGAAGAACTTCAACCTAGTCGTCTTTGATAAGGACAGGGACGTATTTGTGATGTTCTGTAAGTATCTTCATGGGCCCTGATACTGCAAATGCTGTGCCTGTTTTCTTGGGCGCCCGGACATCCAAGACCTATCAAAGGTCTGTGCAAGGATGGTCTTCATACAGCCAAAGAGTTTGCATACAGATGCTGCCACCAACAATGCTGCTGTCCCCCAAAGTTGAATCCTGGGTCGGGGGTTGGCCAACCACACCCCAAGCCTGGGACGGTGTATCGTAACAAAATCATCATCCTCATTGATTGCCTGGGTCTCCCAGGTGGGCCACGTGGACATGATGTCATTAATCCCATCACATACATCTGAAAGCAGCTATTACTGTTCGCACTTAACAGAATGTCTCCAGGAGTGTCGGGGATGGGAGGACACTTTTCCAAAGTCACACAGCTCCTAAGTGCTAGAACCCAAATTGGAACCTCACTGCCTGAGTCGGGCACCTCTGGTGGGAACTACTGAGCGAAATTATCCTGCTTCTGCCTCCTTGTGATTTACCAAATGGCCCAGATCTCATCCACCTGAGTCTGTGTGGCCAAGGGCCAGTAGGAGTAAGCTGAAACCAGGCAGGGAAATTAATGAGCACAGTGCTGGGTGTATGGTAATCACCTGGGGAGTGACAGCTATTATTGCTGCTATTATTCCTATTGTTAGAATTATTGATATTTCCAGTGCTCTACTAGGAACCATGACCTAACCCACTGTTCCTGACTTGGGACTCAAAGCAGGGGCATTCTCTCCCTGGCCATGAAGCACAGAGAAGTAGGACATGGAAGTTTTCTTTAACAGGCAGGATTTACCCTTGACTGAGCCTTCACAATGAGTGTGCTGTCATATCTTCCTCAAATATCTCCAGTGGATTTCCCCATGATATTGATCAGGGAGCCCTGTCTCAGACTGGTGGCTTTTTATCCCAGGTTTCTCTGAGTTGCAAGGCAAAAAGTTCAAAATGAACCTTGATGCCATCACTTCCTGGAGGGTGAAATAAGGGCTGGATTGCATCATGCAACCTTTTTAAATCTCCCTGAAATGGACTCTTATCCACAGGGTGGGATGTTTAAGATCTGCATGGTTGAATAGCCATGAGAGGCTCAGGACAGACTTTCTGCACTTACCTCACACCCAGGGTTAGGAAAATTCCCATTTTGTTCTTGTAAAAGGAGAAAGCATACTCATTTTCTGGGGAGCATGACTGGCAGATTGGCCTCCTAGGGAGAAGACCATTAGCCCCCTTCTGTTCTAACCCAGGGCCCATCAGGCTGCAGGAGGGCTGAGGGGGTGGATAGGAGGCATTGGTTTGTAAATGGAAGGATGGCATCCAAATGTGGGGTGTTGGGATCTTTGAGGCCATTCTTACAGAGTCAGAAACTTTAATGGAATGAAAGCAGACAAGGTCCAGTTTCTTCTGTGTTGGAGCTAGTCCCAGATCTCTCCCAGACCACCAGGAGCCTCAGCCAAACTCAAGTTTCAAAGAACTGTTCGCAAGGAAGCCTGGTGCCCCCTGTCCAAGGGTAGTTTTGCTTGCCACAACCTCCTTTCCAGTTCTCGGCACATTCAGTTCTTGGGTCCATTCCCCGCCAATGGGCTGAAAGGCAATGTGGTATAATGGTCACAGTCAAAGCTGTCTTTGCATGCAACTTCCTCTGCTTAATTAACTAGGTGACTTAGTTACTGTTGGAAAATTCTTATGCATACACATAGACACAACTACTCTTTCTGGAAGAGTGTGGAATCACCGTACATCAACAATTTTTCTTGATGGTTTTCTTCAAGTGTAGTGGAAAACTATATTAAAGAGAAGACGTAAAAGAAAATATCCCAGTAAGTTAAGTGTTAGTGACTGGGAAGGAACTGAGTTAATACTTTGCTACATTACTTTATAATGACAAGGTATTATGCTTGAAATGTAAGGTATCCTAGCTTACTACTAAAAGAAAGAGGAAGTATGACTTGCAAAGTGAAAGAGCTTTTTGAGTAGAGCACAATGATGGTGTTTATGGGGGAGCACTTGCTTTTACAGTCTTCATGCCTAAGCATCAGCCCTTCTTTTCCAGATGCACCCTGGTCTAAGAAGTGCAGGGCACTGTTCCCCCTCTGGGAGGAGATGGGCACAAAGTATCAAAACCACTCCACAGTCACCATCGCCAAGATCGACATCACAGCCAACGACATTCAGTTGATGTACCTGGACCGATACCCCTTCTTCCAGCTTTTCCCTACTGACTCTCAACAAGTGAGGGGCTTTGGGGGGAGGGGAAGACACATACTTGAAAATGTTACGTTATCATCACAAACTCAGTTCCTCCCTATCTTCAGATTGCTTCCTACCAAAGCAGCTTCATTCTCAGCTCCAGCCTCTATTTTTCTTTTGTTTTCAAGTTAAAGGATATTTTTGATTCATTTCTTAAAATGTCCCAAAACTTGCACCAGTGGTGTCCAGTTTAGGTCAGTTGCTCACTTCTGACCCAATCATTGTGGCCAAGTTCATGTGATCGGATGCAGCTTACGTAGTTCCCTATAGTATTTGGGGCTGAGCTCCAGCCAGGTTTTGTGGAATAAAGAGAGGGTATCTCCACCTGAGTTCTTGGGCTAGGTTGCTATCAGATGAAGACAGAAAGCATGATAAAGATAATCAGTAGCTTTTACACTGGGAATTATAGACCTCGAACATCAATAGTGTTCAGGAAACACACACCCCCGTGCCATTTTGACACATG
The DNA here is from genome assembly GCF_000260355.1 of Condylura cristata. NCBI lineage: Eukaryota > Metazoa > Chordata > Mammalia > Eulipotyphla > Talpidae > Condylura > Condylura cristata. Next base: position 10,252,002 of record NW_004567133.1, read on the forward strand.
AAGAGTGGCAATCAGAGAGGGGCAAACCCAGATCCCTGCTCCCAGGAAAATTGTGGATGGGTGTGGGGGAGAAGTCGTCATGACTTGGGCCCATCTTGAGGCACAGTTGGAATTGGAGGGGTCACTCCAAAAGGCAGGTATGACTGAAGTCTCCAGGCAGATTGGATCTTGATAGGGCAGCAGGAGTTTAAGTCAGGTTACAAGAAGGGTTGTGAACTCTAGGTAGGAAGTATAACGTGAGCAAGGAGGTGGGTGGAAGGGTGACCAAAACACTGCAAAGGAGATGCCATCCTCCTGCACAGAAGATGCATGTGGGGAAGTCAAGGGAGAGATGAAGCTGCTGGGTTGAGAGGGAGGGGCTGGCACAGATCTTCTGTGCTCATGTATCTGAAGAGAAGTTTAGACAACCAGTGGGCAGTAGTCCTTTCCTAATCAGCTTAAAGGCTGAAAGAGGAAAAGCACAACTATGTACAGATGCTTTGTAAAATAGTTTTTCCTGTAATGATGATGATATAGTAGTAGCCAATGCATAGTGTTCAGCATGAGCCAGGGAAACTGGGTTAAGTATTTTTCATCTAACAACTCGTTCGATCCTTATAACAAGATGGGTAGGTGCTATTCATGATAAGGAAACTGATTCACAGAAAGTTGAAGTAACCAGTCCTTGGTGAGCCAAGGCTGGCGCCTGGAAGGGCTTCCATAGTCCGTGTTCTGAATTGTTAGATCACAGCCTCATGGTGGAAGCATTTCTATATTTATCTTAACCATGGTAATGGAAGTTGAGAGAGGTTAACTCCTACTTACCATACACAAGTTGCTAGGAATTTGACCCTGGATTTACCTATTGCAATTCCTGAGTGTTGTGCGCAAGAGGCTGCATTTTGATCCTGTTCTGTTTTCTTCCTAGGCTGTACCATACAAGGGAGAACACACCCTGAAAGGCTTTTCTGACTTTCTGGAAAGTCAAGTCAAGACCAGGATTGAGGAGGAAGATGAGGTAAGGCGAAATGGTAACCTGGATTGAATCACCAATAACTCAGAAAGACTGGGAATGACTGTTCCAAGAGCCTCATAATCTGGAGAGAGCTGTGGACAGATGGACATCCACCAGTTTGGGTGACTTTATTCCAAGGGCATCACTACCAGGAAGTATAAATGGCAGACGTTTAGACAAATTGGGACGGGGAGAGGCTTTGAGGCCTTACCTAGCTCTGTGGCTGCTTCCCTGGGTCTGGGTCCATGGTTGTAACCAGATGCTGTCGTAGGCTCCTGCCCTCTGGAATTATTCTCCTAGTGGATGGACAAGCATCATTCTCTTCATAAACCCTTTCACACAATGATGCCACCTGCTTAAAGGTGCCAAATGTACGGGTCAGGACACTTTAAGTTCTAATTTCAGAAATATTACTCCTTGGCTCAAGCAACAATGAAAATTCACCCCATAAAACTGCTAGAAGACTGCTGCTTTATTTACAATTGGAAAAACATGGAAGCAGCCCAAATGCCCAAAAGTAGATGACTGGATTAGAAAGATGTGGTACATATATACAATGGAATATTACTCAGCAACCAAAAAAGAGAAACACCTGTCTTTTGCAGCAACTTGGATGGAGCTGGAAAAGATCATGCTTAGTGAGATAAGCCAGAAAGAGAAAGAAAAATACCAGATGGTTTCACTCATAGCAGGAGTATAATGGACCAGGCGAGAAAATAACAAAAATAATGAACAACCATATACCAGAGACTGTGGGGGTGGAGTGGGGAATGGGATCAAAAACGGGGGGAGGGGAAGGGGGGAAAATGCACGGGACTATGGTGGTGGCACAGGGGTGATTTGGTGATGGGAAACCCGCGGGGATTACAATCGAGGAGATGGAAAAAAAAATGTGCAAAATGATGTAAAAAAAAACTTTGTAATAATAAAAAAAAAAAACTGGTAGAAGATCAGGTCTGGGTGGATCCAGAAGTTCCAAGTTGTTTTCTATCTCTCCACATCCATTTTATATATGCTGGCTTCATTCCCAGTTATTTCCCTGTGGGAGTTCAAAGTTTGCCCCAAGCTCTAAATCAACATCCTCCCAACTTAGAAAGAAAGTACCTTCTTCCTAATAACACCAGCAAGTGTCTTGGACAAGGGTCTTATTAACTGGGCCTGGCTCACATGACCATCCAGGCACCTCGCATTAGATCTACCTGTAATGCTGAGTGTAAGAAAGGTGGTTTCCACAAGTCCTCCTGGCACAAGGGCAAAAGCAGAGTTGGGCACTTCCACACCCAAGACCAAAAGAATGTTTGCCTGGAGGAGAATCCCTGTAAGACTGGGTCTCTCTGGGCACTTCAGAGGGGGTGAGCTTGGCCAACACAATCACGATCATCACACCTTTTTTGTCTTTCAATTTCATCATTCTCCTTCTTCCCTCTACCCCTCCCTTCTTAAATAGCTATTGTCTATCGAAGGGATAGAAGAGGAAGTACTGGTAGAGGAAGAGGAAGAGGAGGTATCTTTCATGAAGAAGCAGCTACCTGAAAAGAAGTTGCCTGAGCCGGAGAAGGTAACGAAGCTGGTGGAGACAGCTGGGCATCAGGAAGCAGCTGCCGAGGAGAAGGAGGCGGAGGCGGAGAACCCAAAGGGGCCTCCAAGAGCGGAGAAGAAACCAGAAATAAAGGAAGAATTGTAGCTTTTTCAAAGCCGGGGGGGACGGGGCCCATTTTCCAGGCTCTGGCATCATTTCTGAGTGGGTCTACTTCGATGCATTTATATATCATTTTGGTGGTGGGGGGGGAGGGGCTGGATAATAAAGGTCCCAGAATGTCTTGGGTCCTGCTTTATTCATTCTCTCCTGCTCCTCAGTGGCGCTGGCTTCTAAGAGCTGCTTGACCTGGCATTCAGACAGGGCTCTGAGGGAAGCCATAAAGCAACATTTAATGAGGGTTTACAACAGGTTGAGGCATTTGTTTTGTCCAGTTCTCAATTACAGAGAGCCTGGTTTCATGGTCTCCTCTACATAGATGAGGAAGCCAAAGCTGAAAGGTTCAGCAGCCAGTCTGATCGCACGGCTAGAAAACTCTTGCAGTCCCAGGCAGTCTCACTCCAGAAACCGCATCCCCACTAAGCAGACCAGCTCTGCCACATCTGAGTTCTCAGAGATGGGCGAAACTTTTCAAATATTTTGACAGAGCTCCAACTCCGAACCTGTTCCCAGTCTTCCACATTTCAATTAGTGATCCACCACTCTCTTAGCAATGGACTAGGGTAAACCTCAATTCTTTTCCTTTTGAAGTAAAAGCTGTCATACCAGTCCATGTGACTCCACCCCCACATGACTCCGCCCACTCCCCATATGACTCCACCCACTTTCTTAGACTCCACCCACTTCCACCTCCATTGATAACCAACTATCACTTCTCCACTACAGAGTGGCTATTTAGGGACCAAGGTCTCCACACGTCCTCTCTACTGGTCACCATCACATAAGGTAAAAGCAGATTGTGCTTTTATTCAGGCCTCAAGAGTCATTTCTTGCACCTTCTCCTGCCCTGCACCAACCTGTTCACATGTAAGCAGGGAACAGCCTGGGCCTGATGCCCGACCCTGCAGGGACAGAAGTTAGTATTCAGAGCACGTGTGGGCTCACCTGCCTCAGTCTTCAGGCCAGATGGCTGCTGGTCAAAGCATAGGTGTAAGGCAACTCTGGGACTAATCATGCGGAATGGAGCCCCCAGCTGGCTACAACTCAGGGTGCAGGTGGGTTATTTGCAGGCTCCCCAGGGCTGCAGGACATTAGGAGGTGGGGACTCAGAATGGGAGAAGCAGTTTAGGAAGGGGGCAGGTGATACTCCTCCGTGTGGAAGGTCTCATCTTCCTTGGCTCATCTTCTGACCCCTCTAACACATACCTCCCCCATTCTAATCCTATGTTTTCTGTTTGAGGCATTTTTTAAAAGATTTATTTCTGCATACAGAACTGGGGTACAGGCCAGAGGTGCAGGGGC
>NW_004567133.1:10256583-10296583 GCF_000260355.1 Condylura cristata
CCACACCAGACATGGGTATCTCACTTGCTGGATGAGAAACACAATCTCTGGGAGGTTAAGAAGTGAAACTACTGGTCCCCTACAAACGGCCCATCACAATCCAGAGGGCCTGGCGTCATAGTCAGAGGCAAATGCCCACCTCCCCGCAGCGGCCCCTCACGGATGCCTGCTTCCTAAAATGGTTCTGGTCCCGTGATGCCCTGAATTACCTTCCCGATCAAACTTCAGTCATTTTCAGCTCCTCTCCTGCTCATGTCTGGACCCCAGGAGACCTGACTGAGCCCAAGAAGATGGGGGTCCTTCAGAAGCTGCCTTCTTCAGGACATGGAACCCCGGTGACCACAGGTGCATGGCCATGAACATGGGGTTTCTCCTGCAGCAACTTCAGATACCAGTCTCCACTTCACCACGTGGGTAAACCCTGTCCTTGCAAGTGACCAAGAAAAAGCCAGCACCTGGCACTGCTTTCTCAGTTAATTTCTAACTAAGGAATCCTTGATTCCAATGTGGGCAACCCGGGGCCTTGTATTTACTGGCACAAGTGTGACCACCAATGTCAAATCATTTGGGGTTCTACCTATTAGGAAAAAGATCAACAACCACCTCACAACCAGAGCAGGAAAACAGTGTGCCCAAGGGGAAAACATTCCACCCCCAAGAAAACAGTCTCAAGCAGCAGAATCAGACAATAATTGGACGAGACATGGCCAGCGAGGGGGAGCTGTATATATAGGGGTGCACACCTGTAATTCTACCTCCCTGCAGGTAAAGCTACTGCATTTCTCTTCCCTCTTCTCCCCCATCTAGTCTTCTGGTTTCCATCCTGCTTGAAGGAAAGGGAGAGGCAGCTAAGAGTTTGGACACCCACACTGAGTCATTCCGCACTGACTGTTGGCTTCGTGATCCTTGGTAAGTCAAGCTCCCTCTTGGGAGCCAACCCTCCCTAGTAGCATCTGCATATTTTCACTCACCCCACATGTCACAGACACGGGGACACAGCAACGTACATTTCCTCTGTGTTGGCTCCTACTTTGCAGGCTTTGTTTTAGTTCACCCCTGAGACGACAACATGCAGTCACAACCCACGACATGGATCATAAATCAGGGGTGGGTTATCCCAGAATTTTCTTTTCATCAAATATAATAGGTTATATCACAAGTCACACACACCATCATAATAATACTGTTTTATAAAACTTTTATATATAATACATGATGCTTTAAAAACTTTGTATGTTTTATACTATATGGTATAACCTATATAGTATACTATAGTATGTAGTATATATATACTATAGTATGTACTATATAGTGATCTATATAGTATAATGTATATTAAGGGCTTTATAAACCTTTTGTGTCTAGGGGGGTAGCACATATACAAGCAACTGCACAAGACTCATGGCATAAAGTATTTTCCTTACAGTGGGGGGCACCATTCTGGCACAGAGACCTCAACCTGAGCCTGACACAGCACAGACATTTGATTTGTGGGAGTAATAATCTCTATTTCATAAATGAGGAAACTTAGTCTGAGTGACCTGAAATATATTGTCACCCATTCGTGACTGGTAAAACAGGGATTTGATCCCTACAGGCAGGCTCCAAGCTTCCACACACTGGGAGTGACTGCCCTGGAGACCTCCTGTTGCTTTGTGAAGTTAATTTCCCCTTGGTTACAGGGAGTTGCATTAAGGAATCTTATCTGTTGGGTTCCTTGCTGTCTTTGGTGCCTGGCCTCCTGTTGGCTGCATGGTAGCTGTTCAATAAATGTTTGCTCAATAAGTACATGGACCTGGACAAGTTGGAGGTTTCCCAGAAGGGGAAACCCCCTGCTAAAGCCCAAAGCTGTATGGACTGAGATGACGAGGCCAAAATGCCTCATCTCATTGCTCCAAATAAGACTGAGTTCTTCCAAATGTGCGAGACTTGGGGAGTCAAGGCTGGCTGTTCGTGGGAACACAGGAGTGGTTTTTTGGGGGGAAGCCCCCCATCCCCACCCAGAACAAGGGCCACAGTGCTGTACACTGGCTGTTCAGAGAAAAAGCTTCTCCTGGATGGGGAGGGGTTAGGTCACAATTATTCCACAACCCCTGTTCACAAGCCTTCAGGCACCAGGGACAGGAAGGAGCCTGAAGGGGCCAAGTGGTCCTTCCCTTTGGACAGGGCTTCCCTGGACCAGAAGTAGCTGTGAAGAGTCGAAAGGATGCATTGGCTTTTCTCTCCAACCTTGACACACATGGTGATGCTGATGACCTCGTGGGCCGTCGTAGCTGCAGGCAATGATACCTTGGAAGCAAGTAAGTGGTGTGTGGTGTGTGTGTGTGTGTGTGTGTGTGTGTGCGTGTGAACGTCACTACCTTGGCTGAAGAGGTCTCAATTCCTCTCCTATCTTGCTTGGGATTTGCAGTCTTTATTCAAATCCATTTCTTACATTTTAATGCACACAGGGCTCACCCAGAAATTTGCTGAAAGTGTAGGCTCTGATTCAGCAGGAGGGGAGCCTGGGACTCTACATCTCTCACAAGCTCCCAGGGGTGCTGCCACCATGGTCTCCTGACCACACAAATGCAACACTCACCCAGAACACCCCAAATGCAGTGTCCATCTAGATGGGAACCCAAAATGCACTTTATTGGAAGGGCAGAAACATACTTGACAGCACTGGAGATCTGAACACACCCAGTGGCTCCTCAATCCCTCCCCTCTACCCTGAAGAGGCCTTGGAGCGGGGAGCTGGGCGCCTCCCCATCTGGGTGACTTAGATGACCCGGTAAACACCATGGCGGTCTGTGGTCCACAGCATACACCTGTGAGGTCCTGCCACCTCCACTGACCCATAGAGTCAGTGGTTGAGACCTTCATCTTTAGAATATTAGGGTCGCTACACTCGGGACCCCACACTGGGAAGGTGTCCCTGAGCTAACGCATGACAAGTGCCATCCCTGGGCTGGCGTTTCGTAAGTGCTTAGTGAAGGACCATGCGCTCATTTTAGTGTTTTTATGGTCCCGGAGCAGCGCACAGAGCAAGACACAAGTGTGAGGCCCCCACGAGGCGGAGTTGGGGGGGTCACCCTCGGAGAGGAGACCAGGAAGCTGAGCAAAAGGCAGAAGCGCAAAGGGGGGGTCGGGGCCACAGCGTCCCCTAAATCCTTGCAGCGGCAAGAATCACCTTATTTCCCGGGGATGTGGGCACATGGGTGTTTTGAAAGAAGCTGCAGGGGGAGGCCCTGCAAGGCGCAGAAGAGACGGACGTAGCGGGGAGTTTTCTTTGGTTTAGCAGAGCCCTGGGGAAGAGTCCTGCTTGACACACATATGCTTCCGGACGCCCAGTCTCTAGTGGTCACTGCCTGGCTACCCCACTCTGAGGCCAGGCTCCTCCGTCCCCAGGGAGCTGCTCTGAATGCCACAGCGATGCCATCTGCGTGGAGGAGGGGGCTGCCACCTCGTGCTACTGCCAGGCGGGCTTCACTGGTGACGGTCTCCTGTGCGTGGACCTGGACGAATGCGCCCTTGTGGGTGCCCACAACTGCTCCCCCAACAGCATCTGCGTGAACACCCCAGGCTCCTATGCTTGCACCTGCCCAGCCGGCTTCCGGATGACGCCGGGTCTGGGCTGCACCGACGTGGACGAGTGCTCAGAGCCGGGGCTTGGCCGCTGTCACGCGCTGGCTACCTGTGTCAACAGCGTGGGCAACTACTCGTGCGTGTGCCCCGCGGGCTACTGGGGGGATGGGCAACACTGTGCGTGCTCGCCAGGCTCCTGTGGGCCGGGGCTGGCCTGCGTGCCCGAGGGCCACGAGCTGGTGTGCGCTGACCCGTGCCAGGCCTACAGCGCGCTGGGCCAGTACTGGCGCAGCGCCGAGTACGGCGCGGGCTACTCCTGCGACTCGGGCCTGAGCGGCTGGTACCGCTTCGTGGGGCAGGGCGGCGTGCGCATGGCGGAGACCTGCGTGCCGGTGCTGCGCTGCAACACGGCCGCGCCCATGTGGCTCAACGGCACGCACCCGTCCATTGAGGAGGGCATCGTGAGCCGCAGGGCCTGTGCGCACTGGAGCGGCCACTGCTGTCTGTGGGAGGCGCCCGTGCAGGTGAAGGCCTGCGCCGGTGGCTACTACGTCTACAACCTGACGGCGCCCCCCGAGTGCTATCTGGCCTATTGCACAGGTGAGCGGCACCTTCCTCCCCCATCCCAAGTCTTGGGTGGACACCACAGGGATCTGGGGGTGGGGGGCTCTGTCCGTGTCGACTGACTGTGTTTGTGACCCGGCAGACCCCAGCTCCCTCGAGGGGACATGTGAAGAGTGCGGTGTAGATGAGGACTGTAAATCGAATGACGGCAGATGGCACTGCCAGTGTAAACGGGACTTCAACGTATCCGGTGAGGCCAGCCAGCGATGGGGTGGAGGGACATTTCCTGACGTGAGGTTGGGGGGGGCGTGGGGATGACTCGGAGCTTGCAAGATGTCCAATTGGAGCAAAGAGCCGCTCCATTAATAACCAGTAAAAGCAGGAAGGTGTTCTCTGAGCTCAGATTCCAAAGCTTGAGGGATCACCTTAGCCTCAGTGGAGTCCGGTGGGATAGGCTGCCCGAACCTGTTACCCAGAACTGGAGACCCCGCTGTAGTTTCCAGCTCTTCACTGCCCCCCTGCAGGCACCGAGTAGGACGGGCCTTTCTGGAAGCCTCGGTCTCCCCATTTGCACCGTTACTGAAGCAGATTGTCACGTCCCAGTCCCAGACTTCGCTCCTAATCTGTCACATCCAAGTACGATTGGACAACTTTGCCTTTCCCAAGGGTTATCTATAATGCCATTTCTGTTACTCACTTGAATCCCTTCTTTTAAGTAAATGTGGGACATCAATACACTACTGCGTCCATTGGTGATAGCACCTGAGGTAGGGCAGAGCAAAAAGTGCAAACAATGACAGCTGCTCCATCCCCACCGCTGTGTGTCCTTCCATTTAGAACAGTCTCAAAAACCATCCAACAGTACCTCCCTGTAGGCACCCCCAAGCATGCAGACTGAGGGAAATTAGCATGTGTCGGGTGTTTAAGACAATAGCAGCAAGTGAGGGCTTTCCGGGGTGTGCAAGGATGAAAAGAAACAGCAATTAACTTATTAACATCTTTCTTTCGTTTGCTTGTGGTTTTGTGCTACTGAGATTCACTGTTTAATGCTGAGGCAGAGAATACCCCAAAAGTCACTCTTTTTTTTTATACAGCCACATGAGGGGTAACAAAGGGAGGATGTGAGGCCAGTGGAGACCTCCAGTGATGCAGCTGTCCAGTCCTGTGACTCTCACTCGGTCAGGGGCACCACCAGGAACTAGATAGGCAGGACTCAGGGTCCTCCCGGGGCTGGGTGCCGGGGAGTGCTGGACCTGACGACCTACTTGCCTGTTTCAGACATTGCCCTCCTGGAGCGCAGGCTGGAGTGTGGGCCCAACGACATCAAGGTGTCCTTGAGCAAGTGCCAGCTGAAGAGCCTGGGCTTCGAGAAGGTCTTCATGTACCTGCGTGACAGCCAGTGCTCCGGCTTCACCGAGAGGGGCGACCGGGACTGGATGTCTGTGGTGACCCCTGCCAGGCACGGCCCCTGTGGGACCATGATGACGGTGCGTCCTGGCCGGGGTGGCCATGTCAGGCCCCAGCTCTGCCCCTCATCAGGGGTGTGAACGTGGGCGGCATCTTGAGCTGCTGCGACCATAAAAGGGTGTCACAAACAGCGCCTGCTTTCAGGCTGTTAGGAGGTCAAGTGAGTTAAATGTGTGTGAAGATGGTCGGACAGTGAGTGGCATATAGTAAGTGTGTAATAAATGACAACTTCAACTAAACCCCCCATCCACGGTACAGCGCAGGGGCAGAGCTCAGCAGGACAGCGGGGCATCCGGGTGGCTATCAGCACTGGGCTTAGGAGCAGGTCCATCCCAGGAGGTGGGGTCTGCATGGCCCCCTCCAGCCAGGCCTCCTCCAGAGGGACGCAGGGGTCACTGAGTGAGGGCAGGGTACCTTCTGCCCATCTGCCTCATCCTTCACCCCCAAAGTAAAAGAAGACACAAGACAGGAAGATGCCCTTGTCATTTGGCCAAGTTTGACCTTTGTGATTTCACACCCCTGAAGGTTTGATTTTAGGATTTACGAGAGGAAGCAGAGGGCCCAGAAAAAGTTGGGTTTGATAGGTCCCAAGAGGGAGCAAGGTCCTTGGGGTTGCTTAGTTTCTTTGAACCTCCTCATCACAAGGCAGCAAGGAAGTAGCCCTGCCTTGGGGGTCATGAAGGGGCCAAGCACTGAGGCAAGAGGAGTGTTGAGGCCACTCACATGGGGTCATCATTGTGGTGGCATTTGATTATGGAAATGGGGAGGCGACTCATGGGTAGTCAGAGAAAACTCAGTGATGCCAATTCTGAACTTCCTCATGCTCCTTTCTCCCTCCGTCCCCATCACCCACCCTGACACAGAGGAATGAAACCCACGTCACATACAGCAACACGCTCTACCTGGCTGATGAGATCATCATCCGGGACCGTAACAACAAGTTTAACTTTGCCTGCTCCTACCCCCTGGACATGAGAGTCAGCCTGAAGACCACCTTGCAGCCAATGGTGAGGTGCGTCCAGAGGAGATCCCCACTGCTCCTGGCCAGCTTCCCGCTCCACCCCCATAGGCTGAGATCAAGGGAGTCTAGACAATTCCCTGAGAATGTATTCCCCATCTTGAAGGGGAAGGCGACTAAGGAAAGGGGTGCCTGTGTCACAAAATATATGGTCAAGGATCAACAGTACAGCATCCCCTGGGAGCTTGTTTAAAATGTAGATGCTTGAACCGGACCCCAAGCCTGCCGTCCCAAAGCCTGCATCTCAACAATGTCCTGAGGTGGCTGCAGTGCACACTGCAGTTTGCAAACCAACGTAAACCTTGTCAAGGGCAGAGTTTACATCGTGGGCAGGTGACTCCTATTCTACTGCAGGAGCAATAAAAATGCAAGTAATAAAAATACAAACTGCTGCAAGGCCCTGCCCAGGGAGGCAGAGCAAACAGGATGGTCTATCTGTGGCTTCCCCGGGCGCTTCTCACCAGCCGCTGTCCCCCTCCAGCTCCCTGAACATCAGCATGGGTGGCACGGGCCTGTTCACCGTGCGGATGGTGCTCTTCCAGAACCCCACCTACACACAGCCCTACCAGGCCTCCTCCGTGACGCTGTCCACTGAGGCCTTCCTTTACGTGGGCACCATGCTGGATGAGGGTGACTTGTCCCGGTTTGCACTGCTAATGACCAACTGTTACGCGACACCCAGCAACGATGCCATGGATCCCTTGAAGTATTTCATCATCCAAGACAGGCAAGGCGAAGGTTCCCACCTCGGGGCCCATGGGTGGGATCTGGCGGGGGATGGGGGACTTTTGGGTGTATATGGAGTGAAAGTAAGTCCTCATGTGACAACACCCACAGGTTCTTGAAAACCGTGACTTGAAGTGAAATGATATAAAACAAAGCAATATGGCCAGAGGCTAATTGATAGGACCGTGCCTACAGCACATTAGAACATCACCAAAGTTCTGTGTAAATACCCAAACACCTAGCAATGGAAACGGTAAATTATATTCATTCGTGTGTGCATTTCCAAACTGCTTATCCCCGTTCATGATGTGGATCGCTAGAGCCTTAACCCGGCAGTTCAGGGTCAAGGGGGGCCCTAGCCTGGACAGGACACCCTTCCACTGCAGGGCACATGTCACTCACACACCACACACACACACACACATCACCTACACATACACACACGTCAGGGCAAACATTCATAATGGTGGTTTCTGGAAAACACTGGCATGACCTGGGTAGGACAGGATGAGATTTGGGTTCAGAGCTTGGCTTTGTCATTTCTTAGTTCTGAGACCTAAGTCAACTCCTCTCTCTGAACATTCATGTCCTCATCTATCACATAGGCATGGCTAAGAACTATGATGCAGGATTTGTACCCTTTATTTTTGGGCATAAGCAGAGAACTGCATGGAAAGCTTAGAGTGTTGACAACGAAGCAGGAAATGTCGGGAGTAGCGGTGTGTTTCCACTGGGTTGAGGACTCAGAATATCCCAGAATGAGTAAGGAGGAGACAAAGGGAGGAGAAACGGGGACTGCGGCTGGAGGGCACCCAGATGCCCCTCGAGTCGTGGGGCAGCCAATGGCCTGGCCAGTCGCCAGTCTCTGTGCCTGTTCAGCAGACACACTTACCAGCAGGGCTTTCCCTTTCCAAGAGGAATATGTCCTTCTGGAGCCAGATCTGAACGGGGTGGCACAGAGCAGAGCATAGATGCCAACCCCAGAAGTTCCCTCCTCAGTTCATTCTCTGTGCCATCCTCATTCAGCCCCTGTTCTTCACCAGTTTTGACAAGCACCATGAATGGCGGGCGGCACCCAGTTTGCCTGTCCAGAGGGACTGAGTATCCAGATCCAGCTTGGTGCTGATGCCCACACTGAGTCTTTGATGTTCAGGTTGAGGTATCTCTCCCTGCGTGTCTGTGTGCACTGTGTATGTGTGCAAGGGGTGCGCATGCCAGTGTGGCCAGTGACCCTCAGTGCTCAGGTGTCATCGGTATAATTAGTACCAGGTGCATTGTAGGTCACCAATACCTGGTAGTCAATGATTCCTAAATGCCATTTCCTTAGAAATCAGAAACTGCAAGCTTTAGGATATTTCTGCTCTGTGTGGATGACAATTTTACTTTAGCATCACAGATGAGTAAATACAAGGCACCTACTGTGTGCCGATACTGGAGTAAATGAACTGAAAACTATTTTATGGTGTAAGTTACAATTATTTTTTCCTTATATACGAATAGGGAGATCGAGGGAAGATTGAGTAAGTGACCTAAGGCCGCATAGATACTAAGTAGTGGACGCAAGAAGTCTGGCCTAGAGTGTTTGCTTAACCAACTGTGTTATACGAATTCACCCTCCCAGATGTCCACGCACCGAGGACTCAACCATCCAAGTGGTGGAGAATGGGGAGTCCCCCCAGGGGCGGTTTTCAGTCCAGATGTTCCGTTTTGCTGGAAACTATGACCTGGTCTACCTGCACTGTGAAGTGTATCTCTGCGACACCATGAATGAGAAGTGCAAGCCTGTAAGTCGCCTCTCCTTGCCCCCCCATCACCCATCTCCCAATACCAGAGACATTTGGCTACAAGATCAAAGGAACGCAAACACACCTTTCTGCTGAGTTTCTCCCTTAGAACCAGGACAGAATGAGCAGAAAGAGGGTGTCGGCGTGGGTGTGGGCATGGGCGTGGCCAGAGAGACCCAAGCCCGTGGGAAATCAGGTGGTGGCAGCGCCTGGCAGAGGCTGGCAAGCACTCTGGCTTATCTGCTTGCCTGTGCTCTAACCACAGAAGGGAACGTTTACAGCCCTGGGTGCCCCGCATGTGTGTGAAGTCTAATACCTCACAGGACTCAACAAGGGGGTCTTCTACTGGCCCTTTTTCTATCTGGGGAGAGAGGTTTGGAGAACTTGTGCTTCTGCGTCTAAGCTTATGCATCTGTAAATGATAGAGTTAGCACAGGAGCCCAGGTCTTTTGAACAAATCCTGCCCCTACCTCCCTCAAGCCCAGACTCCAGAGGAGACTCCTGAGAGGGGGCAGCAATTCCCCATGGCAGGCCCCTGTGCTGTCTCCTTCATGGAACTTTCCTTTGCTGCCTTCTCTCTGCAGACTTGCTCAGGGACCAGATTCCGCAGTGGGGGTAACATAGACCACACCCGTGTCCTGAATTTGGGTCCCATCACACGGAAAGGTAAGGGAGCGACTCCATCCTCCTTTCTCTGAGTAAGGAGTGTTCGCCGGAGACGATGAGGGAGTGGAAACTGGCCCTTGGGGTCTGAAGAAGTGAAGCAAGTAGGTTCTCAAGTGTAAGGTGGCATTAAAGCTGCCTTCCCTTTTCCGTTCCCATTCATCTGTCCATTCTAGAAATATATTCTTGTGCCTACTGTGTGTCCAGTCCTGCGTTAGTGATTGGGACTCTTATGAGGAACAAAAACAGACAGACTCAGTTTATACCAGTAGACATTAAAATAATCCCACTTACATGTGCATAACTGCAGTTGTGATAAATGCAATAAAGACAATGTACTGGGGGCTCTGAGCTCTTACAACAAGGGAATAAGACCCCATCTGGAGGATTGAGAAAGACTTGAGGAGGGTCAGGGGAAGAGGGGGAGGAGGAGGAAATCCCTGCCAGAAAGCACAGCTTAGGTAAGGGGCTTGTGATGGGAGGGAAGCCAGCTGCCAGAAGAACTGAGAGGAGCCCAGACAGACTGGGAGGAGGAGGAGATCAGTATGGGGTGAAATAATGCAGGAGGGCCCTTGTAGTTCTTGTTAAGATTTTGGGGTTTTCTCCTGAAAGCAAGTGAGATCCATTGAAGGGTCCAAAGTAGGAAAGGGACATGATCAGATCTGGGTTTCACAAAGACACCCCTGCAAGAAGAGCAGTTTGAGAGGTGTTTCCCAGGCTTCTGGTTAGTTGCATGCTTTCCCTTACACTGATCCTTTTCTTTCCCTCTGCAGGTGTCCAGGTCATAGTTTCCAGAGCTGCTTCCAGCAACTGGGGTAAGTTTGGGACCTGCAGCAGAATCTTCCTCTGAGGTTTTTATCTGTGGGTACAGGTTGTGCTAGACTACCTAGCCTGCTTGGTCTAAGCCTTAAGAGGTAACTGCATTTGTGGAAATACCTGGAACAGGGGCTGTATGTATGCACATATACCAATGCATACATACACATTCACCTATACATTCAGATATCCTGATACACATACCTATATATGTATTTATATAATACACCCATATGTGTTATATAACACACATATGGGTGTATTATATATGTATATATACACACATACACATAGAAACAGGTATGCATGCCCTAGACATGTTTGTGTGTACATACATGAAGTCACAGGAACACATTCATATTTGTACACAAAGATGCAAAAACTACCTGTTGCATGCCTGCCTATTTACCTGTAAAGATATATGCAAGCATGTTTCATCCTGTATACAAAGGTCATACGTATGCTCCAGATTTGCACCTCAGGCACTTCTTTGAAGCCTAGAGGCTCATTTAATGCCTTCTCAAGATATTTTTCAACAAGTGATGGACATATATTGAGTGCTACCGTATGCCAATCACCATACCTTGTCCCAGCCTGAACCCAACAAACAGAAAACCCTGGTTTTTGCTTCTTTGTTTCTCGAACCATAAGGTCCAGCGATCAGTGGCATTTTTGTGGCCCTTGATTTTCATGGCTGCTGAATTGCCTGAAAGTCTAAATGAAAAGTGAGCCCATGCAATTGTTTCCCTACTTGGCTCCTGGCACCTAGATCAGAGGAGGTTCTGATACCAGCCTAGTGTTTCACCTGACCTAGTTCTTCCCAGTATTGGAGAGCTCAGATTGCCCTTCATGCTCCTAAGAAAGTTGTATCCTTAAGGTTGCCCAGAATGGCAAATAGGTTGGACACTACACAAGAGCGCCCTTTTGAGGGGATACCAAGCCCAATGCCAGAAAAAGACCACTTTTTTTTTTTAACAAATTGGCCTACTTAGAAGGGTACCTTTAACTATTTTTCCACTTAGGGTAGACACCTTTTTTCTAGTGGGTCTCTAAGGCTGAAGCAGATAAATTTTCCTTTTCTAACGGATCATCCCAGAGAGGGTGTTTTCCCAGTTGATCACTCTAGAGGAGGCATCTGCTCATAATTTTGTACAAAGACAACCACACTACCTTTGTACCTTTTGTACAAAGACACTACCTTGTGATTGCTTCCGTTTCAGGGCTTCTGAAGGTCTGGCTGCCTTTGCTTCCGTTGGCCACCTTGACCCTGATGTTCCAGTGATTTGCAGCTGGAAATCCTGTGCTGTGTGCCTGCCAACCCACTTTCTACTGATGAGGAAGGGGATGCAGACTAATGCTTTAGTCACAGAAAAGGGAACTCACACTCCTACTTTCTCCCCTTTAATATTTGCTTTCAAAAAACAGCTTGTGTCCTTAAGTGCCTTCTCTCAAATGGAACTTGTGACATGAGGTCCCTGTCTCCTTAAATAGTGTGGTCAGATAATAATAATAGTTATTATTATTAAAGCTCAGTCTGTGAAGTTGTTCATTCATTTAACAAGTATTTATTTAGCATCTAGTGTATGTAGGTACTGTCCTTGGTGCTGAAGATCCCATGATGGGAAAAATTGGACTCCATCCCTGCCTTCATGGAATTCAGTTTGGTCAGAGAGATTGGGTTCAATTCTGGTTCACTATGTGACCTTAGGTAAAGGTATCTGAGCTCTCTCCATCCATTCATTCAAGAAATATCTTTTGAGCACCTACTATGTGCTAGGCACTGTGTCAACTGCTGAAAGAACAGCAGTGAACAATTCAAAACAATTTCTTGGACTCTGTAGCTTAAAATCTGGCAGGAAAAGAAGAACTTGAATAAGTGTGTCTAGCATTGCAAGTGAGGTCTGAGGACTTTTCCTTCTGCCTAATGTTTTTTTTTTAATTTTATAATAGTTTATTTTTACATAATTTTGTGTATTTTTCCATCTCAGTTGCAATCCTCTAGAGTTTCCCATCACCAAATCACCCATGTGCCATCACCATAACTGCCTAATGGTTTAGTAATGATGCCCTTATGGGTTTCATTCCATCTTCCAGAAACAGTTATTTGAGTACTCAGTGTGTATCAGGCACTGTGCTAGGTACTGGGGAAACACTGATGAATAAATACAGACACAGTCCCTGCTCTGAGGAATCTCACAATCCTTAGAGTCAAGTATAATAAACACCTGTATCTGAAGACCCCCTCCATTGCTACACTTTTCCCTCTCAGCCCAAAAGACATAGCCTGTTTACAGCCATAGATGCAGCAATGGGAGATGGGAGAGCAGACCCACCACCCCCATTGGGAGGGGATACTTTGCAAAGGGGATCTTTCAGGAGGCTCCTTGGTGTCACTGTGAGAAATTAAGAAGCTGCAGATTTAGAAGACCAAGATCTCTCAAGGGTCTTTGGGTGACCTTGCCAAATGGGCTAGAGGAAGCCAGTGGCAAAGGGAAATGTCTTCCCTGATGCCAGCTGCTTCCCTGGATTCGGTCCATGGTTTTCCGAGAAAGCCCAAGTCCCTGTTGCACTGTTAAAGTCCTCTGGCCCCAGGAAAATCCACACGTGTGTATCAGCAAGTGGGGGCTGTGGGAACAGCATGTCTTGAGTTAAGGGACCTCTTATCACACACAGACATGCACTGAAATACCAGCCTGCTGTCTACACAAGAGCTTTGCTTTAGAAGAGGCCCCAAGGCTGAGCCCCACCCTGTTGGTGGTCAGTGCCTGGTCAGTTTAGCCTGGCTGGAACCTGTGTGGATTCATCTCTACCTTGACTCTGAACAGAACATAAAGACAAAGAATAACAAGGGCCAAAAGCAAGACCTGGGTAGGGAGGCACATTAGTTCCCTTTCCAAGTTCGTCACTTGCTTCCTTTTCCTTTTCTTTCCTTCTCTTTCTTTTTCTTTCCTTTCTTGTTTTCCATCAATTAGTTATTCAGCTTAATAAATAGCAGATATTTTGAGCACATGTTCAAGGCCAGCCACTTTCAAGGGCACCAAGGAAACAGCAAGTGATTAGAACAGCACCCTTGCTGGTAAGGAAGTCTGGTTTAGGGGAGGGTAGGAAACTGTCCTGGTGTATAAGTAACCGACTTGGGATTGATTGACAATTATTTACTGAAGATGGAAAATCAGGTTTTCTGAAATGCAGGAACTGTGATTCCTGGTTAGTAGTCCTCTGACAAGTAACAGAGCAATATAAAAGAGTCTAACACAAAATAACACAACTTAAAATCTCCCTAACTGAAGATATTTTACATTTCATCTATACAGCACTGGGAAAAATTAACTACTATTTTTACTGTCACGGACAAACTAGAATACATGTCCTATGTCTGATTTGTTTATATGAACTTTATGGTACTTTCTTTTCAATATGACCTTGAGTCCTAGCTCCTCCTCATGAGTGCTCAGCAAATTCTATCCTAAATACAAAATGTCATGCCATGCTAATTAATAAAGCTCTTTGCCAAAACAATTACATAGGGGCCACATTCAAGTTATGACAATATGAGGCATCAGGTGCTGATGGCACTTTTGGGGAATAAGAATAAAGGGGAGATCAAGAGAACGATGGGATGTTATTGTACATAGATTGGTTAGGGGATGTCTTCCTGAAATGCAGCGGTTGACAGAAGGGAGTGAATCAGGGAGATACCTGAAGAGGAATAATAGAGATGGCAGTAACAGCAAGTGCAAAGGCTTGAGGCAGGATATTGGCTAAGACTTGGACAGTCCTACATTGGAAGCATTACTCGCAGAAAGATCTGGAGCATGTGTTTTGTGCAGTCGTTCCTTACTAGATGCAGTCTACAAGAGCAGAGCAGGATCCCTGTGTCCAAAGCCCTAAGAGCCTTCAAAGGGACAGGTGAGATCGTAGGTAACTGGGTGGGCCTGGAGTCAGCCCAGAGAGGCAAAGAAACAGAGACAAGAAGCAGCAGTGAGCCCAAGGGGCTTAAGAACATCTTCCTGAAAAGGTGAACCTAAATGACAAATGGGAGGAAGCTGAGTATAGAGTGAGCCAGCAGACGAAATAGCTTATGCAGAGGTTTGGACTTGGGGAAGAGTTCAGAGAACCTCAGATTGACTAGAGCGGAGAACTTCAACTTATTGAGGCTGTAGATGAGGTAGGAGGTGTGAGAGGGATCATATCTCAAGAAGCATTGTATTCTAGTGGTAGAGGATGATGAGAGATGATACTGTGGCATCTGGCTGCAGGGGAGAGAACAAGAATGAAAGCAAGGAGGCCCATTAGGCAGCTATTAAAATCAGCCCCATTAGAGATGGTGGTGACCCAAGCTAGGGTTAGGGAAATGACAACAAAGAAGGAAAGAAGTTCAAGAAATATTTGAAGACTTGGAGTGCACTGAGGGAGAAAGAAAGGGCCCTAGAAAGGAAAGAACGTAATAGAAAGGAAGGAGCCAGGTTTCTAGCCTCCGTGACCAGATGCACAGTGGTCCCAATGACAGAGGTAAGATGATGCCATGAGGATGGAATCGACGAGCTCAGATTTGGGAGAACTGAGGTGCCTAAGCATCTCAGTCAATGCAGAGAGGTCCAGCAAGCAACTGGACTGGTGGATCAGAAGTCTGAGGGAGTAGTAAGGGATGAGATACATATTCAGAAGTCACCAGCCTATGGGTGGAACTGAAAACCATCTGATACCTTGACCTTCATCCCCCACCTCACCCCCCACCAGAATATCGAGTAACTAGAAAAATTAGACTTGCCAGCATTCTCAAGGACAGAAGGAAGGGAAGCTGGAGGAAGAAGGTAATGGCCAGGATAATGATAGAACACAAGTATCCAAATAGGTAGAAGAGAATCTAAAAAATGGTGGCACAGGAGAGTCAAGGATATGCAGAAAGCTCAGAGGAAACAGCAAATAGATCTAGTGACCCAGTGCCAGGAACAAAAATACCCAATGGACTAGCCAAAGAGATGACCTTCACATAGTTCCCTCTGGAATGAAGAAGTCAGAAGAGGGACAGAGGAACTGACTTTGAAAAGGGGGAAGATCGCTTTATCAGGTTGGGGGAGGAAGTGGAGGATGGAGGAGAATACTTTATGAGTCAACTAGAAAAATAAGACAAAGCTGAGTGAGGCAAAGTGTGGTTGCCTAGATTTTCTTGAAGTGGAATGCAAGATGACAGCCGGGAATGCAGTAGAGAGTGAGGGGGCTCCATGGCTTCAGAGACTGTTTAAAAGGTTGAAGATGGCCACTGGGGAGACGAAGATGAGCACCAAGCAAAATGAATGGATCCATGGGCTGTGATGTGTCCACATGAATTTTGGAATCCTGCATATGTGGTGGTGGTGAAGTTCCACCTTTAGGGTTTTTCTCCAAGTGCACTAGAAGTAGGAATAAATAGCAAACCTTTTGTTGTTGTTGTTCATGTTGAGGTTTTACTGGAAGTGTTATCCATGCTGGGACCCCCATAGAATGCACTCCAGAAGCCTTCAGTCCTTAAAGAATAGCAGGGAAACACAAGAGGTCATCTGTTATGCAAAAGCTTGATTTCTTTTATGAACTCCATGATGTCCCCCAAGCCAGATCCAAGATGGAGTCTAACAGTCCAAGATGTGTAGCTTCCTATCTCAATCTTCCACTCTCCAGAGAAGCCAGCAGTGTCTAGACATATTGAGGGGGATTGGAGAGCCTATCCCTATGCTTATTTTGTTTAGGGGACTTGCCTGTTCTTTGTTATTCCATGACTCACCCTCTCCAAATTGGGGTCCCCAGACTTTTCACCATCGAGTGTCTGATGTTGAGTAGATTCTGTAGGACTCCCTAGTGGGAACCACCTGTGCCCTCTCCGTTATGGCTCATTCTCACTGGCTTCAAGCTGAGTGGTATTCAAACAGAAGCAGAAGTGTTGTAAGGTGATTCGACAGGAACACCAGGTACAGTTGGAAAGCCACTGTATAAAAAAGTGCCTGTTTAATTTCGCTCTTCTTCTTTTCGGGTATTTGGCTTCCTTTTGGTTAGTGTTTGGTTTCTGGTAATAAATATGGCACCAGACTCTCGTTTGTGGTGAGCATTAAATGTGAGAAGCAGGACTGCAATGCCCCCAACAGTGTCGGGCGTAGTCTGCACTCAGTACACATTCCAATTGTTTCTGCAGAAGCATTTGTGTGAGATTGTTGAAGGGTTTACATTGGGGTGAGCAAAGGTCCCCTCTTTTGCCATCCTTTGTGGCAAATCATTTATCTTATCTTACCTATACACGGCAAGTCCTGTGTATGGCTAGGAGCCTAACTTCTGTCCTGAGCACCAATCATTGGGAGCCACATGGGCGGGAAATTGCAATAAAAAAAAAACGGTTACAGCAGGCTCGCATTCCCACCACTGGCTGAAGGAGAAGGATCACTCTATATTCTGACTCCAAGGTAAGTCCTGCTTCAAGACCCAACAAGACTTTGTTTTCAGTGTGTGTGTGTGGGGGGGGGGGGTTCTCCCTCACACTCAACTCCCTAGACTTGCTAGTGTTGTCTATTTCTGGAAACTTTCAGAACCAGCAAGGAGTTTAGGGCTTGGCCCTTGGTCAAGTACTCCAGATACCCCTCCAGGTCCAGCTCTGATCCCAGCTGCCTGCTGACTGCTCCATACCTAAAGATGTCCTTGCACCCTAACCCCCAGACACCAGCAGGAAGATGGGTTGTCTCTACTTAGGATATTATCTCTCGGAATTACCAGCCCTGGGTGTTCTGTAATATACCGTGACATCCCTTCCAGAAACAGATCTCAATCTTCAACTGAAGTCTTCCTGAGGAGATAAGAAATCATCCAATGACTTGCCCAGCTGAGGAAAGATTTTCCCAGAAGAGGAAATGTTATTAATTTGAGAGTTGGCAGGACCTTCACGCCGCTTTGTTTCTACCCACACTGACCTACTCACTCATCTCTTAAACCTTTATTGAGTAGCCACCGTGATAGGAAAGCTATAAAGAGCTTAGTCTGATGTGGTTCCAGCCTCACAGGAATCTACCCATAGAGGACACTGCAGGGGGCTTCAGAACCATGGTCCCCAGAACCATGGAGGGGCAGCTTGCACTCTTATGTAGGTATTCACAGCACCAGAAGCTTGCCCTCCATTCAATCTCCAAAAGCTTCTATCGCAACCTGAGTAAGAATCCATCTGAGACCTTCTAGGACATTCTGTATTGGCAGCCAGTTCTAAGCTAGACTATGGCTTTCCTGTCAACCTCACCCCCTTGGCAAGAGATGTTGGCAATAGCTTCTCCATTGACCCTAGTTTATTTCCGTAAGTCATGCCTGCTTTGCAACAATACAGCCCTTCAGGAAGGCCGTCATGGGTTCATTTCTGAGAACCTGGGTGGGGGACCTTACATAAGTTATTTAATTTTCAACACTGTGCCTACACATATGAGACACTCAGTAAATATTTCTGGGCTCAGCTACTTCCTCTTTGACATGGGGACAATAATAGGACCTTCCCTGGGGAGTGATTGAGAACCTTAAATGAGCTAAGGGATGCAAGGGGCTTAGTAGAGAAATGATACTGAACTGACATGTGTCTCATCTTACCTGGTTCCCAGTGGAGCCATCTCCAGCCATCCAGCTCACCTCTGGCTCTTTCCCTTCCTGTAGCTGCATGGAGAGTCTGCATACCGCTGAATGAGGTGTGTGTCTTGGCTCATGGAAAAGATGGGGGGCTCTTCTGTTCTGTGGCTGGCCTTGGCTTCCTGCATTCTGGCCTCAGCACCCACGCAGCAGGAAGGTGAGTGTTCTGTCACCTGGTGTCACAGAGGCCCCAGCCATCCCTGGGGAGTGAGAAGGGGCTCAGGGCCAGTGAAAGGGGTATGGCTAAAACAATGACCCAGAAGCTAGAGTCAGGGGGACACGGTAAGTGGAGAATTAAGTCAGTCTCTTAGAATCAAATTGGACATTCTCCCAGAAAGGATGATCGGAGCCAGTTAACATCAATTAACATCACTTCCCATATGAGATCTGGGGGGGGGGGGGAGGATGAGGGCTCCAGGAATCATGAGGACATGGATTATCCAGGCTCTCTGTATCCTTTTCTTAGCAAGTGCCTCTTCCTCCCTCCAAACCAGTTTGCTCATCAATGAGACAAACTAATTAGATTTGGTCATCTCTCTGTGGTTCTTCCAAAGACCTATGGCTTGGGCATTTAGGAACTTGTAAGGAGGGTTCTGGGCTAGACACTAGAATGGAAATTTCGCATCATCCGCAGGGAGGGTTGTAGTGGCGAGGAGGGAAGAACCCGTTCATACCTTCTCTTGGGAAAATACAGGGTGATCAGAAAACAGTCCAAGAATAACATACACAGCAACTCTGTTCCCTCAGGCAGGAGCATACATAAGCAAGGCTTGCAACCTCTTTTTCTAGAAGTCCCTCTGAGTCATAGTAAGAAAATGGGGTGCTGAGTGCACCTTAGCTTATCATCCAGGCACCCACTGCATTGAACAAATCAGAACTAGAGAACTAACTTGAACTCTTGTTAGCTCCCAGATGCTGTGCCTGACATTTTACACATATCATCTCATTTCTCCTCCTTGATCTGGGCTTTATTTCACAACTTAAGGTAAATATATCCCAGATGACTGTGGGGGTGACTGGTTAACTCTTAAACTACTTTTGAAGGATATATATGTATGTATATATACATATATATCCTTCAGAATATATTTCACACACACCCCCATGGCTATTAAAGCATATAACCAGTACATCATCCCTAGGACAGCAACAGATATTATTCCTTAGGATGAAATGACTCTCTAGAGACAATTACTGAACAAAGATATTTCGTACATAATAAGACAGAGCACTGGTGTGGCAAATGTTGCCACGGCCATAGCAATGCACCAAATTTGAGACCAACTAGCTCACAGGTGTTATTTTGTTGATGAGTCTCAGGGGAATTCACCATCTGCCAAGGTCAGCCAGCTAGCAGGTGCTGAAGTGGATTTAAACCCAGCCTGATCAGCTGTTCTCTCTCTCCTTCTCCCTCCTTGCTGCTTCCCACGCCAGCCAGTGCCTGAATCTGAAATTCTGTGATTAGCAACTACACAGGGTCCCTTTGAGCCAATGATTCAGTGGGGTGCATTTGCCCTCCAGGGGAGTTTTGTCAAAGCCTGGAGTTTTGGCAAGCGGGACAGTGCTACTGGCCTGCCACGGAAAGAGCCCAGAATGACTGTTAAATCCCTTCGAATGCACAGAATGATCCCCCATAACAGGGAGATGAGCACAGGACACAGTACTGAGCCTGAGAATTCCTGAATAAGAGCTATAACTACTGATAAAGGGAGCTCATCTGGGAAACATTAAATTAAAAAAAAATCAAGACAAAAAAAATCTGCAGAACACCAAACACATTTTTAATTTTAAAATAAAAACCTATATTTTAAACATCTGCCTAGAAAGGACTGGAAGATGATACAACACACTGTCGGTTACTGATGGGGAGAGAATGTACTTGACTACTTTCACAGCCCCAGGGGAAGTTCAACATGACTGACACCCCCAGGGCTGTGCACCAGCAGAAATGCTGCTGAACTTCCCCTGGGGTTGAGCAGTGAGCCTTGTGCGACCGACTGTACATGTGATCCCGATCGACCGAGAGTTACTCTTCCCATTCTAAATGTAAGGCAGGCTCACTGCAAAAAACCCTCAAACTTCTGAAATGATAGGATAGAAACGAAAGCTATCTTAAGTCCATTCTCTCCCCAGCAGAAACTGGAAACATGTTTTATCATCTTCTAGTCTTTTCTAGGCAGATGTTTACTGGTGGCACAGTGGGTTAAAACACAGCACTATGAAGCTGTCCGCAGCCACTGCAACACGAGTTCGAAGCCTGGCCAGCAAGGTGACCCGCATGGCACAGCAGACCTCTCCTGTCTTGTCTGCTGCTCCCCTCAGCAGTGTATTTCCGTCCATCTGCCTGTCCTGTTCCCCACTCTGTCTCTGGTGAATTCTCTCACCCCCCCACACCTCTGGCCTGTATTCCAGATCTTGTATGCAGAAATAAATAAATCTTAAAAAAATAGGCTTTTACTTTAAAATAAAAATGGGTTGGATCCTATACAGTTTTTCCCCCTTGCATATCTTTCTAATTTACACTCAGGCCTCCCTCATTGACTATAAAATCCCACGGACAGCTTTATTATTATTCTGACCCCAGAGCTGATGTTTAATGAATGGACTGTGTGCCTCTTGTATGTTTAGCATCCTAAGCACATCCAAACCAGAGCGTGTTGGGGAGAGAAACACCGTCTAGGCGCTGGGCTGGCTCAGTTAACAAAAGCACACTTCACTTCCCAGGTTCCAGAAACTGGGCGGAGGCCAGCTCCTATGGGTTGGACATGGACTGTGGAGCCCCCGGCACCCCAGAGGCCCACCTCTGCTTTGACCCCTGCCAGAATTACACCGTCCTGGACGAACCCTTCCGAAGCATAGAGAACGCAGGAGAAACCATAAGCTGTGACAATACGCTGTTCGGCTGGTACCGCTTTGTGGGAGAAGGAGGAGACAGAATGCCCGAGACCTGCATCCCACCGTTCCGATGCCAGGCGGCCTCTCCCATGTGGCTCAATGGGACCCACCCCTCCGTCGGGGAGGGCATCGTCAACCGCACAGTTTGTGCCCACTGGAGTGGCAACTGCTGCTTATGGAAGAGCCAGGTGCAGGTGAAGTCCTGCCCGGGCCAGTACTATGTGTACCACCTGCATGGCACCCCAGAATGCGATCTGAAGTACTGCACAGGTGAGCAGAAAGCACCCCTGGCAGCTGCAGGGCAGGGCTGCCGGGGAAATGCCAGGGCTCGGGGGGGTGAGGCGGAACTGTGGGGATCTAAGTAAACCACCCCCCACCCAGCGCCTGGCCATCAGCGCCCAGAGGGAAACTGTCCCAGTGTCAGGGCCATCCTGTGTTTCAAGGCAAGCCCAAAAGTCAGATTCAGAGGTGTAAACACACGATGGATGGGTGTTAATTAACAAGGCCTATGTAATTATTAGTCCCTATGTGTAGGGTCACAGTGAGGCTCAGGGTTCATTTGGGCAGTTTAATTGAACTCTCTACATGTCAGGTTTCTCATCTGAAAAAAAAAATGGATCATGGCAACAACATGGGTGATGTACAGTGCTGATCATGGCCTTATGCCGATCCTGAGGGCTTCAGGTTCTTAACTCATTGACGCTTCTAGTCAACACAAAACAGGCACTATAGTAACGACCCTCAACGGAGAGGCTTGGGGCACAGTGAAGCACAATGCAATGTGCCAACATCACAGAGCAGAGCTGTGGACACAGGGCCCCTGGCCCCATAATCCACATGATCCCCCCATGCCAGCCTGCCCCATGCAGCCAGCAGGGCATGTGAAAGAGCCAGCACATGGCAGGGGATCAGAACAGCGCCTACCACTGGTTGGTCTTAACAGGGCAGCTTCAGGGCTTTTACCTGGCCCCGTGAGAAGTCAAGAAATCTGAGTCTGAGGCTTGATCTTCCCACTAAGAATCATGGTGAACTGCTCCCTGGGGCAGGATTGTGCCCTGGGCCTTGATGGTATCAGGTCCACCTACTCTGCTTCCTCATGCTCTGCCTTCACGCTTCACCCCCAGAGTCCGTCAATGTGTCAGTCAACTGTGACAAGACCTGTCGCCCAGAGGAGGAGTGTAAACTCTCTGGGGGTGTCTGGGACTGTTTCTGCAGACAGAACCTGGACAACTTTGGTGAGCAGCTGCGTGACCCTGGGCTGGGAGGTGGGAGGTGGGCTGGCTAAGAGCTAACAGACAAGAATGGGGGAGGGGGGTTCTCAGAGACTCTTATTTCTCTTGATTTACTTTCTAACTTCTCTGTCAGAATGCTAGCTCTAGAAGAGTGAGGTTTTGTCAGTTTTGATTAATAGTGTTAAACAGTGCCTGGCAGATAGTAGCTGCTCAAGAAGTTTGCTTTGGATAAACAGATGAATGACTGAGTCAGTGAATGAATACAAGAACGCTGAACCCTATTAGATGTATCTGTAAACCCGAGAAGGCATGTGCTTCTCCAGTGCAGATCTAGCTTTGATTCTAGCCTGGAAATTGAGACAGTCCTGTTTCCTAGGGAACCCACTTCCCCATATGAATTTAACAAGAAAGTCCTCAAAAAAAACCTGTACATGAGATGACTGTTTCGCCAGCCTCACCACAGCAAACCCAGGCTTGACTCCCACCTGAGTCCCAGATCTCTCATACTCAACCAGCTTCCTGGAGGGCCCGGTGACCTCTCCCAAAGTCAGGGAGCATGGTCTGTCTATTGCTTTCAGAGCCCCATCCACTCTATCTGATTCCCCTCTCAACTTTTCAGATGTGAAAGATTTGCAGCCTCAGCTGGACTGCGGGGCCAAGGAGATCAAGGTGTCAGTGGACAAGTGTCATCTGAAAGCCTTGGGCTTTGGGGATGATGTCTTTGCCTTCCTGAATGACCGGAACTGCAACAGCGTCATGCAAAGAGAGGAAAGGAACTGGATTTCGGTGACCAGTCCTACCCAGGGGGCTACCTGTGGGAGTACTCTGGAGGTGAGTGGGCTGTCACACCTTTGTAACCAGAAGGTGCCAGGTGGACGAGCAGGGCCTCTCTCAGTAGCTGTGCAACCTTGGACAGAGAAGCCTCTCTGGGCTTTTCCAAGGTGTGTGCCATCATACACTTTGGTCGACAAACAGAGCTTAGGGCAGGTTTGACGCTTGAGTTCAATAAAGGTAAGCCATGATTATGATGACTTTAATTAGGGGTGAGTGGAAGCAGTCAACAGGGAGGTAAGCAAAGTGGTCCGTCTCTTCCCAAGGGTCAATATCTTATTGTTCTAGTTCTAGTGTCTGATCTGTGATCCTCATTCCCGTTCCCACCCCTGCCACAGGGAGGGGGCCCACATACCTCCTTGAGGTCAGCAGCCACAGGGTGGTGAGGGTGGTGAGCTCCAGATGCTGCTACTCACACACACATATGGTCTTTTTTTTATGCCAAAGAAAAATGCAACTCATGCCATCTACAAAAACACCCTCTCTTTGGGCAATGATATCATCACCAGAGACACCATCCTCAACATCGACTTCCAGTGTGCCTACCCACTGGACATGGATCTCAGCCTCCAGATGGCCCTGAAGCCCATTGTAAGGTAGGCACTGGCCTCATCCCCTTGACATCGGTCACTTCAAGCACAACTCGTGATGCCCACCTGCCTCCTTCAGGAGCTTCTGTCCCTTTGCACAATGACCCACAAATCTTTGTTGATCACATATTAATGTTCAGCATGAACAAGGCAGACATGGAATATTTTGTGGATTTTAAAGGTCATCATTATGAAGCAATGCAGCAACATGAAACAAATATGCTTAGGAACAAGAACTCACAACAGAGGCATTTTTTTCTTGAGGAAGAGAAGCATTAAACAACTAATTATATTAATAATAATTTACAAGTGGGGTGAACCATGGAGGAGAAGCCTGGGGTGCTGAGAGATAAGGGAATGAGGGCCTCTGATCTCATCTTTGTGGAGGAGAGAGAGGATGGTGGGAGCGGGATTTAAGCGTAGATCCACTTGAATTAGATAAACATCACCCCAAATTCACCAGAAATAGAACCAAGTAGCAATTTGGTTGTGAGCTGGGGTGTTGCCCGTTTTGGTGGCTGCTGTATCACTGTGCCTAGAATGAGGCCCTGTTGAATGAGCTCTCTGGCAGTTCTAGACTTGCTTCTAGCTTCTTGGGTTGTCAGAAACCCAGGGTTGCCCTTACCATTCCCCTCCTTGCCTCTCTTGGGCTCACAGAATGGCAAGATTGGAAGTTTTCTAGTTCAATTTTCTAGTTTTCGATGGCATAGTGTTAGCTCCATTAAAAATAACAATAAAGCCATCATGTATGGTCGTATAATTGGCATTTCACCAAAATCGTGGCTGTAGGGAGGCAGTCTGCTGCTGAAATTGTGAACCCATAGAACTGGTCCCGAGCCCCACCCTACAGGGGAAGAGATGGAGTGACCACTAGGGGAGAGAAGAGGGGTGAGCCCTGATGCAGAGAGGAGTCAGTGGGAACCCTGGAGCCTCACTTCTCTGTCAGTGGTTTGATTTCAGTGAAAGACTGAAAAAAGTCGCTTAGGAACTAAAGATGTGCCTTTGCCTTCATAACCACACCCACATGTGGGATCCAATTTCCTTGTTCTCACTGCTCCAAACCTGCTTTTTCCCCTTCTTGATCTCCCTTTTCGCAGCTCTCTGAATATCAGCATGGACGGGAGGGGTGAGTTCGTCGTCAGAATGGCCCTCTTCCAGGATTTGAACTACACGTCTCCCTTCCAAGGCACAGAGGCTGTGTTGTCTGTAGAATCCATGCTCTATGTGGGCGCCATCTTGGAGAAAGGGGACACATCCCACTTCAATCTGCTGTTGCAGAATTGCTATGCCACTCCCACGAACAACAAGAATGACCCTTTGAAATATTTCATCATCAAAAACGGGTATGGGACAATGCTGGGGTTATTATTATTATTATTATTATTGTTGTTGTTGTTGTTATTATTATTATTATTATTATTATTATTATTTTGGCCTACATGGAGTGGGGGTGACCCTCTCACATCTGCCTGGAAATTGAGTACACTGGTTTAGCCCTTTTGACAAATCATTTGGTTTGGTATAGCATGTCCACCCACTTTGAACCAAGAATCTCTCTCCTGAATTTTAGCCTAAAGCACTGATGCAAAATAGGTCAGCAGGGTAAGGAAATAATAACTATTTTCCATTTCAGTACTCTTTATAACGTCAGCAGTAGGCTCACAGTTCAAAAATAGTCTAGTGGTTAAGTAATGAGGGACTATTATGCAGATGTTAACAAGAGATGGTCAATATGAAAACGGTATGGTAAGCACTATGGGACAAAATACTGACTGTTGTTAACTAGCAAAAACAAAGAGAAAACACGTGTCTATAGATGACCATACGAACCACACTAATAATACTCATTAGTATTTTTACCTCAGTTTAGCTACAGTGCCAAGCTCTCTGCTAAGTGGTATACATGCATTAGCTAATCAAATCTTATTCACATCAAACCACCGAGATGAGTACTTCTGTTTCTAATGTTTGAATAAGAAAGGTGAGACTCTGTAAGGTTTAAGTAGCAGGTTCATAGTCACTTAGCTGGAAAGTGGATCTGGCTAAAATTTGAAACCAGTTTGTCTAATTCAAAAGAGTGTGCCCCCCAAACTTAAACCAGTCTTGGAGGAAATCTGCAAGAATAGAGTCCATGTTGCTAATGAAGGGGATTTCATCTGCTCTGAAGGAGTTTTTATACTGGGGACAAATTTAAAATGGGGCAAGGGGATCAGGACCCCTGAGCTGCTCTAGAAGTTAGAACTTTGCCCTGTCTACCCCACAGCTGTCCAAATCGAGTCGATTCCACAATCTCCGTAACGAAGAATGGGATATCTTCAGAAAGCCAGTTCTCAGTTCAGATGTTCATGTTTGTTGGAAATTATGACCTGGTATTCCTGCACTGTGAGATTCAGCTCTGTGATTCTGATAATCAGCAGTGCCAGCCAGTGAGTATCATTTGGGGTTGGGCTATTCAGAACCTGGCATGGAACTCAGGACCTGGTAGATTCTCCATATGTATTTATTGGAATTGAAGATGAATGGAAAGAAAGACAGACAGATGGGAAGGAGGGAGAAGCTGAGGGAGGGGAGGGCTGGAGAAGGGAGGGGAGGGGAGAGGAGAGGAGAGAAGATTGGATAGATGGATAAAGAGATGAACAATTGGATGATGGGTGTGTGGAAGGATGGAAGGGAGGAAGGGAAGAAGGAAGGATGAGTGGATGGACTTCAATATCCCTAAAAGCTTACTTGTAAATTGTTACTGTGCCCCTAAGAGGCAAATCAGATGAAGACATCTGTCCATTAAGTTTCCAAGATAACAATTATTGCCTTGTGTGGTGCGTACGCTGTTCTCGAACTACTAAAACTTCCCTATGCCATATCTAATGTAGTTCTCACAACAACCCTTTAACGAGGTTTTTTGTCCAGGCCCATTCTACAGATGAGGAAAGTGAGCCTTCGAGCATCCCCTTGCACAGAGGTCAAGATGGGAGCGGTTGTGTGGCTCCAGTGCCCATGTTCTTGACCCCTATATGGTGCTGCATGCTAATTGCTGACTTTGTTGAGTAAAACTAAGTGCCTGCATGGTATAGACATGGCTGGTCTTCACATCACCCATAGAAAGCTACTCTTTAACAATAGAGAATGGATATTGTTTGGCTCAAATTGGAGAACTAAGAGAGAGTGGAGATGAACTTTAAACCTAGGTGTACATGACATAACAGAGAATTCCAGATGGAGATAATGGAAGCATCAGTTGGGGCCACAGGGTGGATGGGCCCAGTTCTAAGGACAGAGCTGCACCCCCATTCCACCCCCCACAGGTGCAGTCTGACAGGAGCCCTGCCTTTAAATTGTGACATAATGAGAATTCTCCATCCCTGCAGTCTTGCTCAAGAAATGAACTCCGCAATGAAATCACGTCCATCAACCCAGACCAGGTTCTAGATTTGGGACCTATCACTCGGAAAGGTAAGTCTCAGTGATAAGGCCAGCTGAACAAGGATTGACAATTGACCAAAGCTCCCTGCAGTCACCAACTTAAACACCTAGAGTCTTTCTGCCTGCTCAGTACCTCAGTGCCAGTTTGCCTTTCCCAGAGGGGCTTTGGGTGACGATATTCAGTAATGACCCCTTTGCCAGCCCTCTACTCCCCATGCAGGAGGCCAGGCTGAGCTCAGTGTCCATTGACTCGCTCAATCTTCCTCTCACTTCGCAGGTGAAGAACTGAGATTAAGTGATGTACCCAAGGTCACCCACTCGTGAGAAACGAGAGTTAGACTTGAACCCCAAATATGTGGGGTGAATTTAGCAGGTGGCCCTCAGGGTGGGTTGCCAGTGGGGTGATGCCAGGCTCAAGCTCAGTCTGTTTCCACATCCTGAGTTCCTTCCCTTGTTTTGATGTTCCCATGTTCTCGGCCCCTGTGGGGTATATTCTAACTGGTTTTCAAAGGCCAGTGACAGTATTTGGGGTCAGAGGTTGGGCAAGCTTTTCAATGGCTCCCAGAATTTTTAGCCAGCCTACCTGCAGTTTCATGATCGTGGTTTTTATTCCAATCAAAATGGAGGAGTTAAGAAGCTAAGAAGAATGAAAACATGTTTTTGTCCTAAAGAAATTAGGATGTAGTAGTAGCAATGAGGGTGAGGACGACGACAGTGATGATTTATGCTGGGTGCTAAGCCAAAACACAGCCTCTGGATTATCACATGGCATGTTCACAGTAGCCCAAGACATGGTCCCCAACACACCCCCCTTCTCTCAATGAGTAGGCTGAGGCTGTCTCATGAAGGAGGTTCTCCTGGTGTCCCCTTACCAAGCCTTCATCTTGAAGCCCCACAGGGTGTGACAGGGTAGCTGAGAGTCTAGGAGCTTCCACTTGGGGGAAGACAGATAAGATTCAAATCCCAGCGCTGTTGCTTCCCAGCCAGGCCAGTGTGGCAGGCCCCCTCCCATCCCCCAGCCTCATCTCCCATCCGACCAGTGGGGATAAGACTTCCCTCATCCGTTCAGGGCATTGAGTTTCAAATACGTGGCGTGGATTTAGCAGGTGGCCCACAGGGTGGGTTGCTAGTGGGGTGATGCCAGGCCCAGGAGGAGTGGAGCAGCCACGTGCCACACCACTGCAGCCTGAGAAAACTTGTGCCTTCTGTTCTTGTCCCCAGGTGGCCCCTCTCTCGGTCTCGTGAGTGGCAGCTCGGACATTGCAGGTACCCAGCCCTGTGGCTTCTCCACAGCCTCCCCTACGCGCTCTCCTTCCTCTCACTTGAGTGCATATTTATTTAGTCCCTTCTAGTGGCTGGCCCTGGGCTGGGAACTGTGGGGACTCAATAGACCAGACCCAGGATTGGCGGTTGAGATGCTCAGTCTGACTGGGAGCCAGTCACCTAAGTACAAATGTTTACCAAGCGTTTGCTGTGTCAGGCATCATTCTAAGTACTGAAGATGTAGGGTGAGCAAGACAGGCCCTCATGGAGCTCACATTCCATTTGGGAAACAGGCAATACAAAGGTGATTTAAGAATAAAAGAGGCTGAGGGGATAGAAAGTTACCAGATGGGCTAAGAATACCTTAAGTAGGACAGAAGTTTGTTTCTCTCAGACATAAAGAAAGTCCAGAAGTAAGCTACCCAGAGTAGTGGGCTGGCACCATGAAGTCATCAAGAATTCAGGCTTTTCCAGCTCACACCTCCACCATCTCCACAGTGTGGCATCATCTTCATAGACCAAGATGGCAGCGTGAGTGCAAACTCTCGTATTTAGGCAGCAGGATGGAAGGAACAGGGAAGATGTCCACTTGTATACCTCTGTTTACATCTCATTGGCCAGGGCTTAGTCAAATGGCCACACCTGGCTGCAGAGGAAGCTGGGAAAGGTATCATTATCCTTGGTGGCCATGTGCCCGGTCAATGCTGGATATGTTCTATTAAAAATACAGGAAGAAAAACCACGTGACTGAAACATCAGAAAAATTTTCAGAGGAGGTGACATCAGAACCAAGGAAGAAAGGAATCAGTGTGCAAATATAAGAGGAACAGGCCTGTAGGGAGATTGAACAGTTACAAAAACGAGACACATTTATAAGCAAGTAAGTCCCCAGTGGGTAGATAGTGGACAAGGAACACATTGAAAAAGTAATTAACCGAAATGGAAAAGATCAGGGAAGAGTGTATCAGGTGGTGACATCGCAAGGGAGTTTTGATGAGATAATTTGCATTTAAGTGGGAGGCAAGTCCGAGGAATATGTCTGGGACCAACACTATGACAATTACAAAGCAATACTATGACAATTTTGCTACCCTGAATGTGACCCGGATCAGAGAGCCCAGATATGTGGCCGTTACACCCATCCTCAAATCCCCAGCTAGATGACAATCGAAAAGTTTGCCAAGAAGCTCAAGACGAACTTTCTGCACTTGGTGCTGATTCTCTGAAATGCTCAACAAAATAGCACTGACGGAAGGGAGCAGTTACCGTCAGACTAAAAGCAGCTGAGAGCAGAGACCTCAGCCGCCTCACTTCTTCCCGGGATCTGGGTGAGCAAAGTGTCTCAACAGCCTGACTTTTCAATAGGGTTTGCAAACTATCTAACATCTGGGGTGAGTGACAGATTCTAGAGGCATCTGCAAGGAGAGGGATTCGCTCTGAGAGAGCAACCACCCACTGAGGGCCTGCAGGGTTTTCCCTGTGTGTATCTCCCACAACTATTTTTGCTTTTTCACATTTAATTGAACATCAACCTCTGTTTCACAGTTATAACCTGACAGCCATCCTTACACCTACTAAAATGATGAGATTCTTCTCTTCCCTCCCTTCAAGGACGTCAACAAGTCACTGTGAAATTTAGGGCACGGGGAGCGATTATGATCTGGCATATGGTGGAAGGGGGTGCAATGCTTTTCCTAGTGCCCCCCTCCCCAAAGCAAGGCCATTGTCACCCACAGTGCACGAACACCAAGTGTAAGGGAAAGTGCAGAGGCCTCCCAGAATCTCATTTTCAAAACTAGTGCTTGTGTGGTGTTTGCCAGGTGCCAGGCATTGTCCCAAATACTTGATAGGAGTTTACTCAAGTCTTACAAAAATCCCGAGATAATAGCAGCTAGTAGTACATCTTTTTGCATTCAGGGGGACTAGGGCAGAGAGAAACTCAGCTGGGCCTGCACAGCTAGTTGTAGAGCTGAGATTCTGGACTGAGGCCTCAGGCCTTTGTTACCTTGTCTCAGCCTCCTCAGGATTAGTCAGAGGCTAGTGCTGGCTTCTATGACAACTACTTCCTAGAGCTCTGTTCTTTTAGAGAATAGTTTATTGCCCACGGACTCCCCGGGGGTACAGTTCTGAGCCCCAGGTCCTATCTTCTGGGGACTTCGACAGCCCCGTTATCCCCTGCCAGGCTAGGCTTGCTCCTCGCCCTCGACACCTGTGTGCGCCAGAAGCGAGCGAGGCTGGTTCGCTTCCGTGGCTGAGTTCCAGAGCCAGACACCTGACACTCCTCTCTCTTGCATTTCAGGGACTCTGGCGACCTGGCCCATGCTGCTCCTGCCTGCCCTTCTGGCAAGGCTGTTCTGAGACGTCCCTGAGCATCGGCCTTGACACTTGAGTTCTTCCTCTGGCCGTGGCTTCCCGTCACCCCCTGGCTCTGCTGGTTCCTTGAGATCACAGTGCTAGTGTGACCCCAGGCCAGGCGAGGCTTGAGGAAAGGGATGAGCTTCCCTGGCTTAACTCTCTCTATGCCTCTGTCTTCTCTTTATTTTCCCCTTGTGTCAGGACCCCACTGCCTGTCTTGGGCTGACTTCCTCATTCACTAGCAAGACCTTGAAAATAAACCTTCTAGGTGTCTCTGCTCTAGCATGTGCTGTAACTCCAGAGAAGAGGTGTGAGGTTGCTGGAGGGTAGGGATGGGGATGACACCGTCCCGAGCGCCCCATTCTGACGGCTGATACGGCTGATTCGTTGAACAGGCTGATTTGCTTTCTCTGGTGTATTTCTGTCATGGTCTCCATGACCGCCATGGGAATGTGCAGGGCGTCACGTTCACAGACTCTGCTCGGGGGGGGAAGGTAGGACCTCGATGCTCCCCTGGCCCCACCGCACCGCAGACCCCTGCCCAGGCACCCTGGGGCCCTGTGGGGTGTGGATGCAGAGGCAGCCAGTCCAGAGCATTTCCCTAGCAGTACATGGCGAGGCTGACTCTGAAGGTGAAGCTGTGCGTCCCAGCGGAAACAAGCCTTGGGGATGTAGCGTGGAGCTGGGGAGAAGGGGGGCGTCCATTGTGGAACTTCTCGTAGATGCCACGAACAAATGTTTCTTCCCACTGCACGTGTGAGGCCCCTCCAAGTTGTTGGAAAAGGACAGGCTCGGGTCCAGGCCCAGGGAGGCAGTGCCTGTTATCTGTCGGGAGGGACCCTGCAAGGTGCCCCCCTGTTCAGAGAAGGAGTGGGTGCAGAAAGGGAAGCCAGAATTGCCCCTCTCTCTCCCCGAAACCCAAACCCCCTCCGCCTGTCCTCCATGCCCCCTTCCCTCCGCCCTCCCTCTGGCCCCAGCTCTCAAGGTTGGCTCACGGGCTCTTGACTATATAAGGGCACTGCAGCTTCCCCTCCGTCCTCATCCAGGGGCTCAGAAAGCACTGGCAGGCACACCTAGAGCCCCCGGGGGGACTGGTTCCCACTGGCACCAGCCAGGGGTTCCTTGGCCATGTTCCAAGGCTGGGGGAGTGGGTTTATCCAGCACAAACACAGTGGGCCTTGGACACATGGGGCAGACACCCCAAGGGCCACTGTGAGAGTGGCCTCTTTCAAAGGAGGCTCCTGGGAGGAGCTGCTTCCTGTTTCCCAGTAAGCTGGGTTCACAGCTACCACATGCAGAGACAGGGATTCCCAGAATGGGGTCCACCTCTCAGCAGCGTGAACTGAGAGGTGCCTGCAGCGCCTCACCTCTGCTCTCTGGGGCTCGTCTGCTGCCTTCTGTAGAGTTAAGGGGCTGGCTGAACAAGATCCTCAAACATTTCTTCTCGAACACTCTTTAAGTATATCTGATTTGTCCCATTTAAAGGCTGATAGATTTGACATCAGGTTGGCTGCTAAGCTCCCCTCCCCATTCTGAGAATCCTGCTTCTCCAGCCCCTTTTTCAGAAAGGATTGTAGATCACCTTTTCTTCCTTTCCTAAATAGCTGGGGTATATAAGAGGACATTTCCATATACAAATGAAGGTTTTTCTTTGTACATGGAAATGTCTCTTGCAAAACCGAAACCACACCCCTTTCTGTAGTGTTTGCTAGTTCCTGAGACCACCAGCTTAAAATAATCCTTAGGGCAAAGAGACATTTCAGGGCACATTTCCCCCTTTCACCTAAAAGCCCCTCTCCCCAGTCTACAGCTGATCAAACTTCACTTCTCTAGATAGCCTCAATAGCACGGTGTGGACAACCAAGCATAATTTTCTTTCTTGCCCTCTAGATTCTCAAGGAGACATGCTCTGTAATAAAAGATAGATTAACAAGAGAAAAACAAGCTGAAGTTTAATAATGTCAGGGCAGACAGGAAATTTCCCTTACCCCTCTGGGTTCTTTTTTGACTGGTCAAGCAATCAAATTAGCATCAGACAGATTAGTAGGAGAAAAGGACAAATATAATTACACATGTATGGAGATTTCACACATGCGTGGATCCTGAAGCTGTATGTGGCGCTATATGTCCTGAGTTAAGAATGGGACAGCAGCTGGGCTTTCAAGAAGAGAGAGGGAGTCTCAGGAAGAGAAGACGGCCTCACGTGACCAGATCTGTGCAGTTGGCTGTCTGTCCTGCCATATAGATAGGTTTCTCTGAAAGAAAGCCTATATCTGATCAAACAAAAATCAAAAACCTTATTATAGGAAATACCCCCCAAAAACCTTACTATAGGAAATATCCCAAAAACCTTATTATAGGAAATATCCCAAAAACCTTATTAAAGGTAATACCCCAAAAACCCTATTATAGGTAATATGCCAAATTTCCATTCTCCTAAGTAATTAGGAGGATCATAACAGTTTCTTGTGAGGCTGCAGGGGTTTATTGGACATTAGCTATAAGTGATCTACTACAAACCAGCAGGTCTTGAGTTGTATATGCATCCCGCATCCCTCGTATGTATACCTCCGTCAAATGTATACCTCCCATATTCCTGGGAAAGACCCAAGAAAATGGAATAATGCTCTAAAACAGCCCAAACTACCACCTTAAATTAAAGACAAAAGAAGGCCTGTGGGACAGGAGAACACTTAGGGTAGATTATTAGGCAAAGCTCAGTGAATGGAGATCTAGCTCTTAAGCAGATTTAAGTTGCCTTCTCCACTGATGAGTTTCTTGAGATTTGGTCATCCCCCATGTCTTGATATAGAGAAGAAACACCCTACATTTTTCTTCTCTGAACCCAGATGAACGTTTTTCTTGGAAATGTCTCTAACAAAAGGGTAAGTTCAAGTTCCTTTCCAGAGCTTTTCCTATGTCTTCTATTATTTTAAAGAGGTGTATGTTGGGGTGATAAGTTCTGTTCCCTTTCAACAGGCATCATCTGCATCTGAAGCTGCTTTTCCATTTGCCTTCATTCTCCACCCTAGACTGTTAGCTCCTCTCTGGGACAAAGGTTTTGCCATCCAAGCACTGCTCAGTAAAGACATAGGCTATCTTATTCCTTTACTTCCTAAAAAAAAAGTCGTGATGTCATCTACCAGGAGCGGAAGAAACAGCTTAATATCAGAAATAAAGGAGGCGTTCTCGCTTGGGTAATTATGATGAAAGAGCCAAATCTGAATGTGAAACAAGAATTCTGGACTCTATCTCACTCACTTCCATCTCATTGTTTTCTTTCTCCTCAGTTTCTTTGACCTCAAACAAAAATAATCAATTATTACAGTCACAAGTTGGTTTTATTAAAAACAACCACAGTAGAGCGAGCAGGTTGGAGAGTATTATAGAACAAAAATCTGCTGCATCAAAATATGTCTTTTTGGCAAAAGCTGGATCCCATGGGTGGGGCTCTCAAAACTTCTGGAGGTCACATATTTCATGTCAACTTCTCGGTGTCAGGAAAACCTGGTCTCCTTATCTCTTCTCCATGAAAAATGTAGAACTTAAATCTGCATGCCATAGTTAGCTGTGCCCTTCCCCTGGTAAACTCCCTAACTCACCTCCCCTTTCCTCCCCTCAAAGTTCCTCTGTCTATAGCATTGACAATGGCACCTGAAGTCATGCTGGGCCCCTCCCACTTATATAGGAGGCATACCTGTCATTAAAACTCTTTCGACTTTTTTCTCATCAGTTGGTCTGCTGTGTGTTTATTTGCCAACCTAGAAGAATCCAGAGGCTATGGAATGGCTTCCTTTGTGCCTCCAACAATGGTTTCATGGTGAAGCCTGTTAGCACTTCCCCCAGGGGATGATATAATCCCTATAGACTCTGGAGTCTTCAGGGGAAGGTGGAAAGTGGAAAATTCCAGCATGCTGTGTCCTGCAGTTGCTGATTTACACATGTGTGGATCCGCCACTTCTAGAGTCCTAGTCTCATTTAAACAGACGGCTAAATTAGTGTTCACAATTAATTTATTGTGATTTGTGGATTTGTGTGTTTATGAGTGCTTTTTTTATTATTCTGTTGAGGAGGGCTGTAATAGAACTAATACAGTAGCTACTGTGGAGAGCAAGTTGAGAAAAGCTGAAGAGTGATTACAATTTAATCACAGGGAAGGAGGAGCTAAACCTATAATGAGCTTGGGAAACTCAATCCAGAACTTAATGCGTATAAAACCCAATCAACAATCAAGTCTTCAACAGTTACAGAGAGAGACTTCTAAACACAAAGGCACAGAGAAAACAATTGTTAAAAATTCCAGCCAAGGAAAGTGATGTTAGCCAGAAAGAAAAGGAAAAATACCAGATGGTTTCACTCATAGCAGGAGTATAACGGACCACATGAGAAAATAATAATAACAACGAACAGCTATATAGTAGAGACATTGTACGGGGGTGGAGTGGGGAATGGGATCAAAAACGGGGGGGGGGGAGGGAAGTGCCCTGGACTATGGTGATGGCACACGGGTGATCTGGTGATGGGAAGCCCTCGGGGATTACAACTGAGATGGAAAAATGCACAAAATGATGTAGAAATAAACTATTCTATTATTTATTAAAAAAAAAATTCCAGCCAAAATATGGACTGGTTGATGGCTAGCCCTCTTTGGTCCTGGGTGTTGGGAACCAAAGACAAGGAAAGAATTCAGCCTTGCATCCAAGCTTGATATGGGACTAGCTAAAGGGGATAACAAACTGATAGTCAGCTGGGCCTAGCATCCCGGAGATACAGGTGGAGGAACTGGACCTAGCACCTAGCACCGGGGACACAGCTATCAGTCGCCTTTGGAATGTGAACTAGATCTATATAAAAGACCCTTTCCCCCTTATTGAGTTGGCAGTAGCTGCGGACCCCACCCTAGGGGCTCCGTCTCAGCTGCTGTCCGGAAGCAATAAACTCTGCTTGCTCAGCCTTTCTGCCTCCCGCCTTCCTTGCTTGCAGCTGGTCACAGAGGTGGGACAAAACACTGGTATGCCAGGCAAGGAGACAGTTCAAACTCAGACTGACCTGGGAGAAAGCTCCCCTCCCAACACCCTTGATTCCTTCAAGGGCTTTCTGAAGAACAGGGGGTGGGGGTGGGGGGCAATTCCTTGGCCAGGCTATCTCCACTCTTCAAAGATGCGGTGGAATGTTACCTTGTCAAGTGTCCTTGCCAGCAGGAACTTCTCGGTTGGCAAAGTAGCACTTAGGGGTTTGTTTGCAACATAGCGGTGGCCACCGTAATAAAAAAAAATGCATCATGATAAAAAGAAAGATGATGTCACTTTGCAGTAACATGCTTTGACTATATTTTATTGGTGAGGAAGACACATATGCACAAATCTCACAAAAACTGACAAAATGAACACTCCCAGGGGTTCCCCATTCCTCCAAAGCTCTCCTTGCTCCTTCAGCTCCCCCACCTCCCAAAGGGAATCACTATCCCATCTTCTTATCTCATAGAACAGTTCTGTTGATCCTTGCACTTATGTAAGAGGGATCACACCATTGCTCTCTTATGAAGCTGGCTTCTTATGTTGTGTTATATTGTGAACTTGGTCCGTGTTGTGTTTAATTACAGTTTGATCTGCCACTTGCTGACATTATTCTATTGGGAGAACACAACCTCTTTATCAACACTTTCCTATGTATCTATCCACCCTTTCCTACTGATGGGGTGCAGGCTGTTTAGTTCTCAGCTATTATGAAGCATGCTGTTTTCTTGTTCGTGACTTTAGTGTGTGGGGGATGGGGGGACAGGCACCCATTCTCAGCTTGAGTAGATACTGCCAAGCAGTTTTCCAAAGTAGCTGCACTTCCAGCAGACATGTGGTTTTTAACATTTTAAGATTCTTTATCCTCTAGTGTCTATCCGTTTTTACTCTATGCTCTTCATTCCTTCAGCACGTGGCGGCCTCAGGACCTTTGCACATGCTATTCTGTTGGCCAGTCATAACTGGGCAAGTGTTCATCCTTTAGGCTCCAGTGCAGACTTGCTTCTTGGCCACAAGTCCTGTGCCTGTGGCCCTCATCCCTGTACACACAGCTTCACACCCATACCTCATGCGTGGTTAGCACCTAACAACTGTTAGCTACTATTCTGTCGCAATAACTCATCTTTAAGGTCTTCTTTTTAAAACACTGTGATTTGGGGAAGTCAGATTTCCTTACTATTATCCTGGTGGCTGGTCCATATGTGGCCCCAAAGGCTCAAAATCCCTCATGAGGAATCTGGGAGAGCGGAGGGTCTGTCCTCTGAGCTGGGCAGTGCCTGCTGTCTGCCGAACAGCCAACAGAGGGCACTGTGGGAACATGTGCGCAGGGGCGGGGAGGCGTTGCTCAAGATGGGAGAGAGCCAGCCAGAAGGAACCTTCATTCTGAAGACCCAAATGTTCATTTCACAGATGAGCAAACAGATGTCCAGACAGGAGATGCGACTTGCCCAAGGTCACAAAGCTCCTGGGTGGTGGGCGGAGATGGCTACGCTCCTCGGGGCGTGTCAAGCACTGAGACAGCCCCTGCCAGGGTCCCTGTCTGCCAAGCCCCTGGCTGTTCTGGGGAATCTCCATCCTCTCTCCCTGTGCTCCATGCAACAAAGGATGTATTTTGGAGGGAGGACACAGTACACTCTGTCTCTTTGATCATTGTGGAAGC
Organism: Condylura cristata; assembly: GCF_000260355.1. Taxonomy (NCBI): domain Eukaryota; kingdom Metazoa; phylum Chordata; class Mammalia; order Eulipotyphla; family Talpidae; genus Condylura; species Condylura cristata. Next base: position 10,294,076 of record NW_004567133.1, read on the forward strand.
ATTTTACTTTCTTTTTTTTTATATAAGATTTATTTTATTTGTGCATACAGAACTGGGGTACAGGCCAGGATGCAGAGGGTGAGAGACAGAGTGGGGAGCAGAACAGGCAGATCAACGAAGTTCACTGCTGAGGGGAGCAGCGGGCGGGTCAGGAGGGGTCTGCCGCGCCATGTGGATCTCCTCTGGGGCAGGCGGGGATCGAACTCATGTGAAAGTGGCTTAAGCCTTTTGTGCTGTGCTTTAAGGGCCCACATTTTACTTTCTTAATGAAAGTTACCCATTACTGGGCACTTTCTAGGTCTTAATATTATCCTGCCCCATTGCAAACACAGCAGATTTAATCCTCAAGCCCATGCTGGTGTGAGGTTTCAATTTTGGGGAGTTTCTTCAGAGTCCACCCTCTGTCTCCAAAGAGTTTATTTCCTTCACAGTTTTTACATTGATGTTTATAACCATGTTGCTTATGTGTCTTCTTATTTATGTTTGCTTCAGCTCCTCCTCCCCTCCCAGTAAACTCGGAGCTCAGAGAGAGAAAGATTCTGGAGCTCAACAGAACTGTGTTCAGTCCCAGCTGGTCTACTTCCTCGAATTATGACTTTGCATCCATCACTTGAGCTCTCTGAGACCACTCCTTCCTTAGGGATTCATGTTAGTAGTTTACATCACCTGCTGAGGAAAGCCTCTCTCAACATCACCTCCATGTGCTCGGCCACCCTAACTTTGATTACTCTCAGTGACGGGGAACTCACTCTAGGACAATCCAGAGAAGGCAGTGTCTCTGGGCAGTCTAAGGTCAGTCAGTCTGAAGTTATATGACTCTGGCAAAGTGAGATTTTCTGAGCTTCAACTTGTTATTCCATAAAGTGGGAGCAGGATGACAATAGCCATCTCACAATGTAGTTGATGAAATGAAACTTTCTGATTTAAGGAGCCGGCATATGGACGGGACTTACAAAATACTATGGAACGTGACTCTTCGAAGCACATTTTTTCACCTTTTAAGTTCCCTGAAGGTATTAAGTTTTATAATTGACAGCATGTCATAAATAGGAGGCAACATTAGTTTGTTCTTGTTGATACATAACACAGTGGTTCATTTTGTAACCAAAATCATTGGTTTCAGTGAGATACAAGAACAGGCGCCAGGGACAACATTCAAATTCAGGTTTGCCTGACTGCCAAAGTCCAAATTATGCCTCCCACTTCTTAGAAGAAGAGACAGGTCTTGGGGGAGCAGTGGGAAGGAAGAGAGTGGAAGACAGGGAGTATGTTCAAACTAGGACTTCCCCAAATAGCGCCACACAGAATGTCCCCCTCTGCTCACCTGGTAACTGAATTTGGAAATGTTTTACCACCCAGGTCTGTCTGAACAAGACTCACAAGCAGTTGCTCCTGCAATTCTACTCCACCAGCTAAGCCAAGCAGAAATTTTAAAAACTGCCAGAGGTCTTAGCAATATCTTGGGCTTTTGTGCCTGGGGCGAGGAAAAGGACCTGAGCCTGAATTAAACAAAGATGCTCATTTTCTGCTACTGTCACTAGCGAAGTCTGGAGGGTATGCCTGTGCCCAAGTGAAAGGACACAACATTTGTGAATTTATACTGAGTGGGAGGCATGGGGCTGGGCATTTTGACAAAAGCCAACTCCTCACCTCAACCCTGCGAGGAGGTATTACTATTAGTTAAGGTCATTTACAGACAAGGAAAATCTAGACACTTCTCCAAGATCAGACAGCTGGAAAGAAGAGTAGTGATTGGAACTAGGTTATTTCGAGCACAGATCAGGGAAGCTGGTTCACGTTACTAGTTATAGACCTTGAATGGACCAGCTGGCATCCTTCCTCTTAGCTCACAGAGATCCCCCAAATTCTGACTTTGATCTTTTTGCAGCCTGCTGGTTGGGTAGCCTTTGAAGCCAAGTTCACTGTCTGGAATTGGTGAGCCCCGTTCTTTTCTCCTACTGGCCCCTGTTACCAAATCCAAAGGAGGCTGACCCTCCTCCATTTGTCAAAGCACCTTGACCAGGAGCAATGGTCCACACTGGTAGTGGCCCGACTGTGGAAACCTGACTTGGGCAGAGCTTTCTAGAGCCGCATGGAACAGGAGAGGAATCTGGGAGATCTGAACCCAGAAGTCAGGTTCCAGAGTCCTCAGCGCCGGCTGTTTGTCCTGGCCTTCCAAATACCTACTTTCCTCTGCGTTCTCACTTCCTCTGCTTTAATAACTGACCCAGAGACTGAACTTGAGCTTCTGCGACTTACTCCAGAGTTTCCCAAGCTCAGCACAATTTGTTCTTTTAAAGTTAAAACAAACCCAGGCTCAGAGAGGTTCAGTGACTTGCACGCCACTCAGCAGAGCCTGAAACATGTCTGACTCTCAAACCCAAGCTTATTCCAACATAGTTTACTTTCCAATTGCAGAAACCCGCATTCCTAGAGGACCAGAAAGTCAGCTCATCAGCCACCACTTCTGGGAGCTCTGGTTTTGTAAGGAAAGATCCAGATTTCCTA
>NW_004567133.1:10297830-10343747 GCF_000260355.1 Condylura cristata
GATAGATGAGTGCATAGATGGATAGATAAATGGACAGATGGGTGAATGTACAGATAACTCTCAATGAGGCCATTTCGCATCACCCCCCGATCCAAGTTGTCATCAGCTCCTTTTCAGCCATGTAAGTAAGGGTCTCCTAAAGGACTCCTCGCCTCCACTCTGCTCCTCTCCTAAAGTCTGTTATTCCCACAACTTTAGACGACTGCCGTCGAGAGGCAGATCTGATGTGTCAGCCTTGCCCCACCTCTGCCTACAGCATGCCAGTGCCTGCCCACTAATTTTAGACTAAAATGCAAATTCTTTCCCAGCTGTGCAAATTCACCAAACTGTGGCATCTGATGACCACTCCATCCTCATTTCACATCAGTACTCCCGCACCATGATGAGTAGACAACAGTCTCCCCTCACTTCCTAGAATGAGCCCAGCCCTTTTCTGCCTCAGGACCGATGTCTGAACTGGCTGTTCTCTGTGTCTAGAAGCCACTTCCTCTGTCTTTGTACATTGCTGACTCTTTCTCCTTCAGATCCCAGCTTCAAAATGATTTTTGGGGCAAGTTCTCTGCCCTCCCCGAAATGACACCCCCACATTTTCTCTATAGTGTTCATGAAGTACCTCTGCTTCATTGTGTTGAAATGTGTGTTGAACATTGGTAGCATCTGTCAATGTCTGGATTCCTCATGAAACTGTGAGCTCTAAAGGGGCAGGAGAGCAGGGACCATGTCTGTCTTCTCCACTGCTGCATCCTTTGTGCCCTTAGAAATGAGGATGGAGTGGTCATCAGATGCCACAGCTTGGCAGTGGGCATGCCAAAATAAATTAATTATATTTGATATCAACCCAGACTTCTGGATGAGTGAATGGACAGGCACTCGGAATGTGCAAGACTTCATCAGACTGCACACTTGGGGGACTTGTGTGAGGGTGATGACCAGGCTCTTCCCTGCTATCTGAGCATCACCGGGAGGTCAGTGTAGATACAGGGTCTTGGAGTCTGGTAACCATGTAGCTGATGATGAACTCATGGTCTCTTTGATCACAAAATCCAACTCCTTTTTCTACTTGGAGAGCTGGAGCCCAAGAGTGGAAACCACTTGCCCAGGGTCACTGTGGCAGGGACTGGAGGCTTCCTGAGTGATAACCACCCTCTTCTCTGTCCTTAGGAACAAAACTCAGACTTTGTGGTTGGTCAGAGCATATCAGGGTGAAAAACGACAGTGTTTTCCAACCTCCGTGTCAGGGAGGGAAGGTCACAGGACTTGTTTTCATCAAACAGAAAAGCTGTTTGGTACAATTAAAAGAAATTTAGAAAGATGTTTTAAATATTTAAAATGTTTAAATATGAGCGAACAAGGATACTTGGCCTTTTTCAGCTGTCTTCTCCTGGAACACAAACTTAAGGGGTAGAGCTGAGGTAGCCATTTTGTGCCTATGAGGCAAGCTTGATAGCCAAAGCCACATATTAAAGGAAGTAGAGCAGAAAGCTGGGAGTCTCTAATGGTGATGACACCTAGGGCCTACCACATTAGCCCTGGGTCACCCACCATGGCATGTTATGTCATGCAAGACAAAAATAAAATACCAGCCATCATTATGTGGATTTTCCATTATATGCAGCCATAAGGGATGTGGTCACTAATGGGGCTAGAGGCTTGGTCAGGATTCAAAGCCAGGGATCCTGGCCTTGGGATGACAATGTATCTACTCACAGTCACACACAGTGGACAGTTACGAAAGTGCTGTCCTGAAGGTTCTGCTGCAGCGGTCTCAGGCTGTGGTCCTCAAAGAGAACAGCAGGAGCAGCTGGGAATGTATTAGAAATGCAAATTCTCAGGCCAGCAGTCTGCTAGACCCACCCTAAGAGAATCACTAGTGCGTGTGACTAGTGTCACTTCAGGGAAGCTCTAATAAAGCTGGGCATTTCTGCAGCCTGGGAGAGCTTCCGGTATGCAGACAGCAGTAGTCACTTGTGCCACGTTATATCCGCCTTTTTATTCACTTGCCACGCCAGAGAGTGGTCTGTACATCAGAGACATTGGCTTGGCCTGTGAGTTTTTTGGAAATGCAGAATCTCAGGCCCGTTCCAGATCTCCGGAAACAGAATCTGCATTTTGTTAAGATTCCCTGTGGTTCACGCATATGTTAAAATTTGAACCAACTCAGTGGAGTCTGAGGTTAGGAATGAGTTGTCCAAGGTGCTGATCTCTGGAATCACATCCAAGAGGAGTTTGTGGGAAGACGGAACCCAGATGAGGAGTGGACACAGACTGACACAGATGCCCTTGCGGTGCCTGGTACCTCACTGCCCACTGTCTATCCTGCCCTTCTCGCCTCGGCCTCCCCTCCACTCCCTCCGCTCCATCCAAAGCCTGGTGGTCAGGAAACAGAGTCCAGAATCAGCTCTGCCCTAATGCATCTTTATGATTTTGAGCTGTGTGATCTCTGAAAGATATTTAATCTCTCTGAGCTTAGGTAGGGACTTCATGGAGTTGCCATGGAGATTAAGTGAATTAATACTTCTAAAACCTTAGAACAGGGTTTATGAATTCTGTGTCCATTCTTGGCATCCTCTGAGGAGTTTTAAAGAATGTATTGAAGGTTGTCAAAAAGAACAAACACGTGTCTTTTGCAGCAACATGGATGGAGCTGGAGAAGATCATGCTTAGTGAAATAAGCCAGAAAGAAAAGGAAAAATACCGATGGTTTCACTTATGGCACAAGTAAACGGACCAGGCGAGAAAAATAACAATAATAATTAACAGCTATATACCAGAGACATTTTATGGGAGTGGAGTGGGGAAAGGGGTCAAAAACAGTGGGGGGGGAGGGAAATGCATTGGACTATGGTGATGGCACACGGGTGATTTGGTGATGGGAAGCCCACGGGGATTACAACTGAGATGGGAAAATGAACAAAATGATGTAAAAATAAACTATTATATATATTGTATTGAAGGTTGGGCCACCCAGACCAATTAAGTAAGAATCTCAAGGATGGAGTCCAGGGTGCATATTGAAGCAGGAAGCACACACCTCAGCAGGTGTTTCTAGTGTACACCAGGCAGGAGAACCTCCTGCCAGACAGAGAACCACTGGTCATGGTCAGGCACAGCAAATACTCCAGCCAGAAGGGCTGGCCAGCGCAGCTCTCCCTTCCTGTCCTTCCTCTCACCTGTACGAGCTGCCCTCATGCCCTGCCTCCCCCCGCTGTCTAGCAAGCACCCTTTCTGCCAACATTCTGCAAGAGTCTCACCACCTTCAGGAAGCCTTTCCTGGCTTCTCCCAGGAGTACTCACCACTTCTTCCCGCCCCAGTGCCTTTATGCATCAAGTCAGATAGAGACAGACAAGTGCTGTCTGGGAAAAGAATGAAAAGGAAAAGCTCACAGACACGGAGAACAGGCGGGGGATAACCAGAGGCGGGTGCAGGGCGCGGCGCATCATGGGTGAAGGGCCAGAAGATATAAACTTCCAGTTCCAGGATGAGTAAGTCCCGAGATGGTGTGTACAGCATGGGACAAGAGTCGTGCTCTGTCATACATTTGAAACAGCCAAGAGAATAGTTCTTAAGAACTCACATCCAAGAAGCAAAATAATTCTCATATAATACGTGATGGATGTCAGGGGACTTCTCATGGTGATCATTTAGCAACATATACAAGTATGGAATTGTTATGCCGTGTGCCTGAAGCTAATATTAGAAGTCCTTTAGACCTCAATAAGAAATAAATAAAATTTTAATATATTGACTTTTTATGGACTGCTTCATGGATGGGTATTTTGCCATACCATGAGTACATTTTCTTTATTCTCACAAATCTAGAAGATGGGTTTCATGGTATAGATGAGAAGCTTCCAGAAAGGCTTAGGGAAGTGCCTACGGTCCCCAGCTGGTGCCCTGAGGAGGTGACATTTGCACCAGCCGCAGGGAGCTGGGCTCCCCCACACTGCGTGGCCCGAGTCTGTCTGCAGTCTGTCTCCAGCCACAGCCCCGCCAGCCTTCCAAGGACAAAGTTCTGCGTAATTTATCATTGTATTTCTAACACCTGGGACAGATTAGGCAGAGAATAAGTGATTTAATTAATGAACTGTCAGGGGAGGCCCTGATCTATACCCACCTCCTACTGTGCGCCAGGCCGTCTTTTCGCCACTTCCCCCACACTGGGGACAAGCATCGCATTTGAAGCCAAAAACCTTCCTCATAGTCTCCAGGGGATTAAATTGCCCACAAGACGCTGGTGCCAGTGACCTTGGGCAAATCGGGTCATCTTGCCAAGCGCCTTATCTGGAATTGGGGACCGCATATGCGGCCCCTTCCAAGGACTGACTGACATAGATAAGGTGCCCAGCCCAGAGACTGGCACCCAGCCAGGCTCTCCAGCTGTGAGCTGCCCTCTGTCTCCTGTTGTGGCGGCGGGAACTGTTGCCTGATTTTTCTTGTCTTTTTTAGCTGAGGAAACTGAGTCCCAGAGAGCTTTGCCACTTGCTAGAAGCTGCAAAGTTGAATTGGCAGAGGCAGGGCTGGGTGAGGGGAGGACTGGAGCCCAGGTCCTCTGACAGTCACGGGAGCTTCTCTCTCCGGTTCTCCTGGGCAAGCAGGAGCCAGGCATGGCCCCTCTCCTGGAGGAGGCTGCAGAGTGGGGAACCAGAGAAGAGGCAGGTTTCTGAGGGGGAGGGGCTGCCTCAAGCCTCTGGTGCCAAGAGAGGCTGCCTTCTCCCACTCCCCCACGTGTGTGTGTGTGCGCGCGCGCACATGTGTGTGAGCCCAGGGGCCGGGCAGCCCCCAAGGCCTGAGGCTGAGCACGGGTGGTCAGTCAGGCGTGGCCGGTGGGGCTTGGGACAAACACACGGAGGGGAGGCGGAGGGGCACGATGGAGGGAGGATATGGAGGGAGGAGAGGGGCTGGCACAGGGCCGCTGGGGCCATTGTCAACAGCAGGTGAGAAGGTGCTGGGCAGCAGGAGGCTGGGCATAGGGGGTCAGGGAGGGGCGGCGCGCTGGGGAGGGTGAAGGGGCTGCAGAAGGTCCCCCTCACGTGGTGAGCTGATCTCCGCTGTTGCCATGACGACGCAGAGAGCCAGATCGATGCTTGGATGAAGTTCTCAGTCACTGCCAACCCCCTCCTCTTCCCTCTTGGTTCAATGGGGAGTGTGGGAGTGTGGGAGGAGGGGTCACTCCTCACACCCCAGAGCCACCCTGGGGGCGGTAGGGGTCAGGGCAGCCTCTGCCTGAGTGAGCTGGGTGGCGGCCAGCACTGGAACCTTCTGCCTCCCCCTCTCGGCTCCCCACCAAGCTCCTTCAATGGCAGCTGGGGGAACCTCCTGGCTGCTGTTATCAAGGCTCAGAAGTACAGAAACTCAGCGCTGCCTTCTCCCCTCAGTCACACAGAGGCCTGAACAGGGGTCCAAGGCATGGGTTCCCATTCCCCTCTAGACCTGTCCTCTCAGTCTGGCAGCTGGGTACAGGTTTTCTCTGAGGTTCCTTCCAGCTCTAAAAGCAATGGCTTTTTTCCCTTCAACAACCCTGGTAAACATAATGTTCCCATTTTTCAGTTGAAGAAACAGTGTCTCGGAGAGGTAAAGTGTATTGCCAAGGATGTATCAGAGCAAGGGACCCAGCTAGGATTTGAACTTGGGTCTTTCTCCAAAATCCTCAGGGGAAGAAGAGTTGCTGAGTGGGCTGTCCTGTCCCAGGAGGTGTGGGGAGAAGGCTGTGAGGAGCAGGTTGGTCAGACACTGAGGAGCAACCTTACTCACCTTTGCCGGGGAGGGGTTCCAGAGGGAAACTTCTGAGGGAGTCTGAGGTCAAGGGTGTGTGTGTCAGAGGAGAGCAGTTTGTCATTAATTTCAGCTCAAGAAAGAAGGGAAGGAAGGAGAGAAAGAAAGAGCAAAAAGGAAGGAAGGGGGAAGAGAAAGGAAAGAGTGAGAAGGGGGAGAGAAAGGAAGAAAAGGAGGAACGAGGTTGTGCAGAGCAAGTTATAGCCCCACTGCAAAGCAATTAACTTCCTCTCTAGGTCGTGAGCCACAGGCTTCAGACTGGACAACCCAGAGACCCCACCTCATGGCCTCTGACTTCCTCTGAAGTCTGACCTCCTCCCAGCGCAGGCCTGGGGACTTTCCAGTGAAGTCAAACAAGCTGACAGAGGGAAGGAACAGAAGCGCTGGACACAGGGGCCCCAGCCTGGGGATTTCAGGGAACTTCAAGCTGCCGGGACTGGCGCTGGCTCACAGCATCCAGACAGGAGCCCCGTGTCTGCAAGGCGGGGGCTGGAGGTGAGGACTGGCAGAGAGAAGGCAGCAAGCTCTGCTCACTAACAGCACAGTGGCCTTCTGCTGGTGGCTTTGGTTTGGAGAATGAATACATTTTCTAAAAGAAGCGTGTTTATCTCTTACATTAAAATGAACAGATTTGCCTGCACCATGTGGTGAGCGTGCCTGTTAAAAGTGTGCTTGGAGAGGCAATTGGTCGTGCGTCTGGTTCAGCCTGTTAGTGACAAACCACCACCGCCCCCCCCCAACCCCTGCAATGTCTCCCTCTGGAAATGGGGTGATGGGGCATCCATCTGTCCACCTGGGAGGCAGCTGTAGGCATGAAATGAGATGGTGGGTGAGCTGCAGCTTCAAACAATTTCTGACTTCTGACATGCAAACAGGGAGGGAGGTTTCTCCTAGGATCTCGGGGTCTTTGGGGCTCTAGGAAGGGCACATCTTGGGGACGGTGAGGTGTCAGGGATGGACACGGGATCCCCTGGGAGCAGAGCATTTCCTCTCTATAGGGCCAGAGAGTCCCGCTTACAGATGAGGAGCTGATGCCCCAGCTCCTGTGGTCACCAAGTTCCACCAGTGGTGGAACCAGAATGTAAGCCCAGGCAAAACTAGGGTCCTTCTCACACTATCCCAGTCAGGCAGCAGTTGAAGGCAGGCGGTGCTGACAGCGAATCCTGTATTTGCAACCTTAGACAAGGGAGATGGCCTCTCCGAGCCTTGTCATCGGTGGCGTGAGGCTCTACATATTAATGCACATAGAACAGCCTAGCAATTTCAGGTATGCGCATGAGGAAGGGGAAGAGGATATTCTAAAAGCCAGGGTCCTGGCCTCGGTCATACTTACAACCTCAATGGGTTTTAGGGCATTAGAATTCCCAGGGGGACTTAAAAAGCACATACATGAGAAATGATCCTGCTTAGTGAAATAAGCCAGAAAGAAAAGGAAAAATACCGGATGGTTTCACTCATAGCAGGAGTATAAAGGGCCAGGGGAGAAAGTATAATAATGAACAACTATATACCAGAGACATTTTATGGGGGTGGAGTGGGGAGTGGGATCAAAAATAGGGGTTGGGGAGGGAAGTGCGCTGGACTATGGTGATGGCACACGGGTGACTTGGTGATGGGAAGCCCATGGGGATTACAACTGAGGTGGAAAAAGGCACAAAATGATGTAAAAATAAACTGTTATATTACTTTAAATTTTTTTAATAAAAAAATAAAATTAGAAAACACATGCATGAGTGACTCAGTCTTCTCTCTAGTGATTCTGATTCAGTTGATGGGGGACGGGGTCTGAACACCTGGGTCATCTTAAGCCCTCAGGCACAAACAGAGTCCAGATGACAGCTCCAGTGGGCAAATGCCATCCCTAAACCAGTCACACTGGTCTTGCCTGGAACTTGCTAGAAACGTGAAACCTCAGGCCTCCCAGACACCTACCAAATCAGAGGTGTAGGAGGTGGGACCTAGCAGTGATTTGCTTAAACAACCCCTGTAGGGAATTCTGATGCATCCTCAAGTCTAAAGGCCGCTGGCTACACGATCAGCTCTGAGACCCTAACATTTCTAGCTTTGTGTAGAGGGGACAGAAGAAAGAACTGGGTGAGAGCAGGGGAAAACAGGGGACGGATCTGGAGGGGCAGGAGAAGAGCCCCAAAGAATCCAGACGAGCCCTCGACCTTGTTCCTGGGTGTGTTGGCTTCACAGCTATGAAATCTTATATTAAAAAAAAAAATTAAAAGGTCTCAGAGGACACGCTTCTCAGAAAGGGGCTGGCAGAGAGGGTGATAGGAGACACAGAAGGAAGAGGCTGTGTCTTCCTGGAAAGCCAATTTACCAGAAGATGTTTTGGAGGGGGGAGTCAAATTATTTCATCAATGAGTAGTTGAAAACATGACTATTAGATTAAAGCAAACAGACAGATCATGGCTCAGAATGCCACCTGCTTAGACACTTTAAAGATCAAAGCAAAGCCTCCAAGAACTTGTTCTTTTTGCACTTAGGAGCATGAGACAGCAGCCTCACACCCCAGGGACCAGTTCACTTCTGCTTGTCCTTTGGCAAACACAAACCTAAGCAAATGAATCCATGGATTGATGGATTAGACAAAGTGAGTTCTTCTTTGTGCCAAACACTCAACTGGACACCAGGGATGATGCACCGGCAAGAAAACAAGCAGAAGTTGTCCCTGAAAAAGCTTATAATGTATTGGGGTGGGAACTACAGAGTAGACCAGCTGTCCGCTTCATCCATTTCTCATAAAATACATCATTATAAATAGAGATAAGTGTGCAGAGCTTAAAAAAGAAGAAAGCAAAGGGAGTCTTTCTCAGAGTCTATAACTTTGGACTTTGAGAAGGATATAGAGACAAGTGTGGGGAGCTCCAGAGAGGTCTGGAAACACACCTTGATTTTGACTTCCTGCCTGGGACGCCTTTCTCCATCCAGTGCAGCCCCCTCTCAGAAACATGTCCTGACCCACGTTGACCATTCGGACCACCTAATAATTCCCACAGCCACTTCTGCTGGCCCCTCCTGGGGTTACGGGATCATCACTCCCACTTTTGCCACGTGGGGCTCATCCTTCATCTTTTCCCTACTCAGGTCTTGTCAACACCAGAGCTGACTGAATTGTGTTCTCTCCCATTTATTTATATTAATGTGTTTCAAAAGGAAACTTTATCCAATACCACTATAGGAAAACAGTCATAAATAACCTGGTAAATGTGCCTAGAGAACTGGTAACCACGCTATAAATAAAAGATAAGTGAAAAGGGACACTTAAGCATCTCCTTTGTTATAAAGGGAGATCAGCAATGTTAGAGGAAGTTAGAGGCAGGCAAGCACAGATGAGCCTTTCTCCTGGGCCTGTCAAAGGACCAAAGAATATGCGAGAGAGATGTGGTCATACTGGCCATCCACATAGCTCCTACAATAATGTCGTGACCTGCATGTGGTCAACAGCTTTGCAAGTTTTCTTGTTTTACGCCTTACCCTTTGCTTTTAGGAGGTGGTTGGAACTACCAGCAAAACTGCAAAACCTTCACGGTAAAAGCTTTCCCCCATACAAACATAAATGTACAGAGCACTTACAGTAAGACTTCAAGTGTTTCTTGATTCAGAGGAAATTTTTTTGACTTGCCATAACCCATGAGAGCTGAGATTTTTTGCACCCTCAAACTCCTCTGTGAACTGTGCTAAGTCCCTTATATGTGTTGATTCATTTCATTCTCACAATAACCCAGGACAAGGAGCCGTGTTTTCCAAAAATCAAAGGACTTCCTACACAGATATACAGAAATATACACAGATGCAGAAAAGGGTGGAAGGAAGAGATGGTCGCAGAAAAGGGTGGAAGGAAGAGATGGTCTGAAGTACTGCAGATGACCAATTAACCTGGGAAAACCAGTTAGAAAACTCTGCCCACCTGCTCTGCTCTTCCTTGTTACCTGCCACATGGATCTCAGACACCCGACTCTCTCTACTGTTTCAATGATCTTCACAATATATCTCACTTATATTCATTAATATTAAATAATTGTGCTTTATTTTAAATATATATTTGTGGTTCAAGATGCAAAAGTTACAAAAGAGTTTATAGAAAATCTCTCCCACCCAACCTGCCATGCAGGTTCTCTTCCTAGAGAGAGCCATCATTGTTCGGGATAACTAAATGTTATGTCCCTTAAAGAATTCACATGGGAATTCTTACTCCATGTCAGCAAAGGTGACTTAAGGAGGTGGTTAGGTCATGAAGGCGGAGCCCTCGTGAATGGGATTAGTGTCCTTAGAAAGGGCTCCATTGAGAGCTCTGGATGCTTCCACCACGTGAAGACACGAAGAAGCCACAGCTGAACGGCGGAACGGCAGGCAGAGGGCCTCCACCTTGCGCTTCCCACCCAGTCTCCAGAACCATGAGAAATAAAATTCTGGTGTTTGTAAAAACTCCCAAACTGTTGGTTATAGCAGCTTGAGCAATTAAGACAACCATTATCAGTTCCTTGTTTGTTCTTTCAGAGACAGTCTACTCATCTACAAGCAAACACACACGCGTGCAGCCTCTTTGGATGTCAGCATGTCAAAAGTGGCCTCAGTGTATTCACTCGCCCTGGTTTTCAGCCAGTGGATGGACAGTTCGGGGTTCTGCATCTTTAAATATCACAAACGGTACAGCACTCATGATTGTCCAGCTACACTGTTTATACGATAATGTTCTGCTTTCAATCAACTTTTTATAAACTTTTCTACCATTCATAGTAACACCTACAAAAGCATAGATTTGAGGGGTTAATGCATTTTTCTAGTTCACAGCAAGGTGAGAAATCCATCACCACTTAAATCAAAGTACTTGCCTGTGTGTCTCCTTGTTCTGCAGGCATGCCCTGGGCAGGTTCACTGTCGATTCCGGCTGGAAAGTCCTGGAGCCCTCAATACGTCTGACAGGACTGTCATGCTCTCTGAGGAACCAGGTGCACAGGCAGGTCAGACAGGCAGCCCGGTGAAGGAACCAGGAGGTTCGGAGGTAACTGATCCTCCAGGCCTCTGCAAATCTACACACTTCCTCGGACCTGTCTCGGGCACTCTCAGTCTCGCGTGGCCTCATCACCTCACCGCTGAGTGGTCTGCCTCGCCAGGCTGCTGCCACTGGCTGTATCCCTCCCCTCCAGGCGCAGGTGTGAGCCTTTACACATGCACGCACCCATGCTTTTGAGCCCAAGTGTCTGTAATTGCAGGTGCGCACGGCCGTGCTCACGCCTCTCAGCCCCGGGCATCCACACTGGTGGCCGGAGGGTGCAAAAAAGTCTGATGGGTCCTTTACCTTCCACACCTAGAATCATTTTACTTAACCCCCGTGTCATGCAGTCACTATTTAGGAGAACACTGGTCCCCTGCGTGTACCAAACTCCTTTGCAGGCCCATGAGAGCCTTCAGGATCCACTCTGCCTCCCTCTCCAGACTTACTCCCCAGGTAGCCTATGGTCCACCATGTTGGTTCAAGTTTGTGTGAAGCTTCAGCACACCCCGGGACTTTGCCCGTGCCCTTTCTTTGAAATAGCATCCACTCCTTTTCCCTTAGAGACTCCTCCCTTCAAGTCAAGATCCAAAATCTCCCCTGTAGGGGTCCTTTCTGCCTTTTCTTCCTGAGCCTGCAGCCACACACGTGTGCACCCTTCCGCTCTGGCACACAGCCCTACAGCGTGGCCAAGGATGTCGCTCTGACCTGAGTTGCCTGGTTTGAAGTCCCGCTCTACCACTTACTAGAGTTGAGCTTGTCCAAGTTGCTGCATTTATGGAGGGCCTGGATGTTCCCATTTGTAAAATGGGGGGACTGAAAAAAGAGTGTAGCAGAGAAAAGGCATGATGAATGTTCACTCTAACTCCCACCTTTACAACTCTTTTTCTCTACCAGCCTATTAGCTCTATTTGGCACTAAGTTCTTTATCTGCAAATCCTGTCCAAAGTAGATCTCACTTCTAAGCACATCCCTCCTGGTCCACTGTACCAAGCCCCAGTCTCTCCCATCTAGACCCAACTGCCTGACACCTTCTGTGTGCCCTTCCCAAGACTTCCCGTCTGTGCTCAGGGGCACTCAGCAGGCTTCTTAAAGTAGAAGCCGGACTGGGCCTTACCCTGCACCGGAGCATCTGAACAAGACCCACTTGTCTGGCCCCTGACTGCTTCATCCTTGTACTCCTTCTTGTCCAGCCACAAAGGCTGGGTGTTCTCAGGCACACGGATGCAGGCCCCACCCCACAGCTCAACAGGGATCACTCCCTCTGCTCTTTCCCAGGGAGCCACAGGGCTTGCTCCCCGGCTTCCTTCAGGCCACTGCTCAAGGCCATCACTTCCCTGAGCCCTGTGCAAAATGGCTCCCCCGCCACCACCACCCCACTCCCGCCTTCTCTACACAGAGCACTCAAGGCTTCCTGCCATGATGTTTGTGTTTGCCTGTGTTTTCCATCAAAGTGAAGCTCCCTAAGGACAGGATCTTTCTTTTATTCACTGCCATCTCCCCAGCCCCAAGGTCTGTGCCTGACACATAGCAGATGCTCAATACATACTTGCTGACTGAAAAAACAAGTGAATGACTGCAGACTCTAACAGAAGGCCTGGGAAAACAGAAGACCTGGTGGGGGAGGGAGGGAGCAGCCTCAGAGTTGGAGAGGGAGAAGGAGATGAGGAAGAAAGAAGAAAAACGAGAGGTAGGAGAAAGCCAGGAGTGGAAAGAGAATGAAGAGAAAGTCCAGGCCCTCCCTGGTGGCAACAAGGGGTTAAAGCAAAGCACTGTGATACTCTCAGCAGCTCCTGCAGCCTGAGTTCAACCCCCAGCCAGGGAGTGACCCACAGGGCACAGCAGACCTCTCCTGTCTCCCTGCTGCTCCCCTCAGCAGTGTGCTTCACCCATCTGCCTTTTCAGCTCCCCACTCTGTCTCTGGTGAATCCTCTCACCCCGGATGTCTGGCCTGTATCCTAGATCTTGTATGCATGGATAAATAAATCTTTAAAAAGAAAAAAGGGAGCGTCCAGAGATTACTGAAGTTGTCTGTCCCTTTCTTGAGGCCTAGTTTACACACCACATGACGAGCACCACGTGCCTGCTTCAGTAAGTCTTGGGAACTGTGTGTAGCTGGGAAACCCGCATCGGGAAGGGCCTCCTCGTGCCTCCGTCACCCCCTTGCTGGTCTTGAGGCTCCTACTCCCGGCTCCAGCCCCAAGCCCCACTGGGCATCTTGCTCCCTAATTTTGCCATTTCTAGAGAAGTCATATACATGGACCTCGATGCTGTGTCATTTCTCATTCTGGCCTTCCCGTGACTTTCAAAATGGATTCAGGGTCACCCGAGTCCCGACAGGCAACCAGGAGTGCTTCTTTTTATTCCCCAGCAGAAGTGCTTGGCGTGGACCGGCCTCCTTTGGCTTGTCTACTTGCAGGTGGGTAGAACTCGGCATTCTTTCCAAACGGCACTCTATGAAGGAGGTGCCAGGATCTCTACGCCCTAAGTGTGTGCAGACAAAAGACTGTGACACCTAAGAAGGCAGGTGACTTTTCCAGTCTCCACTAGGGTCTAGAAAAAAATGCCCCAGCCCTCCCTGGTGGCGCAGCGGGTTGAAGCACTGCACTGAGAAGCTTAAGCCGCTTCCGCATGAGTTCGATCCCCGCCTGCCCCGGAGGTGACCACATGGCGCGGCAGACCTCTCCTGACCCGCCCGCTGCTCCTCTCAGCAGTGTACTTCGTCAATCTGCCTGTTCTGCTCCCCACTCAGTCTCTGGTGAATCCTCTCAGCCTCCGCATCTGGCCTGTACCCCAGTTCTGTATGAATAAATAAATAAATCTTAAAAAAAAAAAAAAAGAAAGAAAGAAAGAAAGAAAAAAATGCCCCAAATGTGGTAAGGACAGAGGCCCTCACACTGTCTGAGCCGCCAGTCCCCCCACCAAGCCCTCCTCCCCCCCGTGGCTGAGAAGCCCTGGTGCGGCTGTGGCTGATGTATTGGCTACAGGGAGGGGTGAAATTTGCCAGCCTTCAAACTAACAACTGAGCCTAATTTTTCACCCAGTGACTCTAAAGAAGTTTCTTCCTGGCAGAGATTTGGACTAGGAACAGTCGATGAAATTGATGTGGCCCAGCAGTGAGGGGAGAAAGGACATATTCTTCACCACCCGAGGGCTCCGACAGATGTGCACACAGTCCTATAGCAGCAGCGGGCTGTCCGGGGGATTTTGGCTCCTGCCAAATGTCCTGACCCCCTCTCACCCTTCTCTGCTGCGGAGGCTTTGAAACTGGGGCACCCAGGCCCTCAGATACTGCCGGCTGCCTCCTGACAGGGCCTCACGTGGTTCCTTACCGCGATCCTCCCCACCAACGGCAGGAGCTTGCTCCGACCAACCGAAGACAGCCCAGCTCTAGCCTGGGGCTGACCTTCTGAGGAAACCTGGGAGCTGGACCCTGGGGGGCCGTCCTCAGCCCACCCCATGAGAAAATGAAATGCTCACCTCAGCTCTTCGTAGACTTCCTTTGTAGCACAAAATTGGAGTTGCTCTTAGGATATAATTTTGGCTTCAAAAGTCAATCTCTGATGTTCCCAATTGGACAATGCCTATTTGAAAGAGGAAGAAAAAATAAAATGCAGGCTGAATGCCGAGGTTCTCAGAGCTTTGGGTAAATAAATATTCTCTCTGGCAGCTTTAGCCTCCCTGCAGAGAGAAGACACTGAGAAGGTGACCGAGGGGGCAGGTTTCATAGGCACTGCTACTGTTTGCTTGCTTGCTTGATAGAACATGGGTTTCAGGGGTTCAGGCCATCTCGAGGGTCGACAGGTTGGCAAGTCAGATGCGGCTAGTTGATGTGCATGCCGGTATGGATTGACATGAGTGGAGGTGGGCCTCCCTTGGCCTCAAGAGACACTGTTATTAATTCTCTCAGGAAGCCTGACTGAGTCCTGTCCAGCTTCTGTTGGGTCCATGGAATTCTGGAAGGGATTTCAGAGATGAGGAAAATGGCAGACAGAGGCTCGGAAGGACATGGTTAATGTCAAGCACTAAACTGGCAGTCCAGTCCGGAATGGAAATGATTCTCTTTGCCAAGTCAGTGCCCATTCCCACCTGACTTCTCACAAGGAAGATCAATGATGGATTTTGCTGTGTTGCTGAACTTCATATCCTCGATCAAGCTTGCATATTTATTTTCAATAAGCTGGTCAATTTATCTTGAGACTCCTTGCTTCCAAACTAGGCTGGGGTTAAAAATAAGCACTTACAAAACAGTGAGACAAAGATATTAATCCTATATCACAAGTAAAAAAAAAAACTCAGCTCAAAAAAAGCTGAATTTACTTTTCTAAGTTCACACTGCTGATAGGGAAGTTGCTGAATGCAGGTCTTCCTGAATTCCAAACCTAGGTGTCCAGCTGCTGAGAGTGGAGTCTGGGTGATAATTAAGGAGCTCTTCCTGAGGTTCTGAACCCTCAGAAAGTTCTTAGAACAACAGTCTGGGTTGGCGGTTTCACCATTGTCGAGTCTCAATACCTCCTTGGTGTGTTTGACTACTTGGAGAAACCAATGAAAATCTCAAATCCTTCTCTAACTCCATCGTTCTCTCTTTCTCTAAGAGGCCCACTGCCCAGACTGATAACAGAGGTCGAAGAGAAAGATGATATCGTAGCTTCATAACTTAGTATTGCTGGTGAAAAGCAGGGTGTGCTCTGAGCTCTGACATCAGATGCAGCAACTGGTCACCTCCAAGATAAATCGCCTGCAAAGTCTACTCAACTTCCTCTCTCCAGCTCTAATCCCCTTCAAGAGAATCAATGTTTTCATTTTGCTGGAGATGAAATTCATAGTTAAATCCCCATTACATCATAAAATATGTCTCATGCATCCACACAGATTTAACATTTTTTCCATAAAAATCTATCTTAATCCAATATTGCTCCATCTCCGTTAAGGCAGACAAAGTTTATACCTGTTGCAATCCTCTTGAAAGTGCCTGCAGTTTCATTCTTCAGTCAGCTGGAGAATTCTAAAACTAAACAATAGCTACAACTTAGTGAGTACCTTCTCTGTGCCTTGAACCTCACACAACAATCAAATACTGTAATGTATCCTTTCCTTTTTGGATAAGAACCGACAGAGGTCATGGCTATTCATTACCCCATCAGCCAGTTTATTCAATGACCATGCCCAGCTGCAAGGGAGGGTGGAATTGGTAGTATTTACTCCTGTTGACATGGACACACTGAGAAATCAGAGTTTCTATTGCAATGGAAGAAAATAAGGGATCTTGGGATTATCCCAGCAATATGTGTCATCCAAAATGACCCTAAGTGACCCTGACCACGGCCTATTTGAACCTATAATAAGAATGGAGTGAAAATAAAACAGAGGGGTGTGCTTTCACCATGCCCAAATACGGGAGGTGGCATGGTGCTATCTGCGGGGTGGGGTACGTTCATCCTCAGGCTAGAGGGTAGGAGGGGGTGGGTGGGGAGGGAAGGAGAAAGGCTGTGTCCATAGCCTCAGCTCCTGGAGGGCAGTCAGTACTGGAACAGGAAACAAGGACAGACCTTAAATGGGAGGGATGAAAATTAATAGTTTCCTCTTCCTGAACCGCTTGGCCTGGACTCCACTATAGAAAAGCCTGGAGCATTTCTTGTGAGAGAAGCAAGAAACCCAGGGCCAAACATGGAGAAGCAGGTGAAAGACACAAAGCCAGGCAATTAGGGGCCCTGAGGACACAGCTGAACCTGTTCAGTCATTGCAAATTACTGTTTGCTTTCAACTAGTCCCAAATTGTCAGTAAAAGCTTGTTAATAGCTACATCTCAGTCTTCGTTCTAATATGGGGAATGAAGACAAAATGGCTGCCCCGTGCTTGAGATGAAATAGACCTGCCACTCAGGCCTCCCTTCAACTCCTCAGACATGTCACGTTCCTCCCACCACAGGGTCTTTGCACTTCCTTTCTGCCTCCCCATCTTTGTCTGTACACATCTCATCTTGAGCTATCATCTAGAAGAAGGTCACTTCCTCAAGAAAACACTCCCAGAATCTCCTCTCACCCTCCTTGATGATTGTTGATAATCTCTCATAGCTCCCTGAGGAACATATTTGTGACTTTTAATGCACACTTATTCGTGGGATTGTCTAATCCTCCTCTTTTGCCCCTACTGAGCTGAAAGCTCCACAAGGCCAGCAACTACGTCCAACTTTTCTCACTCCCCAGTGGCCACTACCTCGTAAAGCACTTGGTACATAACAGGTGCTCAATAAGTAATTTGTTGGGCGAATGAATGAATGAATGAATACAGCATCTCCTCTCTGAGGCCAGAGTAACACAGGGTTCATCTGCAGAGAAAGTTCTGACCAGCAGAGATCAACCTCAAGGAACATAAGTAAGGAGGCAGCCTGAGAAGCATCCTCTGAAGTACTTGAGAAGACCCACGGGGACATAGTGCTCATCACCTGGGTCATACGCTTGGGAACCATCTCCCTGATTCTCCAGCCATCCCTGGGGTAGGTTTTTAATCTCCAGTGAATAGACATAAAAACTGTGGCTCAGAAATACTTGGAAAACACCACAGTCATGCCGTGAAGAAAGGGAGCCTGGGTCCAATCCAGGTCTGGTCATCGCCGAAGACCACCCTCGTGTTACACATCGTGTAGAAACAAGAGTCCCAGCCAGGGGCGCCTGGGGAATACGGCAGGTCACGATGACCCAGCGCTGAGCACACTCCCGCAAATGGGACCTGGAAATGGGCGTCGAGGTCACATGACCATCGGCCAGCCCTCCCGGGATGAACCTTGGGCAAACTCTTGGTTCTCCCTAGACCCATCATCTGGACACCAGATTGTCCTTCCTGGTGTGGAAAGAGATGGTTATTATTCTTCGGAAAACCTCACAATGTATAATTTTGACCCTTCCTTCCCTTTACAATGTCTGCCTTAATCACGAGCACTGCCTGCATAAGTCAAAGCCACATACAGTTTTCACAGATGATTAGCAAAAGGTCAAAATAAGCCTATGGGGAAATGTTAAATTTATGTCGTGTTTAGAATGCTTTCTGTATGGTCTAATGCTAAGAAGATGGGAATAAAAACCCTGGAAAAATAAAGACTGGCACTGATGCCTGGAGCCCAGTCCCCCCTCAGTCGCTGCCACTCAGGTCTTTCTGTGGCCCCAGGTCCACGATCCCTGAGGTCAACACACATCCCAGATACCGCCCAGAGAACCGAGACATGGGGAGCCCTCACCCAAGTCAGCTCACTGAAGTGACTCAGTGACAGGGCTTCCAGCATATGGCTGCTCTGAGTGACTTTTCTTTGCCTGGGTGCCCCTGGGCTAAGTGCTCACAGCCTCTCTGAGAGCCTCTGCCATCCACACACATGCTCACTAATGCCCCTTGGACTCTGTGATCAGGTGCTTGGGTTTCCAGACCGCAGAAGGCTGCTACCAGGGCTCCCCTGAGCTTTGTTTCTCCCAGCCTAAGTGAAAATTTTCTCTCTCTACTCACATATAGGGTGCTTTGGAGTCCTTTCCTTTGACTTTCTCTAGAAGCTTAAAGGGTAGCATCCATGAAATCACATACTGAAATGTAATCTTCAGGACAGACGCCTTGCTCACCTGATTCATTGCTGGCTCTTAAAAATTGTAAATGTTCAATTTTGCAAGACAGATGAATGAATGGACGGATGGATGGATGGATGGATGGACGGATGGATGTGTCTGGGCTAAGGGAACAGGGCACATACAATGTCACAATTGTCACCTGTGGTGGCTCCATTCTTAGTTCTCCTAAAGGGAGAACAGTCTTACCTGAGAATGCTTTGTAGTTTTGAAACCAGCATTCATTTCAATATGCACAACCCCCTGTTCTCAGCTCCTTTCTCCAGGACTCTGCTCTCTGCCAGAGTGCTGAGTAATTATCCTTTCGAATCTACAATAGCTCCAAATTTTGATGAAGCGCTTTCCCGGCTTTTAAAATTCCAAGCCAGACTATTAGGCTGGGTTCTGCTGTGGCATTACCCAGTGCAGTGATTGACTGAGACACACTTTGTCCCCCTGTTACTTTGCAGCTATTTCCTTGAGTATTTTGATCCGGGCAAGAACTATGACATTATTGATTTGCTCTGCTCCCTTCACCAACTGCCTCATCTGCAAGAGCAGGAATCTTTATGGCTTCAATAATTTCCCGGAGTGCAGAGAACTCTTTTAGATTTTTGCTTGGTGCTCTGCAATTCTGTAAATTTTTTATGGATGCTGAGGTTAAGTTTTGTCCCTTGCTCCCAGGCTCCTACGGGGGTGTGTTTGTGTTCTAAGAACACTGACCCTTTCATACCCAGTCACTTCCCACTTCCTCTTTAGTTTTAGAGAGGATGGGAGGCTGTGGAGAGGAAGAGAGGAAAACAGAATTCTAGTGCTCTTTAAGTTCTCGACTTTGGTTTTACTGAAAAGGCAAAAAAAAGCTCATATTTCAATGACTTGCTTGAAAGTACACGATCAAGAAGGAGAAAATGTTCGCCTGTTTCTGGGAGGTCACTGGGACTATTCATTCGTGTTTTGGTTCTCACTTTCCTTGGCATAGAGGAGGAGTTTACTTCTCGACCATCAGGCGACACACAGCAGCCAACGAAAGTTGGGTGGAAGTGCCCCAGATGGTGGCCTCGAAGACTTGGGGCAAGGTCCATCATGCCCCTGACAGCTCCACCCACATCTCTAAATGAGAACAGTGACCATGAATCACATGTCAAGAAATACATGTTGGTCATTTTAACACTACATTTGAGGCTGTTTGTTACATACCAGCCTACACTAACTGATGCAACCTCCAACTTCAGAATCTCACAGATGAGGCAGTTTGGAGGTCTTTAGGAAAGAAGGATCCAAGAGATTCAGGCCAGAAGAGAATCTGAACATTGCAGTGACTTTAGCATCGTCAATATCCCGTGTATAATTTGGTTTACATGAAAGCAAGGAAAGTCCAATTTATTAGAAAAACTTTTAAATCCCTTCTCAACTTGAACTCATGCTTCCTTTCCAGACTCCATCGTCCAAATCTCTCCTCAATCCACATTTCTTCATTCAAACCCTTCCTTGCTTTGCACAGCAAGGAAAGGCGTATTAGGGTTTCTGCTATGTTCAAACCACGCTGTGGATTTCAGTGTATCAAACAGTTGGGGGACTTCTCATGCTTTGTATTAAGTCTTCGCCACCCATCCTCAACCTTTGTTTTTAACACAATGAACTTCATTTTTGTTTCAAGATCCACATCAAAATCCTTTCTACCGGGAAGTCTTGTCTGACACCATTTTCCCCCAAAGCACATTCAGTCTCTGTTTATGACATTTTGTATGCCTTTTACCTACTAAGTATGCGGTACAATAATTGCTGCTTCCCATATCTACCTCCCTTACTAGACTACGAACTCTTTGAGGGTAGGGATCACATTTTAATCATTTCTGAAGTTCCAATGTCTGGCTCATGACTCTTTGCCTCCTTATGAGATGAAAATGGTGTGATTCAGCTTGCTCTGGTTCTGCTTCCAATGTTCTAGCATCTTAGCTCTCCATATGGTACCTCAAATTCCAGAAACCTACTGAGCAGGCGCTTTGGGGACGAGGGCATTTAACTTATAAACATACGTGGGAATGTTGGTGGGATGAGGAGATGTTTGACCCCTCTGTGCCTGCCTGGTCTGGGAGAAACAGACCCCCGTGAACATGCCAATAGGTTGGTATAATGGATGCCACCAGAGGGGCTGGCTTCGCGAAGTTAAAGCCACTTGATGAGCAGGAATTACCCTTTTGAAAGCCCTGGGCATAATCACATCTGCGGGGTGTTTCAAACACCATAAACCAGGGGCTACTCTCACGAGCTCAAAGCCTGGAGTCTCATGGTGGCGCATAACCAGGCTCAGGATGGACAGCTGGGTGCCCACACCAGCACCATTGATCTGCGGCAGTAACCCCAGGTCCGCTGAGATTTCCAGTGGCTGCCTCTCACCTCGGTTACCTTCTCCTCTCACTTGTGTCTGCACGGAGCCTGTGCTTTCTGTATTGGTCTCCTCCACTACATTTGACAGAATCCATATTTTCCACTTTAAATATTTATAGCAAACTTGGAGGGAAAACATTCTCTTTGCAACAGGCCTTCTAATTTCATTTAACAGTGAAGGTCAAAGCAATGAATACTCTACAAAGGGATTTTTCTCTGCATTTTCGGTCTATGGCAATTAGAATCAAGGGCAGGAAACTGAAAATTCTTTTACCCAGCTTCATCATTCATGCCCTTTGGACCAACCATTTGAATGCCCCCGTTACAGGGAAACACACCGAGAAATTACCTTTGATTAGATTTATGGTATTTTTCAGATTGCAAAAATGCATGTCCCGTGAAATAAGTTCAAGATTTATATATAAAAGAATATAGCCAAAAAATAAAGGTCGCCTTACTCCACCACTCAGATATAATCACTAGGAACAATTTGGTATCAATGTCCTATCCCCACTGTATAGTTAAGCTGTTTCCACTTGTTCATTTGTAAGAACAAATTGGGTGGTGATCCTTCTTCTATAGACAGAAGAGTATTGTGCACTTGTTTTTTTCATAGAAATTTCTTGAAGTAGAATTGCTACTTCAAAGGCAAGGTGTCTCTTAAAGCTTTTGACTCACACTATCAAGAAAAGGATCAGTCTTCTTTCGCCTATGACAATGCCTATTTCCTTACTACCTTGCCAGTGCTGATAACTAGCTGATTTTTGACAATCTAATAATAGAAAAAATGGTGATCATGTTGGCTCTCATTTTTAATACATTTCACTAACATTAAGTTTAAATGTTCGTTAGGCATTCATATCTTTTCACTCACGGGTGTGAACGTCTATCTTTTTCCCCCCACTGGAATAAATTAATGTACTATCATTTTAAATGTTAAAGATGTTTATGCTGCAAGTCCTCTTTTGAATGTGTCTTTTGTCCTTTAACTAAGCTCTCCTTTGTGGGGCAGATTTTAAATTGTGTGGTCATAAAATCTCTTAGTGATATTTTTCAATTGTATTTATTAAGATAGTCGGGGCCTCCCTGGTGGCGCAGCGGGTTAAAGCACAGCACTAAGAAGCTAAAGCCACTTTTGCATGAGTTCGATACCCGCCAGCCCGGAGGTGACCACATGGCACGGCAGACCTCTCCTGACCCTCCCGCTCCTCCCCTCAGCAGTGTGCTTCATCAATCTGCCTGTTCTGCTCCCCACTCTGTCTGGTGAAGCCTCTCACCACCCCTGAGCCTCTGGCCTGTACCCCAGTCCTGTATGCATAAAGAAATCTTTAAAATAAATAGTATCAGTCTACAACACTGTTCTTAGGGGCGACATCTTCAAATGTATGTCTCCAACAAAGCCCCGATATTTTACACCACACTTTCTCTTTGATTTCAAACATAAAAAGATGTTCCCCTCCCCCAAGAGAATTAAGCCTGCACCTTTACATTTTTACATAAAGTTTGTATTGATTTTATTTTGTATAAGTATTTAAACAGTAACATTTATTTTGATATAAAGTCACTTCACTGCCTTTCTTTTGATATTGTTGGTGCCCGCTCACCTCCTGGCATCAGTGTATTTTGATGAGCAATTTGCCGGGATGCTCTTGATCCAATAGTGAATCATGAATAAGCACCCACCTTGGCACAGGTATCGTGACCGGTGGTTCACAGAGACGCCACATGGCGTGTGTTTCGTATTTGACTTACTGTTGGCTGATCTCCTGCTTGCTCAAGGTGGCTACCAGCACGTCCATGATACACGCGGCTGTGTGAAGTGTGCCTTGGATAGAGCAGCTCCACCCAATACATTGAGTGGCTGTTGCTTTCAAGGGATATTGAACCAGGTCCAACAGAATGTGTTCTGCAGAAGAAATACCTTCACATCCTACATCCTCTACAAAACACCTGAGAAAAGACACATGCTGATTGTTGACCAGTGGGGGAAAACACACCTGTGTATTTGCTTGCATCTAAGTCACAACCTAGTGTTGCTTGTCCACGAATGGGCTACACGTGTCCTCTGGGTCCCGTCCCCCAGCCAGCTCCACGCTGCCCCCTTCCACCCACTCCCATTCAGTGTCTAGGAGGTGCTGAGGTCAGACGAGTTGAAAGCGTCCAGATAGTCAAATGTCTCAGGAAGCTCTGCATTCCTGATGCTTAGCTGGCTTCTCCTCCACGTCTGGAACACATGATCCGTCCGGGGATGCTGCGGGAGGAGCACTTGGGAGCGAGCAGGAACAGAAAATCCCTCTTCTGAAATGTTATGCATTAATGTGAGAACAACATCTGTTCCGGAAGCCAGGGACCCCAAAGCTTTTGGTTTGCGTCTGACCTCAGGGAACCGCAGGTGGCCTGGGGAGGGGTGAGTCTTACTCATCCTGGGTATGCCACATCTCACACCCCAAAGGACATGGCTGTCTGCTGAGGACACCGGGTCAGAGCCTGCACAGCATATGGTGAAACAGACTAAGAGGGCAAGAGAGACTCCCTGTGCCAAAGCCTCGGTCTCATTTACATGGATTAGCACCTATGGCTGAAGTCATTTCCTCTCAGGCAAAGTCTGAGCGGCTTGGAGACCAAAGCAGAGACCTGGGAAAGATGTCAGGAGGGGAGGAGGGTTTTATCTTGTGACTCTGGAGTTTTCTGACTTGCAAAAATCTGCTACATTACTGCCAGAGAGAGAGAGAAATGTGGCAGTGCTGGGTGACAGTGATTCTACACGGGGGTGTCGCATTCACTGGTCTTCATTTACAAGCAGTTTGGACTTGACCGTGGGGGTTTCCTTGCAAAGCTTCCATGACTCTGATTTTTTATTACCTGGTCAATAATGCACATCGGGCCTCATCCCAGACCCCTGCCCCCCCTCAGCCACCCCACCTTTGGCCATCACTGTACTAAAGATCCTCCATGCAGTCTCCTTAAATCCTAAAAGCGCCGGGAGTGGCAGCACAGAGGAAGCAGCCTGGCAGTGGCTGACGGTGCAGACTCAGAGGCGGGTCACTAGGCCACCTATCTCTGTGAAATCTGTAAGTGGGGTGCAGTAGACGACATGTGACTCCAAAGCTCTCAGGTCCTCCCTGGAAACTTTGAGTGCTGCCTCCTATGGTAGAATTTCTGCAAATGCAATTCAATTAGGAATCTTGGAGAAGAGGAGTTACCCTGGATTATTTAGGTGGGCCCTCAAGCCCATCATACGAGCCTGCTAATAAAGGTGTTTGAGACAGACAAAGAAGAGGAGGCACTGTGATCAGAGAAGCAAGATCGGCGTGATGCAGCTCCAAGCCAAGGGATGTGATCAGCCACTGAAGCCAGGAGAAGGAGCGAGATTCTTACCTGGCGCTTCCAGATGGACCACAGGCTGGCCGCACCTTCACGTTGGACTCTGGTCTCCAAAACTGCGAGCAAACAGAGGTCTGCTTTTTTTTTTTTAATATTTATTTAGGCAAACAGAACTAGGGTACAGGCCAGAGGTGCAGGTGCAGTGAGAGGATTTACAGAGATAGAGTAGGGAGTAGTCCAGGCCAACTGATGTAATACACTGCTGAGGGGAGCAGCAGGCGGGTCAGGAGAGGTCTGTCATGCCCTGTGGGTCACCTCTGGATCAGGCGGGGATCGAACTCATGCGGAAGTGGCTTTAGCTTCTCAGTGCTGTGCTTTAACTGCTGCACCACCAGAGAGGGTTCGAGGTCTGCTTTTTTTAAGTCACTGAATGTGTGGTAATTATCTAGAGCAGCCTCAGGAAACTAATACAAGGAGCTTATGTTTGTTACCTCCTGGGGTTGTTGTAGGAATGGAATGTTCCAGTACCTCTACACCATCTGTTCCAGAGGTGCATATCCTAAAAGCCTGTACCTGTAGGCATCTGCACCATTATTTTTGTCTATTTATTTTTACTTTTTATTTTATGGAGGTAAGATGTTGATTATACGACATTGCACAGTATGTCACCACACTCACCACAACAGCACCCAGAGTCCTTTACCCCAGCCCACTAAGTCTCCCCTTCCCCCAGAAGCCTCAACTCTGCAGTTCTGTTTCTAGGGTTTGTGTTGGTTCAGTTTGGTTAGTTTATTTGTCTTGTTTCTCTCTAGTCCACATATGAGTGACATCACCCAGGATTCGTCTCTCTCCTGACTTGTTTCACTCACCATCATCCTCTCAGTTCTGCCCAAATTGTCACAAATGCCAAGAGTCCGCTACTTTACCTGAACAGTACTGGGGTGGGTATAGACCACATCTCCTAATTATCCCTCCATCCTTGAGCACTTAGGTAGTTTCCGTTATTTTTTTTTTTAAAGATTTATTTATTTATGCACACAGAACTAGGGTATAGGCAAGAGGCACAGGGGTGGTGAGAGGCTTCACCAGAGACAGAGTGGGGAGCAGAACAGGCCGACTGACGAAGTACACTGCTGAGGGGAGCAGCGGGCGGGTCAGGAGAGGTCTGTCGCGCCATGTGGATCACCTCCAGGGCAGGCGGGGATCGAACTCATGCTGCAGTGGCTTTAGCTTCTTAGTGCTGTGCTTTAACCTGCTGCGCCACCAGGGAGGGCCCAGTTTCCGTTATTTGATGACTATAAATAGTGCTGCAATGGACAGAGAGCACGTCCAGCCCTTCAAAACAGCACTTTGCATTCTCCACACCTAGGACTGGAGTTTCTCGGTGATATGGTAGATCTATTTTGAATTGTTTAAGAAACCTCCGTCCCGTTTCCATAGGGGCTGGACCAGTCTACGCTCCCACTCACAGTGTATGAGGGCTCCTTATTCTCCACACCCCACCAACACTTGTTTCTGTGTGCTGTTAAATACAGGCACCATTGTTTCTTAGTGGAGGTAGAAAACAGTGTCTGAAGGAGGCCAGTGTGACAAAGAAGCTGAAAAGCAGCCCCAACACCAACCCTCTGCTTCTCTTGCTGAAGCTCAAGGCTCAGAGCCCTCAACTCTAGCAAGGGCCTGAGAAGGGGTCTCCAGACCCCAGGACAAACTACAGTCAGACTCAAGGTGGAGTCAGAGACACAAAGCACAACCCACTTTCTGCTCCTGTAGCCTTGGTTCACCCATGTGGGCTGGACCAAGGGCAGGCTTCTCTGCCCCTTAGATCACCCACATCCAGCCATCTGCTCCAGCTGCATTGGGGTCTCCGCCTAGCCAGGCCTATAATAATAATAAAATAGCAACTGCTATGACTACATTTTCCTTACCATGTGCCAGGCTTTGAACAATGTGCTTACACTTTAGTTACTGTACCCACTCAACAGAGAAGCATGAGGTTTCTGACGGGTTATGTGGCATGACCAAGGTCAAGCAGAACTGCTTCCCAGGTCCATCTGTGCCTGTGTCGTTAGGTCCAGCCATCTGTCTCATCATGCTAATGGCTTGATATGGGCTGGGTGCTTTGCCTAGACTTCTAGGTGCACTGTGAGTCCCACTGAGTCCTGATTTTACAACTGGGGAAACTGAGGTACCAACAGAACAAGCTGCCTGGTCACAGGCTCTCTGCCTCCACCCAGTTAGCAGCACTCCAGGAGTGGATCTTCATCTCTTGACGCCACAGCCTCTGCCTAGATTTCTGATCCTCCGGACACCCAACATCAGAGCAGCTGGGAACACCAAATTCCATCAGCTTGTGGGAAACCATAAAACGAGTGTGGCCAGATATTTCCAGCCCATGTTGACACTAACTAAGACCTCAAAGTACGCAGGTCATGTCATGCTGGAAACCAGGTGTCTCTGCTGTAACGGCAAGGATGGCTCCCCCTGGGGGCTGTGAGTCTGGGGAAGGTCTTTGTTGCCATCACAGAGGCAATAGCTGTCTCCATAAGAAACGGTCACTGCCCTCCCCCCTTCAACCACCCTAATCCCAACTCCTGAGAAGA
This sequence comes from Condylura cristata, assembly GCF_000260355.1. Classification (NCBI taxonomy): domain Eukaryota; kingdom Metazoa; phylum Chordata; class Mammalia; order Eulipotyphla; family Talpidae; genus Condylura; species Condylura cristata. Next base: position 10,324,507 of record NW_004567133.1, read on the forward strand.
GTCCCCAGCCTTCTGGGAAATCCCTTGCCCTGGGCTTAAACCTAGTGGCATCTTGCAACCCTTAATTTCTGCTTAGTTCTGGAAACTTCCGTGAACCTTTCCTATGCACCTGTCTTTCCCCACTATGACTTAAGTGCCTGAGAGCATGAAACTTGTACTTTTTCCTCTTTTTGATACCAGGAAGAGACTTAGAGGAGGAGAGAAGATTGCTGACCAGAGTCTTGGGGGTTGGGGGATCCCCTGAAGGCCCCTGAGTCTTCACTGTGTGTGCAGCACAGTTGAAGGTATTTCCTGACATTTTCTCATTTCATCCTTGCCACAGCCCTATGAAGTAGGCATTACCTGGACTTACGGCTCTATGTCCTTTCCACGTGTCCTTAAGATGATGGCCACGATGACACCCATAAATGCTGCTGAGGGGTCCTGACACCCCAACCCCATCTGGCAGGCACAGCTGACAAGCCTGTGCTTTCCTTCAGCCCCACAACCTCAGGAGGCCTTGCAGTGCTGCCGATTTTGATGAGGTGTCATGATTCCCAACTTGCAGATGAGGAAACTGAGGTACAGAGGGGTTATATGAGGTCACACAGCTGCTAACTAGAAAAGATGGGAGTTAAGCTCTGGTGGTTGGCTTCAGAGATCTACTAGTTACCATGTGTCACTGGTGCTTGGTTTTGGAAATAAAATTGATTGGCACACAGCCAGGTCCATCTGTTCATTCGCTGTCTACAGCTACTTTCTTGCCCCTAGAGTAGAACTGAGTGATTGGAACAGAAACCATCGTCCAAAACACCTAACATATTGACTATTTGGCTCTTTACAGAAAGGTCTAGCACCTGAAGGTGGTGTCATCTGGCACATCCTGAGGAAGTTAATGTCCTCAGAGACGTCCGCCCAAAGCCCAGGGAGAGTGGAGACAAGAGGAAGGCCTTCACATCAGGCACACCTGCCCGGAAATCCCCCCTCAGCCAAGGCCCCACTTCTCTGCAGCACCTTCACTGACTCACCTTTGAACTTGAAAATAACCACTTCTTCCCAGGAGGCTTGTGTGGAGAGCATTCAGTGAGCTTCCACATGCGAAGTGTTAAACAAACTGTAAGTGCCCAATGCAAGGCCAGAAGTCACCCTAGTCCAGATGAGTGGCAGGTTCCCTGCACCTCCCCTGCACCCCAGAAGTGTCCGCTCCTACCTCCACCATCCGTGGAGAAATAACACCTGTTATTCCACTGAAGTGCAGAACACTTCCCATCTATTTCACATTTGCAGGCGGGCCTCACTATGCTGCTTCAGTTTGGCAGATGCAGAGAGAATTTGCCAGTCTCCAGCACAGGCAGCCTCCCTGGTGGGCAGGGGGAGGGAGAGCGAGGGAAAGAGGAGGGGAAGGGGGGAGGGCACAAAGGAAAAGTGGGAGAACAGAAGTGGAGCCAAGGCCCAGTCCCCGCACATACAGCTGGCTCTCAGTGCCCAGGGCCAGTGCCCAGGGCCCTGCCTTCAAGGTGGACAGAGGGTCTTCTAGAGCCTGGAGTGAATTCTCGGAACCCACGCACTGGCGGCTTCCACAGGACGCTTTGATAATGGAAGCTCTGTCAAGGACAAACACCTAGAATATGCCTATAGCAGCTGCCCCCCACCCCTCTCTGGATCTGTTGGGTTGAGACAAATGGGGTGCTTTATCAGACTGGCTTTCCAGGGACATGCTTGGGAACCGACCTACTACCCATTCTAACAGCTGATGGTCCAGTGAGGAAGGTTCTGCCAGCTCCATTTTACAAATAAGGACACCGAGGCAAGGAAAGGGAGAAGATCTGATATCATGAAATAACTTCCCTTGTTTACCCTCTATGGTCATCTATCACAGCATCCAGTGACACCAGGGCTTTGCCCCGAGGTGGGTATGTGTTAGCCAAGACCACTGGATCTCACCACAGTGAACCAACTCAGATCAACTGGTACTGCCTAGAAGGTGGTCTGACTCCCTCAAGAAAGAAAAGGGTAATTGATTAGTGATGTCTGTCACAGGTACAGAAACAAGGAGTGGTAGCAAGAACACTATGTGTGTACTTCCTGTAAGAGAGCCTTCCCCAAAAAGACAAATTCAAAAATAAATGAGACTTAACCAGAGGGAGGTCTTCTCAAGACAGAGAGTATCTGAGATCGCCTAAATAGCCAGAAGGCTCTAACCTCAGCTCAGCTCCAAGAATTTTGAGACCCTGAGAAGCTCTGAGAGCAATTAGGAGTTCATTTCTGTTGCTCGCTGTTTCTGTGGAAGGAGAGGAAAGAGACCAGTGTATTTCTGAAACTCACACCTTTTCTCCTCACAGCCACCATCTCAGCCCCTGTCCTCATTTCCTCACACTCGTTATGGTTTCAGCTCCATCCAGGTCTCTTCCCGAGCTTTTCCCTTCAACTTCTCCCATGCCAGGCTGCAGCTGGTCTCTCTGACATATCTCTTTTCCTGCTGCTACCTTTTCATAACCTCTTCAGGCCTCGTTGCTTTCAATGTAGATCCTAAACCTTCCTCCTTCTTTTACCCATCTTCCTGTTTCATCTCTTATTCAGACAGTAGAGTTGGCAAGGCCACTGCCCTGAGGGAAAGATTCCAGGTCTTGGACCAGAACAGTCCTGGAATGCCCAATAGTTTTCCCCCAATACATGTTAGGGAGATGTCAATTATGACGATCTCAAATGCAAGTAAGAGAATGGCTTTGATGACTGGGAAACATCTCATCTCCCTAATAGGGTGTCCCTGTTGGACATTTGAAGAAAATGGACCCCAGGAGGGGTTGACTCAGCCAGTCAGCAGTGTCATCAGGACACAGGTGCTTTTCAATTCTCCCCTTAGTCATCCTGGCGATGGGCATCCTTGGGTTGGTGTTACTTTAGTTTCAGGTGAAAAATACTGGGATAAAAAGAAAGATTACTTTTGGTGACTCTCCTTTAGAAGTCGTCATCTGTAGGGCCTCCCTGATGGTGCAAGGGGTTAAGTGCAGCACTATGAAGCTGTCTGCAGCCACTGCAGCATGAGTTCCATCCCCAGTCCCAGAGGTGACCCACATGGTGCGGCAGACCTCTCATGACCCGCCCACTGCTCCCCTCAGCGGGGTATTTCTCTTTCTCTTTTTCTCTCTCTCTTTTTTAAGATTTTATTTATGCATACAGAACTGGGGTACAGACCAGAGGTAGAAGGGGTGGCAAGAGGATTTACCAGAGACAAAGTGGGGAACAGACTGGGGAGCAGATGAACAAATCACACTGCTGAGGGGAGAAGTAGGCAAGACAGGAGAGGTCTGCTGCACCATGTGAACCACCTCCGGGGTCAGAGACAGAACTTGCATTGAAGTGGCTACAACTAGCTTGCATTGCTGCATCCTAACCTGTTGCGCTACCAGGGAGAGCACTCAGCAGCGTATTTCAATCGATCTGCCTGTTCTGCTCCCCAATCTGTCTCTGGTGAATCCAATTTGTCAGCTTCTCCTGAGATTTGTTCTCAGTGTTCCCCACCTCTGGCCCGTACCCCAGTTCTTATATGCATAAATAAATACATCTTAAAAAAAAATGTTGTCATCTTTACCTGAAAGTGTCCAGTAAGTTTCCTGTTGCCTCCTATTAGATACTTCGGTGTTGTTTATTCCTTCTGAACCATTCGCTGATTCGGTAATTCACTGATTGATTACCCTTGGACCAATCAGATTCACGCCTTATACTGGGACTGGGTTCAGCATCCCAGGCGCTGCCTGGGTCAGGGAGGGAAGCCAATCAAAACTGAGTCTGCTAGGAAGGTGCAAGTGGATATTAGCTGTTAAAAGGGGGATAAGTAAGGGGGTGAGGAAAGTCAGTCAATGGCACCCATTACAGAAGAATTAAAGGTACAGCCTTGAGTTGGACATTTTTGAGAGATTCTCCAGGCCTTATAAGCCAAGGTACATGCATTTCAGCCACCTCCACACTCATCTAGACTCCATAACTCTTGACAGAGCTACTGCAACAGTCTCCCATGTTTTCCCACATCTTAAACCTACCCCCATACACTATCAACATTAGTCGCATTTTGAAATTGTGGGCCTGACCTTGCCTAAAAGCTATCTGTGACTTTCCACTGTTCATAAACTAAAGCCCAATCTCTTAACATTGACTTCAGTGGCCCTGAATCCTCTGGTCCCTGCCACATCACCTTGGGTCACTTTCTTCCCTCTCTCCCTATCCTTGGCCGTATGATTTAAGCTTCCTTCTCTCAACTTCCTCGGAAGTCCCTTCCCTTCCTGGAACTTTGGATAGATCCCAAAGCCTTTGTTTGACAAATTCTTTCAATTAGAAACTGACACTTTATGTCAGAGTTTGTCAGCTTCTCCTGAGATTTGTTCTCAGTGTCTTTTCTTGCAATCACACAGATAACAACTGTGATCACATACTTTTCCTGTCACTAGTCAATTCCATCCACATCCCCTTGCTAACTTGTGACTATGCTTAAGGCAGGGACCAGATTTGTTTCCTTCTTTCCTATATCCCCCCAGAAACTGAAATGTACTAGATACTCAATTAATAATGGAAGTATTCAGGACTCTTGGGATCCCAAACAGAAACTCCCTCAATTACTTAGATTATAATTCCACTGACTGTACCAGCAAGCCAGAAGCTCAACTAAAATAAATATTTAAAGATTTCTCTCTCTGACTTGTGGTAGTCTGGGTGCAAGCATTTCTGGTCCAATATAGCAGCTTGACAAAGTGAGAGAGCTAGATGCTTTTGATCTTGTTCCTCCACCATCCTCATCTTTAAGATGCAAGGTAGGTTATTATGTCATCAACAGTCCTGCAAGTGGGGGTGGGGGAAAGAATAGTAAAACCAGCAAGGGAAGATCCATTCCTTTTGTTCAAGGATATCACAGAAATTACACATAAATTTTCTGTTATGTCATATTGTCCAGAGAATAGTCATATCAGCACGCAAGTGGAAAATGTGGTCTTTATTCTGGGCAGTGTGAGGACAGCTAAAAATCAAGGGACGTAGAGAAGAAAGGAAGAATGGATGGTAGAAGAAAATGACCACAGCCAGAACAAGGTTAGTCAATTTACTGCTTCACGTAATCCCTAAAATTATGTCTCGCAAAGGGCAGAGACACGCTGACCTCCTCACCTCCATCTGGAACTCTATCTTTGTCTCAGTTCTCTCTGCCTATCCTCTTTCTCACTGTGACAGCTCTTGAAGTATCTAACAGTGTTCACAGCTGGAAAGTCACAGACTTTGATTCTCTTTATCAATGCTTGGGGACGTTCAATGCCCATTTTGAATTAAGCCACAGTAGACAGGGAACAAGAGTCTTATAAGAACATCCTAATAAAACTAACTGGGTAAACATAGATATCTCCTACAAAACAGAAAGAATGAATGAATAAGTGAATTTGTACATCCTTACCTGGCATCTTGCACTCTGGCTAATATTCCTGTGTCAATGCCCTGAAGGCCAAAGCTTCCAGGTCACCCTATTCCTACCTGGGTTCATTCCATGACCTTGTGTTGAGACAGTCAAAGAATCAATACTTGACATCAATAGTAGACAGACTCTTACAGATTATCAGTGAGCTAAATACACAGTGAGTCTCAGACTGGGAAACCTAGTAACTGCAATGGAAAAGGTAACAGTGGACTTGGAAAAGCCCCAAGTCTGTGGTTTGCTGAGTTTGCTCTTTGTGTCCAGCGGATAGGAGGTCCTCAGAGTGCAATAAGGGCAGCACGTGCTAATTGAGGACAGAAATTGTCTTCATTAGCAGAGTGTTTCTGTTATCCTTTCCACCTAAATGAGACCCAGTGGGGTAAGTTTGGAACATGATTATCAGGGATTTTGCAAGTTGACTCATTAACATAATTCCTCTGATTAGAAACCAAAGAAGCTCTTGTTGAAAATTTTCCACTAAATATTGCAGGGTCATAATTCCTGCATCATTTGATGCCCAGCTCTGAATTTTAATTTCAGATTTTCCCTATGATCTGTGAAGGGTCCTGAAGGTCTTTCATTACTTCATGGATAGTTATGAAGCTTCTATGTATTGAGGACTCAGTTAGGTGTTGAAGGGTTAGTCCTGACCTCAAGAAGCTTACAGTATACAGGAGGAGTGGATAAATAGATAATTGCAGTACAAAGGGTCTATGGTATGATAAGACAGAGAATCGGAGAGAAAGATCAGGGAAAGTTTGAAGTAGGCAATCCATTATTTTAAGGATCGTAGGTAGCTGAAGCACAGGAGGAAGCTTGGACAAAAATTTAAAGGCATGAAGGGTAAAGGACAGCTCGGATCAGGTGGTTCATTATGTCTGGAACTTAAAAGGACAAGGTGAAAAGGGGAGTCAGGCCTGGCTGTTTTGGTGGGTGGGAAACAGATACTACTGTTTTGATGTTCTCATGACAAAATCATACCTAGGGGAGGGGCCTCCACTCATACCACCAGACAATTTTCAGACACCAACTGGGTGTCCAGGAACATGACACATTTCTAACACTACCTAGGGACATTGTTAGAATCCACAGTTAAGAGCTCCTTCTTACAAGAGTAATCTCTCCTCCTTTCAGCTGTCAGTTCCCATAACTCCCTCCTTGGGTTCAATTAATTTTCTAGAGCAGCTTACAGAACTCAGAGAAATGTCTTACTTACTAGATTACTGGTTTATTAAGTTAAAGACTTAACTCGGGTACCACCAGACACAAGAGTGCAGGAGGCAAAGACAGCTTCCAGCCCTTCTCAGGCACCTCACTCTCTGCAAATCTCCACATGCTCACCAAGCTGGACGATCTCTGAATTCTATCTTTTTTGGGTGTTTGTGGAGGTCCCAATGTTGATTAAATCATTGACCACTGGCTATTGGGCTCTCTCCTCCCTGGTAGGGACCTGAAAGTTCCAGCCCTCCAATCACACATTCAGTCCTTTAAGCAACAGCCCCCACTCCTGGATGAAAAGTCACTCATCGACATAACAAAAGACTACTATTTGCTATCCTTACTGAGGAAATTCCAAGGATGTAAGGCCTATATACCAGAATGAGAATAAACACTATATTTTAGTTGTTATAAATCACAATGTCACAAACAATGCCTGTAGGAAACTGGGAAGGTAGCATTTTCAAGGAATGGAGAAGAAAGTGAGAGACATGAAGGAGACTGATCAGAAACACCTTTGAGATGAAGCCTAGAGAATTATGCTGCTAGCAAAAGCCTCTGTATCCTAGAGACCTTTCAGCCCTCTCTCCAGTCCCCAAGGCCCTAACATGCGCACAGTCAGAAGCACCAGCCTATAATTTGATCTCGCAGCTGATTGGTTTGGACGACCACCTGACTGGAGCTAGACCAATCAGGCTTCAAGAATGTGATGAAGTTGCACAGAAAATGGGAGTCGTTGGCTGTGACAGCTGTAAGCATTTAATGTTTTAAGGGGAGAAGACATCCTTACCTTTGCTCCCTGTAAGAGAATTATCCCAACTCCTCCTTTACTGACAACAAAACTAAGAGGGTGAGGTGATGAGGGCTGGTGAATTTCCTGGGACCACACAGCAGACATCCAGGATCACAGTTGCCCCACCAGTTTGAGTAAAAAGGGAATGATTTTTTAAAACATAAACTACTCCCAGAACTTCTGCTCCAATTTTTTCTGCTAGCCATTTGATTACTTCAGAACCTTGCCCACCTCACTTATTTTTATCTGACATGATACAGTATCTATCTTGTGAGAAGTAGTGAAATGGACTATAATAAATATATTGCTTAAGGGAGGAAAGTTGACAGGAATATAAATACAGGGCATAATATATAAAGCCCCACACATCCCAATGGCCTCATTTATTAAAATCTTGCCATGCTAAATTTACAAAAAGTACTCGTCTCTATATGGGTTCTCATAAAATACTGCTTACACTCTTTCTCATATCTAAACCCTCTCCAGTTTCACTATTAGTTGACCTTTCTCTATGTAAATCTCAAGGACTGGCTAATGTCCACCAGGGACTCGGCATTTAGTTGTGTTCAGAGTAGGATTTCGATTTGGATTAAAGTGAAGATATGAAGCTTTGGTCAAGGTGAAAATGACAGCTAAAATGGAATTTCTCAAGGAATCATACTATCTGGGTCATTCCCATCACTGACTTCCCAGCGAATGAGTCCTGAGTCAAAGCCCAAAGCTAACTTATCAAATTAATATGTATTCAAAAACCTACTATGCTCTCAGTATTGACAAGAAAGAAATGAATTAGTCATAGCTCTTTCCTTTAAAGAGTGGAAACTAAAATGAGGGAAATACTTACACAAATAGTTTTGTGTTAAGCGGCATTGATGTGAAAAAGCCCAATATCCAAAATAGCTGGGTCTATGGTTGTCTTTATGCTGTTCTGTCTTTATTCCACTGCCTGGCATTTACATATGATTCCTCTCTTTAAAATTATGGAAAACAAGGTACATAGGGGGAAGAGGGAAGAGACTTACCTGAGCCAAACAGTAAGGAATCTGAATGCAGATCCTTTTTAAATTTAAATACTACATGTAATACTTGGGTTCCTTTTTTTTTTTTTTTTAAGATTTATTTATTTGTACACACAGAACTGGGGTACAGGCCAGAGGCTCAGGGGCGGTGAAAGACCCCACCAGAGACAGATTGGGGAACAGTAACAGGCAGATTGAGGAAGTACACTGCTGAGGGGAGCAGCGGGTGAGTCAGGAGAGGTCTGCCGCGCCATGTGGTCACCTCCAGGGCAGGCGGGAATCGAACTCATGCAGAAGTGGTCTAGCTTCTCAGTGCTGCGCTTTAACCTGCTGCGCCACCAGGGAGGGCCATACTTGGGTTCCTTTTAACCTTAGCCTGTAAGATGGCCACAGAGTCCCCATAGATCTGCAGCATTGGAGACCAGCTAATTCAAGGACCTACCTTACCTGCTTCAACCTGTTCCTTCTTATTCCTACTCTTCCTGCACCTGAGATATTTACAAAAAGAGCATTTCTGCATTCCCCTTGGTCCATGCTGATGTTTCTCTGTGACTCATTGCTTACCTACTGCCCATTCCCCTTTCTTCTTGTAAGAGAAGCAGGTACTCCTGTACTTTTTTTCTACCCACATACTAAGGTAGAGCTTTCATACAACAGCCGTATTGACTGGTCCAGGGAAAGGCATGTGATCCATCCCAACCCAATCAGGATGAATTTGAGAGCCTTTGCTGGAAATTTCTGAAAGAGAGGTTCTTTCAGTTGGCTGGGATTTCTAAGGGGGTAGAGGGTAAATCTGAAGATGTCCCTGGCCATTCCTGTCCTCTCTTGAGAAAGAAGTTACTGTAAAATGAAGTCAATATGGAGAAAGCAGGGCAAAGAGGGAGGGTGCCCCAATTCCCTTCTCAGTTCATTTTCAGCACTGTACCCAGTAAGGTAGGAAGCCTGTACTACCACAAACTGCCAAGGGACACCATGGAGCGTGACTCGGTCAATGCCTTTTTGAGTGTAAGCTAACTTGAAGTAGGATTCTACCACGTCAATCAACTCATTGATTGAGTCCTAATCAACTCATTCTCTAATTGTATCCCGAAGCTCAGGTTTGCATGAAGTCTCCATCATCTAGTCACCAGCCAGCCAGCCATTCAAGCAGAAGAGCAAAGGAGAAATCAATTAACCTTAGACCCAGAATATTGTCCATTCAATTCATTATCCAATTCAATTCATATTCAGGTCAAATTACACATGAAGGGTGATTTAAATCATGAGAAGCTACCTGGGTGCGGTGAGGAAATTGGAATACAACTTTATCGGGTCGACGACAGAAAACAGAAGAAAACGGATTGAGATGTTGCACATCCATAATTTAAGGATATGGAAATCACGTATACATTTTAGAAAAAGCCACCCCTGAATTTTCTACAGTAAACATACCTGTGGGACATGCATCTCTGAGAAAAGGGGCTGAGAACAGGGGCTGGAGACAAACACAGTGGAGATGATGGTAAAGTGAGGGAGACAGTGCTCAAACTGGGAACTCTGCATCTAAGATTATGGGCAAAATGGGAGGAAGGAAAAGGGGAGAAGAGCGAGAGTCAACACTATAAGGAGACATTCCAAAGTGTTAACCAATAATTGTCATTTAGTCAGGGATCATTTGGTTACCAGAGAGAGAAATTTACTCAAGGGAGTTTAGTTAAAAGGGGGTTGGTCTTAACGAGGGTAGGCCTAGAGGGTATTATGCTGAGTGGAAAAGGCAAGTTCCATATTATTTCATTCATATTGCTACTGGGAGGCTCATTCCTGGTCAGGAAAACAAAACTGGTATAGACAAAACCTTGGGGGTACCCAGGAACCCCAAGGAAATAAACAATGTTATCTGTTCTAAGGGTTTACGTCACTCACTCACTGCAAAGCAAGGTAATTAGACTCTAGTGTGCTCAAAGGTTTTTAACAGAAAGAAGAGGAATAGGGACAAGACGGATTTCAAAATAGCAGACTCCCCATCAAACTCTGGAATCACCCATACACTCCTGGGCAAAGGCCCAGCCAGGCAGGCAGGGCCCAGAGATGAGCTGCGACCACAAGGCCAAGGCCCCTTTAGCCAGGGAGATATAAGCAATTAGCTGGGCCAGGATCAAAGGGCTGGGAGAAAAGGAGCGACCGCAAGTTCAAATTGTGCCATCCGAACTAGACAATCCCGCACCAAGCCAAGATGAGGCGGCACCGTCTCTGGAAAGCCAGCTCCAAAGCACTAACACCGCCAGAGGAAAGAGCAGGAGCACCCTGCCGGCAGGCCTTCCATCCCTCGCCCCATTCACACCAAAAGGCCAGCTCATTTCTTCCTCCTTCACTGTAGCCCCAGCCTGCAGTCCAGTTTATGGCCTGCTGGGAAGTGGAGTCCTCAGCACCTAAGATGTCATCAGCACGGAGCTGGGGTGAGGCCCACTGAGGATGTGAATCACTGGCTCGACCTTTGCTCCTCACTGTTGCTCTAGAAATACGTAGAAGGTAAAAGCATAAAACAGGGCCCTGGTGTGCAGGGGTTAAACATAGTGCTATCAAGTTCAGTCCCCGGCTGGCCAGGAAGTGACCTACAGGGCACAGCAGAGCCCTCCTGTCTCCCCACTGCTCCCCTCAGAGTGTATTTCAGCCCAGCTGCCTGCTCTGCTGCCCACGCTGTCTCTGGAGAAGCCTCTCACCAACCCCTTGCCCTGCACTCTGGCCTGTACCCCAGTTCTTGCATGCATGAATAAATAATTTTTTTTTTAAAGAAGCAAAGTATAAAGAAAAAACCCACTTTTCAATGAAAACAAAATAGTGGTTACTAGCAGGGAAGGGGCCAGGAAGGCTGAGTAAATGGTATAAAAGGGGTCACTGGCGAGGATCAAAACTACGCTTTTGGTGACAAACATAACTTGTGCAGATGCTTTGTTATAATGCTGTACACCTGGAACCTATATAATGTGACAAAACAATGACGCTTCAGTAAACATAAATAACTTAAGGTAATAGTGAACTTGGTAAATCAAGGTCTCCTGGACACAGCTGTAGACAGTCACGGGCTCACAGGTGTAATCCTCGGTACTCTCACCTGACACTCTTAGGACCTTGCGCTCTCTCAAACCTACCTCTTGACCTGCAGGCCGCTTCTTTGCTCTTCCATCACCTCCCACAAGATTCATCACAAAGCCCCCAGTGGCAATTCCTCTGGGGGACCCTTCACTCTGGGTCTGCGTCCTATTGACCTGTCTCTGTGCCTTTTCTAAATCTGGGTGGCAGGCATAGGGCCGGCCCAGTTTGAGCCTGTCTGCAACAGTCTGGTGAGAGTGAAAGGGAGAGGGTGGGTGAGTGGGGGAGGACACAGGACTGCAGGTAAGGAGGTGGTGGGAGGAAAAGATCAGTCTGTCTTGTCCACACTGTGCCTTCATGCTGGGATTATGGATAAATTATTTTCTTTATGATTGTGAGCATGATCCAATTTCCTAAAATGGCAGGAGATAGTAGAATGGCGAGTGTTTAAAGATACAAGCTCTGGAGTCAGATAAAAATGGACTCCGGCCCTCCCTGGTGGCGCAGAGGGTTAAAGCACAGCACTAAGAATCTTAAGCCACTTTCGCATGAGTTCGATCCCCGCCTGCCCCGGAGGAGATCCACATGGCACGGCAGACCTCTCCTGACCCGCCCACTGCTCCCCGCAGCAGTGTACTTCGTCGATCTGCTTGTTCTGCTCCCCACTCTGTCTCTGGTGAATCCTCTTACCCACCGCATCTCTGGCCTGTACCCCAGTTCTGTATGAATAAATAAATCTTTAAAAAAAAAATGGACTCCAATTCTAGCTCTTCCACTCCCAGCTGTGTGACATGAACAAGTTCCTTCACGGCTCTGAGCTGCTTTCCTCATCTGAAATTTGGGGCATTGGCTTTCTCATAAACTCTTGTAAGCATTAGTGAGATAACATGAGTAAAATAATGAGCAGTTTCTCACTCATAGCAATCACTTGGGAAATGCTATGATATGTTATTCAGTGTACATAATTTTCATGATTAAAAATTCTTAAACAAAATCAAACCTTTACAGATACATGTCAGTTATCATGAGCTTGTGGCTGCTGTTTTCTCCCCCCTACCCCATTCTAGCTTAGAACATAGAATTTCTCTGTGCTGGAAATAGCTGTTGGAAATTACTACCAAATACCAAGTACCACCCTGCCCACACTACACATAATCAATAAACTAAGACAGTTCCATCTTTCTAGCAGCCTTCACCTACTCACCCTAATTGATCATTACGAGGCATGCTCAGAGGGTCCCTGGGCTCCTACATTAATTGACTGCACACCCACTTAATGGGGAAGTCCCCAGTTCCCCAAGTGCAAGCAGATTCGCTGCTCCCTCCTGCACCCAAGTGCATTCTGGGAGCCTGTGGAGGCAAGAAGGTTAGCAGGTGGTGCATCTGATCAATTAATTAGGAGCACGGTGAGAGGTTTGACTCCAGTCTAGCTAATCATGTAATTAAATCTCCCCCCATCCTCCATCCCAGCTCCCAATTCAAAGGGCTCCCCCTGGCCTGCCAACTCTGATATTGATGAGCAGCTGTGGGGGAGTATGAACCCTGCTCAGGTCTATCTACAGCAAAGACACCCCACCTGCTCCCTGCTCCCCATTTCTGCAGCGGACAAAAAATGACTGGGAAATGTCTTTCTTGGAGAGCACTTGGGAAAGAAAGTGGACAAACTTCCTCAAAAGGTTGCCTGAGGACTAAAGGAAATGATGGAGAGTGAATTGAAGCTTTTCAAGGGAAGAAGCTCAGCCTGAATTTGATAAGCAAAGCCTGTTGATCTATTTCCGCCAGAGTATTATGGCAGACAGCTAGTCCACTCTTCCTGCCCATATCCTGTTCTCTCACCTCTGTCATAGAAACCTGCTTTTGTTCATTATATCCAGGTAAGCAACTAAAATAAAATGTCTTCCCCAAACTCCCCAGAGGGAGGAGTGACCCCATGACATATTGCTCAGAGGATATGGGTAGCAGACTCAGAGAGGACCCCCCTGCACCAGTTCTCACCAGGACACATCTGCCTCCAGTTCTTCGCCTCATGTTTCTTCTCTTGAAGGGAGATGCAATACCTGGAGATGGAGCAGCCATTTTGAAACCATAAAGAAAAAAACCTAATCTCTAAGGATGCCAGAGTTTAAAAAGTAAAGGAATTTTGGGTTCTACTGGCACTGTGAATAGTCATAACTGCCTGGATCTGGAGGGTCCCTGGTGGCCTAGCATTTAAGCCTCAGTACTATCACTTGAGATAGTCCATGGCCAGGGAGTTGACCCACATGATGCACTCGCTGCTCCCCTAGGCAGTGTATTTCAGTAGATTCGTCTGTTCTGCTCCCCACTCTGTCTTTGATGAATCCTACCATCCCTGCATCTCTAGCCTATACCCCAGATCTTCTATGCAAAAACAAATTAAAATTTAAATACCTGAATCTGCTGTTATGTGGAAAAATGAAGCCCTATTTGGTGGCCAGCTATTACCTGCCATCAGCACTCCTGATACATAGATGTGTGAATATATAAAGCGATCATGACAATAACAGCCCCATGATATGCTCTGGAAGCATGGAAGAGTGTTGGAGTATTGCATAAGATCAAGTAGCTGAGCAGTGGCAGAACATAGCACATATTTATGAGTCTTGGTTCTAATTAGAACTTGAGTTTGCGAGAGTTTGCAAGACAACAAAAAGTTGGAAGAGGAACCCAAATTTGGGGACTAAGAAAAGAAGTTATAACACCAAGCCTGGACTCAGGTCCCCTCCCCAGTAGCAAAGACGCTGGATCTTCCTCTTCCAAGCTGCAAGACCTCAGGCAGATGACTTAGCCCGTGGGAAGGTCCATTTCTTCTGCCAAATGGGGCAACAATCAGGATTAAATAAGAATTGCCCACGATGAGGCACTTGGATTCATTCCACCTGGCAATAAGAGGGCTCTTAAAGGAGAGATTCTAGCAGGGCCTTGGGACAGCTTTCCAGGCAACATCCCAGACTTGAAGCAAAGGTGTGGAAGCAGGTCCCATGAAAACCAAGAAGAGGCACTCAGCATGTCCTCACGTTACAAAAACCTCTCAACGAGGCAGTCAATTACCAAATCCTTGTTTCAGCTAAATCAAACATGCTGCAGATCCCATTGGCATTTAATACTGATATTATAGCCCCAGGAATAACAAGCGAAAGTAATTAAGTTTAATGATTCCAACGAACCCAGTATGCTTGATTGCAGTGTGTGTGCCTAATTATCTTCCTTTTGTTGTTGTTGTTGTGTGCATGGTATAAATAAGGTCTATTTGTATATTTTTTAAAAAGGCACTAATTTTAAGATGCATTAGAGAAAGTTGCATCTGTAAGCACCTTTCTAAAGGGTTCTCTCGAAACCCTGAGTGGGGAGAAAGTCGCTGGGCTTGTCAAAATGGCAGAGATGATGTAATGCTCAGGCCTCGCAACTGCGGGGTAGACCAGCCTTCCCAGCAGAAGAGGAAAGTGAGGCCTAAGATGCTAGGATTTCCCACTCTACTCACAAGACGCAGTTAAAAGCCAGAGGCATAAGGCAGGAGGAAATGGTCTCCCCAGGCATGGCTCAGGCCCAGCTGCCCTGGGAAGACTTCCCATGATGCAGTGGTTCTCTGGCCTCAGCGAAACCCCGACACCTTTCTACGCGTGTTCTTTGCCAGGGGCATTGACTTCCTCCCACTAGCAGGATGGAATCTATTGCCCCACACCTTGACTGTGGTCTGAAGATATAACGTGCTGTGGTGAACAGCATGAGGGGGAAGGGACAGGGGCCAGGGCAAGCCTAGGGCTGAGGAGAGTGAGTGTTTCAGACAAACTCCTCTTGCATGAAGAATTTCTGCCATTGCTCTGTGGCCTGCCTGGGGAGTCTGTCAGTCCTAGGAGAAGGATGGACACACACCTAGCCTTGACCAGTTGGGCCCCTGCTAAGTCTCAAATACAGGCACTAAATATATGCTGGTGGCTGGCTTGTGTATTAAATGCTCCTAGGATATTGATTTTTAAAATGTAGCATCAGCGCTTTAGTATCACAATAAAAAAAATGTGAAATGTTTGTGACAATACGTGATTTTTCTGGGGGACAATTTCTCAGTTTTCAGGGATTCTGAAAACTCTGACCTGTGGAAAAATAGAATCCCCTGGAAGAGTTAACCACACCTGTCTGCACTTGGCTACAAGCTGAAAATTCCTGAGGTACCCTTGACCTTTTGTCTGTGAAACCCCCACTATCCCTTCCCAGCTCCACTTTTGGTGACATCAGCTGAGTAGCTTCACAACTGCCATGTTGAAAGTATTTATACCCTACAAATTGGCAAACTCTACACATCAGGGCTTTTTTTTCCTTCCCAAGAGACAACTTACCAACACACCAGCATCAGCTCAGTCCCTGGCCAGGTCATGTCACTGCTCTGATCCCAGCTATTGTCTCAAGAAAGTGGTCTCTCTCCTCAGCCTCGCTTCCTTAGTCCTTTTATGAGGGCAAGTTCAAGTGGTCGATATTTCAACCTCAGCTACTGAGCAGTTGTGGGTTCCATCACACTGCATTCTCTACATCTGAAAAATGGAAATAAGAAAAGTTTCTAACCTTAGAGCTAATAGGACAATTCAGTGAGGTCATCCCGGCAAAGCACAGAGCACTTCTGTGCCCACTGAGAGGAAGCTGTCATCGCTTGGTTCATGCACACACATCACCTTTTGCCTTATTTGCAACACCTTCCCCCTGACCTACCTCTTGCTGGCCCCATCCACATTTTACTACCTACTCCCCACAGCAGATAGAGCAAGCTTGCAAAGACATAAGTATGGTTGTGTTCCATACTTGCTCAAAACCCTCCAGCCCCTCCCCTTGGCTTTCAGAAGTCAGTCCTGACTTACAGGTGGGCATCTTGGAGGATGGAGGAGTTAAGGAACTTGCCCAAGTTCATGAAAGCAGTAGATGATATAGGATAGAACCCAGGCTCTCCAGATCTATTTTCTGTCCCCTTAACCACTGTACAATACTCAGGGCAAAGGGGATGGATTGATGACAGGATAGATGGGTGGATGGGTGGGTGGAATGCTGAAAGGACACAATGATGGAAGAGTGAACAGAAATATAGGAAGGATGGGAGACTGAAATGAAAGGATGGATGGATGAATGAGCAGTAGAGGGAAGGGTAGGATCAAAGCATAGAAAAATGCAGCATGGACAGACTAGTGGATGAGAGGGCAGAGCATTCTCTTAAGAATGTTGCCTCTTTCCATGACTGTGCTGGCAGGACGCTCTCGTGGACACCTACCTGGGACACCTGCTGAGTAGGCAGCAAGTCCTGTGGACCCTTCCACATTTTATCTTGGCTTCTACTTCCTGTGCAGCAGTCTCTCTCTCTGTCAGCTCTACCAAAATTGTCCCTAAACAAGTCTTTCTGGGTGATCAGCTTCCAATAAAATGACCAGTTCTGTTTTCTTCCAGGTTTCCTCAGGAACCAAAGTTTGTATCTTGATAACTAACAAACACTACATGTTTACTGTGAGCTAATTATATAACTACCTATTTAATCTATACAATACCCTTGTAAAGTAGAATTACTATTATTGTCGTTATAATGATTATTAGTATCTCTATTATGAAGATGAAGAAGCTTAAGTAATTTACTCAAAGTTGCACAACTACAGAGAGGTGGATTCAGGATTAAACTCAGACAACCAAGCCCCAAGACCCACACTCATAATGCAGCCCTGTAGCTAGGCCTTCTCAGCCACCTCAGCTGTCAGTCAGCTCCACTCTCCGCATTTCGATGGCTAAAGCAATCAGCCCAGGAGGATAAGAGTCATCTAGTGTCTTTCAACCTTCAGGTATTTCTCACACACCTGCCCTTTTTTTTTTAAATGAATAATGTAATAGTTTATTTTTACATTTTGTGCATTTTTCTATCACAGTGTAATCCCCATGGACTTCCATCACCAAATCACCCAAGTGCCATCATCATAGTCCAGTACATTTCCTTCCCCCCACTGTTTTTGATGCCATTCCCCACTCCACCCCCAAAAATGTCTTTAATATATAGCTGTTCATTATTATTATCATTTTCTCTCCTGGTCCATTATATTCCTGCTATGAGTGAAACCATCCAATATTTTTCCTTTTCTTTCTGGCTTATTTCACTAAGCATGATCTTTTCCAGCTCCATCCTTGTTGTGCAAAAGGCATGTAAACACATTTTTTTGGTTGCTGAGTAATATTCCATTGTGTATATGTACCACATCTTTTTAATCCAGTCATCTATTTCTAGGCATTTGGGCTGTTTCTATGTCTTTCCAATTGTAAATAAAGCAGCAATAAACATGGGGATGTAGGTATCTTTTTGAATCAGTGTTTTTGTGTCTTTTGGGTAGATACCTAGGAGTGGGATGGCTGGGTTGTAGGGAAGCTCCATGTTTAGCAGCTTGAGGAACCTCCAAACAGTTTTCCATAGTGGTTGTACTAGTTTGCATTCCCACCTGCCCATTTTTACCCAACAATCACCATGAACAGCTATGGAGTCCAGACTCCAGAATATCACCATTACTAAAGCAGAGCACTATGGGCCAAAGACACCAACCATGAGGGATTAATGCTCTCTGATTACTCACCTGAGGAAAAAACCATTCCTGTTGGGTACATGGTTTTAGAGTTTGGAGAACCTGGATTCTAACCTC
Source organism: Condylura cristata (assembly GCF_000260355.1). Taxonomy (NCBI): domain Eukaryota; kingdom Metazoa; phylum Chordata; class Mammalia; order Eulipotyphla; family Talpidae; genus Condylura; species Condylura cristata. The sequence goes on from NW_004567133.1 coordinate 10,342,705, forward strand.
AGCTTTGCCATACATTAAGCTGCATGACCTTGGACAAATTACTTAACATCTCTGAACCTCCATTTTCTTATCTAAAATATAGGGGATATGACAGCAGCTAAGTGAGCATGAATAGTTGTGAGAATTAAATGAGACTGTGTACAAAAGGGGCCTACTACAATAAAGACACCAAGGACAGATTTGTGTGGTGGGGGTGGCTGTATCTCAAATGCAACAGACTCTCTCTCACTATGTAGATAGTCTTCATCATACAAATTTTCCAGACTGTGCTAGACTATGGAAAAATCCCTCTCTGCCATTAAGACTCATAATAAAGTATCAGCACCACTTATGAAGAAAGGCTGCCTTTCATGTGTGAGCACGCATGTGTGTGATTTGAAAACAAAGTGGAAAGCTCAGTCAGTGTTGCCCAAGGTCCAAGCCCCTTAAACAATCAGTTGAGTAAACTCCTCTGCTTGATTAGCTTCCCCTTGTTAACGGACAGAATTCAAGGCAATTTAGTTTCTTTGGATGGAAGTGGTTCAGAAATCAAGGTCATTTAATTTCTGAAAGGCAAGTGAAGGGTTGCCTTTCCTAAATGATCTTTCTGCCATTAATTCCCCTTAAAATGAAAAGTACAGTGGTTAATACCAGGACTTCAAGGTCATGTAAGATGACCTTTCCAAATAAGAGAAGAATTCTTTCTACAGGATTTTAATTAGGTTGAGTACAACTAATTCTTCCTTTGGTACTTATTCCATTTCCTTTCCTTTCTGTAATTACTGCCAGTGTAACGCTCCTCACACACACAAATGGAGCTGAAGAAAGCCTTGCGATTATCCTTTAATTCTCCTTCATGCTAGAAAGGTGGGGTTTTCCACTGCATTCAGTCCTTGGAAGTATGAAGACCATAGTCCTAATAGCCTTAAACATGTGAGAGTCAGCATCTTTATAAAGAGTGGGTTCCTCCTAGGTATCTACCCAAAAGACACAAAAACACTGATTGAAAAAGATACCTGCACCCCCATGTTTATTGCTGCTTTATTTACAATTGGAAAAACATG
>NW_004567133.1:10343937-10395745 GCF_000260355.1 Condylura cristata
AGGTGAGAAAATAACAAAAATAATGAACAACCATATACCAGAGACATTTTGTGGGGGTGGAGTGGGGAATGGGATCAAAAACGGGGGTGGGGTGGGGAGGGAAGTGCACGGGATTATGGTGATGGCACACGAGTGACTGGGTGATGGGAAACCCGCGGGGATTACAATTGAGATGGAAAAAAAATGTACAAAATGTAAAAATAAACTGTTGTAAAATAAAAATAATAATAATAATAAAAAAAAGAGTGAGTGTGTTCCTAATGAAATCCCAACTTTAGACACACAGGTCTCCCCACTCACCTGGCCAGCGGAAGATTAGAAAGCACTGAAACAGAGAAGTGAACTCAGGGCCTTCCCTGGTGGTATGATGGGTTAAAGTACAGCAATACAAAGCTACCCACTGCCCTTCAGCACAAGTTCAATCCCCTGCCCCAGAGGTGACCACATGGCGCAGCAGACCTCTCCTGCTGCCCTCAGCAGTGTACTCCATCAGTCGGCTACCTGTTCTGCTCCCTACTCTGTCTCTGGTGAAGCCTCTCACCGCCCCTGAACCTCTGGCCTATACCCCAGTTCTGTATGCACAAATAACAAAAAATCTTTTTTCTTTTTCTTTTTCTTTTTCTTTTTTTTTAAGAAATCAACTCAGTGCATGCTTCAGTCAATAGCACATATCAAGCACCTGCCAGGGCTCAGTAGGATGCTTGGTACATTGGAGTGGGTTGCGAAGGAAATGAAGTTTAGTTAGGTTTTGCAAGAGAGATAATTAGCAGGTGAAGTAAATCAACAATACACACCATGGCCCTAGAAGAGGAAAGGCACTGTGTGTGGGATGGTGCTGAGGAGGTGAGGCTTCAGGTGACCTTGGAAGCACAAGAGGACAAAGATCAATCACTCATTTTTTAAAAAGATTCACTTGTTTATGCATACAGAACTGGGGTACAGGCCAAAGGTGCAGGGGTGGTGAGAGGATTTACCAGAGACAGAGTGGGGAGCAGAACAGGCAGATGGACAAGGTACACTGCTGACGGGAGCAGCGGGCGGGTCAGGAGAGGTCTGCCGCGCCATGTGGTCACCTCTGGGGTGGGGATCAAACTCGTGCTGAAGTGACTTTAGCTTCTCAGTGCTGTGCTCTAACCTGCTGCAGTGTCCAGGAGGGCCCTCAATCACTCATTTAAAAATAAGTATCTCCTGAGCACATGCCTAACATGGCGGAGAGTCACTCATTGTGAGCTAGTACTCATTGTGCAATAGTTCGTCATTTCTCTCGCCTTACATCTGCTTCACAGATAGGAAAATGAGGCTCAGAGACATCAGGAAAACTGCTCAAGGACATAGAACAGAGGCAGAGCTGGACTTCAAGTTCACATTACTCTGACCCCAGGCTCCAAGGTAAAAAGGGAGCAAAAAACAGAGGTTCATTGGGCAGGAACCTTGCAGGCTGTCGGAAGAGGGAAGAAAGCCGGAGAAAAACCTTGATGAAGTGTCCACAATTCAGACTCTGTAAAAGTGTCTCCTCTAATTTCATTTTATTTTCATCACAGCACTTGTCAGTACCTGTTATTTTCTTGTTGTGACTATTTTATCCTTCTCTTCCTCCCTCTAGAAGGTGAAATCCAAAAGAGGGAAGCCACATCTGGTTTGGTTGTTGCTGATTACTCTGCACCAGGAGCCCTGACTGTCACATAGTAAGGGCTCAACAAATCTGGCCAATTTGCTGACTGACAGATGAGAGTTAACTTCTAAGAACCAAGAGAAGAAGGGTACTGCATGGTAAATTCCAACAAGTCTTGCTCCCATCCTGGGTTGTGCCCCCACCCCGTGTGAATTATCAGCACCTAGGACAGCCCCCACAGCACCTGGCAGCAGCCCAGGTACTGAGAGAGGAGGGGAAGCCTGGAGAAGAGAGGAGGGGGAGGGAAAGGAGGGAAGGAAGGAGAGGAAAGGGAGGGAGAAAAGAAAGGGAAAAGTGAAGGCAGGTAGGGTAGGAGAGAGGGAAGGAGACGGGGAGAAGCAGTTGGAACAGAAAGTCATAATTCAGTAAAAAGCAGGTTCAAGTTCAGCTAAATTATTATTCCCCCTTGCTGAGTAACAAAGCCACCTTTCTAGAGACTAAGCCAGAGGAACTCACTGCCCTGGATCCATTCTCAAAAAGACCCCAATCCTAGCTGTCCTGTAACTCTGGTGATTCTGCCCTGTACATGTCACCCTGTCTTGACCTGAAAGGAAAAGTGTCCTCTGAATTTTGCAGATCTCTCAACTAACTTGGATTTTCTCTTTTCATCAGTGTGTGTTTTCCTAAAGACTATTTATTCATGTAGTTTCTGTTTGGGCAATTATTGAAATTATGTCTAATTATGTGGTGATGGTAAATAATAATAATCACCTAGCTGCAACATGTTCTGTTTCTATTATGGGTAAGACTTCTGTGCTATTTGCTAGGAAACATTCTAAGGTAGAGTGCTGATTAGGAACAAGAGAGGGTGTCATGTTGAATATCTGGTTGAGTTATTACTATTCTACCCAATTGCTATGCAGAAAGGTCCTAACTTTTTTATCCACCCCTAGGGCTGTGCTCTTTGCATATTATTACCACAATTACTATTAATAATAGTTACTGCTAATTCAGCACTTACAATGTGCCAGATCCATTTTAAATCCAAATTAAAATTCAGTGCAAACTTAAATCTTCAGGGACTAGAAAGTGTGGTAAAAGGCTAAGGCTGTGTTGGAAACACAACAGGGAGCAGTGAGGTCTGAGGAGAGCTGCAGCTCGCATGCCCCAGCTCAAGGAGACAATCACCACTCAGCAACAGTCCAATGTAACCATCTGGAGATGCGTAAATGGCTCTGCTAATTCTTTTGACCTTTCAGGAGAAGCTAGAAATACAGACTTTAATGTGAAATCCCAGATGGTACTTTCCATGGTGAAACTTCCATTGTGTAATGTCTGTGTGCTGTTCCTTTATAATCCCTCTAGCTCAGGCTTCCCCATCAGAAGCCTCTGGATAAGACTGTTCTTTTAGGGAGGGGCTGTGGAGGCTTTGTGGACTGTAACGTGGGGGAAGAGAAGGGGAAGTTGCATGGAGCCGGTGTGGAGTCTGGAAGAGCCCACTTCCCGTTTGTATTTAAAACCTCATAGAAGTAATTTCAGAAAACAAAGAAATACAGTCAGAAGTCTGGTCAGGGAAGAAAGGTTGGTGAAGGGGAGGGATCTAATTACTGGCAGCCCTGATAAGGAGAGTGAAAAGCCATATCATGAGTCCCAGCTCAGAGGGCAGGGACTGCCCAGCCCTGGGTTGGCAGAAATGGGGAGCTGCAGAGAAGGGGTGCCAGTCTGCCTGAGGCAGAGCCTCCAGAGTCAACAGGAACAGCAAGAGGCTCAGGCTGGCTTCATGTGCCAAGGAGGAGCCTTCATGCCCTTTCACCTCAGTTTCAATGTCATTGACTCAGGAAGTCACGGTCAAGTTCAGACCGCTGTGTATTCCCTCCCCATAATCCGCAAGACTTGCCCTCTGTGACATTCACTACACATGTGACTAACCCAATGTCAGTTTCACTTTCCTCATGAATATGAAAGCAAGGATTTTATCTTGTGTACCACTGTGTCCCTAGCATTCACAGCCTTGACACACACATAAGGAACTCAGCATATAATGACCTATAAATGGACAGGCGAATTAATCATCCATTGACCCTAGGCCCGGACTCCTAAATAACAGCTCTGTACTGAGGAATCCCAGGTTTGTGATGGGTAAATAACTTACCCAGGTAATATAACAGCAATTTCAGCCTGGTCTGTCTGAATCTTTATCACCTTGTGCACAGGAATAGGCAGAGTAATAAAGTCACTCTATCAAATTGGTGAGAATCAAAGGAAGATCATGAAAGGAGGTGCATTTATTCTGAAGGATGAATGAGGATCAGAAAGGCAGAGAAATATTTCAGGTGAAAGAAATATCCCAGCAAGCAGCTTAGCAATCACAGGTGTTTTCAAGCAATGATGAGAGGATCGTGGGTAAAAGAGGGTCGCAGGTAAGGCTGAAACCTCGCAGGTAAGGCTGAAACCATATCATGAAAATTGTGAAATCACATAATTCCCAGGCATTATTTACTAAGTGCCTGCCACATGTTGTCACTGTCCCAGATGATGGGGAGAAGCTAAGCGACCTCACTTTCTGCCTCCAGACAACCTAGGGGCCTGTCACACCTGCTCCACAGCATTCTGGAAAAGACCAAATAAAGAAGCGGGCAAGGAATTACTAGTGTGGTTACATGGAACTATTTAAACCCCCTCTATGTTCTTCCTTGTTACTTAAATACTTCATGACAATTCAGTGAAAACTCCAATTCAAATGAGAGAACAGAAAGAAAATTCATTGAGCAGGTAAAAGAAAGAGATCTGTTGGTGCTAGTGGCTTTACCCAGTCAGCAGACGAAGTTCACCACGACTCTGATGTTCAGCTCTCTTCTGCGCAGGCCTCATCCCCAGCCAGCCAGGCCAGATCCAAGAGCTCCAGACCGCACACCCTCTCCGGCTCAACGCTGGGGAGATGCCGGTGGCCAGCCTCTGAAGCTGTGCTCAACCCTCATTGGCCAGAAAGTGACCACGTGTTTATCTTAGAACCAATCATTATGCACAGAGGAACAGCCTATATTAATTGGCTTAGACTGATCAGAACTTCCTTCTCACTGATCAAGGGGGGAAGAATATACATACATATGTATATATAGTAGAGATATATAAAATGTAGATATATATATATATATATAAAGGGAGAGAGTAATCCTCCCAAGGAACTTCTAGGAATAATTTTACTAGAAGAATGATAGATTCTGAGAACCAAAAGCATTATCAGTCTACAGTTTGCAATGGGAGGTTTGTAAAAATAGATCCACGACTCCCCTATAGCTATCTAGGGATATATAGTTATATTCCTATAGGGATACACGGTTATATCCCTATATAGCTGCCTAAAGAATGCAAAAACTAACTCAGAGGAACATATGCATGCATAGTTTCATTGCAGCACTATTTACCATAACCAAGTTACTAAAACAGCCTACATGCCCAATGGTAGATGAGTAGATTAAGAAGATGTGGTATATATACAATGGAATACTACTCAGCTATAAAACGATACCATCTCGGGTCAAACACTACACGACATATACTTCAGCGACATCTTTAAAGACAGAGCACCCAACGCCACAATAGTGAAGGCAAAGATAAATAGATGGGACTACATCAAGTTAAAGAGCTTCTGTACAGCAAAAGAGACATTACAAAAAACAAACAGAAAGATCACTAATTGGGAAAACATTTTCTCACACAAAAGTAGTGATAAAGGACTAATCACAAAAATATACGGAGAACTGATGAAACTCAACAAAAATAAACAACCACATCAAAAAATGGACAGAAGAGCTAAAAAGACACTTCTCCAAAGAGGAAATGCAGATGGCCAACAAGCATTTGAAAAAATGTTCAACATCACCTGTAATAAGGGAGATGCAAATTAAAATCACAATGAGATACCATCTCAACCCGGTGAGAATGGCACATCTTCAAACAACTAGCAACAACAAATGTTGGCGAGGATGTGGAGAAAAAGGAACTCTCCTGCATTGCTGGTGGGAATGCAAACTAGTACAACCACTATGGAAAATTGTTTGGAGGTTCCTCAAACAGCTAAACATGGAGCTTCCCTACGACCCAGCATTCCCACTCCTAGGTATTTACCCAAAAGACACAAAAACACTGATTGTAAAAGATGCCTGCACCCCCATGTTTATTGCTGCTTTATTTACAATTGGAAAAACATGGAAGCAGCCCAAATGCCCAAAAGTAGATGACTGGATTAAAAAGATGTGGTACATATATACAATGGAATATTACTCAGCAACCAAACAAGAGAAACACATGTCTTTTGCAGCAACTTGGATGGAGCTGGAAAAGCTCATGCTTAGTGAGATAAGCCAGAAAGAGAAAGAAAAATACCGGATGGTTTCACTCATAGCAGGAGTATAATGGACCAGGCAAGAAAATAACAAAAATAATGAACAACCATATACCAGAGACATTTTGCGGGGGTGGAGTGGGGAATGGGATCAAAAACCGGGGGGTGGGGAGGGAAGTGCACGGGATTATAGTGATGGCACACGAGTGACATGGTGATGGGAAACCCACAGGGAGTACAATTGAGATGGAAAAAAAAATGTACAAAATGATGTAAAAATAAACTGTTATAAAATTTAAAAGATATATATGCATAGCATAAAAAATAAAAAATAAATAAAAAAGATGCCATCTCATTATTATGCTAAGCAAAATAAGGGAATTATTCTACGCAAAATTGTCAAAAAGTGAAAGACATCTAATGGATGATGTTACTCATAGGTGAAATATAGAGAAAAAAAAAAACAAGGAAACAGACAAAACGAAACCAAAGCAAATCCAAGAAATCTGACTATAGAATTAAGGTCACAAGGAGGGGAAGGAGTAAAGTGGGTTGGGGTCTATGGGGAAGAATCATGGGTATGTTCATGGTGTGGTATGGAAACACATCTTCAAATGAACCTATAGCCCTAAACCATATACAGTCTTGTAAACCACTATTACCTCAATAAAAAATGTAATTTTTGAAATAGTAATGAGAGTAAAAGAAATATCACATTATCAAGAATCACATTAACAATATAATATCACACTCTCAAAGCCACAGTTGTATGAGTGTTTGTGTTGTGGGGCGAGGTTGGCAAAAATATCAATAACAAGGTTTTCTTTTTAAAGTCGATGTGTCTGTCTTGTCATTGTTAGCTATAAAAATGACAAGACATCCCTAAGCAAATACTTAGCAGCACTTGAGATTAACCGGATCAATGTGTTTGGAGACTGGGGGTTCTCATCCTTGGTTGCACATAAATTGCCAAATGAACTCCTTAAAAGCATCACTCTGAGTAATTCTGACTTAACTGGAGGCTGGTCTGCAAGTGGGTATTAAAAAAAAAAAAGACAATGATTTTCAACTCTGGCTGTAATGAGAATCACATGGAGATTTTTTTCTTTTCCTTTAAACCCTAAAATCCAGGTTACAATTCAAAATGATAACATCAGAATTCATGGAGGTGGGAACCCAGGTACCAGTGGCTTTTGAAGCGTCTGTGAGCAACCGTGTTGAACAGTGACCAAAGGGAGCATGTCCCAGCAGGCAGACAAGAGCTACATAAAGCAGCCAGAGTCTTCCTTTGCAACATGTGAGGTGACATCTCTTCTTGTACCATGCTCTGTTTCCCACAGTATATAATCAAGATCTGAGTGAGGCAAGACATGCCCCTTCACATAATGGTGTTGGACCGATTTCCCATGATGAAAATGGATATGGTCAAGACGTGGCCTGGACTAGAACTAACTTTCATTCTCACAGATGAGAGAGCCAAGCCACCAGCACTGTTAATGAGGCAAGTTACAGATATGCATCAAGAGCTAACATGTAATAAAGGGATGGCTTGTGCCAAGCGTGCTTCAAAGCAGTAGACAGAATCTCTAGAACATGCTCTGCTACCATGTGTTACTTCTACAGATGAGGAAATCTAGACACAGAGAATTTTAGTGGGTGGCCCAAGGCCCCATGGCTTCCAAGGAGTCGAGCCAATATCTGAATCTAAGGAGCCTGGCACCAAGGTTAGCACTTAATCTTTGTTGGAGGAAGACTGGCTGGAAATTAAAAGGAATGTCCAGGGCATCTCACTGCATCACCAACCTGGAGAGAGAACATTCACAGCTTGAAGGACCTCTCCCTGGGTTCTCATAGAGACAGCAGCTGGTGGCTTCTAGGATAGTGGCCTTCCAGATAGATCCGGGGGGGTTCCTTCTTTCATCCATTGGCTCAAATGAGTTGATGAAGGTTAAAAGATGCCCAGCGGGAGGAGTGGGCAGAGAAGATGGTTCTCTAGCAAGCGACGTCTCCTTCCATCCATGTCTTACTCAAAGAGAAAGTTGTCCCTTCACCTTTCTCTCATTAACTTCAACTTCACCTTCAAGAGTTAACTCAGAGTTAACAGTTCCCTCTGAGAAAACTCCCCTAATCAACTCCTTTCCACTTTCAGGTTTTTCTTCCCTCCCAAATGAAGGGTGGAGAAAGCAACTCTCAGGTTAAGAATAGAGAATCAAGGAGAGGTCTGCATTTATTTTAGCAAAACCATCTTGATGAATAATTTTGATTGTGGGAAGATGGTCCACGGAGTCCGGAAGGCCGAGGGCACACAAGGGAAACTGAGTGTCTCTAACAGCTCAGGAAATTTGGAATCAGCTAGGGAAGATAGATAGCCTGGATGTGAGGAGATTCTTTGGGGGGTAACACTGTGTCTTTAGGACAGGATGAAGATGAGGGTGATGAAGACCAATGAGAAGTCCCTTCATGCCCTGGTGGGTCTGGCTACAAGACCTTAGAATTAGAATGTCATCAAAAGTCATTGGCTATGCTAACACTCAGATTCTTTTATCATCTCTCTTCCAAAAAGATGTAAAGTGAGCATTGACTTTTTGCAGTTTTTGTGGTTGACTGGCAAGGAGAAATAACTTTGTTGAATAGTTGGCTGATGTAGAGCCCTGCCACAGAGAGCTAAAGACAAATGGACCAGGCAGTAATGGAAATTAGAGTTGGAGCTATGAACTTAGGAAGATATTGGCGAAGACAAATCCAATAGAAGAAGAAGAAGTCGGGAGATGAGTCAATGTTATTTATTTCTCAAAAGAAAAGACAACCTCAGCTAGTGTGTTAGTGACACAGGTTTCTCTTAATGATGGTTTCTCAGAGGCATCACCCTCTTCTCTGCAAGCTGCCAACATTACATAGAAAACTTTCAAAAGCATCATTTTAAGTAATCTTTCTCCTGACCGTACTGAATCATTTTAAGCTCTGCAAATGCTCCAATATTTTTATTCTACGGAATTTTCCATATTTTTTTATCTGCCTGAAACATACTTGCCCATCATATTTTCCTATTCTAATTTCTTCTATTCTTTTAGATCTCATTTTCAGCTCTAACTTCCTCTGATGTATTAATGAGGCTGTTTTAGCCTGCCAGGAAAAAAAGATTTAACTCAAAATGGCTTAAACAATAGGACATTTACCATTGAACTAAATGCCTCTTAGGTCCCACTTGTGATCCTCCAACTATTGAGTTCCTCATGTTAGCGGGCCACAGCAAAGAGCGGAGTGACAGTCTTGGTGAGGTTAATTGATCATGAGCACAGGAAGAATTAGGGACGCAACTACAAAGCTCATACAGGGAGAATTCAGTGGGCATCGTTCAGTCCTCCCTATGCTATGATGCTATAAAACTGGCAGTTTCTGGAACCATGACCCAAGAAGGACAAGACAACAGGGCTCAACCTTCTCAGGCACAAAAGTCCAGATTCCCCCCGTCAAATCAAACAAGTTCACTAGTGGCCGTGAGGGTGTGAGAGAAATCTAGCATGGTAGTAGAGGGTATAGATGACAGAAATTATGAACTCACAGCCAACTTCAGCAGTAGAGATCATTGTTTATCTTACAAACCGTGTTACCTTGAGTCTTTACAGAGAGTTGACCTGGATACCATCTTGAAGGGGACTCTGTCATTGTTCAGACTTTTGCCTTTTCACTCAGGGAAGAAGGTAGGGCACCCTGGTTTTAAAAACTTAAAGAGGTCAAGGGAGGATTTTATTGACGCAAGGGGGGACTGTTATAGACACCGAGTCACGTGATTCCTTTATCCACCACTGGGATTCCATCACATTTAGGTCAACCTGACTTGACTTCAACTCATCTCTGCCCCTGCCCCTACATTTTTCTCACCTGCCTCCTAAGGTTCCCCTGCTAATTCCAGGCTGTTGAACATTTGGGGGTGGGGAGGACCAGGGGGTTGGGCTGATACAGAGGCATGCAAAACCCAGAAGAGGCAGATTACCCTTTGCTCCAGATCTGTTTTTTTTTTTTTTAAGCAAACCAGAGATAACAACATACATAAAAATATGAGGTGGGCCCTCCCTGATGATGGAATGGGTTAAAGCACAGCGCTGTGAAGCTAGCCACAGCTACTTCAGCATGAGTTCAATCCCAGGCCAGGGAGGTGACCCACATGGCACAGCAGACCTCTCCTGTTTCCCCACTGCTCCCCTCAGCAGTATAGTTCAATCAGTCGGCCTGTTCTGCTCCCCACTCTGTCTCTGGTGAACCTCTCACCCCCACCCACTGCACCTCTGACCTGTACCTCAGTTCTTATATGCATAAATAAATAAAATATTAAAAAAAACAACGTCTAAGTGTGAAAGAACAACAAGCTAACAAAGTGGAGTAGAATGATAAAAGTACCTAACTTCTTTTTTTTTTTTTAAAGATTTATTTATTTGTACATACAGAACTGGGGTACAGGCCAGAGGCTCAGGGGCGGCGAGAGGCTTCGCCAGAGACAGAATGGGGAGTAGAACAGGCAGATCAACGAAGTACACTGCTGAGGGGAGCAGCGGGCGGGTCAGGAGAGGTCTGCCATGCCATGTGGTCTCCTCCGGGGCAGGCGGCAGGCGGGAATCGAACTCATGCGGAAGTGGTTTTAGCTTCTCGGTGCTGCGCTTTAACCCTCTGCGCCACCAGGGAGGGCCAGTGCCTAACTTCTTAATTGCATTTTGGAGTCACTGGAAGTAGCAGTGAGATTGCTGTTCTCTGGACTTTTTTTTTCTTTGTTACATCACTTAATAGTCTTTCTCATTTAGCCATTATTATTTAGGGTTAGATTACACATAGCTCTAAGCCTCTCTTCCCAACCACGAATGCCTCCCATTTCTAGAAAGTATCCCTGTGCCCTGCAGACTGCATTAGCTATCCTTCCCCTTGACACCCAGTTCTTACCCCACAGACTGTCACTGCACTTCCATTATTCAGTTAAACAGAGTCCTTTGAATTCCTGCAGTTGTACAGTGAAAGCTGAGTCACAGTCGTGGAGGTGGGTATACAGGTTGCTGTACATGGCATTTGGGCTGGATTAAGTGATCCCCTAAGTCGCTTATGACTGTGAAATGTAGGACCTCAATTCCTTTAATGTAAATAAGAGATTTTTAGCTCCAGAAGTCTTTTTTATTTACATTACATCACTGCGAATCACCAGTTTTTAAGCCACCAAATTCCAAATCGGGGAAAGGCAATACAAAAATGCAACCCTGCAAACATTTCTACTCTGTTTGTAGTGCTGGGGAATTTCCAAGCTAATATCTACTTTGCAGATGATTTGGGAGTCAATTGCTAACCTGAACAGGTCAGTCCTCCGTCTCCTTTAGCAGTATGGGATACAGATATTTTAAAAAATGGCTGTTGTCAAAGCCCCTTTCACTTTGAGGTGATATTAGTAAAGCTTCTATGGTATAGCTCACGAGGGACTGATTGCCTCTTTCTGTGTGCGTGTTCTTCGAATAGATGCCCAGGAGTGGGTTTTCTGGATCAGATGGCATCACCAATTTTAGTCTTTTAAGACAAATCCAGAAGGCTTGCCAAAGTGGCTGCACCAGTTTACATTCCCATCAGCAGAACAAGGTTTCTCTTCATCACATCCTCTCCAGCATTTGTTGGGAGACTTTTTTTATTACTTACCAGTTGTATGCATGTTATACAGCATCAGGGTGGCACTCATGCCCCTCCATGTGTGCCCATATTTCCCTCACCCCCCACTAAACCTCCTGATTCTTGTCTTAAGTTCTCAGAGTTAGAAACCTGCAAGTAGGAAAATCTTGGCAGGACTCAACTAAACACCGCTCAAATCCTGATTCCCAGGTTGCCTTAGTGAGGAGCTAAAGACAGTTCCAACTGTCATCTGGGGGGTCAGCAAGCTTTTCCTGAATGTACCCCATGCTCATTATTTTAGACCTTTGAGCTGTAGACTGTAGCTGCTCCAAGGCAGCATGAAAGACCCACGGACAGTAGATCGTAAACTCATGTGTCGTCTGTGTGCCAATAAAACTGTATCGAAGCCCCTGGTCTACATGAATTTTCCTCCCTGGAGTTTTGTGTGGGGCAGCCTTTCACAGCAGCCCTGTCTGTCCCCTCACCCTTCTGGAGCTCAACTCAACTCAACCTTGAGACTTTAACCTGTTCTTGTGAAATATAACATATCACTGTAAAACAGTCCTTAAAGTGGGTGTTACGGAATGAAAGTGAACCCCACCGTATGTGTGCATGAGTCAGTTTCTTCAGTGTGAAAGAAACGTTACAGTGTTTGCGAATTCCTGTGATGCTGGAAGATGTCTACAAGCACTTACTAGAGCGGTAGCTATTTAGAAACTTTTCTTTCTTCCACTAATGATGAAATTTGTATTAACCAATTCACAGAGACAGGACATTCACCAGGAGGGGCTGACTCCATGACCTTCTTGCCTGTAACACCCACTGCCTCAAAAGGAGGAATCAACTGGGACCCAGACCAAGGGAGGCTGAAAACCTGGCCCAGTCCCACCACATCGGGGTGGATGGCAGTGGGCACCCCGTGGGCAGACCGCCTCCCTAGGAGGTGGCTTCTGCCACAGACAGGCCCCTGGGCTTGCAGACTGCCCCCACCAGTGGGTTTCCCCATTATTTATGCCGATTCAATGTGATTGCATTTCTATTACCTGGATGGAAATGCAGCCACAGAGATGTTGATAAAGCTGTCACAGCAAGATGGAGATAGTAAGTCTCATTAATATTAAGAAAAGAACAAACCCATAAATAAGAGATTATCAAGGAAAATGATAGTCTCTCCTCCAACTTCTAACAAATCTCATGTGCAAAACCATGTAATTTCCCCAGGCATCCTGCTTCCAGCCAGATGTATAGAATATGAATTGTGTGGGGAGGGAAATTGATATGCAGAACGAGGAGCTGGCAAAATAATTAGAGCCGGGAGCCTCCCTCAGTCTTGCGGATTGTTTGAGAAGTCACCAGAAGTAGACTCATGGGCCCAGGCCGCGTGATTATGTAACCTATTGGGCTTTGGAAAGAGCCGGGAGACGAAGGAGGGGATGTGATTTTCCCCTTGAAGGGTAATGGCAGAGCCGGGCCAGGCCTGGGTAAGGGCTGGCCCCCCAGATGCTAACCCTGGTGGTACTGCCTGAGTACGGTCCCAGGTCCCTAACCTCCTGCCAGCCTCCCTCCTCCCTCCTACCCTGTGGCTCCATCCCCCCTCAGCGTCCCCCGGAAATGGCCTCACTCAAGGTCACCTGCAGATTGAGCTAAGTATAACAATAAAGTTTTATGAAGCAACTAACTTAACTAAGAGTCATTTGCAGACAGAGACCTTGAGCGTCTCAACCCGCAGTGAGGGTCCTAGCTCAGAGCCTGGCTTGTGGTAGGGGTCTAGATATGCTTATTGATTAGAACTGACTGAAGGGAGTGATAAGATATTTGTGATGGAACAGGAAAGAGAGGAAAGGGATGGGGTGGGCGTGAGGGCAAGAAGGAAGAAAGGACAAGAGAGAAGGTCAGAGAGGGTGATGACGGCACGGAAAAGGGGCGAAGGAAGTGGCGGGGGGGGGGCCGGGTGGCAGCCAGGTGAGCAGAAATGACGCACAGGACAGACACAGCCGAAGACAGACACACGGACAGTCAGACCCCACACATGAGACCCAGTGTCAGAGGAACATGTAGCTGAGGTTGAGGGGATATGACTAGAGTGTTGGTGGGCGACAGAGACTCCCCCAGCCCCCAAGGGAGTCCATGATCCCCTCAGGTTATTCTGTCCAAGCAATTTCACAGTTCTCGATAGTGAAATCAAAGGAAAATGTTGTTCGTTCTCTGTTCCTTGTTGAGATAAAATTGACATGGGGCATGGTCCTCTTCGTTTCACAGGCTCAATACACTGACCCACTTTTGTATAAATTGAGAAATGACCAGTTGATGTCCCACACCATCCCAGCCTATTTGAAAGTTGCTAAGAGAGTAAATCTTAAGGCAAAAAAAAAAAAAAATCTTCCTGAAAGAAATGTCCCCTGAGATTCTGGGAACCGTTTCTCAGGCAGTGGGGAATTTATCTCCAGGCTTCCTGCCAGCTCTGTGATGGACTCGAGGCCCGGGCTTGGTCCTCAACCTCAGAGAGCCTGGCTGGGGGTTTGGCTGACACTTCTGGCCTCCAGGCTGACAAATGTTGAGCAAGCTCACACTCTTCTTCCTCTCCTGCGCTGTGAAAGGGTCCCCACAGACTTCGGGAGAGGCCTCCCCAAGACCTCTCTAAGATCACTCAGTGGTGAAGGGAGAGGACACTGATGGCTGGCCCCTGTGTTCACTCTCAGCCCTCTGTCCCCTCCCTCCCTCTTTGTCCCAACACCCTGACCCCCACCACACACACACACACACACACACACACACACACACCCATGCACACACATTCACATCTAATTTCTATTCCAAAGAGACAGGACTTTGGCCCTCAGGTCATGAAATATTCAATTCACTTGGACACTTCTTAATTAATCTGAGGTTGGATTCAGGCCATTGCACCTTCCTCGCCGCCCGCCTCCATCAGTCCATCCTGGATCCAATTAGCCAGCCCTGAGCTCTGCCCCAGAGAGAGGCCAGGCACCTCCTCTCTGCCATCCTCCTCGGTGCCTGAAAGACCTAGCAAACAAGGGAAGGTCTGTGCTAGCCCAGAGTCAAAGATGACTTTTGAAGGTGAGAGAAGAAAAATGCAAACGCAAAGCAGCCTCTGTTCAGGCTGCAAATATCCAGATGATTAGCAGGCTGGCTGGATCATCCATGCAGGTGTTCTATCAGCATTCTGAGGTCGTCCTCACCTGACCGTCCTCAGCACCCCACCTCCCATATGGACTCAATTATCACAGGATTCATTTGCACTTGTTGACATTTTGATCTCTTAAAAAAAAAAAAAGTGGGCCTTTCATTGCTATTATGACACCGTGCCAGTGGGATTTGTCTCACAGGTTGAGTCATAAATAAAATGAAACAAATTGATGCACGTAGGACTTTTAGCCCAGAGCCAGGCACATGTGAAGCACTCGGCTGGTCATGCGGATTTTGGTTCATCATGATCATTACCTTAATGATGCCATACTCGTTCTCACCACCTTCATGTTGGAGACAGGCCTGGTTTTCTATGCTGCCTGAAGTGGATCACACAATACTGGGCACTGGGTTTGCCAGGAAGCTGTCCGGCAAACCAGGTTTCCCACAAAGTCTGTGATCCCTGTCATCTCCCCTCTTCCCAAACCCCTTTTCAGTCATCCCACAAATATGGACCAGGCCCTGACTGAATGCCAGGCATCACATAGGAACTGAGGGTTTCCCAGCAGCAAGGCAAAAGGTGAAGCCATGGGGCTTGCCTTCTATGCCCATGGCAAGGCAGATCTCACCACAGTGCTCCGTCAGCTGCTGTCTGCAGGTCCTTCTCTGCAGCAAGTCCTCAGTCCTCCCACTGGCCTATTGCCCTCATTTTACATGTTATGTATATAGAGACTGCAGCCCAGAGAGGTTGATTAATCTGCCTGAAGCCACACAGCAATAAGCAGCAGAGGTGGCATTACAGGCACAGACAGTTTAGACACAAATCTAACCAGCAAGCAATGTTGTCTCCTTCCGTTCATGCTGCCTCTTTCTGTTAGCAAATGTTTTCATTTACAAGTAGATTAAAATATCCTTAAGCGCCATAGAGAAAGGAGCCAGATCAAGAGTTGCCAGGGGCTAGAGAAAGGAGAGTGAGGAGTGACTGCTAATGGGAATGGCGGTCCTATTGGGCTGATAGAAAGGTTCTGGAACTAGGGCCCTCCCTGGTGGCGCAACAGGGTAAAGCACCGCATTATGAAGCTCTCCGAAGCCATTGCAGCATGAGTTCGATCCCTGGCCAGGGAGCTGACCCACATGGCGTGACAGACTTCTCCTGTCTCCCCGCTGTTCCCCTCAGCAGTGTACTTCTTCATTCTGCCTGTTCTGCTCCCCACTCTGTCTCTGCTGAATCCTCTCACCCGCCACATCTAGCCTATATCCCAGTTCTGTAAGCATAGATAAATCTTAAAAAAAAAAAAAATTCTGGAACTAGATTGATTGCACAATACTGTAAATGGAATCAATGCCATTGAGCTCTACATTTTAAAATGGTTAAAATGGAAAAAAGGTTTATGTTATGGAAATTTTGCCAGAAAGAAAATAAAAACATTTTTAATTCTCATGCTCTGATCTATGGGGTTGTCTTGTGTCTTTGTTCCCACAATGTCATTTGTGATTATTGAGAACAGCTCCCCTTTCACAGTCCAGACGGCTCTGGTTCATCTCTGAGCACATGAATCCTAGAGAGTGCTGATTCATGGGTGAAGGTAAAGGTGTGGGGTGTCCAGGTATGGGCTGGACAAGAAAAGTGTCCCCCAGAAGTAGTGAGGTAAGCAGACATCCAAAACAGATGGAGAAGTCAGAATCCAAGCTTGAGTTCTGAGGGGCAAATTGGTGCTAGGAACAGAAAATAGCCCAGACACAGGAATTGAGAGCTCTGGAGCCATTGAGGAAACAGAACACAAGACTAGCAAGAAAATAATAGGATAGTACATTGAACCCCGAAATAGTGCTTGCACACCCCCACACACTGATTTAAGAATTTCTGCAAACGAATATAGTATTCTTTTATCACTGTTGTTACTACTCCCATTCTATAGCTAGGGAACAGAGATGTTAAGTGATTTTCCCAAGGTCACACAGCTAGCGAGTGCTGGCATCTGGATTCTAAGGTGAGTGGTCAAGGGCCTGAGCTTCTGGTCCTTTCTCCAGGGCTGGTGAAGCAAGTGGCCCAGGTTGAGGCTTAAGGATAGAGATGAAGCCAGGACAGGGCCTGGACTCACAAAGGGGCAACTGGCCACCCACACCGAAGTGGAGAAGGCCAGCAGTCAGAAGCAGCATCCGTGGGCCCTCCCTGGTGGTGCAACAGATTAAAGTGCAGTGCTATGAAGCTGTCCACAGATACTGCGGCATGAGTTTGATCCCCAGCCAGAGAGATGACCCACATGGCACAGCGGACCTCTCCTGACCCGCCTGCTGCTCCCCTCAGCAGTGTACTTCATCAATCGGCCTGTTCTGCTCCCCACTCTGTCTCTGGTGAATCCTCTTAAATGCCCCTGTACCCCAGGTCTGTATGCATAGATAAATATTAGGGAAAAAAAGCATCTGTGCTGGACCCTGGTTCTGTAAGTCAGCAGTCATGAAACCTTGGGGAAATGGCCTCTTCTCAATCTGCTTCAGTTTCCTCATCTGAAGTGGGGATAGAATAATTCCTATCCCACAGAGTTGTGGTGAGAATTACAGGACTTGATTTTAATTTCATTGAGTTGAGAACCATAGTCAGCATACAGTCTATAGAAGGTGAAAGCCAAATAAACTCATCAGAGGAAACAGTTGCTGTGTCTTGCATCGTGGAGGGGTTGGAAAAAGTTGGGGGAGCACGCCAGATTGGAGGGGGCTTCTCATGCATTGAGCCTTTAACAAAGGAAACCTGGTTTTGGAGAAAACACACCGGGATCCCAGAAGAACCCCCCAGATTTGTAAACAACCACACTGGGTCTCTTTCTTATGCCCCGAGCAAATCCTGAATCTTGAGAAGTATCTTTACATGAAGGAGTTTAATTTGAGGTGCCACCAAGAGAATCAGAGACTGGGTCACACCCTAATACTCCCCAAAGGCAGAGCACTGAGATTTTGTGGGAAGAGAAGGAATGTGAGGGAAGTTTGCATTTTCAAGTCTTCGAGGTCCCTGGTGGGCTAGGCTGGAGTCTGAGGGTTGACACCCCCAGCAGGGAGTGTTATCAGCCATCAGTAGATGCTTGTCTCTGGTGCCACCATCAATTCAGAGAGGCACAGAGAATTTCATTAGGGTGAAAACAGAGTCTGTTTTTCCAAATCTTCCAGAAATGCAGTTGCACCAAGTTAACAGTTAATCATAACAGAGGGTGTGCAAATCAGTAAGTCAATCCTGGCAGGGCTTGCAAGAGGGTGGTTAGCATTTAACTCTACTTATCCCTAAATTTATAGTCTAGGGGAATTTGTCGTTACAAGATGGAGGAAATCCAGCCACCATGTCAAGTGAAACTACCCAAGTCTTGAGCCACCCGGCCGGCCTATGTACCGGCATTCCTAGCACCTGCTCCCAGACCCCATCTGTCAGGGAGGGAGGGGCTGCTCATGCTGCCTATGTGTTGATATTTAATTAATCTACTCATTTGATCCTTGGGTTCGCTCAGTGCCTCCTCCTCCTTGATGCTCCCTGCAGTTTGAATATAGTCGAATTTCAGCCCTAATTAAAATAGTTGAAACACCAGCAGTCTCCATTAATAAAACATCACAATGAGACTGGAGACTGGATTTCTTTCCTTTTTTTTTTTTTTTTTTTAACTGCCTTTCTCTTAAAAACTCTGAGAGTGGGCAAAATTTGGAGAAGTATCTTTACATGAAGGAATGAATCCTGGTACTAAAAAAGAAAGTTAATAAATTCCTTCTTCAGAGCACAAGAGATTGTGGTGATGGGCCAGGGGTGACGGGGTGGCAGAACTAGGGGACTGCACCAGAGGGGAGGAAACAATTACTGTGCAAAAACAGACGATTATAGAAAAAAATTAATTAAAAAATAAAAATAAAGGGCTTTCCCTGGTTGTGCAACAGATTAAAGCACTGCATTATGAGGCTCTCCGCAGCCACTGCAGCACAAGTTCGATCCCGGCCAGGGAGGTGACCCACATGGCCGGCAGACCTCTCCTGCCCCACCCACTGCTCCCCTCAGCAGTGTATTTCAGTCAATCTGCCTGTTCTGCTCCCCACTCTGTCTCTGGTGAATCCTCTCACCCACTGCACCTCTGGCCTGTACCCCAGTTCTGTATGCATAAATAAACAAATCTTTAAAAAAGAAAGAAAGAATGTTCCACCAACCCTTTGTGCTTTTTGAGGACTCTCGGAATTGTGCCGGGTGGTTGATGGGAAAAGATTCCATCACAAAGCAACTGACTTCCCGCCATGCTGCTCTCTTCACCTGTCTGAAACTGTCCACCCTCTGGTCTGCTCTGCTGCCCTCAAACAAGCTGGAAATCCAGCCAGGTGTTTCCAACAACGGACTTCAGCCCAGAACACCAACCCAAGTGTTTTCACGACAAGGCTGCTTTTTCTTCTGGAGAACAATTCTGGTTGAACTAACTGTCCTCCGTCTAACTCTGTGAGTCAAGTGCAAGGAAAACCCTCCATTAACAGAAGCCCTTCCTATAGCAGCATCCCTGGGCAGTGAGATGGGCACACCATTACTTACTTCCCCTCAATTTGCTGGGGCTTTACATTCAGCCCTGATGGCGGCAAAAGCCAAAGGCTTCCCGCCTTGCTTTCTGGAGCCAGAGTGACTGTTACGTGGAACCGTCTTGTTCAGTTTAGGGTTTGTAGGTCTTGCTGCCAGAAGGTTGGCCAAGTTTAACCAGAGGCTAAGACTGGATCATGAACACAGCAATGGCCTCGCACCGAACCGATGGTGGGTTCCCTGTGCTCATGAATAGCATGGTTCATTTGAGCTGCCTCCCCCTTCATGGATGCTGAGGGGCCTGCCTCCCCCCAGGCCCCATCTGCCAGCCCTCCCCTTTCTAGGAAAAGAGGAGCAGGCTTATTGCATTCTAATACACCGTGCTGGCAGCGGGCGTCAATAGAGGGAGACAGATGTGAGATGAAAACAGGGAGCCCCATATCCATCCCTCACATCCCTCCTTCCTCCTCTTCTCAGCAAATCTACTCAGGACCCCCTAGGGAAGCTGAGAGTTCATGATGAACAGCAGCCATAAGTCAATAAACACAGGCTGAGATTTCAGCCCCTACCACTGCCGTCCTCACCACTGACAAAGTAATCGCATGGCCCCAGACTGGCTTGTGGGGTGGGGGTGGATGTCAGGGAGCTCAGCGAAGCTCTGTGAGCCAGGACGATCTTCTTGCCAAGCAAATTTGACCATGTCAAACAACTCCACCTTGCTTAAACCTCATTGATGGCATACCATTGGTTCTAGGCTAAAGATCAAATCATTTACTATGACTTGCAAGATTCTGCAGGGCTGGCCCTTGCTGACCTCTCTAATCTCTCCTCTCTAATCTCACCACAGCCATGCTGATAGCTTTGCATTCTTTCAGTTGCTTAGGGGGAGCCTCCACAATCCATCAACTATAACCTGCTCACTCATTTGGAACAATCCTGCTTTAATATAGCCTTGCTTGCTTTTTATTATACTTACCACAGCCTACAATTTGATATCTACTTATTTGATGTTTGGATTGAAGTCCTCTCTACCCACTAGCATGTAACACCATGTTTTGCTCAACAGGTTTCTTCAGCTTTAGCAGAATGCCTGGCACAGAAAAGGAGCTCAATGGATATTTGCGAAATGAATGAATGAGTTGCAAAGTGGGGTGCATTCCAAGAGCTGGAATGGAGTTAAAGCGAAGAGTGTATGGAGCAGAGTGGGAAAAGAGGTAAGACAGGTAGCTGGAGAAGATCACAGAACCATCAATATTTAGCACCTGTTGTATGCCACACGCTGTTTTGGCCATTGGGGGTACAGCAGTGAATTAAGTGGACAGTGTCTTGTGCATTTATGAAACTAATAGTTGAGGTCACTCCCCTCCTGTGCTGTAGGGCACCCCCAGAGCAACAGTTATCCTGGAAGTATCTCCCACTGTCATGTTTCTGAGTCAGGCTAAGAAGAAAGGGTGTCCATGTACAAACTCGAAAGCTGCAAATCTCAGCCCTGGACAGGTCAAATTAAGCATTTCCACACTTTCACAAAATAAATCCACTCCACAACCATTGATAAGAAGTGAATTCCTCCGGGTTCAGTGGTGGCACAGGGATGGAGTTAAATGATACAGAGTTGACCCCCCTCAATTTCTCCCTTTAAACAGTCCATCTTTGGCCCCAAGTCCCTCACTCCTACCAGCCACTTCACTAATCTCCTCTTCCCCCTACACTACCTCTTAGAATTCCTTCTGTCCCAAGCAACTCTAAATCCTTCTTTAGTTTGCAAATGTGCCTGATAGTAACCATCACCTGTCCTCAATGCCCTTTGGCTTATGCTGGCACGTAAACACATGGGCCTGTCTAGGAAGTGGAAGTCACCAGTCTACACTGGCGGGAGGGAGTCCCTGTCACTTTGGAACCTCACCCTAAGGATTTGGGCCTTTGCTCCAAAGACCATGTGCAGTGCATGAGGTTGCCACTGGGGGAGTGACCCGCCATAGTCTCCCCACTGCACACAAGACTTGCCTTAGCTGCGGGAAGCTTCCACAGGCAGCTGGAAGTCTCAACCCTGGACAGGTCAAAGCTTCCACAGGCAGCTGGAAATCTCAACCCTGGACAGGTCAAATTAAGTATTTCCAAACATTAGTAAAATAAATCCACTCTACAACCATCCTTCGTTTAGCATTAATTAAAGCTTTGCTCTGGGCCCAGCTGCAGAGAAGCCCGGGGGGGGGGGGTGGCCTAGAAGGAGAGCAGCTGCGGCTTCAAAGAGCCTGCAGGCAGTACTTGGCATGTCAGACCTCCCCCACACAAGCATCTTCCTGCTGGAGGCAAAGCCAGGTCGCCCTGGGAGGAGGCCTGCTGTACACTACACTAAAATGCCCCTGCTTCCCAGCCCAGAAGGAAATGGGTGTTTCCTTGGGAAAAGTCTATAAAGTGGACTCACCCTTAGGATTTCTCCTCTCCGATTTCCTTTCAGGGATGAAGCCTGCTCACCGGCCGGGCCCAGTGACCCAGACAGTTATCTAGAAAAAAAAAACAACAATTATGAAAGTTTCAGTTGCCTATATGCCAGAGACATTTTACGGGGGTGGAGTGGGCAATTGGATCAAAATCCATGCGGAGAGGGAAGCGCACTGGACTATGGTGATGGCACACGCGCGCTTTGGTGACGGGAAGCCCACGGGGATTACAACTGAGATGGAAAAAGGCACAACATGGTGTAAAAATAAACTATTAAATTAATTTTTAAAACGGAAAAAGAAAAAAAAACAGCCAATAGATTTTCATTGAAATTGTTTTTGGAGATTCTTATAGAGTAACAGCAATTTTATAAGTTTATAAGTGAAACCATCCAATAAGGACTGGCTTGTTTTGTCTTGTTAAAAAAAAAAAATCAGTTGCCATTTAATGAGAACTTACCGCGGCAAACTGTTTAACATACACTATTTCAGCTAAGACCACCCTAAGCTGGTGAGATAGTGACTCTATTTGCTTCAGAGCTGGTTCCCTTCTGACTTTTGCTCTGTTTGGCCCAGGAACTGTTCTCACCCGTATAGCCTAAGAGTGTTCCCTACCGTCTCTGCCATCCAGCGATTAGAAAGAAAAAAGGTGAGTGAAGGAACCAAGATTGGGCTCAGACGTCAAACGCATCAATTCACTCAAGTCCTACTGGCCAGAATATTGTCACGTGGCCATACAAAGTTGCAAGGGAAGGTGGGAAATGTAGTCTTTACTACAGGGAGACACGAACTGCACTAAAAACTAGGTCAACTAACTGTTCCTATTGAAAGGAGGTTGTGATCACACCCCTCTCTGCTCCTGACACCCAAGTGTAGGTAGGTTCTGGAAACAAATTTCAAAGAACAACCTGTCACCAAGAACGTAATCCCAGCCCCTTCTCTGCTTTCTCTTGAACATCTGCTTCATCATTCTCTCCCTTCTCAGTTCTGGACACTTTTGCCCTGAGCAAATGGACTGTGGCCACCTCACCATTTCTAGGTTTAGCCTTATAATGGATTCAAACACAACCAGCTCGGCATCAGCGTTTGCTGCCGAGTTAAGCGGATTTGTGATTTAACACTGGGAAAGAAAGCGGTAAGTAAAAACATAATGAAGCTAGGGCATTAGCTTGCAAGAAATAAATGTAAAATTATGTTAATAAGAGGAATGTTAAATGCTCATGCAGATTAAAAGAATGTGTGTGGCAGAGGTATGTTTGAAAATAGATTAATGCTTGGGGTGAGGAGATTGGTTTCATTTTAAATACTGAAGGAAACAACCCACCACAGCAATGCAGAGTTGCAGAGATGCTCCGATCTGTCCCCTCGAAAAAAGCTATCCCCACGGCCCAGCCAGCTGTTCCTGAGTTGAAACTGCCCTCTACAAACATCAGTAACCAAGAAGGAAGAGAACTGTTCTTGCCTTTCAGAGCCTGAGGCTGGTAAATCTGCCAGACACCAGAAGGGACTGGTGTGTATGGACACCTGGTGATTTGGAGTGGGGACAGACTCAAAAATGGGAGAGGAGGTCCCTATGGATCCTCTATGGGGAAGGAGGTAAAAATGGGGGGCCGAGGAAGGGGGAAAGAGAACAGAGATCACTGGTGTGGGGTTGGGGGAGTCCATTGGGGATACATTTCAAATTCCAAACCCTGGAGCACTCTGACTGCCCTTGATCAAAGTGACCAGCTGCTAAGCTAAGCTGACCCCCAAACCCTGTACAGTTCGGTACGCAGCTCCTGAACCCTGAATCCTTGAGTGAAGAATAATTCAGACTTCCTTGAGCCCATGTACATATGTTCAGTTTGGGATCTGTCACACTCTTTCTAGAATAAGTAAGGAGACAGCCCTCTCCTCACCGCCAGGAATCAAATCATTCTCATTGTGGACACAGTGAAGTGGCTGCTGGGCTTTAGAAAACACTGAGCAGAGATGGGCTTAGCCTGCAGGCCACAAGTCAGATGAGCAAATGTTACAGATCCATGACATTCCTTTGCCAGGACAGCCATACCACAGATTAAGCATCTCAAACACAGTTATTTTCTCACAATCCTGTCATCTAGAAAATAAAGAGCCAGTGACAGTGGAGTTGGCTTCAGAGGCCTCATTCTTTGGTTCGCAGACATCTGTCTTCTCCCTGTGTCTTCAAAGGGTCTCCCCTCTATGTGTGTCTATGTCCTAACCTCTTCTTAGAAGGACACTGCTTCTGTTGGACTAGGGTGGCCCTAATGACCTCATTTACCCTTCATGACCTCTTCAAAGTCCCATCTCTAAAGACCATCACTTTCTGATGTTAGGACTGTGAGGTTCAGGACTTCTTCATATGAATTTCAGGAGGATACAGTTCAACCCAGAACACCCACTCTAAGGAACCAAAAAGGCAGCTGCCCTGGTGCCTGCAAATATTAGCCCCTAAAAGAGACTTATTCAGCTCTTTCTCAGCTCCAATTGCAAATCTTGCCAAAGAGGATTCCCAGTTGCTTCCATCTGGGGCAGGTCTCTGTCCCTGATCTGATCAGCTATGCCCAAGAACAAACATGACTGTCAAACAAGCCGGCAACCTTGCAGACACTCCACATCAAAATAAACTCTTCAGTCAGGCATGCAAAATTCTTAACACCTTAACCTCTCCCTCCCAGCCACGTACCAAGTCACAGATTCTACCCTTCATCCATGCTAAATGCACAAGTCCCTAAACCTGTTTCACATCACCAGGTCTTTGCTAGGGATCTTACCTTCACCTGGGAAACTTTTCCATTTGACACCCTTCACCTACCTGACAAGCTCCCCCTTATCTTTATGTTTCAAAGCACAACTAGATAATTTCTTTTGGAAAATCCTTCCTGAATTTCTGCTCCATCAACCTCCTTATTTCACTCTGTACCTTGTATGTAGCCCTTTAATAATATTTAGAACCCAGAAGTAAGCTCTGGGTTCAGGGAAATAGAAAAAAATATCCCTTACCTACCTCCGAAGTCCAACACAGTGCTTGCTTTGTATTAAAAAAAAAAAAAAGTAACAACTTGGAAAATAAAAGAATGATATCTAATGAGCATGTGGGAGTATAGTGATTGTGAATTAAACAAGCCCCTGCCCTTTAGGAGCTTGTGAACGAATGAGGAAGACAAACATATAAAACAAGGGCTAAGGAAATGCAGAGGCATCGTCCATTTAAGCAGGAGACCTGTAGGCTTCTGGAAAGCAGAGACTTATAGTGTAGTTGCACTTAATCACTTAGAGTGATTAAGCACTGGGGGAGTCTTCATAGGTGGGGAGAAGGAAAGAGCAGTAACAAAACATGAGGAAAGGTTTTAACAGCCAGAGAGACAGCGGGTGAGGACACCATCCCCATGTCTGGTCGAGTGGTCCACCACAACTGAGCTTTTCAACCAATCTCAGGAATAAGCTCGAGAGAATTCTTTGAGATTGTTGCTCATGGAGCCACCCCCTATTCAGGACAACCACCCAGCGTTTCTCTCCCATCATAGATTTTCTTGGGGTTGAAGACAGTCTTGGGTCTCAACAAGCAAGGCTTTGGGAGTGGAAGTCTTCACTGGCCTCCTCCACAAGCCCCCCCAAATAACGGTGAGGGCAGGTGACCCACTGGAGCCTGGAATGAGTCACTTGCATCCCACCAACAGCCCCCACCCAGCAGAGCTTGATCTAGACCTCTCTGCTCCCCCTCTGCTCTGACAGTTGGAGAGGCTACCACAGGTGCTCATGTGAGCAAAGGTGCTGATGACTCTGGAGGATTATGGTGAAGACTACAGCTAACTCACGTTAACAGCGTTGAATGACTTCTAACAGGCACACAGCTAAGAGTGCCTAGTACAATTAAGTTTTACCTAAATATGCGTTTGTCTTACTTTTCCTCAAACTACAAGTTCCTGAAGAAGATTCATCTCCATACCTTCCATTATATATTGATGTGCATTAAGTGTTCATTGAATCAATGACTGCCTAGAATCCTAGAGTTTTCAGACAGAGAATAACTAAGAAACCAGATATTCAATCTCCCACTTTACACATGGAGGTCTCAGACTCCTGACTCATGCAATCTTAGCTGTTGCTTAGCCTTTCTGGCCCAATTTCCTGATCGGTAAAAATGGAGTAGCTATTTATTGGATTGTCATGGGGCTTAAGAGGGTAAATACATAGGAAGCATTAAGGCCTGTGTCTCACACATGAAAACCATCAATAAATGTTGGTTACTACGCCCAATGGGTGGCGCAGCGGGTTAAAGCACTAAGAAGCTAAAGCCACTGCAGCACGAGTTCGATCCCCGCCCTGGTGGTGACCCACATGGTGCGGCAGACCTCTCCTGACCCATCCGCTGCTCCCCTCAGCAGTGTACCTCATCCATCTGCCTGTTCTGCTCCCTGCTCTGTCTCTGGTCAAGCCTCTCACCACCCCTGCACCTCTGGCCTGCACCCCAGTTCTGTATGCATAAATAATCTTTAAAAATAAATGTTGGTTACCATCGTCAGATGATAGAGACAGGCCCAAGGCCACATAGGCAGTTCCAGCCAGAGGCTGGAGCCTAGTATTCCCATCTCCCAGTGAGCACTTTACCCTTCGCACTGCTCTGCTTCATAGGACCAAGTGCCCCTTATTCTAACTCCTGGGCGTGGAATTCACATGGTGCTCCCATGGCCTCCCAGGGCTCAATTGAGACTTCATTCCTAAGGAGAACTGTCTAGCCAGCCCAATACTCATTCAAACTCAGGTCTTGGCAAGCTTATGGTTTCACAATTTCCAAGCATCTTCCTTGTTTGCAACATCCCAAATATACTGAACCACTTGCTCTTCAGTTACATAAACATAAATCATCCTGTCTCAGCCAGAGCAGATTCTGGCCCACCCCCACCCCTGGGAACAATGGGCATAATTTGGAGACAGCTTTAGTTGTCACAGTTGGGGTGTCAGGTGTTATTGGCATCCAGCAGGTAGAGGTCAGGATTGTTGCTCAACAGCCCCTGATGCACAGGACAGCACCTGAAACAAAGGAGGGTTCAATGCAAGCTACCACTGAGCTGCTACTGAGAGACTACAAGGGAGCTGGATATAGATATACGTGTATTCAGATGCAAATGTTGTATCACGTGGCTTGACACGTTAGCAGCAGGTTGTGGCGCAAACGGTAGCTTTGATACTGAAGATACCAGAGTTCCAATGCCACTTCTGCCACTTATGAGCTGTGTGACCTTGGAGACGATATTTAACTCCTCTGAGCTCAGTTTCCTCCTTAGCTGGAGGCAACTATGCTGTGGTGAAGCTTATTGATGATCCCCAGAAAGCACCTGGCAGGGAACTAAAGCATAGTGGGGAGGTAGGAAGTGGCACCCATTATTATTCACCCCATAGTTTTTGTAAGTAAATGTGGGTATTTGAAAAGGCTGGTTTGGATGAGCCAGAGTTGGCTGACAGGAGAGAGATTAATGGATGTTGATGGTTGGCTTAGGGCCAAGGAAGGCTCGAAGCCAAAGTTGAGAGCCAAGCCCAAGTGAACAAGAGGGGGGGCGGCTGAGAGTGGAGCGAAGAGCCAACACAGGTATAGAAAGTTTACCTGCATTTACTGACCAGGCTCTATGTAAGCCTCTTACAGATATCATTAATTCATTCAACAAAAATTGAGGAAGTGCTATGAAGTAAGCATTATGTACTAGGCATTATACTAACATCATTCATTTGTTCTTTATTTATTCTGGCATCATTCACTCAGACTTTATGATATCTTACACACTCTGCGCCCTCCCCCACTCAATAATCCATTCACTCATTAATTCGTTATTTAATTAACTCCTGCAGCAACTGTTAGAAGGACCTATGACACTAGCAAAGCTGCTGATGAAAACAAAGTCCCAGAAGAGGGAAGAGGGGGTCACCAATGGCCCTTCATGGAGCATGGGGAACTACAAGGGAAAGAGACGCAGGGCTTTATGGACTCACGGTGCAGCCTGCTTTGTGCTCCACACACTGTGAAGAGAAGACCCCAGAGGGCCAAGCCTCATTTTCCCAAGGCCCCCAGGTGCTCAATGAAATAGACACGCATGATAACGTCTGTGATCAGAATTAGAATGGGAAGGCAATTTTCTAGGGTTTGGTTGCAGAAAACATAATCCACTTCAGCTGGTTCAGTTCCAAATCTTTAGACTTTAGGCTTTAGACTTTGTGCACTTTAGGATCATTGGAAAACTGAAGAAACAGCTTCTCGATGAAGCTCTAGGAGTGACTTCTAGCATCAGCACCACAGAAGGGACCGCTGCTTCTACCATATGGAAGAAGTTGCCTGCAAGGGAAGAATCTGTGGGCTCTGGGTCCACTGGGAGTTGTGCCAGCACAGAGCCTGCCTGCATCACCTTGCTCCCCGCTTCCCTCACTTCGGAATCCAAGTATCAAGCAAGTGTGTCTGATTTCCAGAAACCATCTCTAGCTGATGTGGTTTCTATCTTTCTGGGAAGAAAAACATCTTAGAAGGAAGCTGGAACCAAGGTGGATTGAGTCAACCCACAGTTCTCACCAGAGGTGAATTTCGTTGCAAATCTGTGATGAACAAGCCAAGTTGAGCCCAGCCAGTGTGTCCATCAGCCTCCACTGTTTTACAGATGATACCCCAGGCTCTCCCTTTAAAAGGCTGGCAGAGTTCCAGCTTGCTAGGGACCCATTCATTCTGCCTCAGAACTTCTGTGGCACCTTGGGAGTCTCACTTAGCAGTGGCAGGACAGATCGTGTCCTTCAGCCAAGCACACGGGGAACACAGCTGGTCCCCCACTCCATGAGCACTGCATGGCTTCTTTCAGTATCCATCCCCATTCTTGCATCTGACCCAGGCAAGGGGGACCCTGGAGAGGCGGTGTGAGGACACGCTCACACACACTCGTGCACACAAAACCCTGTCAGGTGGAAAAGCCCTCTCACCAGCCCTGCCTCTGGGCCCCACCTGCACTCAGCCTCCTGGCTTCCCTGGAGGTCGAGTTTGTTTTCAGGTCACCTGCTCACTCCCTCCTTAGCTGTGCCCTGCCTATCCCTCAATCACAACTGAATTTTCCTTCAGCTTGGCTGCTTTGATGGACACCCTCATCATCGACCTTGAGAGTGTTTGTGATGAAAAAGGTTTGGGACTTGAAGCCTGGCCATTTAGACTGGCTCTACCTTGCTGGCAAGTGATGCTGGCCCAGTTTCCTGGTCTGTGAATTAGGCACTGCAAAGCCTCAGCACTGGCGTGAAGATCCAATGGAAAGTCCATGTACTATCGCGACTGCAGCATCTACCATATAAAAAAAATGCTAGAGAAGTAAAATTCCTTTCACTTGCCCCCCTCACCACAAGGAGTGCTTTTCTCATCTGAAATTAAGTAATTACCATGATCAAGTTTCTTTTTTTCAGTTTCCCAGATGATGTTGAGCAGAAACCAGATAAGCAGCACTTGTTTAGAATTTCTTGCATTTTTAGCAACTCTAAGAATAACCTTCGCAAGCACAAATAATGCACATTTGATTTTTCCCTATGCTTACTCTCAGAGAGTATGATGTTGTTATGCAATTCGTTGCTTCTCAGTTTCTTTGTTTTATATACTTTCTTGCTGCCCCTCTTAAAACATTGTCTTTAAATTTTCACAGTGGCGATGTGTTGTTCCCGTCACTCAGCAACGCCAGGACTCTTACCAGTTATCTTTGTGGTGTTCCTTCACAGGTATTACTTCCTTAAGAAGACTTTTGGGTTGTCATAGTAACCAAGGGGGGACTATTAGCAGTCACAAGAGTCAACTGCAAAACAATGCAATGTACAGGATTTGTCCAGCGCCCCAAATCAGAGTAACATTGAGAAATACTAGATAAATGAAAGCTTGCAGAGAAATTCCAAGGAACTGGGGACAATTTGCATCCAAAGCAACTTTTCAGTTAACAAAAGTTACCTCAGATGTGTAGCAGATTTGCACCGACTATGGATGTAGCTCTTATTCAATGAACAAAATGGGCAAGAAGTTTCACAACAGCTTATTCTCTCAATGGTTCTTGATTCCCAGCTTTATCCCAGCGACTGGTTGAGAACTTCAACTCTGCTCATTATTTGTGACTCTGCTCACTCTTTAGGGTTAGAAGAAAGCTTCCAAGTTCTTAGAAGGGGAAGAACATTCTGGGAATCATATCACTCTGGGGTCGGGTGGCTCTCCCTTAACATGTCTTGGTTGGCCATGGAAAGGCCAGAGGATGTTGGAAGCCCTAAGTGTGCCTGCATGGGCATTCCCCAGGGCCCACCCTGAGATCTTGACACCCAACACATTGTGAACATCCCCAGTCACAGGTTCCACTCCCAGAATTCACTCCCCTTCCTAGATCTGGGGTTCACATTTGTCTTCTCAAACCTTCTCTCAGTGACTCCACCCCTCTGAAGAGCTTGAGTCCCCAACTTCTCTTTTCTAGGACACATTTAGTATCATCTCCCTAGTAAACGCCCAAATAAAGTCACAGAAGGGGTGTTCCTTCCAAGCGAAGGCACACAAAAGAGGGACTTCTTGGAGAACACTTGATTTCATCTGTTCTTAGATGGACAACGTTTCCTGCCTTTTCGCATCTCTGCTCTCCTGGAGCACCCCACCACAGCTGTTGGTCCTCACGGTCAGGCTGTAAGTGCCACTTCCAGTGCACACCCCAACTTGGTTGTTACTCCCGGTGGCATGACAAGGCACCTACACCTTGACCTTTTGGTCAACAAAGCATGAGGGACCATCCGAGAGAATGCCTCTTGACTGTGTTCTGAAATTTTTTCACTGCAACATTCTGATAATACCAAGCAAATTTGTAGAATTGGGTCAGAGGCTTGAAAGAAAAGCCAAGGGGCAATGATGGAGCATTCGAGAAATGCCACATCGCCAACACTCTGCGCAGCATGGAAATTATGTTGTCTGGGAAAGCACAGCCCCAGTGACCGCAGATCACTGAGTTGGAAAGGGGTCCAGAGCCCGGTGGCACAGGGGGGTGGAGGCTTGCACTGTGAAGCTAAGCCGTGGCCGCTTCAGAGAGAGTTTGATCTCTGCCCCGGAGGTAACTCACATGGTGCAGCAGACCCTTCCCATCTCCCTACTGCCCCCCTCAGCAGTGTACTTTGTCAGCCTGCCTGTTCTGCTCCCCGCTCTGTCTCTGGTGGACCCTCTCACCACTCCTGCACTTCTGGCCTGTACCCCAGTTGTGTATGCATAAATAATTTTTGTTTTTTAAAATATGGAGAGGGTCCATAAGCGTCACACAGTGACCATGAAGAGGCTTGAGAACTACCCTAAGCCTGGAGCAAAGTAGGTTCTCAATAAATATTGTTGAAGAAATGAGTGAATTTTAGAATCTAAAATTTCAATAAAGGTACATTACAAGAGCCTATGGAAAAGCACATTCTGTAATCTAGTCTGAGGGGAGATCATGGAGGGCTCCCTAGAGGGAGCAATACCCAAGTTGAGTCTTTGCAAGAGGCGATACAGACAAAGCAGGATCAGGAGAGAGGCATGAAACAATTATTTGGGATTCCAAGAAGATATTTCTTTGTGATTCTAGAATGCTCCTCAGCCAAACTCGCCGCATCTTTTCTGTATGAGGAGGCACTAGGTTGAACCAGAGCAGTATCAGGCTGAACCACAATATATACATATATATATAAAAGAGGCTCCCGAGCCTGGAGGTGGAAAGAATCTGACCCAAAGCATTCAAAAGAGTAAGTCGATTCCAAGGAACATGTGGAGCTTTAAATAAAAAGGTGTTACTCTGAACATTATTTCAGAGAAAGGCAATCAGAGCAGTGAGAAACTAAATAATGATCAGATCTATAAGCAAATGAGTTTTTCTCCAGTTTGAAAGTGCTTGTGTTATTACCTGGATAGCTATTGTTTAAGAGGTTACGTTGCCATAGAACTTTTTGTAATTCATCAAAATTCATAGGATGTGGAGGGCCAAAGAAAATGAGTAAGTGGCAGGGTTATTACTTGAAGTTCAATTCAATAAATATAATTTATTTTTCTATAGAGTCCTTTATACAAAATATTGCCAGCGGCTTTACGGTCCAACAAGACCGAGTTGGAATGACTTAAGTGATTTGCTTTCACACCAAATGGACTTTCATGAACATTTTGACTCCCCTCAAATGCAGTAAACGCAGTGATCTACCGCTCTTCCCGACATCATTTCTGTCACCACCATTATCTTTTCTCGCTTCAGCTCTCTCACATTGCTCGGGAATGACATAAAGTGATAATTGCTACAGTATTTCCCTCACAGAGGGGACTGCGTTTGCTTCTTTTCAGCTGATCACTGCAGAAGGGCCTTTCACAGGATGCTGGGATGTTGCAAGAGGAAAGGAAAACTGACAAGCACATCACCAAAGGACAGTGCACAAGAGTCACTCCTCTGTCAAGTCCAACCGCAGCGGTCACACCTCGAGGGCAGACCGCCCCTGAGGCCCCAAGCATGCAAATGTGAACCAGATACAGTCTTGTCACCAGGGCCTTACCTCATCTCCTAGGACATTCAGATAAACAGTCATGGAAAAGCAATTACATCTTTGCTGCCATTTTTGCTAAAAAATGCCAAAGGAAAAGGCCTTCATGGTACACAGCAAAGCTCAACTCCTTTCTCCAGCTTGTCTCTTTTCCTTCACTCCGTGCTCCCTAAAACTCCCTCCTAAGTTGTGCTTTGGCAGTCTCTCTACTTTTCTACCCCCCTTGAAGCCTTCCCCCCTCCCCTGCTTTTCAGGCTCAGCTCTCTGGTTTCTTCCTGTCTCTTCTAGCATTACCCAGATACCGTATGAGAAAAGAACGGGTAAGTGGGCCTGGGGCAGAAACAGATCGCAAAGATTTATGACCTAATATATTTTCTCTTATGACCTGTCATAGACTCTCCCTTCAAGGAGTACCCATTCTGATGACAGTTGTGCTTTTAGTTAAACCTAGAGTGTAAAATATTATGTTTTCACCAAGACGTCCTGTTTGTTTTTAAATTAGCCTCAGAATTGGGCTACTAAAGAATGATGTATAATTTAACAACAGCAAAGAAGATTTAATTACCTCAAATGTGCTCCTTGCTTGTGAGTGTGGAGAAAATCCTGGAGAAAATGAACCAGGCTTTGTCCTAATTCCCTTAAACCAATGGCCAGTTCTTGAAAAATAAACCTAGGAGTTAAGCCAACAACCTTTTTAAATTGCACAGAACATAAACTTGATAATTCTTAAGAGTGCATCCATCACCCCCAGTGATGCCAGAAATGTTCACCTTCTCACACTGAGTCCCTGGAGATATCGAACTTCCCCCCATGGCCCCTGGAAGCAACCACTCTACTTTCTGTCTCTAGGTATCTCTTAAGAGGAATCAAATAGGTTTTCGTTTTTTTGTGATGGTTTATTTCACCTAGCAGAATGCCCTAAAGATTGATCCAATCTGTGTCAGGATTCTATTCCTTTTTAAGGCTGAGGAACATTCCACTCTGTGGATAGACCACATTTTGTTTATCCCATCATCCCTTGACGGACAGACACTTGGGTTGCATCCACCTCTTGGCTCTCGAGAACAGCACTGGCGTGAACTTGAACGTATCCAAGCCACCATTTTTGTCCAAAGCAAAAGTCTGGAATCTGTTTTATTCCTGCTCAATTTTTTTTATGGGATAGAAAATGAGCAGCCCTGAACACCGAGTGTTCCAACTCCTTGCTCATCATTGAAGTAGAAGCTTGGTGGGCATTCACCAAACCACCTCTGTTCTCTAAGAACTGCCTCATCAGCAAAGGTCAGGGGGCTACAGAGCTTTCCAGGGGCAGCCCAGCCATTGATGAGTCAATCAGCTCCTTCCTGTCTCAAAACTGAAGTTGGAATTCATGGAAAGGCTTGGTGGTATGTGAATTAGGAACCAGGTGGCCACGGGTGGGTCAGTGTATCTGCTCATAGAGGTGGAACGCAGAGAAATCAGCCCCTAAGAAAAAGGAGTAAAGCCCAAAGACAGACAGAAGGAGACTCAGTGGCCTCAGCCCAGCAGAGAAAGTCCTACTCCCGAAGAGAAGACAGGGACCAAAATAGGGAGTCTGCCCTTGAGTATGCTTTGAGTTGGAGACACTGACAGGGAAATCTTGCCAGCCATATGTACAGAGGTCCATGCATTTCTGGTCCTGGAATGCTGCATTTTTTATTCCTGGGTCCATGAGATGCTTATGTTCCGCCCCCAAAACTTCCCATTTTGCTCAAGTTATTCTCAGTGATTTCTGTTCTCTGAAATGCAATGTGTCAAGATAATCTATTGAGATATTAATTTTTGCCTTGTTTTCTCTGCTAGAGGAGAGAAAGGTGGAAAGGTAAGTTTTTTTGTTTGTTTGTTAGTTTGTTTGTTTGTTTTTCCTTTGTCCCCACTTGCTGAAAGAACAGGCGCTTTTCGGTTTTCTTTATTTCTAAAATTGTGCTGCCCAACGTGGCGGCCAGCAGCTTCTTGTGGCCGTGGAGTGCGCCATTGTGGTTAGCCAGATTGACATGGGCTCTAAGTTTAAAATACACACTGGATGTCAGTGACTCGTACTGAAAGCCAATGTGAAATATCCCACTAGTTATGTCATATTGATTACCGGCTCAAATGCAGATATTGTGAATATGTGGAGTTAAATAAAATATATTAGGAAAATCAAGTTAGTCCATTTGTGTTACTCCTATCATAGGACAACAAGAGCATTTTAAATTACCTACATGCCTAAACTATTGTTCTGGTCTGGGCCAGTCAAAGAGGAGGGGAGTAGCCAGAGCTGCTTTGAATTCTGGGAATCCTCAGGACGCCCCCCCCCCCCATATCTTTAGTGAGCAGGTCAAACTAAGCATGGAACTGAACTAGACTTGCAGCTGAGTGGGGAGAGAAGGGCTGGGGTGTGAAAGCAGGTGGGAATAGCATGGCCCTGGGAGAAAAGGGAGACTAAGAGGGAAGAGAGAAGCCGAATCTATGGACACTGGAGAGCTATGCTCTGTCCTTGCAGTTCCCCCAGAAGGCAACGCTGTGATGGGATGATGCTTGTATCCTGGGAGCAAACACTAAGATGGTGATTTTGAGGGCCCTGGGGAAGGCTGTGTGTCTGAGCCTTAGCTCAGACGAGCCACGGAGGGGTGCACCTCTCGTAGGCCATTTGTAGCCACATGGCTGGAGCTAGAAGGGATAATGTTTAGTGAAATAAGAGGGAAAAGAAAAATATCAGATGGTTTCACTTATAGGAGGAATCTAGGGGGACCAATAAAGGATCAGAGCACCAGTAGTAGCGATTTAAAAAAACACAGCACAACACAACAAAAATAAACAACTATAAATCAGAGACATTCTGCAGGGGAAGGGGAGGGAGAGGGATTGAGACGGGGGCAGGAAGGGATTACAGTGACAGTGCACAGGTGACTGGTGGAAATTCTGTGAGGTCTACACCTGAGACAAGTGAGGAACACTGGGGGGAAAAATCAACAATGAACAATGAGGAAAATATACATAAATAAAAGTTTTAAGTAGACAGGCCCTTGCTGGCAACAGAATAAGCTCCCAGGATTTGATCCAGTCCCATGGGGTGGGATGAGGGAGGCAGCCCGTTGATGACAGACATTGCACATCTCATCAGCCATGTGGGCGGGGGGCGCGCACACCCCCTTCATTTGATTAAACAAATAAAGAAATATGAAGTGTTCTGCGCCCTAGCAGAGTGGAGCAAATTTATGCCTGTTTCAAAAATTATCTTTGGCTAAGACCGTCATGCCCCTGCAGGTCTTCGAACATTTTTTCGGGGGCCTCTGAAGCTTAAGGACCATGGGATTCTATGCACACGGCTGGCTGCAAGATTTCTCCCTCACTGCCTCCAGCCCAAAGCAGCAGGGTCCATATGCTTTCCAGTTGGATACATCTGCTCAGCAACATACTCAGAACTTCCAGGGACCAGAGCCAAGAGGATTCCTAACAATGCCTGTACCGCCATCCTGAAATCTCTGCACAGGAAAAGCTCCAGAAGAGTAATACAGTTGGCTCCCTTGCTCTCATGCTAAGAAGCCAAAGTCTGAATGACGGTAAGTAGGACCTGCCCAAGGGCATGCAGGTAGTGGCCAGAGCCATAACTAGAGGACATCCCTGTTTAACTCTCCTGGGCATCTTCAATGTCCCTACAGCTGGGTCCTCACCACTGCAACTTCCCATCTTTCTCTTCCCAAGTCACACAGTTATCACAATTCCAGGCAGACCCTTCTAGCCAGATGACACATGGATACTCACTCTAAGACATTAACTCTACAGGGAGGAACTGTCTACCAGAACGATGTGCGCATAGATAGTGCTATGAAATTAAGCTATGATTGAGCGCAGTTGCTGTAGCTACGATCATGCAGAACCCAAAGAAGGTGGGTTAAATGAGAAGGTCACTGTCATCTAGTGCAACTGCCCAGATGGAAGCAGTTGTAGGGCCGGACAGAGACCCCGGGGCCCAGGGTCTCCCCATTTTGTTGCTCTTCCCTCTACAGAGGGCTTACCCTTGAGTGGGTGCTCCAAGGTGACTTGTCCCCACACCTGCATTCCAGTCAGTGGGAATAGGGCAAAGGAGAAATGGAGAGAGCACAACCCTGGCTTTAGAGGCACGATGCAGAGATTACTCCTGCAACTCTGTTCATGCCCCGTTGGTGAGAACTTCGTAAGGAACAGTCACGCCTGCCAGGGAGATTGGTATACAGTCCTTGTTCTATCTAAGAAGGCACCTACCTGAAATAAAGGACGTGGGGAGACAAGTAGCATTCTTTTTGCAGACACACCGGGAGAGCCGCGCTGGTACCCTATTCACACATAAACGCACAGACTCAAATAAGCATACGCTGGTGAATAACGCATGCGCAATACGCAGACTCATGTAGCTAAGCCGCCTCTCCCTCAAACGCACGTGTACCCCAACCCGGTGCATACTGGCACATCCATGCAAGCATTAGCTCATTTCCACAAAGTGCGCACGTGGCAATGTGGCCACATCACTGACACACGTACACATGTGTACGTACCTGGAGACAGCCTACAACACCTGTCATTCTGCTTTGCACTCTCGTGGGAATCACATCCCAGTCTTCGCATGGCCGCACTCAACCGGATGATCCAGTTGGTGGGTAGGACATGCTTTTTTCCCTATATTGGAGGACCTTTAGGACAAGGTGTGAGATCCAACAAAACGAGAGATCACCGAGCACCTGTGGATTCTCCACAAGCTCCGCGGTAGCTGCATCTCACTTTGCTGTTAGCAGTCTTCACCCTGCATGTTTGAGGCCACCCAGCACATCAGAAGGACATCTGTGTAAGGTGCTAGCACCCACATTAAAAGGACTTCTAAGGCCAAGTGCAATGAGGAGATAAGAAACAAGGCCAAGATAAGGTAAAAACCCAAGCAGTCACCGCATATTGCCTGACACACAGTGACTGCTCAATGAATACAAGGTGGGGGTGGATGGAGGTGTGTGGATGAACGGATAGATGGGTGGACAGGTGGAAGGATGGATGATAGGTGGAGGGGATGGATGTATGGGTGGATGGATGGATGCATGGATTGGTGGACAGATGGATGGATGGATGCATGCATGCATGGGTGGATGGATGGATGCATGGATGGGTGGATGGATGGATGGATGATGGATGGATGAATGGATGCATGGGTGGACGGATGGATGGATAGATGGATAGATAGATGGATGGATGATTGATGATGGATGGATGGGTGGGCAGATGTATGGATGGATGGATGGATGGACAGATGGACGGATCCATGTATGTAGAGGTGGACAGACAGATGGACAGACAGATGGATGGCTGGACGAATGGGCAGGTTGCATGAACATTGCCCTCACTTCCCTCCTATAACTCAAACTCTGGCATAGCAGGAGGCATATCGTAGTCACTCAGACAGTTAAGCCAGCTGATGGCTGATTAGATGGCTGAAGAGTGACTTCAAAACTTTGCCCATCCTTTTTGGAAAATGAGTGCTTGCCCCAAGCAACATCTCAGATTAATCAAAATAAGTTATGAGCGGACAAAAGTAGCCGTTAAGGGTATTTAATATTCTCCAGGCTGAACTGTTGCACATGCAGTCACAGGTAATTCTCAAAAGTAGCCCATGAGGCAGGAGCTATTATTATCTTTCCCATTTTACAGTTGATAAGCCCAGGACACAGAGAGATTAAGTGGCCAAGGTCACCTGGCCCAAAGTCACCTGCTCAGGCTAATGACAGAGAGCAAGGGTTTGAAGCCGGCTGGCCAGCTCCTGGCGTAACCCTGCGTCTTCCAGACGCTGTCCCCCACAGCTCACTGCAGAAGGCCATTTACAGAGCAGGGGGAGATGGCGCTGTGTGGCATCTCTGGGGCCCACACTTCCACACCTCCCATGACACCGTGTGAACCCCCGAGAGCCCCGTGATGTGAAAACCACTACCCTGTGGAAACTCCGGGGCTCTTTCTATGAGGTCTCCCCACCACCAGAAACAGAGATGGAGTTGTGCCCCTCACCACGAGGGAACAAAAGGAAGGGAGCGACCAGATGAAGAGAACCCGGAGGGAGCTGGCGGTTCTGCCTCACCGTTCTGAGCTTCAGTTTCCCCAGCTGTGAAATGGGCAAAATGGCGACTTCTTAGGGTGATGTTGGGACAAAATGAAAGAAGGGAGGTGCTCGGCTCTGCGTGGCTGCATGCTGCATGTGCCGGGTAAACGTCACCTGGTGAGCCCTCACTGGTGATGCAACGGGTTAAAGCGCAGCCCTACAAAGCTAGCTTCTAGCCACAGCAGCTTCAGCTGGAGTTCGATCCCCATCAGGGAGTGACCCACATGGCGCGGCAGACCTCTCCTGTCTCGCCGGCTGCTCCTCTCAGCTGTGTATTTCATCAGTCTGCCTGTTCTGCTCCCCACTCTGTCTCTGGTGAATCCTTTCACCCCCTGCACCCCAGTTCTTCTATGTAAAATAAAATCTTTTAAAACAGCAGTAATACATTATAAAAATTAAAAAAATAAAAGGTCAGCGGGTGGCAGGAGCAAGTCTCAAATATCCTGACTTTCTGGACCTGTAGGTGACACCTCCTTTTCTAGAAAGAAACCTGAAAGAAGGATCTGCCGGGGAACGCCATTATGCCCTCACTAGCTGAGTGGCCCTGGGTGAGCCACGCCACCCCTCTGAGTCTCCACATCCACTTCAATGTGGAGGACGCGTCCTAACTGTTGTGAGGGTGAAGGCAGGTGAAGGCAGGCAGTGAAGACTACCCAAGCGTGCCTGTCCTGTGGCCTGGGCTTGGGGATGTGGAGAGAGAGCTGGCAGCCTCCAACCTACCCATAGATGTTTCTTAGAACAAAGACGTCCAGGCCACTTCTCACCCCTGGTTTACCATTCCTGCCCACCAGGCTGGGCGCCCTGACTTCTGCTCCTCCGCTAGCAACTCTTCCCTTATTTATCTGTCTCTAGACAACCAGGGGAGAGAAGAGGCTGGGCCTTGCCTCAATTAGGCAGCCCGTGCACAGACCAAAAATGATTGAGGTGCTGGATGAACTGTCCTCTGACTCCCACCTCACACCCTTGACCCAGAGCAATAGGAGAAACCACCACTGCTGCAGCATCAGCGCCTTCATGGGGAAAGATGAGCCACTGACATGTGAGGGGAGACTTTTCAGAGCCAGTAAGATGATTTACTAGCCCGCTGTGCCAGCTAAATAATGCCCGGCTGTCCTCATGACACCTCCATCATCTTCTGAAAAGGAGCTGAGAGCCAGGCAGCCCCAGCAACATCCATAATGGCGAGAGGTAATTAGCTGTCACATCTGCTATTGTCCCTGCCATGAGCCTGAGTGTCTCTCTCTTCCTCGGCTTTCTCACTCTGCAGCTATGTTTGTGGGGGGAGGGATGGCAGTTGGAGTGAAGCCCTCAGCTTGACATTTGTGACGTACACAAGAGCAAACCGCCACGCAGAGCACTCTCCAGGCCCTTGGCAAGGACCATCTCCTGGAATCCTCCCAACACCCCCAGGAGGTAGGTACCTTCCCTAGACCCACCTACAGATGTGTAAACTGAGGCCAGAGACGGGCTC
Source organism: Condylura cristata (assembly GCF_000260355.1). Lineage (NCBI taxonomy): Eukaryota > Metazoa > Chordata > Mammalia > Eulipotyphla > Talpidae > Condylura > Condylura cristata. The sequence goes on from NW_004567133.1 coordinate 10,383,755, forward strand.
CTTCCCACCCAGGGGCAAACGGCAAGAGTAGAAACCGACTTTGCACCTGGATGTCTGGCTCAGAACTCAAGCTCTCTAGGGCTGCTCGGTGCCTTGGTGCCAAGAGGTCACTGCCAGGACCCAGCCTCAGAGCCCGAGCTCCCTGTGGTACTAAGGTCCCATCTGGCCAACAGACATTTACTCTACCTGGCCCTTTGACAGACACAGTCCAACGACCTGTGCTGGGCCTGGCTAGTGCTGATATGGCTGAGGTGGGTGATTCCGACCAGGGCCCTGCACAGCAGACTGGTCAGGAGGGCAGACATGGGTACAGCTGGCCAGGCCATCACAACCCTGGGCAGGGTGGTTACTCAGAAAACCAACCAACCTCCCCACCCCCAACTTTCAGTGAGGATACAACTTCTCTCATCTCATCACACGAATGAGGGAAGTGAGCTGCAACCGTTCAGTGATTTGCCCAAGTTCACAGAGACAAAAACCGGGCAGCGTGGCCATGGAAGCCATACCTCAGGCCTCCCACCCACGCCACGCAGGGCGGGAGAGCAGGCCCTGCGGCCTCAGGCCCCGGCGCCAGGACACGCACAGGGACGCAGGTGTGGCCGCCGATTCTGCCTCAAAGGCTCGGAAAGCGGGCCAAAGGGAGGCCTGGAGGAGAAGGTGGGCCAGGGGGCTCAAGAGCCAGGCCAAGAGCAGGTTCAGGAGGCACTGGGTGACTGAAATTTAAGGAAGACAAGGGAGACAAAGCAAGTCAGAAAGAAAGACAAATATGGATACTTTCACATAGGAGTACAACAAGGAATCAGAGGGGTGGATTCTAAGGCAAGATGATGATGAACTCACAGACAGTGATCCCTGAAGGGATGTTTCTGACAGGGAAGCAGGGGAGAGAAAGGGTCAAGAAAGGGAAGGAGACAGGGAGAGAGGTGAAGCCCGAGAAAAACAAAGGAGAGAAGAAGGGGTGGGGGGGAAGAAAGAGGGAAGAAGAGAAAGAGGGAAAGGACGTGCCAGGCGTGTTCCTAAGTCCAGGCCCCCCTCCCACCCACGGCCCCCACACCCAGATGCTATGACGGCTCCAGCCACGGGACCAGCCACGCCCGAGCACACGAGAATCGTGAGAATGAAATTCTCATTCCCCTGGTAACATTATAGGCAGGGCCCCTGCCTGACACCCCGACACTTGCTAGCCAGCCTTTCTAGAGACTGGCCTTGGGGTCACAGTCCAAGTGTTTGTGTGTGTGTGTGTGTGTTTGACTTTTATTTTTCCCCTTTGGCCCTTTCTCTCCCCTGCCTCCCTCTCAGAAACGTCCCTTCAGGGATCACAGTCCGCTAGTTCACCATCATCTTGCCTTAGAACTCACCCCTTTGCTTCCTTGTTTTACTTCTATGTGAAAGCATCCCATATGGATCTCTCTTTCTGACTTGCTTTGCTTCAGCTAGTTCCCTGAGCTCCTTCCACTTTTCTCTACAACGAAGCAATTCATCCTGCCTTTCAGCTGCATAGTATTCCATTGTGGGAATGGTCCTCGCTGGTCAGCCTGCTCTCCCTGGGTCCCAACCCCAGCTATTATAGATGGTGCTGCGGCTTCACCTTGGTGGGCCACGGTAAATAGCTGGCATTTGAGCCCTTCATTGTGTTTTCATGTTTGTAAAGATGTCTGTATACGACAAAGCCCACCAAGCGACCAAAGTGTTGATTGTCGCCCCTGGTTGCATTTCAGAACCATCTGGAAATTTGCAAGCCCTGATGTCCAGGATGGACTCGCATGCTGTATGTCGTGACTATGGGGGTGGAGACTAAAGTCCCTACCTCACACCAGTGCTGAGGACCAGGGATCTGATCCACATTTGTCCTACCGGTCTGGCTTCCTTCTTTCACCACACCCCTCCCCCCACCTTCCTTCTGACAGCAAGGAAGCTGGGCTCAGGTCCAGGACAACGGCCCTGAACAGTCCTGTGAGGGATGCCCTGCCTCACCCCACATTATGCCAAAGCTGTTCTGTGGAAGGCAGTCGACCTTTGAGGCTCCATCCTATGCCAAGCTGCTTCCCAAATGCCCCAGCGCTACTCTGGCAAGAGCACCATTCAGCCAGCCCTACCAGCATCTGGGGAGTCCCATGTCCTCTTCCCAGTCGAGCCCAGACCAGCCACTCGGTGGAGGGAAGCCGGCATGTGCTGTTCTTTTAAGTAAGCCGCACATCATGGGTTCCAGAGACAGAGTGTGCGAGAGTCTCTGAAATATGGGGCAAATTGACAAGGAGGGGTCGTGATGGATCTCTCCATACAAGACTCAATTTGCCTCTAACAAGTTGTGATCTCGCCAACATCAATACAGGTTACAGGGGCCCGGGTGATGCTTGTGTTTTCTCTGCAAATAGAAACAAGTTTTCACTTAGAAGGAAGTCAGTTCCTGGCCCTCCCTGGTAGTGCAACAGGTTAGGCAAGACACAGCACTGCGAGGAAGTCAGTTCCTAAAGATGCTATAGTCTGAGACGCTTGAATCTGTAAAACAGGAATGGATTGCAGCGCTGAAGGCATCCTCAAAGGCCGAGAGGCCGTGTGAGAAACATAAATGTGTCACATCAGGATGGAGGACAGTAGGGAGAAGTGGAGACTGTGGCAAAGTGGAGAGTGAAGGCCAAGGAGAAAGCTGATACTGCACTCCAGCTCCTTGTTGCCTGGAGGAAGCAGGCCCAGTGTGGCCCAGTTTTGTTGTTGCTTAAGACAATCTTCCCACTTGGCTCAGAATGCCAAAGACCTGATTACAGTTTCCCCCCAGTCATCTCTCCTTTGACCCTTCTCCATGCTGTGCACCCGCCACAAGGAACCAACTCTTCTCCCATTGCCTATACTATTGGTGGATGTGGCAGAAAATGGCTGGGTTCCCCCCTCTATTTCCTCTTTGGTTACACAACAGAGAACTACACTTCCAGCCTCCTTTGCTGTGTTTTTTTAAACCATGTGATCGTGTTCTGCCAATGAGAGGTATAGAGGAGTGACGAGGTCACCTCTGTGTAGACCCCCAGATTACCCAAGCGACCACCCACATTCTGCTTTCTCCTTCTCTGCTGACCAAACATAAAGACTCCCCATGAAAGATGACAGGGTCCCATACTGGAGGGGTCAGGCTCCTTGAGTCACTGCCTGGAAGACAACCACCAGGAGCCGCCAGATTTTCACCTGGACTGTCGTCACCTTTGCTGTTCAGAGCACAGAGAGACTGGGGGGAGGGGTGAGCTGGTGTTTGCTGGGGGAGGGCGGTTGTTATCCTGCACAGCCTAACCTCCCCTGAATATTACAGTGCAAACATCACCCAAGCAGCCTGCCCTGCCCCTTTGACCCAAGGCAACTGGACTCTTTCACCGGTTCAGAAACTATAGGTTATAATTCATCCAGCAGAGACTGCCCGTCAGTTTTAGCTCCTGGTGCCTCTGAGTGTCTGGATCCTGCCCTTTGGGGCTCCAGCCAACCCAATGTGACCCTACTCTGGCCCACGGTCTTACTCCCTTCTCAGCTCCTCCTGTTGTTCACCTGCCTGCCACGCCTAGAGCTTCCTCACCTTGTGAGCTCGGGCGGGAGGCCCCCTTCCCAGTCCTGACCACTCAGCATTTAGTTTCCAAAGTGTTCCAGCCACTTCCGCAAGGACATGCCTGCACCCAGTCCAGGATGCTGCAGCCCCATATGGTCAGAGGGCCTTTGTTGCTAATTGCCTTCCAAATCCATTCATGGCTGCAGGATGAAATGAGCTCAGAGGACCCCTGGTTAAGGACATGGGGTCTGGAGCCAGATTGCTTTTATTTGAATCCAGTCCCCACTCCCCAGCGAGCAAGGGACCTTGGATATAACTCTTACAGCCCCAGTGTCCATATTTGTAAAACAGACCTATAACAGTCTCTGGCCTCAAGATTTTAATAAAGATGTAATGAATTGATGTATGTAAGTCAGAACAAGGTCTGTGAGGAGCAGGTACTCAAAGCCTAGGAGGTCTACTGCTATGAGCCTTATACGAACCATAGTTTTTCATAGGACCTTGTCATAAATCATATTATCCGCCCCCATTTACAAAAGACTGGGCCTCACGCAGTTTAAGCCATCGGCTCCAGGCCGAGTAACTCATCAAGGAGAGAGCCAAGGTCTCCAGCCTTTCTGCCCTACGGCACTACGCTGCTCGTGCAAATCCAGGACACATACAAGCAGAGGCGATTACCAACCTCCTCACTTTCAGGAACAACCTCGATGCTTTCGATTATACGACTTCAGTGAGCTCCCCTCTCCAACAGCACAATCAAGTGGGACTTAGCATCCCCAACTAGAGCATGAAGAAACTGAATTTCTGAGAAATTAAATAAATAGGCAAAGGTCACCCTGCTAACAAAAGTCATCAGGCTTTGAATCTGGGTCAGTTTGACTCCAAAAGCTCTGACTATCGCCTGCCTATCTCTCTTAATAATTAAGCTAGTTACTGAGTCTCCTTTTTTGTCCCAGGCGAAGTCCAGCCCTCTGAGGTCTCTTGGAGGCTGGGCATGTCAACCTTATTTCAAAGACGAAGGCACTGCCTTGCCCGACGCACAGGGAGGGGTGGACCTGAGGTCAGCTGCAGCCTGCACAGCGTCGGCTCTTCTGACGTCCGCTGTGGAGGTCAGAGGCGTAATGAGCATCTCCAGGGTGAAGCTCCGCGCAACCCCTTGTCAGCCACACTGCGCCATGGGGCCTCATTGATCTGGGTGCTAACCCTGTAAATCAGAACTCATAAAAAGCAAACCTGGAGTTTCTCTGCATGTTCTAAGAAAAAGGATTGGCCTTGGACATGATGGGTGAAAACAGTATTAAGGCTTTCCTGGTTGTGCAGGGGGTTAAAGTGCTGCACTGACAAACTGGCCAGAGCTGCTTTGGTGCAAGTTCGATCCCCGCCCCGGAGGTGACCCACATGGCGCAGCAGACCTCTCCTGTCCTGTGAACTGCTCCCCTCAGCAGTGTACTCTGTCAGTCTGCCTGTCCTGCTCCCTGCTCTGTCTCTGGTGAACCCTCTCCCCGCCCCTGCATCTCTGGCCTGTACCCCAGTTCTGTATGCATACATAAATAAATCTTAAAAAGAAAGAGAGAAAATAATGTTATAGTCACTTCTTGATTGACATAGCAAGGCATGCTTTCTTACAAGAGTCCCAGCATGCAAAAATTGCATCCTTTTGGGAAAGGACTTGGCGATGTCAACTTTAGTAGCTGATTAATGGCCTGTGAACTGCTGAAATCTGGAACTGGGGAGAATAGTCTAGCACCACCCCACAGATGAGAGATGCTGACAGTCCCCAAAAGCCCCCTGGTACTCCTTGACTGGATGGCAAAGCCAAGTCCAAGTTTGCCCATTTTTCCGTTGTCCTGGGGAAAACCAGTTCCTCCAAGGGATCCCGCTAATGAGCCTTGAAGGATTTAGGGGATATCAGAGAATCCCCACATAACAGATAACTTAGGATTCTTTCGGCAAAGAGGCAAGGACACATCACAAATGGTTAATGAAGCCAAAGCAAAATTTGCAGTGAAATAAATCTTCCCCTGGACTTTCCAGTTACAAGAGCCAGTAAGCCTGTGGACAGACTAAAACCCCAGGGTGTAGAGGGAAGGTAGCTGTGGGCTCAGCCCCACACTGGCTGGCAAGGCCCCTGCTCTATGAAAACTTTGACATTCCAAGTCCTGGTGTCCATCCAGTCCCAAAAGGGCCAAGCCACAGCTCCAGGAATTTCCCATCACATAAGGCAAACAGGAGTAAACCAGGAAAGCCTGGATGCTCTGTCTGCTTAGAGGACCTACCTTTAATTCGTGTTAGCATATTCATCACCCTTCCGCATCTGGGTGCTGTTAATTACAAATGAATGGTGTTTATTCATTACAGGAGACCCAGCAGGAAAGTGTCTCTACTTAGCAACACTATGTTAATTTGAGTTTGCTTTTCAAAGGTCATAAAACTGCTTTGAATTAAAGGCTTCTTCTTCCTCTTTTTTTTTTTTTTTTTTTTTTTTTTTAAGAAAGCCTTGTTTCCCCTTCTCCACCCTTTACAAGGAAAATTCTGGATCAGAGCTTCTGGGCTTCTCACCTCCTCGCTTGCTCTCTGAAGAGCAGGTGTCTGTTTCACTAGTGGGCGGGGACCAAGTTAACAGCTACCGCCCTGCAGGGCACACACTCTAGGCCTCTTCCTAATCACTTTAAAGCCTGCCCTTCAGCACGGCAGAGCCTGCTCTGTGCACGGAGGAGGCACTCCGCACCAGCGGGAATTCCTTTTTGTTTTTGAAAGAAAAGATGTATTGATTTGCCTTTAGTTTGCAATGCTAGGTGGGTTTGCAATAGCACATAAGCTTTGCATCTCATGTATGTACCTCCCACACCCTCCACCCCAGACCTAGTGATCTTCCCAGGATCAAATCCCCAGACCCCCTGGGGTCCCCACCATGTGTTAACCAGAATCTAGGGGCTATTTCTTCTGTGTTTTGTTAGTTCATTTTCTGTGTTGGTTTAACCTCCACACGTGAGTGAGGGCATCCAGTAACCGTCTTCTATGTGGGGGCTTGTTTTGCTGAGCATAATCACCTCTAGATCCATCCATGTTGTCCTAAAAGGTTATGAGGTTTCATCTTTTTAGGGTCCATACCATAACTTCTTTATGCAGCCATCAAGGTTGATGGGCGTTTAGGTTAATTCCAGGTCTTGCCTGTGAGTGAATGATGGGGCTGTGGCTATGAAGAAGCAGGCAGCTTTCGAATCAGCATGTTCATGCTTCAGATAAGCATGTAAGGGTATTTACTTTTAGTTTTGGAAGGAACTTCCATGCCATTTCCCATAAATAACCAGACTTGGTGTGCCCTTTCTTCAGTGCCTCTGGGGATAAGTTTGGCTAACCTGGCATTGATCGACCAGCAGCTTTCAAATCAGGAACTAAGGAAATAAGAGTCCCAATCTGAGATTGGATCTAAGCTGTGTTCTCATTCTAGTTTTAACCTGCAAGCCCTGAATTTGGGCGGGGGTGGGGGTGGGGGGTGCACAGCAGAGTGCTTTCCTGTGTTATCAAAGCATCATTTCTCATCTGGCTGGTGATGGCTGAGTATGGGGTCTGCCAGGCAGAACCAGGGAGACAGAGCAGCAGGGTGACTTCCTGACCCTCTCTTGCAGTCCATAACTGAGAGATTCAGAATTACCCTTATCGTGATTAGTCTTCTGTCCTCTGAGCCTATTCGAAACTTGCCCGGAGCTGAACCACTATCTGAGACTCTTGCAACCCAATGCACCCTCCTACCCCCTCACAGAGGTCAGGTCACATCACAGTTGAATTCTCTCCCCTCGGGGCCCTAACCCCTCCCCTTTATTCTTCATAGACACTACTCATCAGCCCCCTTCACAGCTCTTATCTTCTACTTAGCTTCTACTTCTCCGAAGCCCCAAAAAGACATGCCAACAATGATGAGGATTTGGGGTGACAAAAAAAATTTGGCCTTCAAAACCCTGGGACCCACCAAACCACTCGGAAATGCAAAATCCAGCAGGAAGGGCGTGCCCTTCATAAGCAGGTGCCTTCATTTCAGTCTTCCAGCCACACCTGGTGTCGCTGCAGGCACTTCAGTATCTCCATAACCACACCAAGAGGCTGCGACTCAAGCCTAGGCCTCCTTTGTTCCAACAGCTATACTCTCCTCTATTATGTTCAGAGGGTTTCAAATACCTGAGACTCTGGGCAGATAGCAGGACAGGGGGAAGGAGACCAGCGGGCCAACAGGGTGGGGTTTGTAGGAAAACAGAGAATATACACTTGAGTTTGAACACTTAAGCCAGCCAGAGAAAGCCCATATATGGACAATATTTAGCCTGCTGAAGAATTTGCAACTCAACTTTTCTTGCTCATTTTTTCCCTTTATCATCATCAGCATCTACATCAGACATCATTGGCATCATCATCATCATCCTGCTTCTTGTACTTTACACCTACTTCTTGAAATTTACACCTGGTAAACTCCTATCCATCCTTCAAAACCCTAGATAAATGTTACCCATTCAGGCCCATTTTTCCCTTCCCAAACAGTCAGACTCTCCCTTCTCCATTCCCAAGACTCTTTGTCCATCCCTCTGTCCCAGCTAGGAGCACATTTGTTTGTCAGTCTGTTTGTTCTACTAGTCATTAAACTCCCCCAAATCTGGTCTTGTTCCTCTCCCTGTCTTTCCATTGCCTTTGGGGACAGAAATTTGGGACTTGCTGAGTACCTCCTGTGTACCAGGCATCATGATAAGCATTTAACCTTCAAACTGCCCTAAGGAGGGAAATTTCTTAGCCAGTTTATAGAGAAGGTTTCTGAATTCCAGAAAGCTAACGTCATTTGCCAAGGTCCCACAGCTTGCACAACTTTGGCAGAGGCAGAATTCAAACTCCGCCCCCTTATACCAAAGCCACCACCTTTCCTCTGCCAGCACACTGCTTCCCAGGCAGCCAGAAGGGCCCCCAGCCCCCCGTCAAGAGACGGTGGACGGTATAGTGGGGTGACTCCTGGGGCAGCCCCTGTCCCTTCTGTATATTGCAGAGACTGCACCTGCTGATATTTACCTCCTTTCCTACAATGACATTTTATTCTAGGAGGTTTGTTATCTCTCTTTTTGACACTGCCTGAACTATTTGAGACAAGTCCCTGCTTTAAAAATAATGATAAAACTGCCTGTCAGTGGGAATAAGCCTTACACACTATCTCCCTAATAGAAGCAGGAGAATTTCTGAGATACCTCTGTGAGTTCGTTAGGCATGCAAGATTAAACTCGAATTCATCTCGGCTCAGGAAGACGCGCATGGAAACCGAATTGCAGGGGATGGGATTTTCAGCAGTTCAGATGTTTCAAAACAAAGGTAAGGGAGATCTGGACAAACATACAGCAATCAGCCCACTGGGTTTTTTAATTGCCAGTAGCCTGGCACACCCTGCGCAATGGAGAGACATAGCATAAAGGGCAAGTTTCTGAAATTCTGTTCCTCGGTTTCCTCATCCATGGAATGGGTCAATGCTAGAGCACTCATCAACTGTTGTGAGACATAATCTAATGCATATATTTGGTGGAGTCCCTGGGATATAGGAGCTCCTTAGTGATCCAAGTCTTCTCTGGAGTCCTTTGCAAGGAGTTCTAGAATGTTCTGTTGCTCGCAGGACACAGCTTGAACTGACACTTGCAAGCCCCCCCCCCCCCCGCGTATCTCTCCAGCGTCATGTCTGCTTCTGCCCACATGCTCTTCCACATCAGCTACGTACACGAGCCCCATTCCTGTCCCTTCCCTTCTACAGCGCTGCTCCATATAGAAATTCCTATTCACCCTTCATCGGTCATGCTTTCCAGGATTCCTCTCCCACCTCCACATCAGGCAGGAAGGACGGCACTCGGGAACAGGAACGAAGGACTCTTCAATTCACCACTCCCTACCGTGCACATTCAGGAATGTGCTGGAGGTTACCAGAGACTCGCTCAAGCTGCAAGGGACAGGGTGCCCATGATGAGAGCCAAAGGAAGTTCTCTGAGGATCACACAGGAACCTCTCTCCTTGCAGGCTGGAAGCCTCTCTCCTGTAGCTGGAAGCCTGCGTGAGGACTGGGAAACCCCTGCCATGTGGAGTTTTATTCTCATTCAATATGAGCTTGTATCCTCCACCTCAGATGTCAGGTTCCCTCTCCTCCAATATCATTTACACCTGTCCTAAGAACCCACTGCCTTCCTCCTCTGATGGGCCTTCTCATGCTGTGCATAGTGCTGAAGAGCACTTCGAGAACTGGAGTCCCTGTGTTCCAGCCACCCTCTTCACCCTTCCTTCCGCAGTTGTGTGACATCAGCCAGGTCTTTAACTTCTCTGTGCTTCGGTTTCCCTACCTGTACAGTGGCCGGTGCCAATATCTCTCTTAGAGTGTTGTTGTGAAGGGTAAATCAGGTAATATAAACTCTTAGGTTAGTGCCTAGTGACAGAACCTACTTAATCAACACTAGCAATGATAATGTTGCTGCTAATCTGTCTCTCCCTTCCTACGCCCCTGGGTTGGAAGGTCCAAGAGACTAGTGGTTTTCTGCGGGGTTTACCCTCTGTCCCCAGCACAGGATGGAATACAAAGCAGGGTCTCGGGTATTATTTATGAAAGGAAGGAAGAGAGAAAGGAGAAAGTGGTAAGAGAGGGGAGGGAAACGAAAAGAAAAAGGGAAAGCTTTTAAAGTTGTTTAACTTTAACATACAATATTGTTCATTGAAAAGTCTCTAGAACTGAAGAATGCCAGGGGAAAAGATACAGTTCTACCCAAGTAGAGTGGATCATCCTTTTATGTGGTTTGCTAGAGCTATGTCACTATCATCAGTAATTAACATTTCATAGTTCTTTTGTATTGAATTCATCATTAGTTACTTGAGGGTGGGCAAATGAGTCACATTAGCGGTCATTTGAGCTGCACTGAATGGTGCAAACGATTCCCTACCTTGGACAAGCGTCCAGCTGGCCTTCAGAGGACGACGCGCTGGCTACATCCCACTCCCGGCCACAGCCAGCCCTTCCCTCTCTCTCCCACACATAAACCTCAGCTTTGCAGGTTGAATCCCCAATTTTGCCAGCACATTGACAAAGGATTCCCTTTTCATTTGCACATTCATGTTACCCAGGTTCTCCAGATTAATGTTTAAAACCAAAAAGTGGATCGAATAGTTTTCAATACAAAATCATTATCACATAGATTGGATTCCTCTAACTCCCGGTAACCAGCACTTTCGCTCCCTGTCAACAGCCAAGTAATGTTCAAATGTCATCTGATGATTAGATACCCAGAGCTAGAGTCAGAGGAATCAAATGTGCAGCAGCTTCAAGATAAGATGGACTAATGTATCCATTTGCCAGTAGCAGATGGCCTTGCCCGGTATTCCTTAACTCTAGTCTCACAGGTGCCACCGACATGACTGTTTTACCCACTGGTGCTATTATTTACCATCTGGATAAGGAGCTCCTGGGCAATCAGCTCATGGGAAGGGACTAGGAACCTCCAAACATTTGGTTTTATCTGAAGCTTTTCCTTTGGTCCCTACATAGTTCTTAATGTAGTTTCTTTAAAGGTAAAACAGGCTTTGCGACTTTTTGGAATCACCTGTCAATTGAGATATCAGTTGCATGTAACATTGTGCTTGACCTTCAGAGTTACAAAATTTGTATAGGATTGGCAACTTTATATGCCTGGCAGCTTCACTCGAGATGCCTTGGCTGCCATTCATGAGGCAGGGTTGTGTTTAGATGGGGGCACCCAGGAAATAGTGGGACCAGCTACCAACCCCATCTGAAACCCCCAATGACTGGGTACAGCTAAAACACAGGTTTCCTTGAGAACTCACGCGTCGTTGCAATGGTCAATCTGAAGATTTAAAAATTCTTGTCTTCACTCCCGTCTTTGACTAGTGACCACACCTTTCTTGGTGGATTTAGAGAAATCGGGGTATCATCAAAGCTCATATCTACTTAATCTACACCTTGCACATCTCTATTCCCATGCAAAGCCCATTCGTCCTCTAGGAAAAGAAACTACTTCTAACCCCCTCCTTTGTGCTAGAAAATGAATCCTTAGTCAAACTGAGGCATTTGCATGACTTTTTTAAAAGTCAACATGCTTGTATATTATTTTGATACACTTATTTTTAATATAAAACTTTATATAGCAACTCAATAGTTATTTTGCACATATAACTAAGTGGAAGATCTGTATCACATGCCAGAAATAGAAGGAAAAATAAGTACAAATAAAGTAAAGTGGTATCATTAACATTCAATAGATGCTGTGATTTGCTAAAGGCACTGAACTGAAATCTGTTCTCTCTTCATTATATTTAAAATAAAAGAAACAGGCTCTCCCTTGTGGCGCAGCAGGTTAAAGCACAGCACTAATATGCTTAGGCCACTTCCGCATGAGTTCGATCTCCGCCTGCCCCGGAGGAGATCCACATGGCAAGGCAGACCTCTCCTG
>NW_004567133.1:10397216-10446085 GCF_000260355.1 Condylura cristata
AAAAAAAAATGTCAACAGTACTGTTGAAGAAATAGAAAAAAAGTCATAAAGTCCATATGAATTCTCAAGGGAACACAAATAGTCAAAACAATCTTAAAAAAGAGAGAGAGAGACAAAATGTCTAGGGCTCACATTTCTAGATTTAAAAGATACTACAAAACTATAGTAATCAAAATACTTTGGCCCTGGCATACAGCCTGACATATAGACTAGTGGATAAATTAGAAAACCTAGAAATAAATCCTTTATATCCTGTAAGGACCTGGATGTAAGACCTGCAACAATAAAACACTTAAAAAAAAAATAGACTATACCACAGGACATCACCCAGAAAACTTTGAGGACACAAACTGAGTGGCAAGAAAAACAAAAGCAAAAATAAACAACTGGGACTATGTCATACTACTTCAAAACAGAACATCACAACAGCAAAAAAAGCAACCGAGAATAGTCCATATCAAAAGAAATAGAAACAACAAATGTTGTGAGGAGGTGGAAAAAAAGGACACCCCTTCACTACTGGTGAGAATGCAATTGGATGACAGCCCCTACAGAGAACGGCGTGAAGACACCCAAAGAATATGACAACATGAACACAATCGAGATGTATGCACGCCTACGTTCACTGCCTTATTACCCACAACATGGAGCTAACCTAAAAGCCCTATGACCCGCGAGCCAAGGAAGACATTGGGGCAAATATATATTCAGCTATCAAAAGCTCCCCGCCCCCACCCCGCTGGCACAGCAGGTTAAAGCACAGCACTGCGAAGACAGCCACTTTGGTGCCAGTTGGATCCCTGCCCCGGAGGAGATCCACATGGCGAGGCAGACCTCTCCTGACCCGCCTGCTGCTCCCCTCAGCAGTGTACTTCGTCGATCTGCCTGTTCTGCTCCCCACTCTGTCTCTGGTGAAGCCTCTCACCGCCCCTGCACCTCTGCCATATACCCCAATGCAGTATGCACAAATAAATAAAGCTAAAAAAAAAAAAGATGGAAAAATGTCTTTGGGGTCAAGAAGAATGGATCTTGAGGTGATGATGCTAATATTGACTGGAAGGGGACTTGTTTTGTGTTGAAAGAAATGAACTATATCTTGCTTTGGGTATGTGCACACTATTGTCAAAATTCATTTCATTAAACGAGCTGTTATCCTATGTAAATTATACCTCAAAGTGAAAGACAAACTCCATTGGCCAAAATTCCCTTCCTGCAGCAGTGAAATATGTGTGACTATATTCTCTCCTTTCTCTCTTCTTCACAGCCAGGCAACCTCCTGCTCAAGTCTTTTTGACTGACACTTTCTTTATTTGGCTCCGTTAATACATTCAATCAGGTTACATTAACATTTACAGGCCTGATGCTTATTCCGTCTTTTAAAGGTGATTTTTCACATAACTTTTCTGACTCTTGGAGGTTGTATGTCTTCGCCACAATAAGCTCCAAAAGGCAGCCCCACCACAATAATAAAGTATAAAGGATGGGCTTCACTAGAATCTCTATAAAAGACTCATTATCTCCAACATACAACCCCCAGGCTTAAACAGGATGACCCAGTATTTTTCTATAAAATTACTAAGTCGAACTGGATAAAATTGCCAATGCTTTCTTTTTACCAACAAAGTGATAACTCCATGTGGCTCAAAATATTAAATTTAAAAATTAAATCATCTCATGTTTTCTTCATCATTCTGTAGTTACGACAAAGACAGATGGCTATTTGAAAAATTATAAAAATAAACTAGCACAGATGATTAATTTTCAAATTAACTAAATAAAACAATAAACAATTAGTGAAAATCATTAACATTAGTTAAATAATTTAATAATTGGTTAAAATAACTAGTCGAGTATGCAAAAGCCTTAACTAAATGTGTTTCCTATACACACGCTCAAGGAGCCGCGATGTTTTGTTGGTGGTCTTCTTGTAGCCACAGAAGTGAGTCCCGTGTCTTGCCACTATGCATTTGCAGTGCCCAGGACAGCGTCTGAAATACCCCAGGTGCCCAAATACTACTGAAAAGGCAAATGGTTGAGAGTTTTTGGCAAATGAACTAGCCCATTCCCAAGCCATCTATCCTCATTTTGTTTATAAAAGAAGGTCCTGGATTATTTTTATTGTCTTTTTTCCATGGCCCCAACCCATCGAAATCTACTTTCCTACTTCTCACCAAGACACACAAGTACACAAAGCAAAGGGGGAAGCTGGGTATACCAATAATCCAGATGTTTCTGAGTTGTGTCCTCTATATGACTAGAGCAAAAAGTCAAAGGATTTTAGTTTTGACAACAACAAGAACTTCCAGAAGAAATGGTAGGATGCAATCAGATAGCTCCTCTGTGGGATGTTTAATAATGAAAACTCATCAAGAGCATGAAGCTTATGAGTTGGACAGATCTGTCTTCAAAACTCAGCTTTCTCCTTTTCTGGATACACAGTCTTGAGAACATTTTTAATTTCCTTGTGTTTCAACCACCTATCTGTAAAAATCAGGGTGATTTTTCATTTATCCATCAAATGTGAATTGAGCACCTACTATATTCCAGGCCTTGGGCTAGACTCTGAGACACACAATGAGCCATAGAAACCAAGACCCCCACTCTCATGAAGCTTGCATTCTAGAGAGAACAAGAGGTGTAACTTAAGGCAGCATATGGTAGTGTGTTGGAAGAGGGGAGCATTTCAGGAGATTGAGCTTCTGTGTGAGTGGAAAGGGCAAACACCAATGAGCTTTGAGTAGTTATTAGTAATGGAATTAATTACATGTTCCAATGGGCAGCTTAGCACAATCACCAAAATAGATTTAAGACAGTGTGTGCAGTAGCTAGAAGGGTGGACGCTCAGATACAGGGTGACGGATGGACAAACGGAGTGACAGATGGATGAGTTAGAACCAGGCAGACAGACAGACAGACCTGAACAGATCAGAACAATGGCATCTAGAGATGCTCTGACAATAGCATCTGCCAGGATGATTGACTGTTGATCTTGCACATCTGGCTAGCAAGGCAGACACTCAAATCTCCCTCCCACACTCAGCCACAAGCTTCCTTGCAAAATCCTCTCCGTTCTGGAAGGTGAGTCCGAAGGCACTGGTCCTCTGTCCAGAGAACACCAACATAACCCCACATCAGCCTTCCTAACTCCTCCTCTCAGAGGGTGGAGTATGGACTGAGTGCTGAAAGTTACTGAGAAGGGGGGCCTCCCCGGGTTAAACCTAAGCACTGCAAGCCAGCCACAGCTGCTTCACTGCGAGTTCGATTCCAAGCCCCGGAGCTGACCCACATGGCGCAGCAGACCTCTCCTGACCCACCCGCTGCTCCCCTCAGCAGTGTGCTTCGTCCATCAGCCTGTTCTGCTCCCCACTCTGTCTCCACTGAGCCCTCTCACCACCCCTGCACCTCTGGCCTGTACCCCAGTTCAGAATGCATACATAAATAAATCTTATTTTAAACAAAGAGAGAGAGAAAGTTACTGAGGACTGTCATTCCCTAGGGTGTGCTAATGGCGTGGTTGAACTGTAGAGGAAGAAAAGTCTTTGTCTTTTATGTTTGCAGTAGAATAATATGATATCTGGGATTTCCTTTGGCAAACTCCAGCCAGGAAAATAGAAAGAGGAGTTTGGGGATTTAGGTGAACCAAGCTTAGGGCAGGCTGCTTCCAGCTGGAAGGGCTGGGTGCTGGGTGTGTGGGAGTGCTTTCCACAGCAATTCTCTCCGCTATTGACGGTGCAGGAAAGTTTTCATAGACAAAAGTTAAAATAAAATCTTTCCATTTGTTTCCAAATGGGAGGGGGAAGAGATGCATAAAAACATCCCTATATGCACCTGGAACATTTTTCTAGCTTTGGGGATTAATTCTGTTTGGCAGACAAAAGCTATTTCATTAAATGTTTTATGGTATTTAAAGAGCAGTTTGGTTCCATTTAATTGCTACCTTCAATTAACTGCCTGAACGTACACAGATGAGTCTTCAGGACAGAGTGGAGGAACCGTGACAGTGGGTGTCAGACAGCATTGAGGGGTTCCAAATGTGTCCTTCCCCTCAGGAAGGACACACAATTCCCAGACAGAAGGCAAAGCACTCCAAAAACCAGGATGTGGTGGCTTGTTCTCAATAATTTGCCACCACCTAAGTGAGAAGGTTACTGAATCCCATCACAGTTGTTCTCATACAGAGCACTTCAGTGGTAAAGGGGAATTTTAAATAACAGATCCTGGTCTTCCAGGCCTTCAAAGCTCAGTCACTATCCCGTTATTCAGTATCTCCTCCATGCCGGCAGTGTGCCGGGCATAAAGGGTAACAATGGTGGGTCGCCCAGAGCAAGGTGTGAGACTTAGGGCCTCGCTGGGAAGTCAGATATTGTGCACCTAAGAACACAGTAGCTAGTCACTGCAGGACCCATGCTACGAGGGAGAAGCGCAAGCTGCTGGGAGTCAGCCCTAGTCTGCTGAGGCTGCTATAACAAAACACCCTGGTTTACTTGTCCTGACACAGCAGATGGGCTCAGGTGCTCTCTAGGCACTCTGCTACCGGGGCACAGAGACCAGATATCCATGGGGGCTCCACCCTCAAAGCCTAATCACCTCCCACAGATTCCACCTTTTAACACCTTCCTATCAGGTGTTGAGAGACCAGCATGTATGTTGGGGGTGGAGGATTTGGGTGGGCGGGGGTAGAGGGAGACACAAGCATTCAGCGTCCCACTCGGACGGCAGCAGAGAGGACCTCCATGCAGACAGACCTGGGAAATCTCAGGGCCAGACAAGGAGGCGGGGAATGGTGTGGGAAGGAGAGGAGCCTGCCCCCTCCTCTGAGTCCCTGAGCAAGACAAGTCTTGGTGGTGGGGACATGGGGCTTCTTTTGAATGGATGAGGAGCCCCAGGAGGAGAGAGGGAGATCTGCTGCAATCCTCGCCATCTGTCGTTAGGGAGTGAGGTTGGAAACAGGGAGGCTAACTGGCTGAGAGGAAGAACCCAGGTGTTTGCCATAAACATCAACCAGGGAGCTGCCTTTCATGGCGAAGGAAAGCAAAGCCTCTCCTGACATCTGCCGGGGCACAGAAGGGAAAGGAAAAAGGATGAATATACCACCCGGCCTCCCGCACAGTGGGGGTACTGAACTGAGCCTAGCGGTGGGTTATGTGCCAAGGCACAGCTAGGTGAGGAACAAGGATTAGCCTGATCAGGTAGGCAGGTGTGAGTCTGAGGAATCCCACGTGTCTGCAGACGATGTCGCTGGGTCATTTGAAGAAGCTGAGGTCCCGGCTTGGCACTGAGCTTGGCAGTGCGGGGAAGGAACAGGATGCTGATGGCGTCACATCCGGGCACCAGGGGGAGCGAGCCATGGCCTTGACGCATACATGGGACCGTCCACATCCCCAGTGACCACTGGAGGAGGATTCCAGGGCCTTGTTTTCAGCACTGCCCAGAGAGTCCTTGTGCTTGAGTTTCCCTGGAAGACACAATCAGCTAATGGAGACAGACAGATGGTACAGCCGCGTCAACAAGCCAGCCCCTTCGTGCATCGGCTGTTCAGGTTGTAAAATTATTGATGAGGCTGAGCTAGTGGAGTCTGGGGAGACGCAATTCTCTTTGGTGATGGCTCAAGAACCGGCTTAGATAGGATGATTCTGAGACGAGGATTCTGACACTCCTTCTCTCCTCTGCCGGCATCCAGCCTAGGCAGCAGCTCACCGGGGCTGGAAGAGGCAGTAGAGACCAGTGGTTAAGAACATGGTTGTGGCCCTGACTGCTGGGTTGGAGAATCTTGCCGTGTGAGCAGGCACTGGGCCCTCCACACCTGGGGGTCTGGCCTGACAGTCACAGTGGCCCCTCAAGGGATGCATATGCAATCAAATGTGTTCATCCATGTAAAACATGTAGTACAGTGGTTGGCATGTACTAAGTATGTCACAAAAGTTAACTGTAGCTATGACATTTCAATTCTGCATCCATGGACTGATTTTACAGCCTAGCACATGATTCAAGTGCCACCGATAGTTGCTCACGATAGTTTTATGTCATCATCGTCATCATCATCATCATCGATCGTCTTCATCTTCATTGTCGCTGAGTGTCCAGTTCCTTGCATGGACACTAGAGTTGTGGTGGAAGGAAGATGAACGGATCAGGACATAGGCCAGGCACCAATTTTATTCAGAAATTCAAATCACTTTTAGAAGCAAAGTTTGATCATGTAGTTGAATGTGGGCAATAGTAAAGCAAGAATAAAGGAAGACTAAACTGAGAGAAAAAGTTTTCCTGAGAATAAACCTGAAATTTTTGATGTGTCAGGGATTTAGATGTGCTATTTTTTTAAAAGATTTATTTATTTGTGCATACAAGAACTGGGGTGCAGGCCAGAGGTGCAGGGGTGAGAGGATTCACCAGAGACAGAGTGGGGAGCAGAACAGCCGGATCTACTGTAATACACTGCTGAGGGGAGTGATGGGAAGACAGGAGAGGTCTGCTGTGTATGTGGATCACCTCCCGGGCCAACCAGGGATTGAACTCATGCTTCAGTGGCTGGCAATAGCTTGGGAGCACTGTCTTTAACCCCTGTGCCACCAGGGAGGCCCCTGCTCTTTCTTTTTAAATTGCAGGCAGGCATTTAGTAATCAACCAGTCAGTGGGCTAGTTTCATCTCCAAATAAACAGCCCTTTGTTTCTCCCTTCGAAGCTCCCACCTTCTTTCTTGCCCACTTCCCTCCGTCCCTTCCCAAAGGCATGAACTATGCAATACAGAACCAGTTCAATACACAGACAAACCAGCACAACGAACACCAGCTCCAAACAGCCAGCTCCTGAAATCCAGCTGGATGAATTCCCCATTGACTTTCCTTGAATTGACCTAAAACCCTGGGATATAGCTGAAGATGAAAAGAGAGAGAAATCCCAGGAAAGGGGTCCCTTGGGGAAGGCAAGACGTTAAGCATTTTGCTTGAACAGTTGTCCACTAGAACGTCCCGTGACTGAGGGTAGTGGGGGGATTTGCTTTCAACAGACTCAATGAGAGGTGGACATTTAATAGTTAGGAACGGTTCTAGAAGGCAGATGAAAGCCTCAAGCAAGACCTGGAGACTGGAGCCCTCCCTGGTGGCACAAAGATTAAAGTGCAGCACTGTGAAGTGATCCGCAGCCACTCCAGCATGAGTTGGATCCTGGCCGGGGGTAGGGGGGGATCCACATGGCACAGCAGACCTCTCCCGTCCCTCCCGCTGGCCCCCTCAACAGCGTATTTCAGTAAGTCCTCCTGTTCTGCTCCCCACTCTGTCTCTGGTGAATCCTCTCACCCTCCCCCTACCCCCAACATCACTGGACTGTACCCCAGTTCTTGTATGCATAAATAAATAAACTTGAAAAACAAAAAGACCTGGAGACTGGATGGCGTCTCGGGAAACACCTAAATGTGGCAGGGAGACTGGCGTGAACCCCATGGAGGGAATCCACTCCATGAGAGAGGAGGCGCCACACGGAAAGGGATTCTAGCCCAGGGCACAACCCCCACGGGGGAAGTTTTTTCCCAAGTGAGTTTAAATGCATAGCTCTGAAATTTCAAGCCACCTATATAAAGGGACAGCATCCTGGTGAGGCATAAATTATGGAAATTGCCTTCTTTTTTCTTCCTGTTTTCTGTATCTTCACCTTCTTGCAGAAAACGCTGAATCTATGTGTGGATCCCCACAGACAAGGAACCGTATTACTTGGTGGTTAAGAGTGTAGACTCAGGAGACAATGTCATTGACTGGGCAAATCACTTTCCCCTTCAGTGCCTCGATGTACTCATCTATAATAAAAAGGGGTAAAATAGCGAGAACTCCGACCTCCTAGGTGGTTACGAGCATTAAACATGTTCATATTCAGCCCTCCCCGGTGGCGCAGCGGGTTAAAGCACAACACTGAGAATCTAAAGCCGCTTCCGCATGAGTTCAATCCCCGCCTGCCCTGGAGGTAACATGGCGCGGCAGACCTCTCCTGACCCGCCCGTTGCTCCCCTCAGCAGTGTTCTTCCTCAGTCTGCCTGTTCTGCTCCCCACTCTGTCTCTGGTGAAGCCTCTCGCCACCCCTGAGCCTCTGGCCTGTACCCCAGTTCTGTATGCACAAATAAATAAATCTTTTTTTTTTAAAAAAAGTTCATATTCAAAGAGCTTGGCGCAGTCTTGGGCTCATAGAAAGTCCTCAGTTCTTCATGACAATGGTAAAGCTGTATTGTCGGTAGCATGATCATGACTCACACCATGGAATGAAACTACTTAGACTAAGGTAAAACTTGAAAGGGGGAAACTCCAGTCTTTAATGTCTATAAAGCAAGCTTTCATTTACAGGGGAAAAAGGGAGCTAACCGGAGAGAGGTCACATGGGGGACAGGACACTCTACCAGGTGGCATCTCTGGGTGTAGTTTGAGGTACTCGTTGGAACAGAGCGTAAATTTTCAGTGGTGGTGCACTTTTCTTTTTTTAAAGATTTGTTTATGTATGCATACAAGCACTGGGGTACAGGCCAGAGGTGCAGGGGTGAGAAGATTCACCAGAGACAAAGTGGGGAGCAGAACAGGCAGGCTGACTGCAATACATTGCTGAGAGGAGCAGCGAGCGGGTCAGGAGAGGTCTGCTGTGCCATGTGGGCCACTCCCTGGCTGGGGATCAGTCTGCAGTGGCTGTGGGTAGCTTCATAGTGTTCTGCTTTAACCCGTTATGCCACCAGGGAGTACCACTCCACAATCTTCAGTCAATGATGAACCCCTTAAATGCCACTGTTCCCAACAGGCTGCACCACAGAGCCTGGTGTGTGGGAGGCTGGGCTATCTAGGTTTGTGTAATTACACTTTATGACTTTGACACAACAAAATCACAAATGAAGCATTTCTGAGTGAATCTCCCTCATTAATTCCACACAAAACACTCGTATTTATTTATATCTCAAAGCTTCCCCCACCCCCACATGATGAGGCCCTGCCCATCTTTCACCAGAGGCTTGCACCCCCCTTTCTGTGTGCTCCACGCGTCTCCTCACACAGCCCAACTCACCCCATCCGCTCTCCTCCACTTGTAGACTTCCCCTCCCTCTTTCCCTGGCCACACCCTACTCCTCCGAGTTGCCTCTCTCTCAGAATCGCTTCTTCCAGGAACCCATCAGCTGCCTCCGGCTCCAGGCAGGCCTGGGAGAACCACCTGGAAGACAGGTGGCCAAGTGGTTTGGAGCCCAAAGTCTGGGGCCGGCGTAACTGAGCCCGCCAGACACTGGCTCACTTGGCCTTGGGGCTTCGTGTCCTTCTCCACAGAACGGCCTCACATCACACTCACATCAGAGGGCCGATGCAAGGGTCAAGAGGCTCTGACATTGTACGTAAGATGTGAACACTGAGGAGCAATAACGATTTCCCTGCACAGCAATTAGGATGCTTGTAACTTTAGGAAATATCCATCTTTGGTGTGGTCCACACCCATTTTCCCTGCCATATTTTGAACTTGATGAAAGAGTAGGTGTTTAATAAATTGTGACTCATGAGCCAGAAACCAAAATGAAGATATTAGGCCCTACCTCCAGAGCCACTGAGAGTAAGGGCATTTGCAGGGGAGCAGAGTATATTAGGAGGCGTCACGTGCCATGAAAACAAGAAAGGTGGTTACTTCCAAGTCTGTGGGGTGTAGAGGGGGTCACAGACCACTGGGCAGGGCCAGGAGAATAGAGAAGTAGCCCTCTGGCAAAGAGCTGGAGGAGACGCTGGGGGTGGTGACCTGAGGGACTAGAAAGTGAGAGGGACCTGAGGGACTAGTCAGTGAGAGCTGACCTCATGGCTTGCATATAACCACCCAGAACCTAAGCAGATTGAGCCCAGACCATCCTGGCTAATTGGGTGTTTATGTGCATTTCCTCCCAAGGGCTGCCTTTCCCCAGAAAGCTTTATTTCATAGGTATTCTATTACACTGAGCATTTAAGTTCATATCAAGGTGCAAGGAATATAACAATGACTAAAACAGACCAAGCTCTGACCTGCATGGAACATACATTTGCTGGGGACAGACAAATCATCAATAAATAAGCTGGCACAAATATCATGTCCAGAAGTACCACGAAAGAAAACTTCAGAATAGTATAGGGATGATAGGGGTTAAGCTATGTTATATTATAGAGGGAAGTGAGAAAAGGCCTCTCTGATAAGTTATGAGCTGTGAAGAAATGTGAGGGAACAGCATTCCAAGCAGAAGGAACAGAAGGTGCAAAGGCTTTTGCATATGAGTATAGTTGACAGCGTTAAGGAGCAGCAAGACAGCTTTTCTGACTGGAGTAGAGTGAGGAGGGAAAAGTAGATGAGAAAGGGAAGCGGAGGCATCAGATACTGGGGGTGGGGGGTGGGGGGAGTTTATTAACCAGGACAAGAGATAACCAATGCATGCCATTACGTGACTTAGCCTTAAAAGACCGCTCTCCAGTCTTGCTGTGTTGTGGAGAACAGATGTAGGGAGCGAAAGAGGAAGGAGACCATGGGGGGATGGTTATTCTCCAGTGGGCAGGTGTTTGGAAGCTGGGTATGTTGCGGGAGGTGGCGTCTCTGAAATGAGGGTTTTTTTCTGTCTACACAGGCATTAGATTTGTATCAGAAATCAAGGTTGGATCTAAAGGGAACCCTGGAGCACCCTCACTTGACCAGGACAGAGCCTGGTATGACCCCCACTCCCCCCCAACACCCTCCCACCTGTGGCTCCGGTTAGGTCATTGTCATTATCTCTTCAGTCTCTGTGGCTTTGGAGAAAGATTCACCAAGAGCTCCTGCACTTTCGAGGTTGAGGGTAAGATTAAGAACTACTTGCTTTTCATTTATAATTTATGCATTACACACCACCTACTTCCCAAAAGGATTTGCGACAGCTTACAATAACAATCATCTTTAAACCATCTGCACAGCCACTAAAAAACATGTTTTCATAGAATTCTTAATGGCACAAGGAAATGCTCAAAACATAACTTTAAATGAGAAAGACAGGACATGACACTTTATTTACTATAATGTTGTTACATAATATAAAGATGGATGATGGAGGAGAGTGGGGGTAGGGACCAGCGGGAGGCAAAAAATGGAAGGTAGAGGGAGGGGGGAGGCAAGAGGGGGGAGGCAGGGAGGGGCAGGGAGGGGCAGAAAAATAGGGAGGCAGAGAAGGAAGGAAAGGGAGAGGGGAAGGGGAATTAAAGAAGGAAAGATTGCCAGCGGTTCTTTCCCTTCTTAAACTGGCATGGTGCTCACAGCCAGTAACAACATTCCCCAAGATGACGTTGTCAATAAGAGGATTTTCAGGATACTCACATCTTTTTATGTTAACAGCGACGAATTCATAGATCAACTGTGGAAATGTAAAAACATAGCCAACGAGTCCAGACTAAGTATGCTGATTCGACCCCATTTGCCCCTCCAGATGCACTCGCCATCCCATGCTGCCGCCCTGCTCTGCCCCCCACTTTTGGTTGATTTGGGCCAACCCAGAGGAGGAGGCGGCCACCCGCCCCACCCGTCCAGCCTGGCCCTGTCCTGGAACAACGATGCCCCTCAGCAGCCTGCAGGCGGGCAGGCTGGACTCTCTTCCAGGACTTTGGGGTGTTTGCGTTCTAGTAATACTTTCCGGTGTTGCCTCTGACAGTTCTGAGATTCCACTGTTGTTTGCCACTTCTCTTATCCCTGCCCTCAGCTCTGCCACAGGCAACTTTAGCACTACTCAGAGTTCCCAGTGCTTAAGAAGCTCCTGGAGGGGAGATCCCTCCCCACTCACCCCTTCCCATTCTGCAACCGCCCCCTCTCCCCCTCCCCACCTCACTCCCACCCCAAGATTCAAATTCAGTAGATGCTTCTACTTGAGCCTTGGGACACACTTTTTGCAGCAGTCCTTCAGTTTAACCCTTTGGGTGTGTCCCCTCCTTCTGGAAAGTTCCCTACTAATGCATAAAGCAGGCGGTTCAATAGGAGTGTCTGCTCCGGGGAAATGTTCTCTAGCACTGTGTCCTCTCTGCAGGACAGCCCATGAGCCCTTGAGTCTGTGGTGTGGCTGGTACCATGAATGAACTGGAGCTTCAATTTTATTGAGTTTTCATGAATAAAAGTAACCAGCTCCGAGCTCATGAAAGTCAGTTAGGGTTCAGGGTTCTACCTGGAAATCTCACAGCCAGATGACAGGTCCATGGCCCATTTCCAGCCCACATTCCTGCAGGAGGCGATGTTGTTGTGCTCCTCAGTCAGGCAGATGGTCATTCAGGCTCATTGGCTCCTGCACCCAGCATCCTTCGGGCCTCCCTTAACAGTGTCCTTGGGGAGCTTCAGGCCTCCCCACCCCTGTCCGAGGCCACGGCCACAAGGTTTCTGTTTATGTTACTGTAAGTCCCAATTCTAAGCACCCAGTTTCTCTTTTGCTAGGTAGTTGCAAAACCAACCTCCAAATTTAGCGCCTCCAGTAAACACGTGTGTTGTCACCTTTCTGAGTCTGGGGGTTGGCTGGGTTTGGCTGGCAATCCTTCTGTGCACCAGATTCGGGCTGGGAGCTCAGCTGCGATGGGACATTGGATCAGGCTGAGCTGTGGGCTTCTCCCAGTGGGGCCCAGAGGCCGCACTGCTCTGAAACCCCAGAGCACCGCTTCTGATGCAAATGGTGCTCAGAGCCAGACCAGATGGAAAGCGACAAGATGAAGAGCAAAAGCGGCTGGTGCATGGAGGGAGGGAAGGCTGTGGAAGAACCTGGTCCTTCGAGACCTCCTTCCTCAGGGGCCATGGGGGTTCCCGCGCCTCAAATTCCAGCACATGCGCACACTGAGTTTTGAGATAAATGCCTCACTTCTCATGACCTCATCCTGACAACGACCTTAGGGAGAAGACCGCATAGTCAGTCCCATTTTACAGATGAGAAACGGAATCATCCAGAGATGACAGGCTCTGCTCTGGGCCACTCAGGGAAGTGGCAGGGCTGGGACTTGAGTTCTGAGATTTACATTGTCAAAAATAGTGATAAGTGATTTTTGAAGGTTCACAGGATTTATCTGTGGTCTGAGGAGGCCAGCATTTCACAATTAAAAAGTGAAGTTTCTTCCCTACTTCAGGGACTACGTCAGTCTCCTGTTCTCTCTCTCTCTTTCACACGAACACACACCCACACACACACACACACACTTTAAGAAGAGAAGAGCAGTGAGAAGAAAGCAGGTATTTTGGAAGCCACCTTGTGGGTTCTCTTGACCAAGGCAGAGTCAGCAGGATTTGTTGCTCACGTTTGGGCACTTGGCTCCATGAGGCACATGGTCCATGAGACTTGTGCACATGGCTTATGTATATGGCTTATGTATATGGCACCGTGCACATGGCTGACCAGCATGCCAGGGTGAATGCTCTGTGCATATGAGACTCAGGGTTATAACACATCCTCTCCCATTAGTGCAGGCCTCCTCACCCCCCTGGGCGGTGTCTTCCTGGATGACGCAGACCTTATGGTCTAGCTTCAGACCTCTCACTGCTGGCTCTGGCTCCTCCTCTGTGATCATTCCGTCTCACTTGTTTCCCCCTCCAGCCCATCCTCTGAACGTGAAAATTAAATGATGTTGCCCCTATTAAAAATCCCTGTGGGGCAGCCCTCCCTGGTGATGAAGCGGGTTAAAGCACAGCACTGAGAAGCTGAAGCCACTTTCGCATGAGTTCGATTCCCGCCTGCCCCGGAGGTGACCACATGGCGTGGCAGACCTCTCCTGACCCGCCCGCTGCTCCCCTCAGCAGTGTACTTCGTCGATCTGCCTGTTCTGCTCCCGCTCTGTCTCTTGTGAATCCTCTCACCCTCCGCATCTCTGGCCTGTACCCCAGTTCTTTATGCATAAATAAATAAATCTTTAAAAAAAAAAAATCCCTGTGGGACGTTTCACTGTCTTTAAGAAGGGAGCCTCCAAAGTCCTTCCCAAACTCTCTCCTGACACTCCCTTACTCATATCCGGCCTCCAGCCATGCTCAGTTATCTGAAGCCATCTCGAGCCAATTCTCACTTCCCCACTCACACTTGTGCCCTTCCTGTGTCTGGAATGTCCTCTCCCCATTTGCTAACCTAGGAGACTGGTCATCAGCAAGCCTCCTCACCTCTCTAAGATTTAACTGACTCATCGTTATCACAACG
Source organism: Condylura cristata (assembly GCF_000260355.1). Classification (NCBI taxonomy): domain Eukaryota; kingdom Metazoa; phylum Chordata; class Mammalia; order Eulipotyphla; family Talpidae; genus Condylura; species Condylura cristata. Next base: position 10,411,354 of record NW_004567133.1, read on the forward strand.
CTACTAATTGTGCCTCTCACAAAGTGGCTGGATGTTTAACAATAACAATGCCCAGAGCAGGACTTAGCAACCAGGGGCAGCCCTTGGCTGCGGCTGGGAAGGTGCCCAGTCCTTCATGCAGAATCCTCCTTGCCAAAATCATCATAGTTAGTTTTACACTTTCCCAAGGAAGCTTCTTACTCTGCCTGACTGCTCCCAAAGCTTTGGTCTCCCTGCAAACCCAACTCTGATTTAAGAGAGTAAAGAACAGTGCTAGACTTTTCTCTCCCGTGGCCAAAAGGGAGGGGGATAGAGAGCTCCCAGGAAAACATAAACCTTCAGGATGACCGCTGCATTTCCGGAGATCAGTGTGGGAGGTGAGCACGTCCCTCTCCGAGAGGGAGACTCAAGGTGTCACCCAGACTCACTGAAGACCATCACAGCACTTTCAGGGCAGACTGCTGCCACTCCTTGCCATTTGGGAAAGCATGAGCAGAAGGGAAAAAATATTAGAAAAGCATTTTACCCTAAAAGCCCCCACAGTCTTCTGGATGAATTGCCTGCCACAGCTAGAGCTGCAGGGAGGCTTCAAGCAGTTACTTGCCCAAGATTCTCATAAATTGTCAGCTTCAACAATCAGATGTTAAACTGAACTTGAGGGACAAGAGGAAGAGGCATGAACATTAAATACATAATCCTTCAAGTGTGTCCCTTCATTTCCTGACTGTTTCTTCTCCAAAGGGAATCATCTTTTCTTTTCTTTCTCTTTTTCTTTTTCATTTGACATCCCACGGAGGAGTCAGCGATCATCAGAGTGGTTTCTGATTCACCAGGCTGACACTGGCGCTCTAAGAGAGAAGAAGGATTTTGGGGAAATGTGGGGAGTAGGAGTTAACTTGGGGGGCTATGCCTTCTAGGGAGCTGTGGACCTCTCCCAGCCAACTCTGAGAAATGGGTAATAGTCACACCTGCTATAATCATGCAGGGTTGGGGGGGATTTTTTTAAAAGATGTATTTATTTATGCATACAAGAGCTGGTGTGAAGGTCAGAGATAGGGGTTGGGGGTGAGAGGATTCACCAGGGACAGAGCAGGAAGTAAAATAGGCAGCAGGTGAGACAGGAGAGGTCTTCTGGGCCATGTGGGTCAGCTCCCTGGCCGGGCATTGAACCTGTGCTGTAGTGGTGGTGGAGAGTGTCATAGTGCTAAGTTAGTTCCTTGTACCATCAGGAAGGCCCTGGGGTAAGATTTAAAAGAGGTCTATATATAAATGAAATGGGTTTGTAGAAAACACTCGATGAATAGCTGTTGTTATTGTTACTATTGTTGAATAGAATACATAAGATTCTTGAATAGAATACATAAGATACTTCAGTGGCTGAGGACCTTAAAAGTCTCAGGACCTTCATCTATTCCTCAGAGCTCTTATTTCCCACCCCTGCTTCATTTTTCTCTCTAGTCTTTATCATTAACTGACACATACTTCCTTATCTGTAATTTGCTCTTTTCTTTAAAAGGAGTATAAATGTCTTGAGTACAAAGATCTTGGTCTGCTTTGTTCCATTGCCAGATTCTAGTATTTGTCACCTCGTAGATACTTAATGAATACCTACAGATGGATGAATGGATGGATGGTTGCAGAAGGAATGAATGCAACCTCTATTATACTCTAATGTCTTGTTGCTACTTGAACTGCATCATCTTCTGGTGTTTTCTCTGCAGGTTTGACAACTATCAAGTAGACCAAACAAGTCTATTTGTTCTGAAATCTTTGCTGAGTCATAAATAAACCACCTGAAGATTAATGCATAAAATAGCAATCTCTTTATTTTTACCATGATGTTCTAGGCTGGGAATTCTGGCCTCAAGCAGTTGCCATCAGATATTGGCTTGGCTGCAATAATTGAAGATTCAGCTGGGGTGAGTGATTCAGTCCCAAGATGGTACACACATGGCTGGCAGTGTTGGTGACTGTCACCCCGGAGCTCAGCTGGAAGTGTCATCAGCAGTATCCCTCAGGGCCTCATAGCATGACAGCCCCAGAGCCATTAGATTTCTTCTATGGCAGTTGGCTTCCCCCAGACTTAGCATCCCCAAATGACAAAAGAGCAGCTTTGACCTTTCCTTGACCTTTCCTAGCCTCAGAAGTCACATAGCATCACTTCTGCCATTTTTCTTTCAGTCAAAGTTATCCTAAGCACACCCAGGTATAAGAAAGAAGGATGGATCCTACCTCTCAGTGGGAAGGGTATTAAAGGACGGGAGGCCATATTTTAAATCATCAACCATCATAATCTTGTATGCCTGGAGGAAACTAGCAAAAACTATGAAATGAAGTAGGTGTGGATAGCAATCCAAGAGAGAGCATGGGGACTGTGGAGTGATGGAGACGTTTACTCCACCTGGAGGGATCATCCATAATTCGGTTCAGAAAGTGGGAAATTTCAACACCACTGTGCACCAAAAAGAACAAATTTGAAAACCCATGGGATTTCATTGGCTGACCCCTGAGATAAACGATCGGAAGCTGTGCTTTGTGATAACAGAGCAAGGGACCTACCTCTTCTTCCCTCAGACTGGGCGCCCCTAAAGGGAAATTTAGGACCCCCTACCCAAGACAGTAGGATCCAACTGGAAGACCTCTTAGTAGAAATAAGTCATTACCAAATCTGAGATTGGCAAGCAAAAATTAAAGAAAGGCAAAAACCTTTGTACATACTCTTACACATGTTATACAGCGTCACAGAATGGTCATGATTACCTTCCAGCTGCAGGTGACACAGTGCTTAGAGATGCGGCCTGTGTCTGAGTTCATGCAAGCCAAAGGTGAGTGAGTCCAGATGGGCAGGACCCGAGCCCTAACACACAATCTCCCCACCAGACCAGGCTCTTGGGAGACCCCAACGCTGCATTAATGATTGTGGAGGCCCAGACTGGGTCAAGCATGAGATCACTGAACTCAGAGTAAGAGGCATGATGGGAACCCCAGAGCCAAGCAATTCACCTCTATTTCAAGCATCTCCTGGTCAATATCCCAGAAGCACTTTCTTATGGTGATGATAACCACAATGTGTAGGGATCATAAAAATACCACGTATAGAATATTCCCTCTGTGCCAGCTCCAGGCTGTAGGTATATATGCATACATTCTCTCATCTAATCCTTAAAACAGTCCACTTTACACATGAGGAAACTGAGGCACAACGAGGTCAACTATGTTGCCTGAGGCAATACCAGCAAGTGGCAGAGTTAGGTTTGTGCCCCAAGGCATTTTGAGCCAGAGCTGGTTCTCTGAAGCCCTGGGTTACCTGTGCCTTTACATTCCATGAATCTGAGCTTGGGTGTGTCATTGTAGACGATGAACACAGGATAGCAAGCGACCGAGGGACTGATGAGTGACCTCTGTTGGACGGCTCCTTGTGCTCCTCACAGCACAAGGACTCTGGAACCTAGGGTCAGTGTGTCAGGGGGAGCTGGATGCACTCTAACCAAACTCACAGGAGACCACGGAGAGAAAGCACAGGCAATGTGCACACTGCAATGATCAGCAGGAAGGCCGAGAGGAGCAGAAAGTCTCTGCTGGCATGAACAGCACATCCATTTCTTGTCTGGAGCCAAATTGCAATCATTTATTCATTAAAGAAATATTTATGGAGCATCTGCCCCAGAGTGAGCAAAAACAGACATAGCAAGGAGGCTTAGTGGCGGGTCATCAACAAGTCTACCCCAAGATGGGTGCTTTGGGGTGTAAGAAGACCCCCATATTGTTTAAACAGAAAGAACAGTTTGTTTCCCAAAACACATGCAGGAGGTCTCATGGAACCTAAGGACAGAAATTAAACTCTGACCTCAAGAAAAATAGGAATTAAGAACAGGAAAGAGAAATCATGGGACACTCTCCCGCTCTTTCTCTCAAATAAAACTGTGTATACTTCACATGTGTGCATATTTCTCTCTCCATTTCAGGCTTCATCTCTCTGTGCTTCCTCTCCCCTCCCATGCTGTCACGTCAGTTTCCTTCTATGCATCTGCTTCATTCTTCTTTTGTAGCAATCAGAATTCTTGGCTGATTGGAAACTGATGGTCTTATTTCAACAGAAAGGGAATTCAGTAGACTCATAGGCTCTCCAGGAAGCTCGAGGAGAAGGCACAGTAAGAACAGAAGCAAGGAGAGGCTGGAGAGCCAGACACAGCCTAGATCAGTGCAGAGGCCCAGTGGGCTGAGGACTTCCCCACTGGCCCTGGCCCTGGCTGGCTCCCCATGCTGCTGAGGGCACCTCTCCAGAAGAGTCTCCACTGTGCCTACATCATGTTCCTAAGCCTGCTGTGGGAATGTGCATATGTCTACATAACACATGCAAACACATGTGCATGCTGCATAAACACATACACCCAAGTAGAGTGATATAATGAACTCGGTAGTCTTCAACTCATGATCCATCTTGTTTCATCTGTCCCACTGTCTGCTTCTCCCACCCCCATAATACTTTGAAGCAAATGCCAGTTACCCTGCACTTGTCTACATAACCACCCTACTCACCTCTCTAGATCCAGTGTGCAGAACCACTGCATGGTGGACATCTTGGGTCAGGTAATTCCTTGCTGAAGGGCTGTGCCGTGCACAAGAGGATGCGGGTCGACCCCTGACCTCTGCATGACTAGACCTGTAGCCCTCCACAGCCCCAGCTGTGAGAACCCAAACATTCTAGACATTGTCAGGTGTCTGAGAGGGAGCAAAATTGTCATATAGACACACACACACACAAACACACACACACACACACACATCACCACCATCACCAATAACCACAGTGCAGATTAGGGGCACAGCCAGAGAGCCCTCATTCCAAAATCCTCCTACAACCTACAATTGGTGCACCGTAGGCCTGGGTCCCACGTCAGGGACTCAGTGAACCCAGACCCACCATTGGCTCCATGTGTGATCTCCATGTATGAAATGGCCCGGGCTATCTGAAAGCATGTTGTTCAAAGGTCAACTGTACGTTGACTGTTATTTATTTTTTAATAAACATAAAAACATATGCTAGAACCTAACAATAATATACAACATATAAATCAATAGGCTACATGGCAATACTATTATATCATGTATGTTTCTTACACACTCTTTATCTCTAGTCACATCTATCCAAAAACTATTACAGCTCTTGAAAAACCTAAAAATAATTCCTCGATAGCACAAAATATCAAGTCAGAGTTCAAATTAATCTGGCCATCTCATAAATGTTTTTACTATGTTTATTTGTTAAATTCTGGATTAAAATAAGGCCGAAGCTTTGCAACCAGTTGATCTGTCTCAAAAGTCTCTATTTTACTTCCTTTTTTTTTTTTTACCTTAAGCCTCTTTATATAAGAGGTCTCTCTTCCCCCTTCTTTTTTTGTTTTCCCCCTTACAATTCATTGGTTTCAGACATCAGATCCTATAAATTTTCCATAGTCCAAATTTTACTGATTCTATCCCCCTGGTTCAATTTCCCACACTCCTCTGTGTCTTCTGGAAAGCAGTAGTTAGACCTAGAGGCTTGGACCAATTCCGGTTCTGTTGTTAACTGTTAACTTACCACAGATGTATCATAGGCTCTGCTACCTGCCAGCCAGCTTTGATGGCTGCCAGCAGCCCCGGGGACCATTTCCTAAACCCCTTATTTCACTAGGTGTTAACAGTCACGAGCTTCTCACATCCTTTCCTCATTTATTAACTGGAAGACTTATAAAATAGACGTAGCTTTCAATTGTGCAGCTACTTGACAAGTCATTTTTGCAGGGACAGTAGGAAGCTGGATCTCTATCTTTACTCATCAGTTCTCCAATTAACACATTAGTAAACTTGCATCCTCCAAGGAAAACGTGGGTCTGTGTTGTTAGTATCATCATGAACCCAGGAATTAAGACACTTAGAAACATTTCAGCCTGTGCAGTTATAATCCTTCTGATGCTTGAGTTGTTCCATCTCTGGCCGGTGAGAGCCCCTTTAAATTGGCTCTGAGTCTTTCTAATGGCCCCCAGTGGTCTCGGGTCGCTTCCTCGCTTCCTAGTATCAGGATATATTCCAGGGTTATTGTGTCGATTACCAGGAATCATTGATTTCTCTTGGAGCCCCAGTGTGTCTTCTAGTGTGTCCCAGCCTGCAGGCCCCTCTGGCCCCAGACTCAGCCCCCCCATACCCCCCCCACAGAGCCCCTCTAACCAGGTACCATCACCCCTGCAGCAGACAACCAGCAGGGCCATGGAGCAAGCAGTTGGCTTCTGTTCTCCCAGTCTGCTATGACGGAGAGCAGCCAAGGATGGGGATGAGTGTGGGATACTGGACAGCTCCCCAGTGACAGATACCCCAAATCTCTCTCCTCCTCTAAAACAGACTCTTCAAGTACACATGGCCGACATGGCCCTCCTGTAGCTTGAGGTCACACTTTCTCAGTAGAAACTGAGTCCCAATTCTAAATTCCCAGGAGCTTTGGTCTGATTGCTCCAACAAGGATGAGAAGCCTACGGACATGGCCATATAATGCAATCAATGGTTGAGGGACTCCCACTGAGCCACAGTCTCAAGGGAAGGGGACCAGCCTGAGCCAACACCCCCAAAAGACATCCTTTGCTCAGAGTTGAGAACAGAATAATGATTCAAACTTGGAGGCTTTGAGTTCTGAGAATTTAGTGGGCTCCTCTCCACAGTATCACACCCGAAGCCCTATCAATTCCCTGGCCTCTTGTCCCAGTGATCAGTTTTTGGTACCTCTTTCTGCAGCAACAGCCACCACCCACATTCAGGAGCCCTCACTGAGTACTGGGAAGCCTGCTACTCCCTGCTGTCTGTCTCTCTGAATCCTGGAATCTCCCTGGGCTGGCATCTGTGGCCCAGACCCCCATTTTTTCTGATGAGGGGAGCAGTAGGTGAGACAGGAGAGGTCTGCCACACCATGAGGGTCAGCTCCCTGGCCGGGGATCGAACTCCTGTTGCAGTGGTTGCGGACAGCTTCATAATGCTGCAGTTTAACCCCTGTACCACCAAGAAGGCCCCAGAGAAAGACAAGTTATACGGGAAAGATGAATATAAACCACTTGGAGTTTTAGATTAGTCAAGTGTCCATGGCAAAGAAAATTTGAATACAGTATGAAAAGAAGGGAAATAGTGTATAACCACCTGGGGACAGAACTCTCTAGGCAGAAGGAAGAACTTGTAGAATACTCTGAGTAGGAACAGCAGGTGTGTCACAGGAACAGTGAGACGGGGCGTGGGAGGGAGGTGTGGGGGGGAACATGACGATGAGGAGGAGAAAGGGAGAGAGCCGGCAAGAGCACGTAGTCCATCCTGTGGGAACTTGATGGTCAAGGGAAAGCCTGGCTTTGCCTCTAGGTGAGGTGGGGAAACAGCAGAACAACTGTGACCTAACCATCACTTTGGCTGTTGTGCAGCAAACAGACACAAGCAGTGAGGCGCTGGAAACCAGGTAGGAGGTGGTGGCAATGACCTGGGTAAGAGCTGGTGTGGTTGGGGTGGTGGTGACTGAGCGGGATGGAAGGTCCCCTAATGACAGGGACATGCGCTGTTGGGTCATTTCATCACAGTGCAAACATCATAGCATGTGATCATGCAAACTCAGGAGGTATCACCCATGCACTCAGATAAGGGGACCATCTAGCAGGGGCTCATCACTGACCAGAAAGTCAAGTGCCACGTGACTGTACCTTCCCCAAAGGTACTTTCTACAATGGTAGAAGTGATTCATTGATGTGGGGGTAGAAGAGAAAGCGGAGCCTGGGGACCCCAAGATGTAGTCCTCCAGACTGGAAAGCTTTCAGGTCAGAAAGACCAGTCGCCTCCATGAGGATGCTGTCCACTCCCTGCAGGTGATTTTTCATAAATAGATGAAATCAGGGAAACACCTGATTTTAAAATCAGGACTCATGCATGCATATTTGTGCATGTGTGTATGTCTATATTAACAAGACCAGCTTACAACCACTTTGCCTATCATTAAAACCCCAAAAGAACTCTGCAGGTAAAAAGATGACTTCTCTTCCCTTAAAAGATGCCCGCGATATTTTCAGAACACCGATCGCTACTAATAACACTGCTCACTGCCAGCTCAGCTCCTGCCCCGACACACTAAGAAATGACTTTCCTGAGAGTCAAATTTAAATAAAAACATATTTTTCTGGCTTATTGCCCCTGGCAAAATTCCAATATGCTGCTTAAGTACTGGCAGCCGATTAGTCAAAGATGTATAAAGTCACACCGGTGCACAGGCTGGCGTGTGCAAAGTGTTTGGGGGTGGCTGGGTGTGTGTCTAATATATGCTGTTTGCCAGAGTGGAGTAAAAATAAGGAGAAATGATGGGGTAAGAAAGAACTGAAGATGGGAGAAGATGGAGGTGGGACCTGTGGACTTAGGAGAAATCAACAAACAGGTGGATACTAAAAAAAAAAAAAATTAAAACCAAACCCATATGTACATATGTTAAAAAAAAAAAATATATATATATATATGGATAAAATATATATCACTCTGTCATGCACACACACACCACAGATATTAAACACTCATCTCTAGGAAAACATCCTTAGACATTAACATCCTTCAGGAACCATCACATTGGAACAGACTTCTCCCCCTGCAGATATACAAAGCTGTTTTGCAACCTATTGAATTTACCTTTGAAACCAAAGCATTTTTGCTGCAGGCATGTACTATTTACAGGAAGAGAAAAAAAATGGATTCTAATCACAGAATGACCAAGAAATTGGAATCCGGAGGGGCTGACCTCTCTCTCATCCAAGAGGAAGCTTAATGGTATGGTTAAAAGCCCAGGACAGAAGTGGGTGCAAATCCCAACAATCTTGTAACAGGGTGGTCCCTAGGAAAAAGGGAAGTTCCAGGTTCCCCGCCCCACCGAGGGGCAGGAGGGTGGAGCTGAGCCGAGAAAAAGGAGAAGAGAGAAGAAGAGAAGGAAGCTGGATGGAGAGCCAGAGGGGGACCTGAGGAAGCCACAGGGAGCAGCAAGCATGTGAGGAAGAAACTGGGCTTGTTTCCTGGCCCTGGACTGGTTAAGGCAGATGTGGTTGAGAGACTTGTAGGGAGGTGACTATGGCAGTGTTCATATTGATTTTGATTTTGCACTTTTCCTCCCAGATTTGTCTGGCCATTTCTGACCCTTTTCTATGGATCCCAGCCAGAAGGTGCTTTAGTCTAGTGGCAGCTTTCAGGCCTTGCTTTGGGCCAATCCCTTTTGGGCTGACTTTTGCCCACAAGGAGATGGGTCACTTCAGGTGTTTGATTTAGAAGTTATATTCTTTGTGTTCCGTATTGTATATTCACTGTATTATTAAAGTTTTATATATGTTTTGTCTTCTTGCGGTGGATGGCAGAACCCACTTAGAGCAGGCAGGATTTTGGGGCTTCAGGGGTGTCCCTCTCCCCTAGTTCTGGAATAGATTTGAGGTGCCCTATAACAAAGTGACAACCTCTTTAGGCCTCATCTGCAAAATGGGAGCAGTTCTGACTGCTCTTGGGGAGCTGTGTGGATCAAACTAGGGGAATCATTAGCCGGAGCCTAGCACAGTGCCTGGCACACAGGTCGACCTCACAATCGCCAGTGGCAGCCATTTCACTGTTCCTGCAAAGGCTTCTGCTTTCCCGACCAAGATCTCCTCCCGGTCTGTTGTGACACCCCATCAGCGGGCTGTGAATATTTAATGGCACACAGAAGCCTGTTTCAACAGCATGTTTTCTCTTGTGGGGCTGCAATTTCCTAATTGCTCTAAAGCAGATGTACTCGGTTTTGCCAGCCAAGTTACAGGAGATCAGTTTCAGGGTTTGGGTTTCAAAACACAACACTGGCACTGGGTCATTTCATGTTTACAACATGGTCCCCGGGAGCAATATGAGCAGAGTTGGGGGGCAAAAGGGGGCCACTTTCTGGCTTAATGAGGACAGGCCAAGGAATGTGATTCCTTGGCTTCCTGCCACCTGGTGATCACTTAGGCTGCTAGAGGAGGGAAGAAGGGTATGGGGCTGAAATGACCCCCAAGTGAAGTGAGAGCAGAGGGTGAGGCTTTGGGGTGTCATTGTGGCCAGAGGTGGTCAAGCTGTGTTCTGCTGGGCTCAGGATGGGGACCCACAGACCCTGTCAGGCCTCTCTGCCCTCCCTTTCAAGAACATCAATTACCATAATCAGAGCCAGCATGTATCGGGAATTCATACTGCACTGGGCACAGCTCGATACAATTTGCACTGGTCAACACATTACATGCTTACACCAGTGGGTACTATTTAAAAAAAAACCCTTTCACAGTCATTGGTACCAAGGCTCAGAGAGGTTAAGGAACAGGTCCAAGGTCACCCAGCTTGCCGTCAGCAAAGCCAGGTGGAGTCAGCAGTGACCACTCAGATTCAGCATCTTTATTTATGCAGATTCCTTGCAAAGTTCCATTTTGTCACACACAAGCACATGGCAATCGCTGCTCTAATCCAGCACAGAAGGGGCCACTTCAGACATCACTGCGGGAGTGTCCCAACCAGGTGGGTGGTACTCTTTCTTGGGCAGAAGAGTTCTCAGCCACCCATGGCCAAGAGGGATCCAAGCGGATATTGATCTCAGCCATGTTCAAATCAAGACATAGCCATGCTCAACAGAGTCGGGGACACTGGGGTCTAGTGGGGTACTAGATGGTCGTAAGGATTCTTGTTCATTTGGGGCAATATTAAAGCAAGAGGGTCATGTAAAATATGGCCTCGATGGCCTGGTTTTTCTAACGAGTAAAGTGCAAAAGGCAGGAGGGAGAGAGGAAAGGAGAGAGAGAATCTATAGGTTGAAACAGCCTTTAGAGACACCTCAAACAAATGCAACATCTGGTCCTTGTTTGTATGCTGATTCAAACAGACTGTAAAAGACAAAAGGTAGGGGGGAGGGTGCGGAGTAGGAGGAAGGGAGAGAAAAACCATATGACACAGCCAGAGAAATGTAAGATTCTTATCTTTTAATAGACACATGCTGAAATATTTACAGATAAAATGATACAATCCCTGCGATTTTCTTGGAAATAATTGGAAGGGGAATATAGATAAAGGTCTAATTCAGCAAACGACCACCCAAGAAGTGATAATGCTGAAGCCAATGATGCCTGCAGGAAGTTACCTTAGCCCAGGTTTAAAATTTTCACAATCAAGTCTTTTTATCTGTTGGTTCGCATACATTAGAGCCACAAAGTGTTTGTGAGATAACATTATGCCTGGGATTTGCTTCAAAATATTTCAGCAAAAATATTTTAAATGAGGCCCTCCAGCACTATGAAGCTATCTGCAGCCACTGCAGCAAGAGTTCAATCCCAGGCCAGGGAGCTGACCCACAGGGCACAGCAGACCTCTCCTGACCCTCCCGCTGCCCCCCTCAGCAGTATATTTCACTCAATCTGCCTGTTCTGCTCCCCACTCTGTCTCTGGTGAATCCTCTCACCACTGCCCCTCCCCCACACACAAACACCTCTGTCCTGTACCCTAGTTCTTGTGTGTATAAATAAATAAATCTTTACAAAATAGATTTAAATCATACTGGCAGTAGCTGAATAATTACTAGACCTGAGTGATGGAATCATGGGTGGGCATTTTTCTCTTCTCTCTACTTTTGTTCAGGTTTCTTTAATATAAAAGGGAAACTGGACATGGGTTCTGGCCTTAGGGTATGTCAGCCCTTTACTAACTTTGTGACTTTTAAACAATGGATAGAGTCCCTGCCTCAGTTTCCTCATTTGTAAAATGGGGTAAAATTAAAACTACTGTCCAAAGCAGTCTAGTTATGTAATAGCTCATAACTAGAAATGACAAGTGAATATATGAATATATTGTGCTGTCTCCATTCAATGAAATACCACTCAACAACAAAAAGTAATGAACATTGAGAAATACAATAAAATGGAGGAATCGCATTATATCCTGTCAAATTAGCCAGACCCCCCAAAAAGAATTCATATTATGTAATTCCATTTACATAAAGTTTTAGACAAAGCAAACATATCTACAGTGGCAGAAAGAATACCAATAGTTGCCTGGAGAGAGGGGGACAGGAATATTAGAAAGCAGAACAAGGGGTGCAGGGAATGATAAAGGGGTACAGAAACTGCTTGGGACTGATGAATATGTTGCTTCACTTGATGTATACATGTCAAAATATGATAAACTGTATGTCTTTATATAGTTTGTCATGTGGCAAGTATTTTCTAATAAAACTGCTAAAAGAAAACATCTCAGAAAGTTGAGGGGTTAAACAAGTAAATAATAGGGATAAAGCACAGCAAGATGCATCAGTCCCCAGGGAGCTCGCAAGTGGCCATTTCTAGGTGTCAGATTTGTGCCAACTGCTGTGCATACATGAGTCAACAAGACAGACCAGGGTCTCGAAGCCTCCCCACTGGAAGCTCTCAGTCTTCCTAGGAGAGGAGATAAATTCATTATAGAACAGTTTAATTAAGGGAAGGGAGGGTATAAATCAGTGAAGGTTTCTTGAAAAATGAAATATATCAGCCTGGAAGATGAGTTAAAACTGGCCAGGAAAGAGTGTGAGGAAAGAACGTTCCATTCAGAAACAAGGAAAGCACGTGCAAAGGCCCTGTGGTATGGAGAGCATGGCAGAGTCTCAAGGGCAACCGCTCTGATGTGGGCCAGGCATGAGGGGCTGGAGAGGAAGGGGCAGAGTCTGAAAGTCACAATAATGCATCACTAGCATTTGTTGGCCCTAGGTCTGCTACTCCTAACAGCCTGTTTGGCCACCACTTTTGTTACCAACTGTTCTACATTCTTATACAAGGCCAGAGCTGTCTGATCAGTCATAGGACCCCAACCCTCCAAGATGCCTTCAGATCAGTCAAGAGCAGCAAGCTTGACCACCCTGGGAAGGGTATGCATCATGAAGTGTGACCGGAGTGCCTGGGCTGGGGGAGGGGGGTGTTGACTGATATAGAACAAGGGACCCCAGGAGCTGATCAATGGAATATCTTGTTCATAAGATTGGAACTACAGGGGCCTCCCTGGTGGCACAGGAGTTAAGTCTCAACGCGATCAACTCTCCGCAGCCGCTGGGCACGAGGTCCATCCCCAGCCAAGGAGCTGACCCCCACGGCACAGCAGACCTCTCCTGTCTCCCCGCTGCTCCCCTCAGCAGTGTATTTCAGTAAATCTGCCTGTTCTGCTCCCCACTCTGTCTCTGGTGAATCCTCTCACCCCCACACCTCTGGCCTACACCCCAGTTCTTATGTGTATACATAAATAATTAAAAATAAATCCTTTTTTAAAAAGCTTGAAACCCCGCTGGGGAATCTAGGGCTTGATTTCACACACTCCTGAGTCATTCAGTCGTGAGAAGTGCCTGGGGACAGACTCTTGGCCCCTGAAACTACAGATGACAGCACAGCTCCCCAGCTCACCCCTCCCCACACCACTGATGCTGCATGATTATTCTCAGAACAACAACAAAAAAAAACAGCAGTCCTGCATCACACAGCCTGCCCCACTCCCATTTCTTTCTCAGCCTGGTGTGGCTGACACAAGGTTTCCATGAGTTAGTCTCTGCGCTAAGCATCTTACATCATCAGCTCACGTCCATGCACTAGCCCGCTTGGGGGTGGGGGGACCTATGTCCATTCCCATCTTACTAGGAAGAAACAGATACACACAGCAGTTGGCCAGTTTAGCCCAGACCACGCAGTTAGTGAGGATGGAAATGGAATCCCCAGGCATGCCAGTCGTGCCGACTGCCAGCCACACCAGAGGCACCCTCGCTCCCATGAGGGGTCAACGTTTTGGCCAGCACTGAAGAGGTGATAAAAACTGCCTCGTACCAACCAAGTCTATCTTTAATGTGATGAACAGAATTAAACAGACATGAAAAAGAGACCTAAAATTATGTGCAGGAAACATTGGCATGGCCAGCCTCGGCCACACATAATACCAGCCCCACTCCATGGGGATTACCCCCTCAGTTGGCAAACCTTGGAGTCTGACAAAGCCTAGTCTGATGTGCAGGTCCCCTGCCCAGGGACCATCTTACCAATCATGCTGTCCCACAGGGCCACCCCCTAGAGGCTCGGGGCTGCTTTCTCCCCACCCTTTGCCAGTGCTGGCATCCAGCAAAGCTGCCTGAGAAAAGTCATTAGAACCAGTGTGTGGTCCGGGACACTGGACATGCACCCCTTGAACGTGCTGTCAGAATCCCATGACACAGAGCTCTGGCCAGCTCCCCCTTCCTATTGAATCAGCACTGCTTGACACAATCCCTCTTTTGCCATTTTAATGTGATAAGTGGCTAATTTGATTGGGTTCAATGAGATGTAAATTATTGGATTCAATAAAAAACCAGAGAGTGCTTCCCTCCACCCTGCTGACTTCATTTCTCTCTGGAGGTGCAGCTTTCTGCCCGGGAGCATGAAAGGAAACTGCAGACACGCTGTTCACTCTTATTGATAGACTCAGGACTCCCCTCTCCTCCAGCTCCCAGGATATAAGAGCAGGCAAACCTTGATTCGCAAAATGCGGCCACCCCATTCTCTGCCTTCAAATTCACCCCGTGGGGCAGGCAAAAGATGCCTCCGGCAGTTTTGTCCAGGATGCTGATCCCATCGTGAACACCCAAAGCACTGTCCCCCCCCCACCTGCACTGAACAAGTGACCACAATACACAGAAGGGACGGGCGTGGGCAGTCCTTTGAGTAAAGTCCCTGAGAGAACAGATGGGATCTAAGCAGAGCTTCCAGATAAAATATAGACTACTCATGTAAATTTGATAAGCAATACTAAATTTGTAATATAAGTAGGTCCCAGACATTGCAAAGCACAGATTCGTATCTAAAACTACTCATTGTCTATCTGAAATTCTGATTTAACTGGACATACTATATTTTTATTTGCTAAATCTGGCGATTCTAGATCTCAAACAAGTATGAACAGAGTAATTGCAATAGGGGAGCAGAACACCTCATACATTGTAAGAGTAGAGGATGAGGGCCCTCCCTGGTGGCTCACAGGGTTAAAGCACAGCACTAGGAAGCCATCCTCAGGGCTTCAGTACCGAGTTTTATCCTTGGCCAGGGAGGTGACACGCATGGCCCAGCAGACCTCTCCTGTCTCACCCACTGCTCCCGCTCCCCTCAGCAGTGTATTTCAGTCAGTCTGCCAGTTCCGCTCCCCACTCTGTCTCTGGTGAATCTTCTCACCACCTCTGGCCTGTACCCCAGTTCTGTATGCATAAATAAATAATTATTTTTTTAAAATAAAAGAATAGAGGATGAATTTTATCCAAAATGTGGTGTCTTCACATGTGACTAATTTTGCAGAGCTTCATTCCTCATGTAAGCCCCCTAATCTGAGGCCTGTGGGGAGCTAATGCATATGCTATATTGAACTGGCTAATGTGTGTAAATTGTTTAGAACTGTCCATAGCACATAGAGGGCATGATGTCAGAGACTGTGAAGCTGATTTTGATGTTGAGGAAAAGGAGCAGGAAAGCAAGTCAGGATAACTGCAACTTCCTGTTTGAACAGGAAGTAAAGATAGCCCTCGTCTAACAGTTTATATTTTCACTGTGAAATTTTCAGAGGGCAGAAACCATAACCCTCTTGCTTTGTTCATTGCTAGCTCTCCAGAGCCTGTCAATATACCTGCTGCACACCAAGTGCTCAATCAATACTGAGGAAAGGAACAGGAACAGGAGGTAGAAAGAAAGGTTGGCAGGAAAGGAGGTTTAAGTCAAATTAAGCAAGTTCTCTCAGGGAGTTGAGCGCTGAATATGGTAACACAAAAGGGACTCTATGTACAGGAAGAAGAGAGCCCTTGAAGTATAGCGAAGCCAATAAAGAATATTTGGATTCTTAGTCCAAGAAAGCTCACCAGAGATGGTGGAGTGCAGGGGACCAGAAAAATCAACTGGCCCAGTATGAGGAGTTCACCAGTGCTATGACAGTGTGACAGTGGGGCGAGGAAGCGAGGAAGCTGAAGACAAGGCTAGCAAGCAGCCCAAATGATGGACTGTGGTTTCTAGACCGGACAGAGAAGGACATGAGATAGGTGGGGGCCAACGAGGCCATGGCCACCTCCCATGGAAGCCACTGTGTGAAGGACAGGAGGGTGTGGCTAGAGTATAAGGTGCTCATGTTTAGGACCTGGGGGAGAAGCAGTTCTTGGTGACCACGAGGCTCAGGTTATGGCCACAGGAGTCCCAGCTCCAGACTCTTGTTTGCAATATAGCAGCTTGGACTTAATCTGGAGCATCTGGAATATGCTCTTTGCATCCACTTTCTTTTCCTTCATGATCTCATTTAATCCCCACAACACCCTGGGCCAGACCTGATTAGTCCCCTGTTTTAAGGACGGGAAACTGAAGCCTGTAGAGGTAAATACATTGTCTAAAGCTGTGGGCTGATTAAGGGCAGACCCAGGAGTTCTTCCCAGGGGCGCACCAGTGCCCAGCGGTGCATTTGGGAAAGTTCCCATGGAATGACAGGCACAGGGGAGGACCCCAGTGCCGGGGGTGGTAGTTTGCCTCCAAGATGGCCTCCTATGTCCCCAGATTGCTCCTCCTTCCCTACTCATATTGCAACAGTCTGTACCCAAGGGCCAAAGCGATGATAAGTTGCTTCCAAGATAGTTTATAAAAGGGGCAACGGCTCTCATGTGGGCTTGCTCTTCCTCTTGGGTCACTCACTGCAGGCTACGTAGAGCCCAAGGGAGAGCCCCAGGTGGCAAGGAACAGGGCTGTCAGCCAGCGGGCAGCCAGGAGCCGAGACAATCAGCATCAGCCAGGAGCCGAGACCATCAGCAGCAGGACCTTCCCACCTAGGCCTTCAGCCTGGGGCAGCTGTGGACGTCACATGAGGCCCCTGCCCAAGCCACTCCAGACTCTTGGGCACTGTGACATAATAAACGTTTGCTATTGCAAGCTGCTATGTTTGGGGTAATTTGTCATGCAACAGTGGTAACTCACACTTAGGAACTTCTGAGCATTCAGGTGAATCCAGTCTCCGAGTTGTCTGGTTTCTCAACCACCTCGGGAATGTTTCCAGACGCAGACGATAGGGTTAACTGTTCCTAGTGAATCCTCTCACCCTCTGCATCTCTGGCCTGTACCCCAGTTCTGTATGAACAAATAAATAAATCTTAAAAAAAAAATCTCCAATGTCCCTCAATTTGGTCTTTTCAGTGAAGGGGGCTCTGGAGTCGTCTGTCAAGGGCTGTGCCCCCCAACCCCAATGGCAGAACTTCGGACGCTAATTAAACTCTCTGAGACCCAGTCTCTTCTTCTTGAAAATGGGGACCGTTTGAGTTCGTACCCACTTCAAAGAGCAGATGAGACAAGAGCAAGCGCATGGTAACAACTAAATAAACTGCCTATTGTGGTATTAGTGTTATTGCTGGAACCAGTAGGATTAAGTTTGAGAAAGAACTGCGAAGAAAAATAAATAAATAACAAAAAGTAATCAGGATCCCTGTCACCTAAAGTATCTTTTTAGAGGCTGAACAGCGATTTGAAGTAAGATAAAGAAATCTGCCAACGTGCTGGCCAGCAAAGGGCACAATGAGTGTTGACTGTAAGACAATCACCCCAAGCAGTGCTGCTGAATGTCACCACCTCAAACACCCAGAGATGCACCCAGAGCCGGCAGGTGGCTGACTTTCAGGCTCTGACATTTCATCAGAGCTGGACTCCACAGGCCATAGAGAAGTGAGTCAAGGCTTAGTCACTGTTGGCAGGTAGCAGGGGTTAGATTAGGAGAGGAACTCAACTCAGAAGCAGAGTCTTGTCGGGAAGACCTCGACTGCTGCATCGACTGCTACATCTCTCTCCCTCGTTGCTCCAGAGATGCTCCCAGTTCAGGGAGGGCGGGCAGGGGAAGGTGCGGGGGGTGTGTGGTGGGGAGTGGAGGGGGTGGTGCCTGAGATGAAATCAACCCTGTGTCTAAGGGAATCCTAGCTATGGGTTTCTCTCCAAGCCCCAGTGGAAAGACTAGCACTAGAAGGTTTAAACAGAGTTCAATTCCAGGCCCTGTTCAGCCATGAACGGTGTATCCTGGGGCGAGTCACCTCACACTTCACACCTCACACCTCATACACACCTCACCTTACACCCCACCATAAAACGGCACAATCTGCTATCTACCTACCCGGTGGCGTGTGCAGCCAGAGAGAGGTGGAACAGTTGAGATCGGTCCCGACAAGACTCTGCCTTTGAGTTCAATTCCTCTCCTAACAAGGGGTCTGCAAATGTGGTTGCATGCTCTTTAGGGCTTCACCATTCCTCTTCCGATGGCACCATAAAGAATGGAGAGTCAGCAATTCCATCTGCAAATGACTATTGATTTTAAAGCTGCCACCGAAGGCTAGCTTGTGGGGAATGAACTCAGAAGTTGAGCATTACAGTGGCCAGCGTTTCTGGGTGCTTCTAGATGTCAGGCACTGTGCTGAGCTCGTATATTCCTCATAAAGCATATGGGATCATTCTTATTAAGCCCATTTTACCATAGAGGGAACTGAAAATCAGTGAAACTGAGTAACTTCTCATTTTCACAGCACAGAACTGGCATGAGAGTGATGATTTCATTTTGTCAGCCGAGAGGGGTGGGAAGGAATGGGGGCTCTGGGAAATCAGTGGAGGCCAGGGGGAGTCCTGGGTTCCTGGGTAGAGAGAAATGCTACCATTTCAGGGTGGCGGGGAAAGACCAGTGTGGAGGTTTGAAACACTTCCCCAGGTCAGTCCTGCTCAGGGTCACGTGGTGTAGCAACTTGTCGTATCTATCACCAATGTTCACCAGAGACTTTGGTACTTCCGTGGATTCGAAGCTTCCCCCTACCTTTTCACTCTGTCCATCACATGGATCTCTTTGAGTTCTTATTTGTATCGCTCCCTGTGTGACTTGGGTAAGTTATTTAACCTCTCTGAGCATCTGTGCTCCCATTCACAGTAGAGATAACAGCAGCACCAACTTCCTCGGGCTGTTGCTCAGATTCAGTGTAGCTTGGCAGGGAAAGAACAACCCATTCAATTTGTGTGTGTGTGTGTTTGTGTATGCGCACACTGTCTCTCTGCCTCTCATCTACAAATAACATTAACTCTTTTGGTGGCAGGAGAATTGACTAAAATAGCATATTTCCAGCCATAAAGCAACTTGCACAGTTGACAACATTCCACAAATCTTGTTAGTGTTATTTCAAGCTGCCCACCACCCGCACTGAATGAGCTGAGGAGACTCCCACTTTGACCCCTACTCTGTCTCCTGGCTGGGTGAGTTTGGCCAGGATCACCTTTCTATGCATAGGTTTTCACAATAGATGCTGATGCTTACTATGAAGGATATTTTTTTTTATTTTTAGATATTAAGTAGTGTATAAATGGTGGATGGGGATAAGCTTTGAAAACAGTAAATAATTAGAGTTGAGGGAACATGTCCCTTCCAGTTCTTGTCCACAGATTTCGCTCTTCTAGTCCCTCAGCACCCAACATAAGAAAAGGCACTTAGTAGGTGCTCAGTAAATGTTACACTGAGTCAAAGAACAAATACATGAATGAGTAATTGAATGCCTGCAACTGTTTTTGAGCATCCAGAATTGAGTGGGGAGGGTGGCAGGGTATTTGACTTTGATGCAAATTGCTCTTGGAATAATTATCTACATAATCCACTAGCCCCGAGCCTCAAGCCTGGTTTTCGATAATAATGATGAGGACTTTCCAAACCTTTCCGATAAGCATAACAATAATAATAATTGAATGCTTTACTTTCAAAATGCCTTTACACAGGTCATTGCATTTTATTGTGTCAGCATCCTTAGAAAAGTAAGACTTATTGTTTTCATTTTGTAAATGGAAAAAAAACTGAGGCCAAAAGAGGAAATGCAGTTTTCTTAACTCTGCAAACCAGTGACCTCTGGAGTTTCTAAGAGAAGCTTGATTTCTATTATTCCTTCCCCTCCTCAGAAATCTAGGTGTCTTGATTTAGATACTTGAAAAAATACCCTCACTTCTAATGTCCCTTGAAGTTGTGTCCAGGTCAGACACTTACAACTCACTCGCTGAACAACATCCTCATCGATGTAATTGTCTAGTCTGGAAATTTTGACATTGGCCTGGGTTCCTCCATCTCACTCACTTTCACTCAGGCTCACACATACAGCCAGGCACCAGCTTTTGTCCATTTTCCCTCTAGAGCATTTCTAGAACTTGCTTCCCATCGCCATTACCCCCTCAGTCGACCAAGGTGCCATCACCACTCAACTGGCGATATCAATACCTCTGAATGACCACGTTGTCTCCACCACAGCCCTGCCAGCCGCCCCCACAGCCTCATGAGCTTTAAACATATAAACTCATTTTCATAGTCATAGGATAGAATCCAGTCTCTTCAGCTGACCCTTCAGCATGTTCTACCCTCCTCTCTCACCCCTCATTCTCATGCTCCCACCAGAAGGAAGGCCTTGGAAGTCCTACCGTGCTCCCAGCTCTGGCCTCTACCACCACACACTCATTGTCCCCTCTCTGGGCTCCTCTGTTCTCCAAGTCTTGACCTAGACATCCCAGGCTCCAGGAACCCTCCTTTGCTCTGGTAACCCCCTATTGCTCATAAGCAACATGGTGATTTGTGTGATCCCCTCACCAGCTGTGAGAGCCCCGCAAGATCGTACTGTGCCCCCATTCCCAATGACGTCCTCCTGCCCACAGTCCTCCCAGATACTCTGAACTCCAGTCTCCTCCACTGTGTCTGAAAAGAAACTCAAGCTCTTTGCTTTCAATTAAAAAGCCACACTTGCAAATATAGAAGTGATTGTTTGACTTTCTATACGCTACGAAGGTTCCCAGAAAGGTATCTCAGGATGATCTGCAAAAGCACATGTCCTTCTGCCCTTTACTGGAACATTCTCCATTTTAGATTTCTTTACCATTGCTCTCCCTATCTCCTGCAAAACACTAAGTCCTTGGCGTCTCTCTCCCTAAACCAAGATGGCAGCCAATAGCCACATATGCACTTGAACATGGATGGTCCAGATTGAGATCAGCCATTTAGCATAAAATGTATGTGAATTTCAAAAACTTAGTACAAAAAAAATGTAAAATATGTCATTACTACTTACTGTGAAATTTAAATAGAATATTTAGTTATATTAATTCAAATAATTTGATTTGTTTTGAATTGTTAATGTGGCTACTAGAAAACTTTAAATTTCATTCATAATTCCCATTATATTATTATCAGACAGCATTGAGTTCACTAATGCAGTGATTTCCAAGGGGAAATTATAATGCCAAGATTTTAAATGACATTTACTATCTGTCTCCCCTTCATATACGGTAAGGTGATAATAATAGAGCAGAGAAGTTTATCTTGCTCTTTTTTATATTTATTTATCTATGCATACAGAACTGGTACAGGCCAGAGGTGCAGAGGGGTGAGAGGATTCACCAGAAACAAAGTGGGAAGTAGAATAGGCAGATTGAGTGAAATACATTGCTGAGGGGAGCAGCGGGAGGGTCAGGAGAGGTCTGCTGCTTCATGTAAGTCACCTCCCTAGCCAGGGATCAAACTTGTGCTGCAGTGGCTGTGAAGAACTTCATAGTGCTGTGTTTTAACCTGCTGCACCATCAGGAAAGGACCTTACTGTCCTTTAATATGCCTCCCCAAGGATAAAATGAGGGCAGTTGTTCATTTGACAAACTGTTCTAAAACCCTGCCATGAAGCTCGCATAGGGATTACAGCCATGAATAAAATGGCTTAAAACCCATTCTGAGGACAAGACCAAGAGGAAATTCAAGAATGTTTCCTTTGCTAAAATGTCTGCATCGTCTTAAGTCTTCAGTTTCAGTTGCACAATCTAGGGTTCTTCCACTTGGGGTCTAAGTGAGAGAAGAAAGTCAGGGTCTTGAAAATTGAAACACATTTTTCCAAAGAACTCCACTATAAAACACTTATGTGTCCCAAACTCCCCACACATATGTTTCCTCTAGAGTAGTCACCAAAAAAAATGCCATAATCAACTTTGATTAGTTTTAAGTGGGGCGTACGCCCATCTACCAACCAGCCACTATGGTCAGGGGGATGGTGTGCATTGATTGGCCATGCAACATCACGTGCTCACTTTTGAAGGGGGTGGGAAGGCACATGGTCAGCCCTACACAGACTTCCGGGAAGACTGCACATTTGTTTCCCCAAAGAAAATTTGCTGTTCCGGGCCCTCCCTGGTGGTGCCACGGGTTGAAGTACAGCACCAAGAAGCTCGCTGCCTCATTGCCACAAGTTCAATTCCCAACCCCGGAGGTGACTCCCATGGTGCAACAGGCCTCTCCTGTCTCCCCACTGCTCCCCTCAGCAGTGTACTTTCATTGATCTGCCTGTTCTGCTCCCCACTCTGTCTCTAGGGAATCCTCTCACCTCTCCTGCACCCCGGTCCTTGTATGCATAAATAAATAAATCTTAAAATAAAGAAAGAAAGCAAGAAAGAAAATTTGCTGTTGACAGAAAAGGCAAAAGAATGCAGAATAGACTATTGTCTTTATAACCAAGAAATAGAAGTGAACCAACTCTCGGGAAAACAAACAAATCTGAATTGTAACATTTGAAGATGTCATGGATGTAAATAATCCCACCAAGGCTAATTTCAAGATACTGAGTTGAGCTACTGCTTCCAAAATTCCTGAATACACTTAACAGTCTATTGTCACGAGCCAGGGAGAGATGGCTTCTGCACACCACAGCATCCTCCAAAGAAAGAAGAGAAGAACCTTGCAGAGATGAGGTACTTATAGGAAAAAGGGATTTTTTTTCAGTCCTCCTTGTATTTTAGATTTTATTAAGTAAAACTCTAAGTCTCTTTTAATCTCAGGAAAGAGCTCTGGTGACCTCAGGATGGCAAGTTTAATTCTTGAGATGCCGTGGAAGACACCATCATCCATTTATCCAAAATCTTTCAGCAAAACACATATGGCTCAAGTTAAAGCTCCTCTTTCTACCTTAGGAATTGTGCATAATGTTATTATCAAAATACCAATTCAAAGAAAATCTACCTTCATGAACATCTGTTGTCTCTGATTAGAAACCACTCAGAACCAAGCCATTTTCCATCTTGCCCCAATATTAACTGCAGACTCCATGGCCAAGTTCTTCCAAATAACTTGCAATAACATGGGATGTTGCTTTAAATGTAGATGCAGATGAGAATTCACCATAGCAACTTGGAATGCCAAGAAGTGAGATGCATATTGCAAACATGAAGGCAGCTGTTCAGTCCTGATGCTCAGAGAAACAGAACCAAGAGGAGAGACATCCACAAAGGTGCACCTTGGAGATACTGAGGACTCTTTCAGACCACCACATGCAGCAAAACTCTCAATAAAGCGAGTTACACAAATGTTTGGTTCTCAATGCATATAAACTTATATGCTATAGCACCACATCATAGTCTAATGAGTGTGTCATAGCACTGTGTTTAAAAGTATGTTATTGCTCAGAGATGTTAACCATCATCTGAGCCTTCAGCAACTTGTAATTTTTTTGCTTGGAAAGTCTTGTAAAATCTGTCATATCTGCAAAGTACAATAAAGTGAAGCAATAAAATGAGATATGCCTGTAGAGATCAGACATGCATATAGCTGGAGATCATGACCAGGAGTTAACTCACATGTCACTGGAGCCTATTCAAGGTCTGCATCTGGCCAGCTGGAGGTCCAGAGACTGCTGGCATGGATCTGCTCAGAGTTCAGTGGCCTGTGACCCTGGAAGGCAGACTAAGTTCTGATCTGCATCCAAGGGACCAAGAACCAGGAGAGCTGATGGTGTACATTTCAATCAGAATCTGCATCCAAAGGAAGGAGACTAATGTGTCAGCTCAAAGCCAGTCAGGCAGAGAGCAGTAATTCTTTCCTACTCAGCTTTTTATTCTAGCCAGGTCTTCAACAGCTCAGCAGAGGCCCACACACCAAGGCAGGGCAGGCAAGCTGCTTCACTCAGTCCACTGATTTAAGTGCTCATCTCCTTCAGACACACCCCCGTAGACACACCCAAAACCAGGCTGAACCACCCAGTGACTCCTCCACCACGATAGTAAGGATCTTACCACATTCTCAGTGCCCAGCAGGAGCCTGGCAGTCTGAGACCTTCTACCAGGCACTATACAATGGCATTCCTATAGAAAAGAATTCCCCAAAAGCAAACCCCCAGCCCCACTGCCCCTGGCTCCTTAGGTTTAGATCCCCAGAGAGTGGAGAGATCCTAGGTTGTATCACTGAACATCAGGAATTTGAGGTGAGGCAGATCTTCTTGCACTAAAAGGGATTTGGTGGCAACTTTGAGCTACAGTTGGTGAGGGGTAATTAGAGAATATTTGTAGACTCAACTACAAAGTCCAGCATGGAGAAGGATTATCGAACGAGCAAAACAGAATGTGTCAGTAAAGGCTGCTTAAATTAGCAAAATGATAACTATAACAGCTTTCCAGCTCACCTACGCCCCATTACAACTTCAAGAAGATGTTTTATTCCCATTTTGCAGATGAACAGCCAAGTTCAGAAAGACTCAGACATTTGAGCCCAGTCAAACATGTGGAAAGAAGCAGAGTCATCACTGAACTCCAGATGACTGGCCTACGCCATGTTGTTAGGTACCTTTTTTAAAAGAAAATGTATTTATTTATACATACAAGAGCTGGGGTACAGGCCAGAGGTGCGGGGGATGAGAGGATTCACCAGAGACAGAGTGGGGAGTAGAACAGGCAGATCTACTGAAATACGCTGCTGAGGGGAGCAGAGGCATGTGAGGAGAGGTTTGCCGCCATGTGGGTCACATCCCCTGCTGGGATAGAACTTTAGCTGCAGTGGCTGCAAATTACATCATTGTGCTGCGCTTTAACCCCTTTTAGGTACTTTATCACTTGATGTTTGTAGGGGATGAAAGAGAAGAAGCAAGCCTTGGATTGGGCTCAACAAGACCCCACCTCTCTAAGACTGGTAAACAGCTGACAGTAAGTTAACTGTAGGTTCTGGGGACTGGAAACTTAACCTCAAATCTACCACTTTCAAACTCTGTGACCTTGGGTGGTGACTGACCCTTCTGAGATCCAGTAAGATGCAGATGACGGTAAATTGTACAAGGCAAGATGATATAATAGGAAGAAAGCTCTTATCTCAGGGCTTAGGACCTGGTGGGTTGACAATCCATGGTGACAAACAGATAAACGACAACACTCAGAATGGCAGCTATATTAACACTGCTGATGCCCGTGAGAGAGGAGGAGAAAGGAGAGAAGGAGGAGGCAGCCATCAGGAAGAAGCAGCTTCTAACACGAGTTCTGAAGAGGAAGGTGCATCAGAGTCAGAGCAGAGAATATATACCAATTTGGGGAGGGGTGGGGAACTGGACACTAGGGTTTCAAGAAGCACAGACAGCTAAACTCGACACCTACTCTTTCCCAGGCCACCTGGTAGACTCGGAGAAGCGGCCCAGCCAGGTAGATAAAAGAGGCAGCTTGCCAACTCGTACCCAGAAGCCGGAAACTGACAGCCTTTTTCCAGCTAGTCTGAGGCCACAGCCCAGGTGACTTCACTCTAGGCCATCAGCTATTACACACCCGTTTTCCTCAAATCACCACAGACTGAATTTCTAGCCACATCCTCCAGGCCCATCCTTCAGGGCAGAGGTGCCTTTTGCAGAGACCAATCAGAAGCTGCATCTTAACTGATGTTCCTTGTGGAGGCAGCTTCCTCCAGGCCCCCTGAGGCCCCAGCACACCCACACAGGCATGCTTGTGTTTGAAAGGTTAGGTTTGCCTGAAGCAGTTAAGCAGAAAACCAAATTTAGAGAACAATTTGCTGCTAGTAATGAACCATCACTCAGAAATGCACTGATCTGACCGGACCTGAGAACCAGGCCACCACCCCTGCTTCTGCCGCTCTACCTGGGCAGGATGACCTTGAGGGCTCCTGATTGGGAGTCTAGTGACAGGTTTCTGTGACTCTATGAGAACTCCCCTCCAAAGGGGCTAGAAGCCAGAGAAGCCGGAACCAGAAGCAAAAAGCCAAGAGAAGCGAGACTGAGTCCCATGATCCTCTCTCCCTCTTCACCAGCGGGATGTCCCTGTTTTCATTTGTCTTCTCAGAGTGTGGTCTTGGGACTAATGGAGAAAGCAGAAGTAAGGAGGCACCACAAGACTGACTCACACAAGGCGTCTGGGTAGAAGGGATGAACAGAGCCATTGCCCCAGCTATAGAAGCCAAAGTCCTGAGGGCCAGTGCCTTGGTTACAAAGCAGAAGATCAAAGCAGCTGGCAGACTGTGGGCTAGTAGGCTGTGTCTATCACAGACCCAAAAGGTGACAGATAAAGATATGGACATGGAGCCCATTGTGGGACTCTCCTGTCCCTTCAGATTCTATTCAAAGTCAACACACCTCAGCCTTGTGAGCCCTCACAAGGAGGAGTCTGTATCAGGCAGTCTCTGCACCAGCACGGGCAGAGGTCCTCTGCCTGCCCACCTGTGCCTACGCAGGTGCATCTTTCCACCCGCGATCTCTCCCTCTGCAGGGCAGCAGCCTCCTGCCTGCCCGTGACCTGTACCAGGCCTGGACCTCTCTGCACTGACCTCCCTCAGCGGAGACCGCTCTAAGGCCACCCACCTGCAACTACGCAGGCCTCTCAGCAAGCCTGTCCCTTTGGGGCAGCTCTGCCTGCCCACTTGTGGCTATGCAAGTGTCCTTAACGCCTCTGTCTCTTTTCTAATAAGCCTGTTCTTTAAATATAACTAATGTCTCTGTCTGAGGAACTCGCCGTATGCTGAGGAAAGGGGAGCTCTGCTGAAAACCTTTCCCAGAGTGAACCCAAGGACCCCGTTCTTCAAACCCATAAACTCCAAAAACTCTATCAGTCACCATAGATGTTCGTGCCAAACCAAATGCTGTGGTACAGTTGACGCTAGCCAGAGCTCAGCTTCTGCAGCACCCCGTCAGGATGGGGGGCTGAGCCCTGTGGGTGCCTTTCCTGGGTTTCCAAACTCAGTGATGGGGTTTGGTGAAGGGTAGCAAATTTCGTGAATAAGCAGAGAAGCTTTGGACCACCACCATCCCAGGAACGATCCTGGAGCACTTACAAAAGCAAGTGGTCAAACTGTTCATCATCCTTCTCTAAATAATAAAATATTGGGGGGTTCATTTCCAAGTGTTAAAGAAAGGCGTTGACCTCTTCAGTCACTGGACATCCTCTTTTTCCAGGACCTTCTCCTTTAGACTCAGTCATTTACAGAAGAGAAAGAGGTGAGACCAGAGGCTGCAACTCCCAAATAAAATACTCCTTGTTCATGCAGGAGTGGTAGGAAGTCTCCAACATCTCCCACCCACTAGAGATGCCCCAGGTGACCTCACCGCCAACCCCCATGATACCCAGGCTCCCCTCATTATGGTCATTTACCTTCTCTCGTCTCACCACCTCTATTCCGACCCCCCCCCCTCAAGGAACTGCTCACCCATCTTAATTAAGGCATGGGGGGAAATTCCTTCCACCTCATCTCTCTACCTGCCCCAGACTCGGAGAAAACTTGTCCCAATTACTTCCCAAGGCTCTGACCAAATTGTGACTATCCTATGGAAAACTGAAAGCAACCCTAGATCTTACAGAAATTCAAAGATTGATAATTAAAGAAGGACCATTCCCTAAGCACACAGAAGTATTTGCTATGCCTAATTCCCAGCTGAAAACAAGTCCGAAATGGGCGCTGACATTGCTTCCAAATAAGGGCCCTAATCAAGGCTGATACTTTGACAGAGCACAGAACCTTGGGTGTGAGAAGCGCTGGTGCTGGCCTCCTAATTGCTCATTCAATGCTCCATTGAAATCAATTCACATCCACTATTGCCTCATTCAAACTTTCTTCCATACAACTTTCAGAGTGATTTTTTTTTTAAAGATTTATTTATTCATACAGAACTGGGGTACAGGCCAGAGATGCGGAGGTTGAGAGGATTCACCAGAGACAGAGCAGGGAGCAAAACAGGCAGATCGACGAAGTACACTGCTGAGGGGAGCAGCGGGCGGGTCAGGAGAGGTCTGCTGCGCCATGTGGATCTCCTCTGGGGCAGGCAGAGATAGAACTCATGCAGAAGTGGCTTAAGCTCCTTAGTGCTGTGCTTTTAACCTGCTGCGCCACCAGGGAGGGTCCCAGAGTGATATTTTAAAAAGCCAAGTTCCTAAACAGCCTTCCAGCTAAGGCCCCAGGACACAGAATCTGTGTGAAGTTGTACCCCTCACAGTTTTAAGCTTACTGAAAAGCCAATAAGTAAAAGTGGACTCGTCCTTGCATTTTGTTAATTAATTAACTAATTAATTAAAAGCCAAGTCTGATTATGTCCTTCTCCTGCGTAAACCTTTCAAAGGCTCCCGTCATTCTTAGGATAGAGTCCTGTGTGGCCTGTGTGGGTCCGCATGATGGGTGTCTCTCTCCTCCTTAGCAGCACCACCCTTAGGTCTGGAAAAGAAAGGTCCCCAGAGTGTATCACAAGCACACAGGAAAAAATACAATTTTTTTTTTTTTAAAGATTTATTTATTTGTGCATACAGAACTGGGGTACAGGCCAGAGGCTCAAGGGCGGTGAGAGACAGAGTGGGGAACAGAACAGGCAGATCGAGGAAGTACACTGCTGAGGGGAGCAGCGGGCGGGTCAGGAGAGGTCTGCCACACCATGTGGTCACCTCCGGGGCAGGCGGGAATTGAACTCATGCGGAAGCGGCTTTAGATTCTCAGTGCTGTGCTTTAACCCGCTGCGCCACCAGGGAGGGCCGAAAAAATACAATTATTAAAGAACATGAAGACAACCCTGAAGATCACTTGAGGCCCTCCCTGGAGGCACAGAAGTTAAAGTACAGCAATATGACGCTCTCCGCAGCCACTGCAGCATGAGTTCAATCCCCAGCCAGGGAGCTGACCCTCAGGGCGCAGCAGACCTCTCTTGTTCTGTATTTCAGTCAGTCCACCTGTTCTGCTCCCCACTCTGCCTCTGGTGAATCTTATTACCCCCGTACCTTTGGCTTAGACCCCAGCTATTGTATGTATAAATAAAAAAAATCTTTAAATCACTTGAGATCTGACATTCAGCACCAGCCCCAAGGGAGCTCTACCCCTGGTGAATAATACCTTTCCAGCTCCAGAAAAGCTTCAGCTCTGTGACCATAAAATAAAAGGCAACTGCATTCAAATGCCAAGAAGGATTGTCTGTGGGGCCCCTGCTGATTTGGGGAAACAAACATTGGCTTTGAAGGCAGAACTTTCAGCCTGGAAAACACTTAGGCAGAAGAAAATACAAATTAATTAACTTGTCAGTCCTTCCTTTCAGATAACACAAATGCAATATATTCTTACAAAATGAAGCATTGTTTCCTAGTAATGCAAGTGACTGTTTTCTTGCTTCCCTTCATGTTTCAATTCTGGTCCAGAAGGTAGTCACAAATTAGCACAGCGTTTGCTGTGGCTAGCCATGACAGCCGGGAAGTCTTGAGCAAAGTGAAATGATGTCGGTACCGTGCCATTGGTACGTATGTGGGTCTAGATGCCATTCGTGAAGAGCGCGAGGCCTGATCGGCTCTTGGCATTGACTGCTAGCTCAACTTTGAATGCTAACATGATTCAGTGTTAGAATTTAAGTTGCAAAACGCTGAAACAAGTTTCCGTTTTATTTAAATATGGTAGATTTGGATATGCATTGACATTTGTATTTTACTCTTTAAATGTAATAAATAGGTCATTGAAAATACTTCGACATAAGTTATATGGCCCTAAGTTCATTGCCTTGAGCCCCTAAAATGTTGGCAGCTAACTGCTCGACCCTTGCAGTCTCACCCGAATTCCTGAACTTCCTCAAATGCACTGCCCTTGTCCTACCTCAGGACCTTTGCACTTGCTACCCGCATCTAGGTCATTCATCCCCTCAACACCCTTTACCTGGATAACTCCTCCTCACACACACCTCACATGTCAGCTTAAACTGCTCAGCCTTTGGGGACACAGCAACAAAGAATTTGTCTCTCTGTTCCGCCAGCCAAGCTCTCCCATTTCCTTTCTTTATTTATCCTCTATGCTTAGCAACTTTGTTTTCCTACATTCTGAGAGAAAAGAGCATGCCAGCACCATATCTGACTTGCTGGCCACCTAGTGGTGGCGAAAGCATGCTGGCGACAGCCAGAACCTCCAGAGGCATGTGACTCAAGGTGGACACGCTGTCCCCCTGTGCCCTTGTGACTCGGGGTGCTTCAGATGTAAGTCTGCTGCCGCCTCAGTTAGTCAACAAGTGAAACTGCTTTCCTTCTCCTCAAAGTCTGTTTCCTTCTACTGACCAAGGGAAGCGAGACCTGGGCTCCTGTAACATTAGGAAGCGGCCCAGTCCCTCTTGCCAGTTGGGGTTCCCTTATCAGGCATTCCCATTGCTCCTTGCCTCCCCTTTTGTGTTTATGTGTTTCCTATCTGCTTCCCCTACTGGTAGAAGGTCCATGAAGGTAGGAACTGTGTCTTCTTCACTCTTCTTGCTGCAGTAGACACGCAACATTATTGGTGACTAAATGAATATGAATAACTGTCCTGAGAGGCAGCTCTGGCCGGACCGGATGGCAGTGGTTCGTTTAGGTTTCTCCAGCTGGACAACGAAACAGAAACCAAAATCTGCTACTCCTGGGCCCCATCAGGCCCGCAGAATATTGCTCACACAATTTTTGAAGTAACTGCCAATATTTAAGAGCTGGGAAAACACGTAAAGTGAGGTTTTCTATTTCACTTGAGAAAGAAGAAGGTTTGGCATGGCCCCCACATGGCAAAGAGCCCCTGAACGGAAACATCTTCAGAAAACCCGGTTACCCTGACCAACTCTCCATTGACCCTGGTTCGCTCACTCCATTCGGAAGGCTGTGGAGCAACTAACAGCCAGTCACCAAACCTTACCCCTCTTCCGAGTTCATAGCCAGATCACACTCACAGCTGCCTTGATTGACAAGGCCACGTGACTGAGTTCCAGCAAATGATCTCTAAAAAGCAGTGTGGCCACTTCCAGTCCTGACCCATAAAACCTTCCACGCTAGCTCCTTCTTACGTCACATGTCAGCTGAATATTCCAGGACAAACCTGAAAGAGCCAGTAAATATGCAAAAGTCCCTATCACCAAGCTCCCGAATGATTGCAGAAATGGCCCTGATGTCCCCATCCCCACACCTGCATCACCCACACAAGACTTTCAAATTAGACAGTAAAACATTCTTACTAGATGAAAGTCAGTGAAATAATAATGGTTGTTTTATGCGGGGGGTGGGGAGTGGTTGTTAGTTTGCTTACCGCCCCCGTCCCCACAGGTATTTGAACTTGGGGTCCCTGCATAAGCTCAGAGAAGACAGATGATACCTCATCTGCAGTGCTGGGCCCAGAGTAAATGGTCAAATGGTGTTTTTTGGATGAATGCATGAATTATAAGAACAGAAGGAATCTGTATCTACTATAAGCAGAACCAAGACAGACTAACTACACAGCCAACACCCCTCTGCTCCACCACCCGCCCCTCACCTGTGCGGCACACCATTGTCCTGAAGACGCACCCCACAGCTTCAGATAGCCTGCATCTTATTCATTTTGTGGTCCACACCTGTGCTAAGGACAGTAGGAGGTGACCTGTGGAATTGGAATGAAGAGCCAGGCATGAAGTTGAAGCCGCTGCTTGGAAAATAAATTGCATGTAATCATCCACTATTCCAATTCTAATCTCATCTGGAACCTGCTCTCCACATTCCACTTTTGCTCCCTTGCTCTTGGCTGCAGAATGCTCTGGAATTAGAGCTCCATTGGACAAGATAAAGAACAGATCAGAATTTACCTTCATAATCATGAATCACTAACTATTTATTACATAACCAGTTTAGATAACCGTGGAGACTGAACAATTTCTGTGCTGTGCAGGCATTTAGAAAGGTAGCAACATATTTTACATCACATCTTAAAATCCCATTCACTTATATAATTTCATTTCATACTTGCCTATGACACACATAGTCAAGATAGGGATGAACATTCCTAGTGGACTGATGAAAAAAGTTCTCAAACTTTTGCTAAGGACTTAACACGCATTATTTCACTCAAAGTTCAGACAACTCTGTGAGCACATCCTATTAGCATCTTGCCCATTTTCCCAGTAAGGACACTGAAGCCTAAAAACATTAAGTGATTTGTTTTGGCCATGAGTTAGTAAGAGATTGAGCCAGGAATTAAAACTCTTTCTCTGATTCCAAGATGCTAACCAGTTTGCTATTATCCATTAACTCTTCTTATATGGTGTGTTATTTTTATTATGCAAATGTCTGTCTCCTCTCCTGAATTATGAGCTGCTCGTGGCACAGACCAAGGCATCTCCATAGCATTCTCCCCAGAAATCACAGTGCCTGACACGTATGTAATGGGGGGTTGGGAGGGTGGAAAGAACAAGAGGTTAAATTACCTGTCTACAGTCATAAATCTGCTAGTAAATTCCTGACTTGAGACTCAAAGACAGTCTTCCTAAATCAAAGGATTTTTCAATAATAATAGTTATAGGAGTAATCATGGGGCCTCCCTCATGGCACAGCAGGTTAAAAGCACAGCACTGCCCAGCCAGCAACAGCCACTTCAGCAGGAGTTTGATCTAGTCGGGTAGGTGACCCCCATGGCAGCAGACCTCTTCTGTCTCTCTCGCTGTTCCCCTCAGCAGTGTACTTTGTCAATCTGCCTGTTCTGCTCCCCACTCTGCTCTGGTAAATCCTTTCACCACCCCAGCACCTCTGGCCTGTACCCCACTTCTTCATGCATAAATACATAAATCTTTAAAAAAAAAAGTAATCATAATGCCAGCTATTATTAATTGGCAATTCACATCAGGTAATATTATACATACACTTTTATTTAATTCTTGGTAGACCCTCACAAAATAGGTGTAATAATACCCTTATTCTACCGCAGGGTTTCAAAGAGATTAAATAACTTGCCTAAGGTCACCCAGCTAATAAATATCCACCAGCTCATATCTGTTTGTCACATCTGGGTTCCTCAGAACTTGCCAACTCCCTCCCCTGAGAACTGGATCCAAATTCTGTTTCTGCTCCAAGCTGTTTGAACCCTTCTCTTCCCATAGTCCAACCCATGACAATCACCCTTCTGACTACAAGAACCCATCACTCAGAGGTTCCTGCAATGAAAATCCACCTGTATAGGGGGACCTTTGAGAAGGAGGGGCACTCTTCAGGATTATAGCAGAGGGGTCAGGAACATGAACTTCTGAGTTAAACATTTCAGACTCTAATGCTGCCCTGCTTTCTAGCTGCAGAAATGGTAGTCAGGGTGTCCCCCCCACCCACCCACCCATCCATCCATCCCCCACCCTCTCATTCCTTTTCATCTATTAACTTTGCATCTTTCTTTTATCGCCCTTCTGCCCTTCCATTTTAGTTTCTTCTTCTTCCATCTCTTCCCTTCTTTCAATCCTTCTTTCCATCCATTTACTCAACAAACACGTATTAACAAAGTACTCAGTCCCCAGATTATTGAGTTTTGACTTTAAAAAAATGGGTGTGACTCAACATGAGACAGTATAGTGGTCAAAAACAAGGGTCAGCAAGCAGAGAAAACTAAGAAAACAGCTGAGTTAGGTCACTTACAGGCTGAATGCCCTTAGACGAGTTTCTGAAGTCTCTGTGAGCTTCGATTACCTCTTACATTAAAGGAGAGGGAGGGAAGGAGTCATAGCGCATAACTCAGAAGGCTGTTCAAGAGAAGAGAAACCAGGCACTTAGTGAAGAGGTAAGACACCCTCACTTCTCACTGTCTACATAATACCTGGTCTTCTCCTGTAGAAAAGGGAGACTTGCCATTAAATAATGTTATTTAAAATAACTATTCTTAAAATACATCAAATTAAATGCTATTTAAGTAGATTATTGCTTATTTTAATAATATTATTTCAATAAATTAAGAAGCGATAAGAGATCCTCTAGTGGGAGATAACAAGCCATTCCAGGTCACCGAGGCAAGTCTCCAAAAAGAGGAAGATTCTAGCTACTTTTCTCATAGAAAGGCATTTCCTCACATTAGATGCATTCTTGATTGCTTGATGACCTTGACTCATTTAAGAAAACTTTAGAGTTAATCACCCTCTTCTTTTCTTTGACCGAGATCTTCACCGAAGTATTTTCAGCACTCCAATTCTATGCTGATGCTCTATGCATCCATTTCTGAGTTTAAGAGGTCTCCATTCTCCTAATTATTGTATCTAGAATGCCATTAGAACTTAATATATCTTGGATCCATCATTAAATTTCATCTAAGGTGAAAAGCACCTTATACTTCTGCACTCACCAGAAGAAAAGGCGCAGGAAGATTAAGTGATTTCGCCAAGGTCACTCAGCTATCCTGGTAACACAGCTGGAATCCGGTCCCAGTGTTCGAGACAGCCACTGCAAGGTTTCTTGTGGCCACTCTGCTGCCTCCTCTTCTTATACCACCCAACACAAAGCACCCCCTAGTCCTCTTTTTATTTATTTATTTATCTCTTCCTGACCCAGTGGCAAGTGGAGTGGCAAATTGGGAACCAAATCCTGTTGAGAAAATTACTTTGCTTTGCTAAGTCTCATCAAAATTACTTCGGTATAACCTACTTCAGGGCCCTCCCTGGTGGCACAGTGGGTTAAAGCACAACACTGAGAAGCAGAAGCCACTTCAGTACGAGTTC
>NW_004567133.1:10446185-10454111 GCF_000260355.1 Condylura cristata
TCACTACCCCTGCACCTCTGGCCTCTCCCCCAGTTCTGAATGCATAGATAAATCTTTAAAAAATAAAACAAAACCCACGTCATAGATTTGATGTGATGATTAAAAGAATTGAAATGAAAGCACTTTGAGAGATGCTATATATTGTGTTCAATTCTCATAACCTATAAGTGGTGAAATCACTTCAATATGACTGCAAGGCTGTATACACTTTTATCTGCATTTCTAACACTTAATAGATACTTAAGGAATAAAAGAAATCGGCTTCCAAGAAAGTCAAGTAAATGTATTTTTCTCTATTCCTTCTGCTGAGTACAACTAAAGTTCATAGACATCACATATAAAATAAATATAAGTGCAACCTCTATTTCTACCTGAAACTAATGGGATGGCATGGAAAGGACACACTCTTTCCTACAAAATAAAACCAGCTAGATCACAGGTTTTAGTTTGGTTTAAAGATTGCTAAAACAATACAAAAATGCATTGACTTTAATTGAAAACCATTCATCATACCAAGAAGCTTGAATATATCAAACTGAGTGAAAATAATATACTCCATAGATGCTTAACACTGAGATGTTAGAGATGTTAGAATGATCTCACAAAAATTTAAGGCAGCTTTGTAAAAACACCTTAATGAACAATAAAGATGAAAAACAGTGAAAAGAAAGAAACCCTCAGTAAATAAATCAAAGTATCAACAATCAAATAGAAATATGAAGAAAACTATGACATTTTAAAATTAAAAAGTACAATAACGAAAATGTAAAACCCAGTGAATGGGTTGAACAACAGAATGGATGAAAGGGGAAAATAATTGAACTAGAATACAGAACAACAGACATTACCCAGACTGAAAACAGAGGGGAAACCGACTGAAAAGGAAAAGGAAAAATGAACAGAGAGCCGGCGGATCTGTGTACTGTAACCGAGCTAATATTTACATACTACCATTCCAAAATGAGGGAGAAAGGCAAAGATGGTGTGTCTAAAAATGTTACTCAAAGAAATAATGACTGTAAAGTCCCCAAATTTGGTAAAAATGTAAATCTACAGATTCACAAAACTGAGAAACTCCCAAGCATAATAGAGCCTCACATCATAAACTCCTGGAAACTAAATACAAATATATATATATATATATATATATATATATATATATATATATATATATATATATATATATAGGGAAAAAATCCAAATGACAGATTATTTCTTATTATAAAGCATAAAAGCTAGAAAGAAATGGCACCTATTTTTCAGGTACTACAAGGGAAGAACTGTCCATGCAGAATTCTATACCCAGTAAAAATGCCCTTTGAGAATAAAAAAGAAATTTAGACATTCTAGATGAAGGAAAACTACAAGAATTTACCAACAGCAGCCTAAAGTGTGGCTTAAGGAAGTTCTCTAAACTGAAAAGAAATTTAAAGAAATGAACTTTGGAATATTAAAAGGAATAAAGAGCTCAGTAAAAAAAGAATATGGGTACATTAAGAATTTTTTTCTTCTAGAGTTTTCAAAATTATGTGTGAGTGAAAATAGTCATTTCAAGTAGAGAAAAATATTTGAAATTTAATTTTTAATAAAAATATTTTTGTCCAATTTTCTTGGATATGTGTATTATTTACACTCTCCAACAATTTCATTTTTCATATGCTGTCTATAAAGGTCCAAATACTAAAAAGACCCTTCTGTGATATACTACTTCTCCTTGGTCAAATAATATCCAGGTAAGTTACAATGCATCCAGGAAACACTTTGTCCAAGAACTTTCCTTAACCATGTCTAAATTGAAACTCTTTCATTGCAAATGACAGATACTCAGTTTGAACTTGCTTAAGGCAAACAACTGGAAGGTCAGGGCTGGTGAGAAGAAATGACTAAAGTCAGAGTCTTTATTGCCCTCAGTTCATTCACAGTCTCTTCCTCATATCATTGCTTCTTTCTGCATTCCAGCTTCTTTATAATCTACTACCTGAACTTTCTCTGAGTTGATATCCTGACAGCCCTGGACCCAGAATAGAAAAACTGTTTTTTCCTCTGTCTCCCACTGGGAAAAAAAAAATCCAAAGTAAGAACTCAGAATGGGTCACTTGTGGGTCTCCTCTTCCCTCTTGATCAGTCTCCTAAATCTATGCCTGGAAGGTGGACTCTTATAGCAAAAAAAAAAAAAAAACTGAGATGCTGGACAAAGGTAACAATGGTCTGTGACATATATTTAAAATGTGAAGTCAAAATAGGGCTTGAATATTCTCCCACCAACTTCATCTTCCTTATATAAGAACCTCTAAGGAAGCTGATGATAACAAGAATGCTCAACCTCAGCCTACTGACTTCACGGGCCAGGTGATTCTTGGTTGGAGGGGACTGACCCTACACATTCAGTAGTATTAAACAGTATCCCTGAGCCCTCTTCCCATGAGATGCCAGTGGCTGTGCTCCACTCCCAGTTGTTACAACCAAAAGCATCTCAATACAGTGCCAAATGTTCTCTAGGGAGCAAAATTTCTCCTGGTTAAGAGCTGCCACATAAAAGAAGACAAGACTGGAGAAAAGAAGGCATTTTCCCAGAAGTTATCATCACTGTGAACATTTTGAGTCTGGGGAGAGAATGATACGGGAAGGGTGGAAGGAGATTGTAATGTATCCTACAGCTCCTATATCATTTTCCCATTAGCTCCGTGGCACCAATTAATGTATCACATTATTTCGTTGTCACCTGAGACAAGAGTTAGGGTCTCAGGACACATGAAATAGAATGAGGCACATAAACACTTCAGTCTGGAAATGTGGAACGGGAGTACTGTGATTTGGACTCCTTAGTGGATGAGGTAGATGGTGGTAATTCAGCATCAGTGACTATAACCTGAGGGGCTGAACAGTGTTTCTGTGTCTAGAAGCAATTGTTAGCCATACTAACAAGTGTGATCTCTTGTGATTCAGAGTTTTCATTGGGTTTTCTCAGACTCAATTTTATTTTATTTTCCCCAAAACACTATTTAGTAGCCAGGAAAATATCATGTTATACTTATTTATGGTAAAGAAAACTTAGCTCCATAATATAGAACACAGAGGCAATATTGTGTGAGCATTAAAAGTGTGGGGTTTTTAATAAAGACAAATCAGCTGTAATTCTAGGCTCCACCCCTTACTAGTTATTTAATCTTACCAATTTACTTACTCCCTCACCTATAAAATGGAGTTAATGTCAAGGAAATATAGGTTATCATGAGAATTGAACTGGCTAATGCAGGTAAATATGTATTATGTTAGCAAGCACAAAATAAAAGTTAAATATTATTAATTATATAGTCATTGGAATTCTAAGAAAAATAAAACTATTTAGCCAAAGTCTCACACCCTGATGGGTCAGGTCCTTAAATTCAACTTTTGAATATTTGATGATATTTTATTATTTTATGATGACTGAGACCAAATATGGAGATAAAGACTGATTGTCTAAGAGGTTTCTGACATCAGAAGTGGGGCTGTAGGAGGGAAGTCTTTTGGGATTGGAACAGTAAACTGTAGAATTTGATGTTATCTCCAGGTAAATAGTGTCAGCATGAAATCACAGGTGTCCCACCCCTGGACATTTAACAATCTTTTGAGCTTGTTTACAGTGAGTTTGCAGAAAAGCTTGACAAAGTCCATACATCAAACCACCAGAGCTTGAGTTAGTAGCAATTGACCTCAAGCCAAATTCCACACCATCCACATAACTAAGAGAAAAGGGAATGTCAGCACTTTATTCAGAAGCAAGGGATTCATCAACAACTGCCTGGACCACATTCAGAAAAATGGGGTCCATCAACAAAAATCCCAAGAGTCTGGTTATTTAAAAAAGAAATCTCCGTAGATGAACAAATTTGTAACTAACCAATCAGATTTTGCTAAGCCCTTAACTTCTACATTCTGATTTTTTTCTTTTCTTTTCTCTATTTCTATAAAGCCAAAGCAAGGCTCTATATTTGGGGGTCATATTTGAGTCTTGCCGCCTGTCTCCTACTGGTTCACCTTGCACTAAACTCTTTCTCCCCTCAAACCCGGTGCCATAGTGATATGCTTCTACGCACATCTGGCAGCAAGTCCTTTCACTGTAACAATAATTGAGTTTAATTTTATTATAGGACATTTTACTGGTGTTAGAGAATCTTTGATGTGGGGAGGGGAGAGCCATACATTGAAATTGACATCAAAATTATTGCGTACTCCGGTCACCAAAAATCTATGAGATTGATGTTTATATCTGAGTCACCTCATCATTGACTGACATGAGCACCAACTGTCCTCAAGCATTTGAGTGATGAGGACTGTGAAATCCCAAACTTTCTTCTTCCAGAAAACAACATAATATGGTGGCTACAGTAGGAAATTGGGGAGCAGACACAGCTGGCCTGGAATCTTTAGTATCTAAGCGATCTTTACCATAGTATTTTAACACTTGGGACCCCAGTATAATGGTTCTGGAGTTAAGACTATTAACTCCAGGTTGAAGTCTTGGGTCTGCCATCTACTGGTTGTGTCACCTCAGATAAGTTCTCTGAAGCTGATTGCTCATGTGTAAAATGAGGAAAGTAGCTTACTCTAACTACTAGAACTGAAACAAGTTACTCATTCCAGAACTATTTACTGAATACCTTCCATTTGCCAGTCATGTTGTGGTGGGGATAAGACAGACTCAAAAAAACTAACTGTTCTCATGGAGCCTACATAAGGATGGCAGGTGGTAGATGATGATACATGGATAATTAAAATAACCCCTCGCAGTGATCACACTATAACTTTGTATATAACGTACACAAAACTGGAGGTTTTAGCAGAGTTGAATGATGGTTGAGCAGAGAGAACAGAAAGTGCAAATTCTCTTCAGCAAAACAATTTTGTATGACAGCGAAGGAAATAATAATACAATGTATGCAAAGAACCAAAAACATGGGGAGAACTCGACATTTTTCCAAAAACATGGGGAAAACTCAACATTTTTATTCTTTCCACCTTCCCACTAAGATACATATTGTCTTCTAATGCTACATTTAGACCAGAAAATACTCTCCAGCAGGTGAGCTCTGACCTGCATTTTAAACTGAAAACAAATTTCCCATCCACGCTGGCAAACCTACCTGCCCTGGCAGCTAATTAAAATAAATGTATTTATTATTGGAGATTTGTCACCATGTTTGAACTGCCTGACAGTCCCTCAAAACGCAACACTGACAAGAAGTGAAGGGGGAGAGTAAAAATGTGATGTGTGTCCTAGGGGCCACCACGTGCGGTATGTACACCGTTGCAATGTTCCCCAGATAGAGTCGAGGGAGATGCTATGGTTTGAATATTATGCACCTCCCCATCCCCAAGAACACCCCCACAAATGTATATGCTGAGATCCTAAACCCCAATGATGACAGTATTAGGAGATGGGACTTTGGGAGTTGCAAAGGTCACGAGGGTGGAGCCCTCCGGAATGGGATTAGTGCCCTTACAAAAGAGACCCCACAAAAATGTGGGGTCACCAGAAGACTCCAGCTCTGAAACAGGAAGCAAACCTCCCAGACACCCATGCTGAACCAGTCAGCGCCCTCATTTAGGACCTTCAGCCTCTAGAACTGGGAGAAGTCAATTTCTGTTGCTCATAAGTTACCTAATTCGAGGTATTTGGCTCCCACACCCTGAGTGGACTAAAACCACAGAGAAGATGATCTTAGGGAGTTCTCAGGCCCAGCATTAAATCACACTGAATCACTTGGTGTGTTCATCTGTCCCACCAGTCTAAGGACACTGAGGGAAAGTCTCTGGGAGGTGCCAGGGCTTCTCTTTGACACTTGGTAGTCACTCTTTCACGGAAGCATGGAAAAAAAGAAGAATGAATGAGGCTTGGACTTGGAACCTTAATGGGCTACAAGCCTAGTCAGAAGTTAGTGACATCGATTTCCCTCAACTTTAAATTGTTTCCTTCTTTCTAGGGCAATGGGGACTCATCTGCCTGTACACAACAAAAAATTAACTTTAAGGATCTAATTTTCAAAATAGATATGTTTCTAAGTCAGTCAGCTTAAAGGGAATGATCCTGTTAATAATAGCACAAGGGGGGCTCTCCCTGGTGGTGCAATGGGTTAAAGCACCACACTATGAAGCTCCCAAAACCACTGCAGCACAAGTTCAATTCCCGGCCAGGGAGCTGACCCACATGGCACTGCAGACCTCTCCTGACCCGCCCCCGTTTCCCCTCAGCAGTGTATCTCAGTACATCTTCCTGTTCTGCTCCCCACTCTGTCTCTGGTGACTCCTCTCGCCCACCACACCTCACACCTGTACCCCAGTTCTGTAAGCATAAATAAATCTTCAAAAAAAAAATAATAATAGCACAAGGGGCAAAAATCATCTATGTCCTACTCAAATGGCTCAATTTCAGGAAATACTGAGTTCTTTTCTTTTATCCTAACAGCAACCCTATTGGGTGGGTGCCATTTGTATCTCTAGTCTACATGTAGGAAACTGACACAGAGACAAGGCATCGAAGCAAAGTCCTTTCAGCCTCTTCCACCCGGCTCCTCCTTGTCCAGAGTCAGCTCTCTGGCCACACTGGTGGATCACAGTGTTTGCTTCCAGAATCAAAAGTTGTCCACTTGGGAAGCTCATATGCATCTCTGAAGGAGACTCCAGCAAGCTCCTGGCTTAACAAATTAGCTGCCAGACACATGGCTGACCTTCACGATGGGCACAGCCCCACCTTCGCTCTCCCAGCCTCCTGCAGCTTCTCACAGCAGCGACTCAGAGACTCAGAGAGGCACTAGAACTCAGTGTCACTTTGTCAACTGATGCCTCTGATCCGTTGTGCAGAGTCGCTGGGTGCCAGGACTGTCCCAGATGAGACAGCCTTCAGTAACCAGGGACTCCGGACGTTCTGCAATTTCACCCCCCTACCCCCAGCTGGCCCAGCCTCTACATTGCCTCCCTGCCGGCCTTTCCAGCCAGCTGCTCTGCTTTTGTCCTCGTGGCTGCTTGGCGGAAGCTGCCTTATCTCTACATTGATGAGTCATGCTCTCTGTACATTTCAATGTTTCATCCCTGCGGGGAAGATTCTGGTAAGTACCTTCAGTCTCACTGCTCTTAATACCCCATGCCTCTCTCTCAGGACTATTTCCGAGGCTCTTAAAGAAAATTGAACTTTTCGGCTGTTGGAGTGCAGTGGTTGAAAAAAATTAGGCTCAGGGATTGGGGAAATGTTCTCATGGTTAACTAGGTGGTAAGAAGATTCAAACTTTCTCCCATCTTCTGATTTGCTAACTTGAGTAGTTGGAATGTTCCAGGTGTTACATGGTGTGTGTAGACTCTTGGCCTTTGAAACTACAAATCAACGGAAAATGACACATGGTGACTTTTTATTTATAAAACACATGGACGTGATGTCAAGTGTCAGTTGCTGCTTTGAAGTCAGCTCTCAATTAGGCAGCAAATGGCATATGACTTTGAGTTATGAAAGCTGTATTTGCATTCCGGCTCTGGTACTGTTGGTGCGTGACCTCTGACACCTTAATTCCTCTGCACCTCCATCCTCTCACCCATAAAATGGGGAATTTGAATCACTTCTGTGGGTCCAGCACCAGCTGATCACAATCAGCTTCTTTGCTCTCTCAAAGTCGTGGACATCTTGAGTGTAAGTGAGCAAAAAAGCAAGCCTTGGCCACTTCACACAGGGGCCAGAGAGAATTTTTTTTAAAAAGGGGGTGCTTGGCCCAACGCCACAATAGTGAAGGCAAAGATAAATAGATGGGACTATATTAAGTTAAAGAGCTTCTGTACAGCAAAAGAGACATTACTAAAAACAAGCAGAAAGATCACTAATTGGGAAAACATTTTCTCACACAAAAGTAGTGATAAAGGACTGATCACAAAAATATACGGAGAACTGATGAAACTCAA
>NW_004567133.1:10455061-10463235 GCF_000260355.1 Condylura cristata
AAGATGACTGGCTGATGAGTGTGTGTTCCTTGTATTGTTAGCAGCAGACTGCCCTGACTTAAATAAAAGGCTCTGTGAGAGGACCTACGAACAGTTAAATGGAAGAGACTTCACCTTATTTAACATAAGACCTACCCATCGTAGCAAATTTTAAGTGTGTAATGCAATATTGCTAACTATAGGCACTATACTAAAGATAAGTTCTCTAGAACCTACTCATTTTACAAGAGTGAAATTTCATGTCCCTTGTGTAGCGCTCCTAATTTCACTCCCTCGCTCTACCCGAGTCATTGTCAAAGGCCAGTCTATTGCCAGCATCTATGAGGTTGACTATCTGGCTATTCATGGAAGTAAGAGCATGCAGCACTTGTCTTTCTGGGTCTGGCTTACTTCACTCAGCATAATATCCTTAAGGTTTGTCACAGGGTGTCCTTTTTCAGGCTGAGTAATATTCCATTGTATGTATGGATCACAATTTATTTATCCACTCATCCCTCAGTGGGCAGTTAGGTGGTAGCCACATAACTTCAGCCAGTGTGAATGATACCATCATGAGCAGTGAGGCCAGGAGATATTAAGGGGTTCACTGGGAAACAGGAAGTCATAGATCTGGGGAGGAGCAGGAAGCAAGAATCGCAGCCATGGCTCCAGAGCAGATGGGAACTGTCAGGCGGTCCCTGCAGAGATGAAATGAAATCCAAATTTCCCTCGTGCCCTGTCTTACTCAGGATCCTAC
Organism: Condylura cristata; assembly: GCF_000260355.1. Lineage (NCBI taxonomy): Eukaryota > Metazoa > Chordata > Mammalia > Eulipotyphla > Talpidae > Condylura > Condylura cristata. Next base: position 10,455,798 of record NW_004567133.1, read on the forward strand.
AGCCTGAAAGATAGACTCTAATTGGCCAAATTTGATTCTAATTGGCCCACCCACCCCTTACTGTCCTGAGTTGGAGGGTCTGGTCCCTTTTACTGCCTTCCAACGGCAGCAGGTCCCTGAATCCATTCTCCTTCTAAGACCACATTCAGCTAAGAGAATCACTTTCCAAAAGGAAATCAGGATACTAGAGGAATCAGATTCCACACTTCCTTTACCTGTGAAAGACCCACTGCCCAGAGGTAAGTAAGTGCTGAAATAATCACGGTGAGTTATCTCCACTTGATAGGAAACAGGTGATCAGGCGGGTCAGGAGATCTGGTTCTTTCCTCCTGTCTCCTCTCCCTTCTTCTCTTATCCTTCCGTCTGCTCTCCGCCTGTCCATCCATGTCTCTTCTCTTCTCCCCTTTTTTCTCCTTTCTTCCTCCCCCTCCCATCCTCTTTTCGCTCTCAACCCAAGCTCATGCCTGTCAGGTAAGATGACAGGAGCAAAAGAGAATCTTAAAGGATACTTAAGAGTCTCTTGACTTTCTCTCAACTAGACAGAAAACAATGTTTTCCCAATGCTTCAACACGCTGTCAGTTACACCCCTGTCTCAATCTACCACGTGTGTATGTACACAAACACACACGCACACATGTGATGCACAAGCATGCTCTCACCAACACAAAGGCACTCATGAGTAGGGACCTGTGTGCACATACACATATATACAAATACCTGCACACACACATACACCTGTGCACACACACACACACTGACTCCCCCATGCTCACCTCCCTCGAGGATTCTCCTGCCTTTCCTTCACCACATCCAAAGTAACTCTTCGCCTGCCCCCCGCTGAAATTTACCCGGGCACACTTGGAGTCTCTCCCGCTGGACACTCAAAGAGAGGGGCATGCAATCATGGAGACAGCCTCCTTTCTCCTGCCCTGTGGCCACCACGGACCACCTGGACAGGTCAGGGACCAGCAACGAAAGACTTTTTCCAACTTCAGTGGGGATCACATGCACCCCACGGAACTATAGGGAATGGACGATACCAGGAGGACTGGCTTGGCTCCTTGGCATCTTATCAGCATACTCTCCACCATGAGTCGTGTGTGGAGTCAAACAAACACAGCAGAGAAGCGGTGATACAGTTCCAGCTGGAAAGCAAACCAGAGCCTACAGGCTTGGGGCGGGGAGGAAGGAGGTCTCTAGCAGCGCTGGCCAAGGTCAGTGGAGAAGCAGAGAGTCAGTCGGGGGAAGTGGCAGGCACTATTCTGACAGCCTAATAGCAGGGGAGGAATCGACTTCTGCTGCAACTCCAAAGGCTAAATTGTGAACGAATCGCCCTGTCACCAGGAGGTGTAGCTTTCAACACTCGCTTATAATAGCCTGCTCGGCCAAGACACATCATCCATGATATTTGATCTTTTTTCTATGTTTTACTATCATCTTCAAGGGTACATAAATGGGAAAGAATTTTACAGTGAAACTCCTATAGTCATGACCTACATCCCACAATTCACATTTCCTTGTTCCAATAAGACATCCACACACCTGCCCATGCTTCCCTCTACCCCTCAACCTGTGCTCTTGTCTTGCACCCTGGAGAGTCCATAGCATGCAATGGTCCCCGGCTCCCGGACCTTCAGCAGGTATGTCACTAGCGAGAGCTCAGTGTTTGTTTATGGTTCCTACCCAGGATATTTTCAACATGAAGTCAACACGGGTTAGAAGAAGGGAGGGATGAATAGAGGGAGCGCGGAGGATTTTGAAGGCAATGAAAATACTCTTTATGACTCTATAGTGGCGGAGACCTGTCCTTACATATTTGTCCAAACTCACGGAATGTGCAGAGCATGCGCAGATACATCCATGCATATGTGTGAGCATCGCCATGTACATCCACACACACACACACACACACACATGCAGTCAGTCCGCCCATGAAGCCCAGTGTCAACTATAGACTTGGGGTGACAGCGATGAGTCAGTTCCATAAACTGCAACTGATGAGCCACTCCAGTGGAGACTGTTGACAAAGGGGGTGGTTATGTGGTGGCAGGGGGGCCTGCAGGGGCAGGGAGGGCGAGGAGCTCTCTGTACCTTCCACCAATTACACTGCAAACCTAGAGTTGCCTTAAAAAGTAAGCTCTGGGGCCCTCCCTGGTGGCACAGCAGGTTAAAGTGCTGCACTGGGAAGCTAAAGCCACTTCAGTATGGGTTCGATCCCCGCCCGCCCGGCGGTGACCCACATGGCGCGGCAGACCTCTCCTGACCCGCCCGCTGCTCCCCTCAGCAGTGCACCTCGTCGATCTGCCTGTTCTGCTCCCCGCTCTGTCTCTGGTGAAGCCTCTCGCTGTCCCCGCACTTCTGGCCTATACTCCAGTTCTGTACGCATAAATAAAACCAATCTTTAAAAACAAAAACAAAAAATAAAAATAAATAAAAAGTAAGCTCTGTATTTCAAAATTAAATAAGCAGTAAACAGGAGGTAAAACAGAGGGCCTGGCCCTAAAGAGGACAGCGAGCAGGCGTCTTAGGGACTGAGCTCAGCTTGCAGGCTGCTCTGGCGTTCCTGCCCAGCGCCTATTCCCATTGAATCCCAGTTTTCTTAGGACAAGTCATCCGCCTTCTCTCATAGGTCATGAGGTCTAGGAGAAGAACTGCCCTCTTCTCTTGGCTTCATCACTGGCCCTGAGCGTCACACCTGATCAGCTGGCATATTTTTGGCTGGTTAGAGAAATTCAACTCAAGCCAGGGAACACAACTGAGATGAGCACATAAATCAGGTGAGTCCATCAAAAGCCTGCCTGGGATTTTCACTGATGTTTTCTTTCAGCTCAGGTTCCCAAGTGGATAGGACAGATCCAGGGATGCTCTTGTCCAGTTTTTATGATGTTTGTACGATCCTGATTTTTTTTTTTAAAGATTTATTTATTTGTTCACACAGAACTGGGGAACAGGCCAGAGGCTCAGGGGCGGCGAGAGGCTTCACCAGAGACAGAGCAGGGAGCAGAACAGGCAGATCGACGAAGTACACTGCTGAGGGGAGCAACCGGCCGGGCAGGAGAGGTCTGCCACGCCATGTGGTCACCTCCGGGGCAGGCAGGAATCGAACTCACGCGGAAGCGGCTTTAGCTTCTCAGTGCTGTGCTTTAACCTGCTGTGCCACCAGGGAGGGCCCGTAAGATCCTGATTTTTTAAAGCAACTAGTGGAGTAAAACAGAGCCCATGGATGGAAAGGGATGGGTACTTTTTGGCTCCAGGACCCAGCTACACACGAAGGCCAGAAAGCTGCTATAATTTTCAACTGCAACAGGCACATTCCTTTTCAAAAATTAAGCTAGTTTAGGGCCCTCCCTGGTGGTACAAGGGGTTAAAGCACAGCACTGTGAAGCTGTCTGCAGCCATTGCAGCATAAGTTCAATCCCCGGCCAGGGAGTGACCCACATGGTGCAGCAGACCGCTCCTGACCCACCCGCTGCTGTGTGTTTCAGTAAACCTGCCTGTTCTGCTCTCCACTCTGTCTCTGGGATCTTCTCTCCTACACCCCCACCTCTGGCCTGCACCCCAGTTCTTGTGTGCATAAATAATTTTTTTTTAAAGGTCAGCTAGTTTGAGGTTTTTTCCTATCAATTTCTATGAAAGAATGTCCATGCATACACAGTGACTAAAAGCCAAGCTGGGGTTCACATCTAGGTGGGGGTTTAATACTCTGCATTTGGTCTTGGATTGAGGATCTGAGAAGAAAGAAATTTACCAGCCCCACAAGGTTCTCAGCCTCCCAGAAGGGCCGGCAACAGGCAGCCCCTGAGTGGCAGCACAATGTGCTGAGTGACGATGTTGTCGGGGTGGTCATGCCGTGTCAGGGCGTGCTGTGCGGGAAAGGCTTACTTGAGATGAGGGGACAGGCAGGATGGGTCAGCGGCAGGGCCCTCGGGTGCTCCAAACTCCATTCACCAGCCCTCCCATCTAGAACAACCTGTGTGATTGCTGCGTGTACCTTCTCTTCCTACCAGTCTGTCTGTCTATCTGTTGGTCCCTTGTCTTTCTGCCCCCCACGGATCCTGTGTGTCCCTCCGAAGCTCTCCTTTCTTGCCCCTCCCCTTTCTTTCTCCACTCTTCACCTCTTCTCTTCTCTTCCTCCCGCCTCCTTTCTCACTCTTCTCCCCTCCCTGCCTTTCCCTTCCTCTCCTCTTCTGTCTCCCCTTTCCTGTCCCTACTCACTCTCCTCACTCACTCACTCACTCTCAGACATTCTGAGCTCCAGCCCATCATCAATACACCCAGGAGCCTCAAACCTTCTCTTCCCACCTCCATTCTTGCCTCCCTCCCATCCATCTTCCATCTCCTTGACAAAGGTTTTAAAATGCAAATCAAATATTGGCACGCTTCTGCTTAAAACCAAGATTAAAGCCCAAACTCCTCACCACAGCCTACAGCCCCTGCCAATCTCCAACTGCACCCAGCTCCAGGCCCCTCCCCTGAACCCCACTCTTCCTGGCATCCTGGTTCCTGAGTCCTGAGTCTCACTTCTACCCCAGGACCTTTGCACTTGCTCTTGTTCTCCCTGAGATGTTCTCCTCACCCCAGTCCTTCGCATCTTGTCTCAGTTCCTGACATGCCTCCCGGAGCCGCCTTCTGATTTCCAGACCACAGCAGGACTCAACGGAACACACACTGTCACTGCTTCCAGATTCTGGAATCACACTGCCTTGGACCTGCCAGGTGGTCTTGCCAATTACTGAACTTCTCTGTGTCTTGGTTTTCTCACCTGTGAAATGGAACCAATAATTGTGCTTTCCTTCCAGTGTCATCTAGAGGATAAAATGAATCGAGACATAGTGGTCTCAAGATAAACCTGCAATAGATGTTGGTTCCCATAGCCCAGTTCTGTGTCCTAAGAAATGTTCTTGGTGGGTGTGTGAGCTCTGTAGTCACAGCGCACCCTCCTTCAAGGAGTTCACGGTTGGCTTCGTGCCCTGCCTGTTCTGAAAGTCTTCCCTGCTCACCAAGAGGCTCTGTGTTTTCATTTCTGCATCAGGTTCTACAATTAAGTGGCTGGTTCGGATCCACACTTATTAAATGCCCTGTAAAAATCTGTTGTAAGAATGACTAGTTACTGGCTCCAGTCAGTTACTGGCTCCAACCGGCCAGTGTCTTACAGAGACACTCAATGGGGCCAGGCCTGGAGCAGAATTAAACAGACCATTGCTGATTCCCCCCACCTCCTGCCCAGGACCAAAAATACTTAACACCTGGCCTACAGCCATCACGTTCCTCTCATCCAAAGCACACATTTTCCAGGAAACTTGGACCTGGACAAGCCTCCCAGGTCCCTGAAGGAGACAGCAAACTCCAGCTCCTTAGCCTCCAGGACGGCACATGCCCAGTGTGCCTTCTCCATGGCTCCATGCCGTCCCCCCAGGGCAGCATCCCTGGAATAAGCCGTACCTGGGATCCTACGTGCCCACTTTACAGATGGGAAAATGGAGGCTCAGGAACAAGAAGTTCCAGCCAGATTCCCCAGTTAGCCCAGGTCCTGTGGCCCACCAAGTTTCTAGCTTTATAAAGAATCTCTAACTAGAAGCCTAGCATCCAAACCACACAGATGATTCTTAGAATGCCAAATTACAGGCTAACCTCAGATCACACCCCCATTTCGAATCCCCCACAAACCGAAGGGCTTCTGTGTTCTAGCCTACAAACACAAGTCAAGGTAAACACTTCTCCCAGGACCTGTGGTCAGTGGGTGCTGGGCCTTCGTTCTTGCACGTTTATTGAGAGTCTGCACCACGCAGGTGTGCGGACGCTGTAAGGCAACCTGAACTAGAAAGTCCCTCTCAGAGGGACACGATCAAGAAACTAACTATACAGGGTAAGCCTGTGGTGCTCAGTGCCATGAGAAAAAAATAAGCAGGGAAGGAGCAAGGGAAGTAAGCAGGAGCTTTTGGGAGGGGAGGGGTGAGGATTTCTATTTTAAATGGGAAAGCTCCTTGAGAAGTCTTGAGCTGAGACTGAAAGAAAATGAAGTAGGTTAATGCGGCTTTCTGGAGAAAGTCCTGGCGGGCAGAGGGCAGTGTCTGTGCAAAGGCCCTGAGGCATTATCCATGATTCACAACGGAGGAAGGTCTCTGGATAGACTTGGTCTTATTGCGCACACACCCCTCCAGCCCTCCAGCCCCAGTTTCTCTGGTCAGTTTAGTTGTCTGTAAACAAATCCAATCAATAGGTTTCCAATCCAACAATTGTTGAACCACTACAATGCTGTATGCACCAAGGCAGGGAGGTTTGTGCTTTGCTTTGTTTGGGGTAGTCACATTTAAATGAGAGTTCACAATGAAATTTCAGGATGTGTCTTGGCTTGAGCTAGGAGACCTGGCCTCCCGGGATCCCTCCCCCACAACGGTGGGGGGGCCTGTGATTATAATAATCTGTCCCTTTTGGAGGGCGGTGGGAGGGGCACATGCCTCCCTTTGAGGACAGACCCAGCCGGGCCTGGCAGAAGCCCCTGTCTGAACCCACTCCTAATCCCTACTGGGGGAGCCCCTAATGATAACGGGTGTGCAGAAGAAATAAAGACACCCCCCCCCCCCAAAAAAAATCTGGAAGAGACTGGAGAAAGCCCAGCCAGTTCCTTCTCCCACACCCCCAAGTGGGTGTTAAGGCGCTGGGGAGGGGGATATGCTCATTCCCCCCAACTCTAAAGACTGCCCAGATGCCACTTGCTTTTTCTTACCTATCCTTCACACAACCTTCACAAGCAGGACCACTCGGGAGGACTCCCAAGTGGTTTTGTGGGTGTGTCTGGAGTGTCATGTGAGCAAGTGTGGTCTGGGGCACCGTGAGGACGCCCTGAATTTTCGCCTGTCTTGGTGTGGGGGCGACAGGACCACCGCCCGCCCGCACGCGCGACAGGGTGTGAGTGCGTCCGCGTGACAGGCTATTGTGTCTTTGTGTGAGCGTGGGTGACTGTGTGTCTGAGGGGCTGCAACCTCCTTGTCCCCGGCACCAGGGCTGTGTGGCTGTGTGGCCGTGTTCCGGGGGCGGCCTGCACCCCCTTCAAAGGCTGGGGCAGCCCACCTCTCACCTCCCCCGGCAGCGCCGGCGCGCTTAGGGCGGGCCAGCTCAGCGCCCCCGGCCCAGGAGAAGCCCTCAGCAGCCGCCCCTTCCCCGGGCCGGGAGCGGAGAATCCTCCGTGTTGAGGTGGACTCGAAGCGCGAGCGAGGGGGAAGAGGAGGCTGGAAGGAGAGTCGTGAAAGGCAAACTGAGGACAAGGTGCAGGAGTAGGACCCACCCACTCCGCGCCCCTCCCGCGGGGCGCCGAGGGGCCCCCTGTGCGGCCCGGGTCTCCCTCCCGGGTTCCCAGGTCCAACTCCTTCTCCCGTCCAGAAACCCGGGACCCCCTCCCCCGGTGCTGCCCCCACCCCGCGGCGCCCGCGCCCCGGC
>NW_004567133.1:10463575-10524569 GCF_000260355.1 Condylura cristata
GCGAGGGGCGCGCTCATGGAGCACACGCACGCCCACCTCGTAGCCAACACCTCGCTGTCCTGGTCCCCCGGCTCGGCCTGCGGCTTGGGCTTCGTGCCCGTGGTCTACTACAGCCTCTTGCTGTGCCTCGGTTTACCAGGTGAGGGGCGTGGGGCGAGGGAGGGAAGCCAGGAGCCCCGAGCGCGGCGCGACCCTGCCCGGAACCCCCAGGCGTATCCGCCTTCCCGGTGTGGTCCCTGGTGCCCCCCCGCTGAAAAGTTTAAACCTTGAGGACAACTGCGGACATTTCCCCACTGGGGGGAAAGGAAGTTGCGGTGGCCTGGCGGGGCCAGCCCGTGTGCGCGTGTGTGTGTGCGCGCGTGTGCGCGTGTGGCTTCGCCAGTGTGCGCGGCCGGCGAGGGGCCGGCGGGGGTGCGCCTCCACCCCCGGGGTGTTGGTGGGTGCCGTGTGGCCGTCTAAAAGGATCGGTGTCGGCGAAAGGGTCCGATCCGGGCTTGCGTGTGACTTCACTGCATGTTCTGATGGCTGGTGGCGGCTTCACTTTGCCGGTGCCCCACCCCCACCCCAGTCTGGGGGCACTTCTGTCCGGCTGGGTGTCCCCTCGTAATCAGAGATGAAGTGGGAGACTCTGATGCTGGGCACCGTCTCGCTGGGATGGGGTGAGGTGGGGGTCCCGGTGAAGAGGTCTGGGAAGCAACAAGGAATGAGTCCTTCTGCCCTCCCAGAGGAAGGGTCTTGGGCACCTGTCAGGAGAGTGGGGCGACTCTCTCAGGGAGAGTGCAGAGGCACACGGAGCAGCTGCAGAGAAGGCCACTTCAGGGGGTCCAGTCTCCTTGGCGGACTCTCGCCCAGCTTTGCCTCTTTCCACCCACCCTGCAGATGTCTGGCTGGTCCCACCTCCTCTCCAAAGTGTGACCCAGACTTGTGCTGAATTCCTGAAGAGAGCTGGGCTGCTGGGGGTGGGGAGGAGGGGGTGCAGCAGGGGAAGGGGCTGCCCTGGGGCTCCAGATCCAGATGGACCCTTCTTCCAGAGAGTCACTGAGACGTCTCTGGCAGAAAGCTTCCTGAAGACCACTTCAGGCAGATGGGAGATAGAGAACGAGAACGAGGGAGCAGACGGAGCAGAAGGGAGAACAATGTGCAGCCGGGAATCTTAGCACCCCCTGCCCCATCCACTTCAGCATCCCAGAATCTGGCGACTTGGGCACCCGGCTTCTGAGACCCCTGCCGAGATGTCCTTTTTCAAACATTCCACCTGGTGGCCAAGACCCTGATGAGGTCCAGGTCATATAAATTAACGCCCCCCTCCCAGATTTATCAGGCAGAGAAAGCAAAGTTTCCTAAGGTTCAGCAACACCCCCCACCCCACCCCCCAAGAGGCCAGGCTTTGGTTATTAACCAGTCCCTCTGGCTGCCCAGGGAGGGGCATTCAGCCTCTGATTCACCCGCTGGGATGGCAGCACCTATCCTATAATCACCTCCAACTGGCATTGATTTTCATCCACTTCCCTCCTCCCCCCTCCAAACCCCTGAACCTCTCCCAGAACTCTCTTGGGGGGAGCGTTTTTTGAGGTTGGTTATTGGTGACACTTGCTGACCCAGAGAAGCCACAGGCCAGCATGTATCTGTGCCCCTCCCCACTACTCCATGGCCCCCACTGTCCCTCAAGGGACAGAGACATAAAGACTGGGGGAGGCTGACCCTCCCGGGGTCCAAAGGAGGGCACCTGAGGATGGGGACAACAAGGGAAAGCTCAGACCTTGCAACACCTCCAGGTTCTCACCTTCACAGTCCAATTCCTATGGCAACGAGGCCATCCTGAGTCACAGTATTGGCACCAGCTGTATGCCTGGCATTGTGCAAAGCACAGGCTTTGCTCAAGGCTGAGCCTAGGGCTTGGGCACTTAGAAGAGTGAAGGACTGGGATTAGAACTTGGAAGGTATCGATGTGTTTATACACTCAACAGGATTTCCACGCACCTACTGTGTGCCAAGTGCTGAGGCAATGCCAGGTGCAGTCGCTGTATTCAGGGATCTCATACAAGCCTATGATTTGAGTGGCAGCAGTGGCTAGAGAAGGACCAAGGATTCTAGTGAAGCATGATTGGGCAGACCAGGCTGGTGTGAAGGTCAAGGGCTTTTGTTAGCGCTTGCAAGGTGATTCAAAGGTGAAAGACGTGAGCCATCCCCTGAACATCCTAAAAGCAAGCAAGGCAGTCCTGGTGACTAAAGAGAGGCAGAGCTGGGTGTTAATTTCTGGCTCCTTGGTGTCTCTGTGCCTCAGTTTCCCCAGCTGTATAATAGGCATTATGAAACTATCTACTCCCTGCAGTTGTAAGAAACAGCAGTGTGGATGGAGGTGACGTGCAAGGATAACGCGCAGCCCAGTGCCTGCTCCCCCCCCCACACACACACACTGTCTGCTTCTCACCAGCTGGTTGGGTTGTGCAAGGAGGGGGCTGCCGGTGACCCAGAGGAGGGGCTGGGAGACTCGTGGAGAAAGCGCTTGACTCTGCTGCTGAGCTCTCCCGGAGCTCACTCCAGTCTCTCCCCCAGCCCTAGCCCCCAGCAATTAGCAAACCCTCATTACACAGCTATGCTGGGTGTGGAGGAACAGACCGCAGGGCTCAGGATGATTGTTGAAAACTGAGATTTTAATTGAATCACTTTTCCTGGCAGTGGACTCACCCCTTTTCCAAATTCTCACCTCAGTGGTCAGAGGCTGGGTGGGAAATGAGGACGGACAGGGAGTGGTGTTCTTGTTAACTGGGGGTAGGGAGAAGTTTCTTAACACCTTGTCTTAAGGAAAAGCTTAAGAAAGGCCATGTGGTCCAACCCTGCCTCTAGGAATCGCCCCAGCCTAGTTGAAGCAATCTGCAGTAGGACCCAGAGTTTCACATGTGAAGCACAGGCATCGCTCTGCCACTGAAGCGTCCTTAACATCTCTGTATCACAATCGAGCCCATCTGTAAAAATGGAGTAACGATAGTACCTACTACCCACAGGGGTAGTAGATTTTATATAATATAATCTACAGAGACGTGGCTTAGCACAGTACTTGGGCTAGGAAAACACTCCATACTCAGTGCCTACTCCCCATCCAGTCTTCTTTCTGTGTCAATTCCCCATGATTCCCTGTGACCAGTACATGTTCCTGAAACCCTTTTATGGATTCAGAAAGGTGGAGCATCTTGTCTGCAGTGACACAGCCTATACTCTGGTTTCTCTTATGATCACATAAATCTTCCACCTTTTATAGCCACACAGCCTAACCAGCATGCAAACCCCTGCTCTTTCCACTGCACACGCTGGCTTCGTTACCGCCAAAAGTTCTCTTAACTAGCTGTGTGCTCGGTGGAGAAAATTGGTGTCCTGGCTGTTCCTAATACCCCATCTCTTTCCTCCTCCTTTTAAGCATGTACGATATTTCTACACTTTCAAAACTTGGTTCTAACTTTGCAGCAGAGTTGGGGACAGTGCTTGGGGCCAGTTGGGACAAGACGGTGCAAAGCAGAAGGTAGTGTGGGAGGAAGAGCTAAGCCTTGAGGCTTGGGGAAGAAAACAGGATGGAGGAAGGGTGAGCCTGCCTGGTAAGAAAGGAGCAGTGCAAAATTAAACTGAGATTCCAAAGATATTTTTTAAAATTCCCTTCTAAAAGGCATCATGGATGTTAAGGAAGAAGATAGCCTGGAACTGTTTGCCATGCAGCACACCACACAACTGCCGAGCGAGCATAATCCTTGCCTCTGAGGGCTGATGCAAGATGAAAATGAGGAATCTGGAGCCTGGCAGGTAGTAGGGTTGGTGTCCAAGCTTTAATCTATAAGCCATGACCACAGGCAGTGACTTCAATGTCTCTGGGCCTCAGTTTTCCCCATTTGAAAAGTGAGGATGATGGTGATAATGCTATACATCTTTCATAAGGCTCCACTGAGAGTAAATGAGTGAAGCACTTAGTACAGTACCTCACACACAGTCAGCACTCTGTGAGTCGTTTTTGTCATCTGAAAATTAGCCAAATTAAGGAACATTCCTAACTCATTTTATGACATCAGATCTTAGCTTAATGTCAGGCAGGAAAATGACAGGCTTATTTTCCTCATCAACATAGATGCAAATCCCTCAAAGCATTAGCAAATCTAATCCAACAATGTATAAGAAAGATAATACAACAAGACTAGCTTGGGTTTACCCCAGGAATGCAAGGCTGGTTCAATATTTGAAAGTCATTCAGTATGACTTTTTCCGTATTTCTACGTTCCCTTGAAAATCTAAAAGAACTGACAATATTAGATCCATAGCCCCCAGAGGGTAGCAATTGTCAAGAGCTGAAGAACTGACTACTTTTCCATTATAATTGTGTGTGCATGAAATAGGAAATGACATTTGTATTATTCAAAAACCTAAAAGTGTTAGAAGACAGGCATAGCAAAAGCTCCCTCCTATCCCTCTTCCCTGTTCAGCGATTCCCTACCCCCTCATCACCATCACCACACAGGTAACCATTTCATTAACGTCTCATTTTCTTATTTATCCATTCAGGGTTCTTAGTGTATATGCACAAGCACATAAGAGGATTTCAATGCTCCCTTTGTTACCCTGTCCCAAATGAATGCCTTATACATCCTAGAGTGCATCTTGCTCTTTAACTTAATATTTTCATCATCTGTAACAGTGCATAGGAAGCATTTTCATTCTTTTATAAGGCTGTATACTATTCCATTGCATACAGTCACGCACTACTTAACATGTCAGTCAACAATGGACCACATATGACAGTGGTTCTGATAGGCTATACCATATGGCCTAGCTGTGTAGTAGACTATTCCATCCAGGTTTGAGTAATTATAGTCTATGACATTTGCATCATAGCAACATGATCTAGTGATGCATGTCTCAAAACATATCCCCATTGTTACGCCATGCATGACTGTACTTGTTCTAAACTTTATTTAACAATCATCCCTTTTAAAAGTTGAGTTGGACCAACTGAAACAGTCCCTACATGGTGCACCTAATTTTTCTCTGTAGCCTGTGAGACCCCTCTTTATGCACATTTGACCTAAGACTTCCTTCTCACAGGGGAACGAGGAGTGCTGGATTCCAGAGGTAGCTCTAGCAATAACCCCCTGTGTGGCCTTGGACAAGTCATTCTTGACAGGTCTGTCCAAAGACTTAGAGAGCCAGGCTCAGCTGGAGACATAGTCCATGGACAGGACACAGCACAGATGACGAAGCAACTGACCTGAGGCTGGTGTCTAGAATTATCCTTGTCCTGGAGTTTCCCTAATGATTCTGTATCAGCTTTGCTTGGTGAGACTGCAAGGAAAATGCACTGGACTAAAAGAACAGAGAGTCGACTCCTGTGTCTCTCCTCTGTTGGCTGTATGATAGGGTACCTCCCAGAGCTCCAGTTTTCTCATATGCAAAACCATGGACATTCAAGTTCAGCAGTTGAGCAAATGGCCTCCTATGTCAGACTGCCTGGGCTTGCATCTTGGTTCCTCTAGTCACTAGCCTGTGACCTTGGGCAAGTATCTCACCCTCTCTGAGCCTTAGTCCTTCTCCATGAGATGAATTCATTATACTACCTATTTCATAGAGTTGTTTTGAGGATTCAATAAAGTTGTAAAATGCTCAGCACCATTCCTAGTACATATAGAGTAAGAGTTCAATAAATATTATTAACCTTCTGTGCCCTGCATTGTTGTGGCAATTTAAAATAGAAATGAAATGTGCAAAGTCTTTTCATGGTCCTTGGCATGTTGTGGGGGCTCAGGAAGTTGTAGCTCACAGTGCTTTAACTGTCTAACACGTCCGCATGTTCAAACCTTGTAAATCCTGGGGAGCCCTAATCGCTTTCAAACATAAGATCTTTTCCTACGTGCACAGTTCCTCCCATTGTACCCACCAGAAATGAAACTTCATGCCCTGGCAAATGAGGAAAGAATGAACCAATGAATTAAGCAATCAATTTCATCATAAGTGTAGGGAATTTGTACCCCCAAGAGAGTTGCCTCTGATTCAGCGAAAGCTGCAGGAATGACATCAGTCCAGACAGGAAAAGGTCTTTAGCTAAACCTGGTAGAGACTGACACGCACCAAAGGCCAGACTGCCCTGCCTGCTGCAGCCAGGGGCATGGACAGAAGAGACGCAGGGGGTGGACGCAGGCTCTCTGCCGCTGAACCTCCACGTGGACGTGAAAGACCTGGGCGATGCTGATAGGGGAGACTCCGTGAAAAGCAGGGGGTGGGAAAGAGCAGGTGTCTTGAATTCAAATGCCTGCAAGAACAGCCAGATAGTATAAACGAACAAGGTGGCCCCATTTTAAGAAAGGCTTCACCTCTCCGAGGAGGTGTGCTTCCCTGCTGTTTTTCTGGAAACATCCTCGTTTGGTTTCTCCTCGTTTTCCTTCAGCGATAGAAACTAAAGCCCTGCAGTTTCCTCTAAATAAATGCTAGTACTTACATCGCCCTCACTATGTGCTAGGAATTCTCCAAAGTACTTGACATGTGTTCATTTACAAATTCTCACCGTGACCGTTTGGGGCACATCTAATTATGACACCCATTTTTCAGATGAGAACACGGAGAGGCTTCGCCACTCTTGTGACTAACAAGTGACAGCTAATGTTCAGCACTTCTGTCCAAGCTTCTTGTGAGAAAGCGGCAGCGCAGATGCAGTGACAGCTGACAATTGCCACTCAGGCTGGGTCGAGAGGTGGGGGTGACAGACAATAGAGAGGAATGGCACCTGGGAGAGTTACAAAGTCCCCCCACCAACCGTCCAGTCTTGCCAACTGGTCCCAGAAAATCTTGAAATCCAGATTTTGATATGAAATATCCCAATGTTTCAGCGTTGGCAACTATATCCAAAATTTTAAAAACACTCTGTAAGCCAGCTCTGTGTGAGCCAAAGCAAACATGTCTGCAGCTTGATGTGGACCCATGAAGTTGCCAACTCACCAACTCCAGAGCCGATAAAACTTCAGACAGCACCGGGGGGCCATCGAGGGGAGGGGGCGCGATAAAAATAAGAAGCTAGAAGGAGGCATGAGGAGCTAGAGATGGAGACCCAAAGAAACTGTGGCTGACTCAAAAAAGCATGCCAACTCAGGAAATCAGGGAGTTGGCATAAACTGGAGGAAAAAGCTCCAAGAAATAGCATCGATCACATGTTAATAATATCTTGCAACATAGAAGTCTACCCACTTGGGGAGTGGAAGAGCCCTTAGAACTGCACAGCAGGTGGATGGGGTTGTGGGGTCAGCACCCCCGCAACCTGGATTCACACGCCCGTCTCCTGGAGGGCCACTCTACAAAATGAGGAGTCTAACCTCTCACCCAAAGCCACAGAACTACGCGTGACAGTCAGAGACGGCGCCTACTTTCTCCACACTTAGTTTGCTTTGCACAAAATCACACACTGGTGGGCTCTTAAGAGGAAGCGGAGGGACAGGGTAGGGCAAAGGGGAAGAGTCTGGGGGCTGAGGGCACAGTTACCCTCCAGGTCGGGGGAGGGGATAATGCTGCTGTGTGATATAGGATTATTTTGGATGGGAACAGGCCATGGCATTCAGTTCCTTTTCACTTTGCTTACTGCATCTGATTCCATCCAAGGAACAGTCTCAGCTTGGTGCTAGCGTGCCCTTAGCAGCTTTCCACATGCTAAATCCCTTTGTAGCAGACACAGAGCAGGCCTTGGGCTTGACACCTTGGCTGGCAGCTTGCTGCAACTAAGAATTTAATGTCACTCTTGTCCCTGTGCTTGTTTTTAAGGCTACTTTCTGTCTATAATGGAGGCGAGGCTATTGCTATTCTCCAGGCTGGCATCTACCCGGGCTGTCCAGCCCAGGGACCGCTCATCACATACGGCTGTTCAGTACTTGACATTGGACTCGTGCCACTGTGGAATTCAGTTTCTCATTTCATTTCATTGCTGTTAATTTGCAATTAATTGCAAATCACAAATTGCAAATCTGACACTTGATTCAATTATTAAAAAATAGCTATACACTCACTAGGAGCGTGAGCATGTGCATTGACTCCTTTAACTGTCCGTTGCACAACATCTAAAT
Source organism: Condylura cristata (assembly GCF_000260355.1). Taxonomy (NCBI): domain Eukaryota; kingdom Metazoa; phylum Chordata; class Mammalia; order Eulipotyphla; family Talpidae; genus Condylura; species Condylura cristata. The sequence goes on from NW_004567133.1 coordinate 10,471,654, forward strand.
AGAGATCAAGGATTTCCAGTGAAACTCAAGCATTTGTAGAGAGAGAGAGGTGCTGGGCGCGTAAAATATACAGCCGATTTAGAACACTTAGTGTGAAAAAGAAACTTAAATATCTCATCAGTGACTTGCATTGATAGCATTTTGGAGGTACCTGGCTAAATAAAATATATTGTTAAAATTAATTCATCTGTTCCTTTTTTTTTTTTTAATGTGGCGGCTAGAAATTTGAGATGGCATATGTGCTTCTCATTGCCTTTATGCTGGGTGGAATAATTATGTGAAGCATAACTAAAAGAGGGAAGGCAAATCACTTTAAAGCAAAGTGTTGAGTAAATAGTAGAAGAGGACTCAAGAATCGGCCACCATCATGAAGTTGGTGGCCCCATCACTGAAATCTGGAGAACGCTGTTCTAATGTGCTCTTGATGAAAAAACTGAAGCCCAGAGAGGGCAAAGAAGTTCCTCAGGGCTACACAGCCAGTTAGGGGTCACCTTGACCCTAAACCTTATGGTTTCCACATCCAGTGTGGCTTGGTCATCACAGCAGGGATAATCCTGCTGTCTCACCTCCACCAAGAGGCTTTAGGGAAAGAGGGGTGGGGTGTGGCGAAGATTGACCCCTTTGCATACCACTGGGGTTCAAAGGGAGGGAACTTCTCTGAAGGGGGGGGATCCAGGATGTTGGTTTTTCTCTAAAGGAGCAGCAGAATGTCCATGACTTCTCTTGAGTAAAGCCCATGGCCAGCAGAACTGCATTGAAAGGAAGTGAGGGCTTTAACTTTAGCTTAGGGCTACGTAGATGAATAATGCTTATTTTTGTTTTGTCCCATTGCAAAAAGGATGAGATAAGAGATCAGAGAGCACATTTGAGCAATTATATGTGCATCCATTGTTTCATTTCTCTGTCCCCTCATCGGCCCACCTATCCACCCTCTCACCTGCTCACCCATCCATCCACCCACCCTTGTGCCGAGCATTGCTAACTACCAGGCACTGTGCTAGACACATGGCAAGATCAGCTTCTTGCCCATGTGCTTATGTGCATACACACACACACACACACACACACACACACACCATGACTAGAAACTTACATAGATGTGCCAGTCACCTATGAAAAGGTGATGAAGGAAAGGTACATGAAGGAAAGGTGATGGGAGGGCTTACCAGGGGGAGATTTGGCCAGGTGGAGAAGACAAGGAAAGACCCTTTGTATGGAACAGCTGGAACGGAGGACTAAGGAAGCAGGTTGTGCAACGGTTTTGAGACAGTAGGGACCCACACAGGTGTACTGGGACAAAAGAAGCCGCAGGTCTAGAGTGCCTGGGGCAGGGGGGTGAGGGAGAAGGTAGTGTGAGACGCTGCGAGTGGAAGAAAGCTGGGAGCCACCTCATGAAAACCACACAGGACGACCCTAAGGCTGGGACAATACATTCTGCAGCGTAAGGACAGATGTGTCCAGCGGCAACTTCTTTTCTTGCCCCTGTGTTTTTCAGGATACTTGACAGTCAGTAGAGCTGGGAATTGCTTTTCCCCCCACAGACATTTCTTGTTTTCAGCTAAGTGCAAAACAAACAACCAGCCACATCACTTCAACCAGGGGACCCTGTGCAGACAGGCACACGATCACACACACATATTCGAACAGACACACACATGCAGACAGACACACAAACACACAGGTAGACAGACACAGACACACAGATTCAAAGAGAGACAAATACAGACGGACACACAAACAGGTAGACAAATCAGAGACACAGACACACACGCACATTCACAGAGACACACAGACTCAGGTGGATAAACACAAAGACAGATGCACACACATAAGCACACACACATACACACTACAGAGAGACACACAAACTCACAGGTAGACAGAGACACAGACACATGCGCACACACACACATGCACAGCCAAAGCTGTTCTGGCTGCAGCCCTTTGCTTTTAGCATTCCGGCCTCACCACCTCTGTTCAGCTCCACAGAGCTGCCAACAAGAACCATCATCTGGCTCTTGAAAGAGAAGCAGCAGCTTCCCTGGAAGGAGGCCGAATGGAGCAGCAGCTGGAGAGACCTGGAGAGGAGTGGGGTGGGCATTCCTTAAAGAAGGCACCAGCATCATAACCACCCCCCACCAGGACCTGCCTGCTGGAAGTGGCCGGCTTGGGAATAGGCATTCCCGGTGCCGCCCATTCTGCAGAGTTTCATGCACTCCTGGGCTAATTCCCCTTCTTCAGGCCTCAGTTTCCTCGTCTGGGTAGGGGGGATGATAATATCAACTATAGTTACTTAGCACCTATAGAGGGAGCCTGTTTCATAGGTCAAGTCCTGGAAAGTTCTGGTAGCAGGGGGAGGGGCGGCAGGGAAGCAAAGCCCAATACAAGGAGGCCCTGCCAGGCTCCCTTCTCCCAGGAAGGCAATAAGCAAAAAATGCAGGAATGACAGTGTTTTCAATATTGATCACTGCTGTGGGGACCACAAAACACAGTTCATGGGCAGATGGCTGCTTTTCTGAGGCTCAGGATGGGCTCTCCAAAGTGGCCCTGAGAAGGAACAGCCCTGGAGGTGCAGGGAGGAGAAAGGCCTTCCAAGCAGATGAAACACAGCAAAGGTGGGAGTGAAAAGTGCCAAGGCAGACCAGAGAGACCCAAACCAATGCTGGGGTCCATGGTCCACAGTGAGGAATTCTGGTTTTCCTAAGTGCCGCAAGACCTAGGGAATTTCTAAGCAGGTTTCATAATAGAATTTGAGTTCTTCGAAGGTTCCTCTGGCTGCTGTGGAAAGAATAGGTGGAAGGTGGTGAGAGGGGAGCAGCAAGAAGATTGAGAGGTGCAGCTGGAAGGACCCCTGTTGGGACCCTGTGCAATATTGGGGAGTACCTGACCCAGCCCCTCACAGGTCAAGGGTCATGCTCAGTACCTCTCACCCCCTTGCCTATCCACCCTCCATCATCACTACGGTCTCCAAAAAAAGCAGTCAGCCAAGCAAAATGAGTGAGCCCACAGTCCACCCTAGGGAAGCACCCCGTCACGGCAGAGAGCAAGGTCTGGAACCGGCAGTGGGCAGGTCATGCTGATGGCCCAGCTGGCAGCTGCACGAACCCTGAGCAGAGAGCAAGCATGTGCCTGGACAGGAAGGCAAGGGGCGCCTCGGCCTGCCATTGGACAGCAGAACCGAGGTCTGGCCAGCATCGTGGAAGACCATGTCCACATCCGGGTCACATGACCAGCTTGGAGAAGAGAGCCGTGCCCCCCAAGGTTGAGGTGGGGACTCCAAGGACATCTCAAAAATTGGCAGGGATAGTTCACGGAAGTGTGAAGAGGAAGGCTGCTTCTGGAACTTCTCAGAACAGGTCTGGCCGGGGAGGAGGATGACCCCAGAAATGAGAGGACTCTTTTTTTCTCAACTGCCATCCACTCTAAACGCTTCCCTGAAAACGCTGGTCAGATCCTCTGGCTATTACTCTTCTCAGCCACCCTCACACAACCTCCAAAGGAGACCTAGATTGGGCAAGGCCAGCCCACAGCCAATTTCGCTGGAAATGGAAACCTTGCAAAATGTGAGAGAAGCCTGTTTAAGGTTCTCTTTAAAAGCAGCACCTTCCCTATTAATACTCAGCGGCAAATTCATAAAAACCCTGCCACCCAACGCCTCCAATCAGGCTACATCTCTGCCTCTGGACGATTTGAGCTGCCCAGTGAGCCACAGTCTCCACCCTTCCCATTGTGGCCCCCCACCCCCATGATTGTGCTTATTCCTGGCTGCCTCTCTCACTTGGGCTTCCTGCATTGTCTGCCCTTGCAGGATTTTGATTTCACCTCCTTGAACTTGACTCCACACAAGCGCACACACGCACACACTCCTTCCACTTACACCATCCACCTTGAATGTCTCCCTGCAGAGAGAGGTGGGTAAACCTAGACTTCAGCTCCAACTGAACTTTCCATGTATAGTTGACACCTCTGAGCCTGTTTCCTACTCTGTAAAATGAGGAAAGTAGCGCCCCGATGTCACGGGGAGTACATGAGACAGGCAGAGCACGGAGAGAATAGGCATCGGGCAGGTGCTTAACATACAGACTTTCTTTCCTCAAGATTGACAGCGATTATCTCTCAGACCCCCAGGTGGGCCCTTTGGGCTGCACTGTAGAAACAAGGGTCTACTTTATGAGACCCTAGTTTGTGCCAGGGCTTATGGGAGATAGCGACGAGGGGGCAAGACGACGGCGAACATGAAATGATGCATCCCTTTAAGGAATTCACACTCTGGTTAGGCAGAAAGGCAAGTTGATGATCACGATACTGTGTGACAAGTTCTATAACAGGGTGAGGGGAGGCACTTACATTTCTCTAGGGATTCAAACGTAGCTTAGCCCAGGAGAAAAGATGCTGAGTCAGGCTATGAGTCCTCTACAGGAGAGGGCTCCAGTCTCTCTGCTGGGCTTTGGCATGTGTAGGGGGCGTGGTAGGTGCTGGATGGATGGGTGGGTGGATGGATGCATACATGCATGTGTGGACAATGAACTGCCGTCTTAATCCTAGAAATGTAATTGTCACACTATTTTTGAAGACTGAAGACACCATCTTTATCACCACCATCATCACCATCAGCTCCTCCTCCATCATCATCGCCATCATGGCCATCACCACTACCATCTATTGAGCATTTACTCTGAGTCAAGCCCCAGACTTGTCAAGACCTAGTCAAGCCACAGCAGTGCCTGCATGTGGCACAACTGTCACCCTCCCACATTTAGCAGATGGGGAAACTGAGGCTCTGGGAGGAAAGTGACCTGCCCAAGGTCATTCAGCTGGAGCAGCGGAGCTGAGATCTAGAGCATTGCTTTTCCACTGTGCTCTACGATGTGTCTGCTGCAGACATTGGTATTCAGGACATCACCAAAGACAAATGCTGCGTCTCCAGACCTCTATCTAGGTTCATCCTTCCAGCCTGGTCTTTGCAGACATTTTGAGGGACTGTGTCTTTCTTTCTGATTAAGGACTCTTCCTGCGTCCCCATTGCCCTCTCCCCAAGCAGATGGTTTAATTACTTGAAATTATTTTTGAACAAGGACAGACAGGTGAATTCCCTCTCTACTCCACACCTAACCTACAAAATGGAAATTGAGTTGCTTTTTTTTCTTATGGAGTTTTGTGAGGAAACAACTCCTGAAAAATCCATCATCTTCCAAATCCTTCCAAGGTTTCCTTTATCAGCCATAAGTGGGCTCAGTCTCGGTCAAGCGCTCAGAATTCCAAAGCCAGTTCATGTGGTGAATGTTTATGGCCCACCTCTTCCAGGCCAGGCTCTATTCTTAATGCTTGAAAAGAGTCATCAATAGCAGCCATTAATGTTACTGTAGTGCTGACCAATATGCAGAGTGAATTCATTACCATGAATTCAAAGTCCTTTCTCATCCATCATGAAACTGAAGCTCTGAGAAGTTAAATCACTTTCCAAGTTCCCACCAGTAGACAGGACTGAGAACGGAAGCTACAGCCTCATCCAGGGTTCATCATTTCACAAAATATACAAAACTATAGACAGTGCAAGGGATCCCCAGGTGGATTTCCCCCTGATTCCTGCCAGTACTTTCCATTATTTATTCATTTGTGACATGTGTGCTGGCTGCATAGGGCTGGCAGGACAGAATTTTCGATCTACCACACCTTGGAACTCACCTTCTTCTGACCTCAAGTCTTTCTTCCTAATACATGTGCTCAGAGCACCTTCTGCCTTAGTGGGGAACATGCGAGATGAATGGACTTTGCCTGTGCTTTTGACATGCACTCACCAGTAGGCAAAACAAGCGAATTAAAAGTTATTACACTGTGCTGTATAAAACTGACAAAATGTGGCCACTTTTTACCTTGTAAAATGTCTGTTTTATACAGTTCCACCTACACTCCATGGAGCATTAATTTACTATTCTGAAGAAAAAGCTCAGGGAGAGTTTGATCACTGGTCCTGGGCCAGTGACCAAATGCTATCTCCAAGTCTCCTCCACCACACGTTCCCCAGGTGGTGGGCTCCATGGCTGACGCTCAGACAGCCTGCTTGAACAAAACTAATGGTCATTGACATAATTAGAACACTAACCTACTGTTCACTACCACCGGGAACTGTCACAAGCACTTTACATGAATTAACTAATTTAATCCTCCACTCACCAAGCAGGTGCTATTGCAGGTTTCCCCCGCAATCCAAAAGTAGAACATTTCTATCTGGCATGCTTTGGTAGGTAATATTTTTGGATCAGGGAACACTATTGCCATTCATTTGTATGAAAAAAAAAAGCATTCCAAGACCCCCAAAATAGCCTACTAAATTATACACAAATAGGAACATCCTACTCTCATATACTGGGGGGGAGGACTATGTTACCCCAAACTACAGATAGGAAAAGTGAGGCAGAGGGCAAGCCATTAAGTGACTCAAGGTCATGTAGTCAGCACTATGGCAAAGCCAGGCTCTGGCATTAGAGCACAAGCTTTGGAAACAGGCAACACACGCAGACTCAGAAATGCTCTCAGTTTGTACAGCTCTTGGGATGTTTTCATTAAAGCCGTGACCCTCTGTAATAGAGACAGGGTGGAGACACCCCACCTTGGGAGACAGACTTGCAAAGGCTGCCCATGTCAGAGACAGAGGGCTGTTCCACAAATCCACAAACAAGAGGGCTGTTATCTGATCCCCTCAGATACACTGGGTTCTGCCTTCATTTTCACACTGGTAAGAGCCAGAGTCTGACAGAACAGCTTCGTGGGATACTCTGGGCACAAGCAGAGTTGCCTGGGGACCCAGGAGACAAAGTGCAGCCTAGGCTTAGAAAAGAGTCCATTCTGGGCCCTCGCTGGTGGTACAACGGGTTAAAGCGCAGCACTCTGAAGCTACCTAGCCACTGCCGCAGGTTTGATCCCCGGCCAGGGAGTGACCCACATGGCATAGCAGACCTCTCCTGACCTGCCCGCTGCTCCCCTCAGCAGTGTACTTCAGCCAATCTTCCTGTTCTGCTCCCCGCTCTGTCTCTGGTGAATCCTTTCACACACACACACACGCACACGCACACGCACACACACACACATCTCTGGCCTGTACCCCAGGTCTATATATATGAATAAATAAATCTTAAAAAGAAAGAAAGAAAGAAAGGAGTCCACTCTCCCCACCTTTGACCCTGCAGCTCTCGACCTCCGACAGACGACAGTTGTCTTCCTGGGCTGTGGGCATAGAATGCTGGGCCTTGTCTTCTTCTCTTTCCAGTTGCTAAGCAGTGGCCTTTGGGCCTCTTTTGCTGTTATCATTTAGGTATAACTGACATATAATATTAGACTAGCTTCAGGTTTACAACACACTGAGTTGATACTGTGTCTGTTGAGAAATGATCACCACAATAAATCTAGTTGAGGTCAATCACCATACATCACTACAATTTTTGTCCTTGTGATCAGGATTGTGCCAACTACTTAGCCACTTTCAGATATTCAACACGACATTATCGACAATAGCCCTCCTGCTGTACATCACATCCCAGACTTCTTTATTTTTAAGGGCTTTGTTCCTCTTCAGGACTGTCTTGCTGGTTCTAATAATGTTTCAGCTCATTCTCCTGAGTTTCCTAAACATACTGTCATACTGGCTGCCAAAAATAATAATTATGGCCCTCACTGATGGTGCAATGGGTTAGGACGCAGCACTGCAAGCTGGCTGCAACCACTTCAGTGTGAGTTTAATCCCCGCCCCGGAGCTGACCCACATGGCGCGGCAGACCTCTCCTGACCTGCCCGCTGCTCCCCTCAGCAGTGTACTTCGTCCATCTGCCTGTTCTGCTCCCCTCTCTGTCTCTGGTGAAGCCTCTCACCTCACTGCCCCTGTGCCTCTGGCTTGTACCCCAGTTCTGTATGAATAAATAAATCTTTACAAAAATAAAAAATAATAGTTATGCCTTGATAGTTACATGTCTTAGCTTTGTTTCCTATCTTATCGTGTTGGCTAAACTGTAGACTTATATTCTTTGCTAATTCCCTTCATTTTTTCTATCAGTTGCATGGGTTTGCTAACACTGTTTTATTAGAATGAGGAAACTGGATTGCATTTTTGAGCAAGGACAGGCAAATGGCTTTGGAAACAGAGGGAAGGGGGAGGGGCTGTGGGAGCTAAGAAGTTTTTGCAGCAACTCAGCGGCATGATGGTGCCATCGAGACTCGTATGCTGCATTAAACAAATATTTGTCAAATGCCCACTGAGCATCAGTGGGCAACTAAGAATGTGACCCCAAATGAGACGGAGCCAGACCTGCACTCCTACTGCTTCTATTATCAAGGTGATCAGGAAAGAAAAAGACGGGGTGCCTCTAAGAGGTGTTTGGATAAAAAAAAATTAGCTGGATGTGGTCTTACAAGCACACAACAAAAATTACTGCAAATCTCAAAATCCAGCTCTGTAATTGATAGTGACCAGGAAATTGACTGAATTTATATGAGCTTCTGAAATCTATTACTATCTATTCATCTGGAAAAAAAAAAAAGGAGATACGAGCAATGAAATTAGAATTTTTCATTTATGAATGCTTTTGAGGATGTGAATTTGAGAAAAATTAACACTCTTTTCATTTTCTGCTATCTCGCTCCTAATACCAATCAGGTTACCTCTGAAACATCCCGGGATAATTAACATCTGCCTGACACTTTCCAGCGTGCAAAGCCCCGTGGCGTGAATTGTCTCTTTTGGTTCCCACAACAACCTTGGGAGTTTGCAAAGCAATTTCACTGAGGTTATCGCACCGGATTCTTGAATTCTCATCCCTCATTTCCCTCTGGTCCGCCAAGCCTGTCGCTTCACAGTTCTGCAAACACAGCATAGTTTCACACTTCCTTGATTTTGCACTTGTGGTTCCCTCTGCCAAGAAAGAAGCTCATCCCTTCCTCACTCAACCAAGGAGTGCCCTATTCATTCCAGCAAGCCCTGGGCAGGCAGAGGAAGGCCATTGTTCCCTGAGGCAGTGAGGAAGGTCCAGGCAGCCTGGCAGTGCTCAGCCAGAGGTAGACCAGCAGGCCAGAGAGTTCATTGTCCTGAAGCCAATTTGCATGTTGGTAGAAACTGGCCCTAAGTCATTCTGCCTTCTAGAAAATGTAGCATTTGGACAGCCCTGAATTCAAATCCTGTCTCTGTGATGTACAGGTTATATAATCTCTACACCTTCCTAAAGCCCCAACTCTAGAGTAAGGATCCAATAATAGCCACCTTTAAAGAGGAGGAGGCCCCAGTGACTATGAAGTGGAAAACACCAGTTTCAAGCACATGAATAAAAATTGCTAAATGGAAGCCAATTATCTTTATTATGATGATCGCTCCCTCATGGCAGGAAAAGATATAGACTCATCTCTCATCATCATCATCATCACCACCGCCTTTACTGCTACCACTGCCGGTATTATTTGCATTTTATCTTATTTCAAAAGAAAGACAAACAGTTGTTTGGGCGACTGACACCTTCCCTGTCCTCTCTTGGAAATGATATTGCTGCCTAGAGGAAAAAGGGAAGCAGTTTGTTTTGTCACAGAGGTGCTGCAGAGGTGGGGGCACCGATTTGTCATCCCTGGTGGCAGGATGAGCTGGTTCACCGAGGGTCAAGGAGAAGAGTCCTCCGGAGTGGATGCGGGGATGCTTCAGGAAGACGAAACCACAGAAGCAAAGGCCCAGAGATTAGAGAGTGTGTCTTGTTTGGGGAGTCCAGGTCCAGGGGCGCCTCACAACTGGAGAACAGGGTAGTAGGCAGGACTGGTGAGAGACATGGGGTGGAGTGGGAAGTGGAGGCCACATGGCCAGCAGCACTGTCATGCCGGTCACTCTCCAAGCACTTCCTATGCATTATTCCTATGCATTAATTCATGGGCAACCTACCCCACTTTACAAATAAGCCATGGAAGCTCAGAGAAGTTATGTGACTTGCCCGCGGTCACACAGCATGTGTCAGACCTGGCTCCAGCACCCTTACTCCTTACCACGGTGCCAGGACATTCAACCTGTGACATCCAACCTTTGTCCCAAAGCCAGAAGGGGAGCCAGCGCCTCCAGTGTCACTCAGGCAGCTTTCACCTGCCGAACGCAGCTGGGGTGGCCTGGAAGCCGCCCCTCTCTCTGCTGCCTCCTCACTGCAGGGGTGGGTTTGTAGAGGTTCCCAAACATAAAGCCATTTCCATATAATTATACCTCCCAACCTACATGTCATTGGCTGTGTACATGGGCACAAATAAGTGTTTCTCCAACCACAGAAAATTGCTTCCCGAGGCCCCTGGGTAATTAGACATTGTCTTCTGGGAACGGCCTATTTCCTGTCCATCCATGTTCCCTGGCACAGATGCCCCCGCCCATGGCCACTTCTCCTGGGAGCCCAAGTGGGGAGAGGAACTGACGCCAGGCAGAAAGAGGTTGTCTCTCAGCATTTCTGCTGGCTCATACCATGTGACATACAATAAAGAAGCTATAGCACCAACCCATGTTTGTAAGTTTCAGCGCAGAGAATAAAGGACCCTCTATCCCTCGGCCTGCTCATCTCCCTTCAGGGCTGTTTATGGTTTGGTACAGTAAGCATCTTACTTAGTAAAACCTTGATTGCTTAAAGCCCTTCGTGACTCTCCATTGCCTCAGGAGAAACTCAAGCCTGCTTCCCCCTTTAAATCAAAGGTTGTGACTGCTCTAGCTTCTCCAGCCAGGCCTTCTCCCAGGCCTCCTCCTTACCAGCAGAGGCGAGCAAACAACATAACTGAGGACTGGTGGGGAATTCTGTAGCTGGAGGGCAGCCTGAGTGGACATGTGGGCCAGTACATGGTGCCCCTCTGGTTTTCAAAAGAAGCTCAAATCTCCCTCGGATCTGAAGCACTCTGGTTTGTAAATATGCAACTGATTTCAGCATCTTAAAGGCATATCTGCACTCCAGAATGTACTCCAAAACTGCTAGCCTGGGAGCCATTCTGTAATGAACCCCCAGCTGCTCCCACAGCCGTACTCTCTCAGAACTCTTGGCTTTTGCACATTCTGTGCCTTCTTGTAGCATGATTTGCTCCCTCATCCCATGACTGGCTCCTTCTTGTCACTGCACATATGCCATTTCCTCCAAGAAGCTCTCCATGGTCCTGTAGGTGGGATTTGCTACCCCTTCTGAAGTGACCCTGTAGCATGCTTCTGCTGCGTGTTTCTTTCTGGCTTCTGCCAGGCTAGAAGACCCAGGAGGGAAGAAACTGGTTCTTCTAGTTTACTCTGTGCCCAGATTGTACCAAGTTCCTGAAATCAGTCTGTAGTCAACATCTATGGCAGAAGGAAGGGAAGAGGTTGGTCTAAGAAGTCTTGGTGAAAATGCAAATTCCTTCTCCTCCCAGTCTCTTGGGCTGGTGAGCATCAGAAATAGCGTTTCCTGAAGCCTGTGTGCCAGGGACTCTTTTAGGCACTTGAGTTGCACTAACTAATTTAATTCCCACAAGAACCCTATGTGACAGATATCATTATCCCTGTTTTGCAGGTGAGAAACATTAGTACAGTGTATTTAAGACACTTAGCCAGGATCGCAAAGCTAGGAGTAGGCAAAGTTGGGGTTGAACGCCATTAGAACCAATGTTCATAAGCTCTCTACCTTTCAGAGGAGCAAGGGTGTATGTGCTAAGAAACTATCTTTCTCAATGGAGAAATGAGCAATATTTTGCAGGACCTCGTACAAATGAGGTAGAAGTGTCACATGTGAAGTTACTCGGTCTTCTTAACAAACCCCCACAGGGAAATGTCCCCATTGCACAGATGAGGAAACTGAGTTAAGAACCATGTCCAAACAACTAAAAGGAAAATCTAAACTTAGATCCTGCAGCTCTCATAGGCAGTAATGGGCAAGAGTTTTCTGGGCTTAGAGAGAAGAATATAAAGGAATAAAGTTGAGTCATCATGCATATAGTGAAGTACTACAAAAGTAATAGCAAGAAGATACACCAAAGAGAATACCTTGGCAAGGCCATCCATCCATCCATCCACCCACCCACCCATCCATCCATCCATCCATCCATGTGTCCATCTGTCCATCCATCATCCACTTGTCCATCTGCCCACCCATTTATCCATCCATCCATCCATCATCCACCCATTCATCTGTCCATATGTCCATCTATCCATCCATCTACCCACCCATCCATCCATGAATCCATCCACCCACCCACCCATGCATCCATGTATCTCATCATTCTTTTATTCTGCAAGCAGTGACAGCAGGCTTCCTTTCTGACTGACCTCTGATTAGCCCTTGAGGTTCAGAGGAAAGACCTACAGTCCCTGCCTTCAGGGTCCTCAAGGAATGGGTGATAAATTTCTTGAGGGAGATCATTACAGAAATGTGTTAAGCACTCAAGTCAATGAGGTGCTTAACGTGGCACACTGAAATCTAGGAAGGCTTTAAAAATAAAGAATCTGCCAGCAGAAGGGTATAGGCAGAGGAGGCATTCCAGAAGAACTGCAGAGCAGAAAAAAATGCAATGCTACATGGTTAGAAAGAGTGTTATGCATTCAGGCTATAGCTGATTAAGTGAAGTACAAGGTGTTTTTCCCCGGGTTGCCGAGGGAGCTGATATAGAGGTATCTGGTGGGATGTGCAAAGACAATGGATTTTGGCTACAGAGCAGACTCTCAAACCAGCAACCCCTGGACTACACTGTGTGTGTGTGTATGTACATGTGTGTGTGTGTGACATGCAAGTCTTATGAGACATTTAAAGACCTGGCCACAGTTGGCCTTCATTTCCTCATGGGAAGCCACCAGGTAGAACAAAATAGTGGTTGACCTCTTGAATAGGACATCAGCTCCATGTCCAGTTCCCTAAAGTCCCCCATGTGCCCAGACCCCACATTTGTTACCTGCCTGGACTCGTTGCCATTTGAGTTTGCAAGCCCTGGCATGGAGCCATCGCAGGGGGGAAAGAATGATGCCTGGGATTTATTTATTAATAGTAAGTTCTGAGCATCTTGAGCCCAAAGAATGGACCTCATTCTCCCAAGAGCTTGATCAGCCTTGGCACATGGTTGGGTATCACTAAATTGATGTCTAACTGAATTGGATTCACATGGAACATTCTGGCACAAAACCTGTTCTTGAGGAGATAATAGTCTCCAAAGCTCTCTCTCACTCTGAGTACTAAATTAATTTCCAATTATTTTCCAATGACACTTGATCATCTCACATGATATGTAAACCCTTTGTCTTCTTCCAATCTATTTAAAAATACACGTCAACCCCAACCAAATTGTGCTACATAATATTTCACACATTCATTCTACAGGTATTTATTGAACACCTACTATATGCCAGAAAATGTGTAAGGAATTGACAATATGTTAACAATAATAAGCAAAGCAGCACCTTCTACCTGTCAAGATCTCTAACCTGTCTGACAGTAATGGTGCTAATAGGCACTATTCAGGGCTCTTGCCCTATATTACTTCATATAGTGCTCACAGCACCTATGGCAGGTGTCATGTCATCACAGATGAGTAAATTGAGACACAGAGAGGTTCAGTGAATTGCCCAAGGTCACACAGCTAGAAAGTTGCCAAGACAGGTTTGAACCCTAGAGTGTGGCTCTGGAATCCACGTTATTTGTTTATCTGCAATGATGTTGCAAGCCCCTGAAGTCCCTCCCTAATCCCCAAAGTGGTGGTTGTTACTGTGGCCATTTCTGTGGGTGTCAGTAGCAATGGAACCCTGTGTATCTATCAAGACATGCTAAATAATGTGTGAATATTTAGTTTTCCCTTTTTTTAAGTTTGATTTATTTATGCATACAGAACTGGAGTACAGACCCAAGGTGCAGGAGTGGTGAGAGGATTCACCAGAGACAGAGTGGGGAGCAAAACAGGCAGATCAATGAAGTACACTGCTGAGAGGAGCAGTGGGTGGGGTCAGGAGAGGTCTGCTGCGCCATGTGGGTCACCTCCGTGGCTGGGAATCAAACTTATAATAGCTACAGATGGCTTAATAGTGCTGTGCTTTAACCCAACATGGAGAGCCAAATGATTATTTAGTTTCTTTTTCCTGACATCACAAGGTATTGCACTGACTTCTCTTCAATCAGAGACACTTGATGCAGACCTAATACTACAAAGCAGTGGCGGTGCAAAGTTAACAGCTGGCTTGTAGGTGACCTGAGCTGCAGGACACCCAGCTCTCCAGGGAAACAGACCCTGGGAAGAGGTGCCGTAAAAGCTAGAAGACGGTGTGGGTGATTGGCTGGAGAATTGTTCGTTATTTCATCTAGTGCGTTCCTATCATTGCCTTTGCTCCTGGGTCCTTGGGTGCCCATCTTCCTTCTCCCTGCCACCTCCTTCCTGCCATTGTCCAGCCTTCCCTGATCCAGCTTTCTCTCCCTGGAGCCTGGGTTTCCTGGGATGCACCTGCTTCACGGTCGGGCAACCTCTCTCCCTCTGCCTGCCTCTCACCGGCAGCCTCAGCACTGCGACTGGCACACAGACCACTTCCCACACATGCTTCTTGGATGAAAATGGAAGATCCAGAGAAGTGTTTGACTTACCCACGGCCACAGAGCTAGCAGGTAGCCAAGAAAGTTCTGCGTGGTCGCAATGGAGCATACGCTCCCTATGGACATGAACCACTTGTGTCTTTGCACAGGGCTGCATCTCTGGGCCTAGCACTGTGCCTGCTGCATGGAGGGCAGCTCTGTAATTGTTTGTTGAATAAATAAGTGAACACCAAACTCCTTTCATTCCTGTCCTTGTCTGCCGGGAAGAAGACAGGCAACCGAAAATGAAGGCTTTGTGTAGGCTGCGTTTTGTGTGCACAATTGATAAGCTATTTGCCCGAAGCTAAAAATACCTACCCCTGACAGTCACAGGAGGCAGATGGATGGTGCTTAGTGCAAGCTGTTTAATCAAACAGCGACAACCCGAGCAGGGCCACAATTAGCCTCTGACATCCAGTGAACTCCAGACCAAGAGCCCGGAAGCCTCTGGCTTCCTGTTGGCCCCCTGGCACCCAGTGGCCGTCACCCTGGGCCCGCTACACAGCAAAACAAATGAGCATCCTGCATGCAGGCCAGTGACCCGCCAGGAGTCAGGGGCGGGGCGGGCCGGGTGGAAACGGAGCACCCAGACAAACTTGGGGATGCTCAGCCCCTGCAGAGCATCATTTGGTATCAGAAGGAGCAAGCAGAGCGTCCGGTCACGCCCTGGGCTTCAAGGAAACAACTAGGACTTTGGTGGGGAAAGATGAGCTCATTGTCCCATCCCCCTACTCATACCACTCCCGGGGCTTCAGGATGGTGAGTGTTCTCCAAAACCCCACAACTCCTCTGAAGGGAGCTCTTCTCTCGCGTTTCCTTAGGCCACATACATGCCTGGAAGGTTTAAAGGTTTTTTAAAGGAAGGGGGGGGACAAGAAAAAGATGTCCCACTTCTATTTAACAATCTGCTCCGTCCTGCTAATTTTGGACACATCTTGACAGTTTATTAGAGTCTAGACACTGGCAACGGTCTAGACTCTAATAAATAGCGTTTGAATCCCAAGTCCAGCACACATTTAATGTGCAATCGGACCAGACTCTTAAGCACTGAACCGCGGTGTTCTCGTCTCTTCAAGGGGACAGTAACAGTATCTGTCTCCCAAGTAGCTGAGGATTAAATTGAACGCAGGTGAAACTTGTAGCAAGTGAGCCACACATCTCAATAAAGAGAATTATTACTAAATGGACCAGCTGTTATGCAACGCACTTGGCTCTCGTCTAAAAGACACTGGTAGTGGGAGAGCTCATAGACACAGTGGATGTCTTTGCACCTAACCTCAGCCAATTCTTTACCTTCTGGAGCCTCAGTCTTTGCCGCTCATAATAGGGAATAAAATAGTCCCAACTTTATTCATACAGATTAAATACTAGATACGGGCCCTCCCTGGTGGTGCAACAGGTTGAAGCACAGCACTATGAAGCTAGGCGCAGCCACTGCAGCGCAAGTTCGATCCCCGGCCCCAGAGGTGGCCCACATGGCGCAGCAGACCTCTCCTGACCTGCCCCCTCTCCCTCAACAGTGCACTTCATTGATCTGCCTGTTCTGCTCCCTATTCTGTCTCTGGTGAAACCTCTTACCACCCATGCAAGAGTGACCTGTACCCCAGTTCTGTATGCATAAGCCAATGAATCTTTTAAAAAATTAATAAATAAATACTAGACACTTAGCATTAACTATTATAGATGATAATACTTAGGATTAGAGATAGTACGCCTCAGTTACATGAAGAAGTGAGCCCAGCAGAGCCCAGCAGAGTCCTCGAAAACAGTTGGCTCCGTGTGACAGTGGGGGGAGCTGTCCCATCTCTGGGCTTTTGCACATGCAGTTCCCACTCCAGGAGAGCCCTTCTTTGTCTTGACTGCCTGATCACCCCACTCGCTGCCACGGGATGTGAGCTGTGAGCCCCTCCACATTCGAGATCTCTTTGCACATCTGAACACTGAGCCCTAAGGAGGGGCTTGTGTGGGGCACAAGGGTGTCCACATCAGAACCCAGGTAACTTTGCAGGTTTCTTAGCAAACCCGAGAAGTCTAGGGACACGTGCAGTGGCTGAGATTGAGAAATGAGTCAGAGGACTTCGAAACCCAGTGCCCCCGCCTGTCGTCAAATCACCAGGCGAACTCCTGCTTAATGTCTCCTGGACGTCTTCCTGGCTCAGCTCACCACCTCAGCGGGCTGCTCATCTCCTTCGCACGTCATGACCTTGACCACGACTGTGCTGGCCTCAGCTGAGCTTTCCTGTCCTTCCCACAGCAGGCCTCTTGACCAGACCCAACATCACACTCCATTTACTGATGAGGAATCTGAAACCCACTGCATTTATACCACTTACCTGACAGTGCCAGCTAGTGATGTGCCATTCTGATCTGCTCACCTAGCTCTACCAGACGCCTAAACAACAGCCTCTCGTTTTAAGGAGTCTGATCTTTTTCTGCTCTGTGTCGTCTGGAGAGCCACGTCAAACCCTGCCCCACTGGGTCAGCCAGGCTCTGCTGGGGCACTGCTGGGTCTTTGCGACCTCTGTTCCACACTCATTGGAAACCACTGCTTTCTTAAATTCTGAGAAACGCCAGGAAGGCTGCATCAGGCATCCAGGGACCAGACCCTCATGGCAAATCCCTCTACTTAGTCCACTGTAGCAGACATCACTAGTCCATCACAGCACTTCTGACCCCAGGCATGGTTTGGGATTATTTTTCAACATGGCACCCAACAGCCCCTAGCAATAAAGCGAAGATGAAACATTTTTAGTATTATCCCCACCGTCAACTGATCTAACCGCTGGCATCACACCCTAGAAAGGGAGAGTCAAAGAAAAGAGGAAACACTGGCCCTTCTTTTGAAAAGCATTCACTCAAAGTGCCAGACTTGCTGAGAAATATAAGTCGCCAAGAGAAAAATACGAGACAAGAGCATGATAATGAAGCTGCAGAGAAAATTAAAGAGCTATCAAAACAAGAACTAAAATGTAAGAAGAACAAAGCTATTTCAGAGAACACAATAGACAACTGAGATATCGCAGAATAGCAGCTCTTATGGGTTTCGCTCCACAGATTATGACCAACGCTCTTCTCCAGCAAGCGGAGAAAAGTGTGGGAGGTGGATATAGCTGCATCAGAGGGTGAGACACAGCGGTGAAGGATTTCCAAGTAGGGGGACAGGGTTGTTAGCGCCTGGAATGATCTATGGAGGGAAATTGGAACATTCTGAGGCATTCCTTGTGAGCTGGGATTGTCTCGTAATCTGCTCCAGCGTCTGGCCTCCAACTCAGTTGCAAGGTCTGCCGGGGGCTGGCTGGGTTTTAAAACAAAACTAGTGTTATCGAGTGCTCACTGTACACCACGAGCTATGTTAAGTGACTTTACACTTTATTTTGATCTGTCTGTATAACAAGCTCACAGGCTACATTTTCTTATGCTGCCCATTTCACAAACGTGGGAACTGAGGTGCAGAAAGATTAACTGCCACACTTCACAACCTCTTGCAACTCAGGTAGGTTCCTACCTCCCTGGATATTTGGAGAAAGCTTTAGTCTACAAAGAGCAACAAGACTCAATGGTCCTTCAAAGCCCTTCTGCAAACCTAGAAGCCATTTCCTGACAGTCCTCTTACATGGGGTAAACACCCACTGCTTGATGTCCATCTCACTGGTCCACAGTCAATTCTTGCCCCTAAACAGACTGCAGGAAAGGTAGTCCACATCACTAGCCTCTGCCCTGGGGCAAATGGACAACAGGAAGCAAGAATGGCCAGCTGGATGTGTCCCATGGAGGGAGGGACACTGCCCTCACAAATCCTTCCCTGCTCCCCCTGTCTCCTGAAGACCTTCTAGCACCATCCACGGAGGCCAAAAAGACAACAGCACGTGGTGTCAATGTCACCTTTTTTAATTCCCTTTCCTGTGTCCCAAATCAGAGTGGCACAGGTAATGGCGAGGGAAGTAACAGTCTCTAAGAGACAACGCCCATCACAGAATCCAGCCTCCACCCCTCAGAGAGTCTGAACTAGGGCATGAAGGACTTCTTGCCTGGGAAGGTTAGAAATTGCTTTTTCTAAAAATCCTTCCTCAGGGCCCCTCCCAGGAACAGCTTAAATAATCGTTCACAATGTCGAGGGTTCTCATGCACCTGCAGGACTGGAGAACTGAATTTTGAAGAAAAAGCTAGAGAATGAGAAGCAAGAAGAATATATATAGACTGCTGAGGCTGGGGGACGATGGGGTGAGTGGCTCTCATTTTGGCAATTCACAGGAACATCACTTTGGATTCAGAGAACAAGGATTTGCAGGTGATCACCCCAGGAAGTTAATCAGCCCAGATAAGCAATTCTCTGTGCTTTTCTTAAGAACCGTGAGGACCGAGCAAGGATGGTGTCTGTGCCCTTTTGCACACAACTGCTATCACAATCAAAAAGCAATACAAGAAGAGCTCCAACTTGGCACTTCTCCTTTTCCCAAATGTTCTTCGATGTCTTAGGAAGAAGGGTGGGAGGAGGGAGGCAAGGTATTATATTTATAGGGTATATATTTAAATATATACTTATATATATATATATTTAAAGGGTAAAAGTATTACCCTTTAAACCAGGATTTCTACCTTGGGAACTTATTCTGTAAAACATACAAAGATGCTTAATGACGCTTTATAGTGGCCAAAAGTGACAAAATTAAGCAATGACCCATTATAGGTATTTTGTAAGCATTATTGACACAGGGAGAAAAGTCCATGATGTCTTCCTAATTAAAAAAAATCAACTTGCACAAAAATATTATTGTGTGATCTCATTTTTGGTGATGGTTGTAATTAGCTAATATATTACTAATTATACTTATAATTATAGGCATATAAACACCCTGGAGCTATAAACACCAAGCAGCTGTTCCAGGTATCAGTGGCAGGTAGCAAACCATCCCATACACTTAGAGACACAGCGACTTAGGGTCATCATGGTTCTGGGTGTCTTCTCCATGGTTCTGGCTCAAGTATCAAGTCTCAGGCAGTGACCGTGGGGGGTGGGAGACTGGACGGCAGTCACTCGGGGGTTCCATGGGGCCGCGTGTGACTTGCTCTGCTCAAGGTAGAGGTTGGATGTCTGCTACAATCTCGCTAGGTCACTGTACATGGCCACTCTAGGTAGCTGGGCCTCTTCCAGCTGAGTTCCAAGAGGGAGTGTCGTAGGAGCCAGTTCTGAAAAGGGAAACCCCTGCCCTGGTTTCTACTGGTCAAAAGTAAGTCCCAGGCCCAGCTCCAGGTCCGGGGAGAAGACAGGACACCAGGCAGCTGCCCATGGGAAGCCGGCTGTGATCAGATATCACATCATACCTGGGAAATGGGATGAGGGCAGACTTTCACTTCCTAATGTCTAATGTAGCAGTTACATGTTTAAATTCAGGAGACAAAAGAAAAATTGCTTGACTGTCCTGGCTCATCATTTGCTAACTGTGTGATTGCAAAGAAGTGACTTAGCCTCTCTGAGCCTCTGCTCTCAAATTAGCAACCTCATGGGGTGGTTGTAAAGACTAAACGCCCCATCCACAGTGATGGTTCCGTGAAAGTCAGCTAATAATAGTGTAAGATGCTGATAAAATGATTCCTTTTCTCAAGTATGTTTGACTTTTGTTGTTGTTGTTGTTTAAGATTCATTTGTGCATACAGAACTGGGGTACAGGCTATAGGTGCAGGGATGGTGAGAGGATTAGCCAGAGACAGAGTGGGGAGCAGAACAGGCAGACTGATGAAGTGTACGGCTGAGGGGCTCCGTGAGGAGACAGAAGAGGTCTGCTGCACCATGTGGGTCACCTCCGGGGCGGAGGATTGAACTAGTGTTGAAGCAGCTGCTGCTCACTTCTTACTGCTGTGTTTTAACCCATTGCACCACCAGGAAGGGCCCATGGTTTACTTTTGTAATTGAAAAATCCATTGTCAAAGCCCCAAAAGGAAGCAAGGAAGCGTAGTAGAACTTAAGAGATGTAAACTCAGAAGTCCCAAGTGATGTTCTGTTCCTGTTGCCTTCCAGTTCACTCTCCAGGACAAGTGCAGGGGCTTCTTGTTTCTCTCAGATGCAGAGACCACCTCAGGAACACTGGACCTTTTCCCTCTGCACCCTGAGACCATCAGTGACCGGACCCCTTAACCCAAACTGTGCTGTTCTTTCAAGCGACTCCCCAAATCCTGTCAAGTTTGACCACAAGCAGACACAAAGTGCAGGAAATGAGTTCCCCTGAGAATATAACCTAGAAGCTTTGCAATCAGAAAACATGGGCTTTATGCTATCAAGAGCTGACGCCTGTCCAATACCACCACTAAGAAAGGCTTTGCTCTTTAGACACCTTGACGTGGTGATGGTGAAGTTCACTGGGGCTTGCTCAGATGGCTTTCCGAACAACAGGGTCTTGGGCTAGTTAGTTTGATGGGAATTTCAGAGGGTGATGACTTGGATTTTGTCTATTCACCCACTATAAACACACACAGACCCTGCCAACAAATACTATCCTTTGTCTTCAGAGAAAAATGCGCCGCCACGGAAATGAAGGGTCTTTTTGAAGCAAAGAATTATAGTAAATGTCAAACCATCAAGTTGAAAACTCCAGCTTCCTCTCACTTTTTCAGAAAATCAATACACAGGCTTGGCGGCAGTCCTTTCTGGGTCTCTGGCTCACACCTCCCTCTCAGGGCAGGGATCCCCTAAACGTTCCTGATGCTGCCTTCAGGGGAGATCTATCCATGTGAAAGAAAGGGGAAACGCAGTGTCTGCAGGGTTGTTTCTCAAGAGAGGCAATTACTAGGAGCTTGAGGAAATGTCAGATATGAATACCTAGCAATTTCCTTTGCCGTTGATGGCTTGCCTGCCTTAAAGCATTAATTAGATGGGGCTGGTATATTTTTAAAGAATTTGGATAGAGAAAAAATTTTAGTGCTACTCTAAATGCAATTCACCTGGGAAGTAAGAGAATGTGCTACAGAGTGACTCTCTGCTGAACACTTAGGACAGGTTTTCTGAGGATACCCCAGAATTTATCCATTCCTGCCTCCTAGCAGGCTGGGGGAGGGACGGGGGAAGGAGAGGCTGTGGGCATTATTAATGAATAGACAAAAGAAGTTCTGAGAAATGACAACACTTTTCTACACCTTAGGAACAGGAATTACTTTCCTGCAGCTGAGAGCACTTTCCTGTGATAAAAAATAAACCAAACAGAACTTAATAGAATGGAAAATCAGGGAGAGCTAGATGAGCCCCCCAACTTACTCAGTATGTGACTTTGGGCAAAACATACAAATCCCTGCCTCAGTTTCCCGCCCTGGGGATAAGAGAACTGTCCAGACCCCTCAGTTCCACGAATCCCTAGCTCAGTCCACCCAGGGCCTTTGCCATTGGTGCTGCTCAGCGTTCTTTACCCATAGAGCTTTTCCTGGCATTTTCTCCTGTCCTTAAATGAACTCAGATGTCACATTCCAACCTAAAACAACTGACATCCCTGTCAATTTGTGTCATCCCTTGGTTTTATTCTGTATGGTATCCTGGTATCCCTGTCTGAGATTCATTTATGCTTATTTACTTCTCCCCCCCCCATTTATGAATCTGTGATGGCAGGGACCTCATTACTGTTTGCCCCTGCATGTCCAGCACCTCACGCAGAGCCCGGATGGAGGCATTACTGCGTGTTGAGTGGACACTCACTCAACAGCTCACATTCATGACCCAAGCCACAGGCCTTTTCTAACCACTTTATAAGAATGCTCATTTAACATTCAGAACAACCTTATGAGCTACTGTTCTTATTAACCATTTTATAAAAAAGGAAACTGAGGTGCAGAGGAATCAAATGAATTTCCCCAGTCAAAGGGCCACGCAAGAGTGGAGCCAGGGCAGAGAGCCCAGCAGCCTCGGACCCCAGGCCCGTCTCACTGGGCTCTGGTGCTCCCGGCTCCTTGGGAAGGCGTCTAGCCTGACTGTACCATGTGAGTTCTGTGAAGCCCTGACTGTGTGATTAGGTCAGCGTGGCTAGACCTGTGACCCACATCTCTTCCAAAACCTTTGGCTTCATTCTAGAGCTGGTCGCCAGCCCCACTTTCATCACTGTTTTCACTTGGCTCTTGAATCCCCAGCCCCTTGCATGTGGTTTGAGTGGAGACTCCGCAACAAGGTGGTTCAATTTGCATCCACCTGGGTTCCTCGGAAATACAACTTTGAGTGGGAAAAAAGGCAGGATGTAGAATGGCAGGTTCTGGAGCACAGGCAGCCAGAACACTCACACCTGGCCTTGAAGACCAGCCTGAGCTGCCTCTGGAGGAGGAGGGAAGGGTAGAGGGACTCGACCACCACAAGGAGGACTTCACCGCTTCACCACTTACTGCCCTTCCTTTTTCTAAAAGAACTGAAGCCAATAATGGCCACATTTTAAAATGTGTTTAATCAGAGTGATTGTAAAGAGGGAAGGCTGTCCTGAACGAACTTTACAGGTGCAGGTTTCATGGACTCCACCCCCACCCCAGATACTGGAACTACAGATCCCATCAATACCAAAGAGAAGCACGCTGGGATGTGACGGTGGAGCTGAGCAATGCAGTTGGGATATAAAACCAGACATGTGGGCTTCGGGGGTCTCTGGACCTGTGGCTGGTGGTTTATCTCTTGGCTCTTGGCTCTTACTGTTTTTCAGAGTGTTGTTGATGTTCCAAGTCAGCAGAACTGGTAGATATCATTAATTAACCTATTCTCTCTCTTTCCCTGAGTTATTCATTTCCCTTTTCCCTTGTAAATAAATGCATTATTAACCTGTGTGTGGGAGTGTGTGTGTGCCTGCAGTTGAATCTTAAGCGCACCAGTGAGGACCCACAGTCAGGCTACCCAGTTAGGTTACCCTGCAACATGACTGTACCAGGGTGTGTACAAGACATGTTTACAGGCAAACTAGTGTACGACTGGATGTGTTTTTAAAGGCTGGAGAGAAGGAGACAGAGGTGAATGCCCTTGGCATTGACCTGCAGATAAGGACATAAAGGGTCCCTCTGAGACCCCTGCTAGCCAAGTAGGATTGAAAATGCTCAAATTTTAGGGTTGACTGTGGCAGTTAACAAGAATACATGTATAAGGTGACTTCCAGGTATTATCCAGTTAAAGTCAGTTTAGAGCGAGTCCTTAATGACTTTTCCAATGTGTCTTATTCAGACCCACCTTGGCTTTAAGGACTGAGCAGAAATGATGTGGACACATTTGCAAAACAAATCCCACTCCAAGAAAATAACATCTTGCTACTATGTTCAAGAACTACACACACACCTGGGATGGAGGCACAGACAAGCACCATGACATGGTCTCTGTGATTGCCTGGGGGTGGGGGGTGGCCTTGGTGGTCAGAGAACAAGAGCAGGAAGGAAATCTCCTTTGCTATTATTTGTGATTACGTGCCATGTCTCTAGATGGCCTCCTCTAAAAATAAATCTATCTTATTTTAAAATTAACTGAAGGTCGTGCTCTTCTCCCCTCTTTCAATTCTAAATCCACTTTAAAAGGGATGGTCCTAAAACACAACTTCTAAAAGGGTTTCAAGAGGTCCTCTAGTTAGCATCCTATGTGAACAGGGAAGCAGGAAAAACCACCCCAGGACATAGTCTTCCTGTAGTTAGGCAAAAGAAACAGTGTGGGGATTAGGATTGGGGTATCTAGGCTGGCTCCTGTCATCATGATTTACTCTGTGCTTCTGAGTGAGTTCCTTGAGCTCTGTGAGCCCCATGTCATTTCTGAAGAGAGAACAGTGCCACCACGCTCTCCTATGACTAAGTGGGAACAAACAAATGACGGGGTGAGCATAAAGCTTTGCCCCAGTAGCATCCAGATGTATGAGATACACTCGTATGCTAAGACAGCTCCTCAAAAGCACTGTTTGCATGCCTTTGACCTCCATCTAAGGACCCCATGAACATCTACCGAGCACCCTCATGGCCAAAAAAGACAACTTCCTTCAGAGATAAACCAGATTCTCTTCTTTCCACAGCAAATATCCTGACGGTGATCATCCTCTCTCAGCTGGTGGCTAGAAGGCAGAAGTCCTCCTACAACTATCTCCTGGCCCTTGCTGCTGCTGACATCCTGGTCCTCTTCTTCATTGTGTTCGTGGACTTCCTATTGGAAGATTTCATCTTGAACATGCAGATTCCTCAGGTGCCCGACAAGATCATAGAAGTGCTGGAATTCTCGTCCATCCACACCTCCATTTGGATTACTGTCCCGTTGACCATCGACCGCTACATCGCAGTGTGCCATCCACTCAAGTACCACACGGTCTCCTACCCCGCCCGCACCAGGAAAGTCATCGTGAGTGTCTACGTCACCTGCTTCCTGACCAGCATCCCTTACTACTGGTGGCCCAACATCTGGACTGAGGATTACAGCAGCACCTCCATCCATCATGTGCTCATCTGGATTCACTGCTTCACTGTGTATTTGGTGCCCTGCTCCATCTTCTTCATCTTGAACTCAATCATCGTGTACAAGCTCAGGAGGAAGAGTAACTTCCGCCTCCGCGGTTACTCCACAGGGAAAACCACCGCCATCTTGTTCACCATTACCTCCATCTTTGCCACTCTGTGGGCTCCCCGCATCATCATGATTCTCTACCACCTGTACGGGGCACCCATCCAGAACCGCTGGCTGGTGCACATCTTGTCCGACATTGCCAACATGCTGGCCCTTCTGAACACGGCCATCAATTTCTTCCTCTACTGTTTCATCAGCAAGCGGTTCCGCACCATGGCAGCCGCCACCCTCAAGGCCTTCTTCAAGTGCCAGAAGCAACCCGTACAGTTCTACACCAACCATAACTTTTCCATAACGAGTAGCCCCTGGATCTCGCCAGCCAACTCGCACTGTATCAAGATGCTGGTGTACCAATATGACAAAAATGGAAAGCCTATAAAAGTGTCCCCGTGACCTCGTAGGTTTGGCACCCCGTGCCTCTGAGTGATCCATTTCCAGATGGGAGGTGGCCCGTCCTGGGGCTGAACCGCTCTTCTTAAGAGTGCTCACCCGATTTCCTGTCTCCACAGACTGAGCGCCTCTCAGACTGGTCGATGAGAAAAGGTGCAAGCGAAGAACAAAAAGCATGAATCGTGTCTTCACTTGTGCATTTATTTTCACCAAGTCACACCGGCCGCAAAAGTTCCTACTGGTTTGAAAACGCCGCTGGGGTTGTGCCACCATGGCCCACATGGCCAGGAAGGGTACACGGTAGAGAGACAGTCTAGGATGTGGCCTGGGCACCCTCCCCCATCACTGGGAACGCTCATTTCTGTGATGTACCAAGCCACAGTAGCTCGTAGCTGAGCCCACAGTCTTCTTCCAGATCTGAGATCATTCATCGCTTCCCTGTGCTGCCCCCAGCAGCTAACACTGCTAACCAGTTTTGCAAGGTGCCCGCGGTTGCAGAGAGGCATGGCACCTTTAGACAACGACTGGCACTGTGGGGGCGGAGAAGTATGGCATTCCATCGAAACTTAGACCGAGCATCTACAGAAAGGCTCCAAACCAACATCGCCATAACCCTCAGGCCTGGAGTCTAAGAGGCAGTCTCTGTCATTTATGTATAGATTTTAATCTAGCTCCTCCACAACAAAGACCCTGCCTGGTGCATGGGGGGGAAAGGAGGAATTCTTGAGCCCAGAAAAACAAAAAAATAAGCCCACTCTTGCCATCGTTTCAACCCACCCACTTGTCTGCTGTGTACGATCCCTTCACTCAAATTAGCCTCTTGAGCTTCTTGAGCTTCCTGGAGAAGCCTTTGATGTGGTCAGTTGCCAATCCTGCCTCCTTGCTTGCTGAAAGCTTCGCCGATTTGTTTTGCTGGAGGTGACTTCCAAACTGGATTTAATTTTTGAGGGTCAGGAACTGTGGGTCTCTGGGCATGACAGGAGATGTCTGCAGCTCTGTGCCCATCCCGCTGACATTGCCCTTCGACCACAAATGCAGATACAATTAGCAGGGAGAAGTGCCCACTTCTGCTAGTTTGCCCTTTGATGCACGTGGCTCAGAGGGTGGTGCCAGTTTTCAGTGAAGCTATTTAATCCAGATCCTTTGCAAACTTGTAAAGTAAGAATCTTGCCTGTTCCAGCCAAGAATAATACTGGGGTGAAATGAGCAGGGGCTGCCTTGGGAATTAACACTCACAACATGCACATGCACACACATATCTGATTATATCAGGCTTCTGAGGACTCAGTATTTTGAAGGAGAAGTCCCAGGGTTCCCCTTACCCCTTTTTTGGAAAAAAAAAAAAAAAAACTTCTCTCCCAGGTCCCCAGTATTTGAAGTTATCTCCATTCTGGAAGATATCTCCCAATGTGACTTCAGCATCGGCTGATATTTTTGATGACCAAGCAAAAAGCAGACAATCCCCCTAGAATACTTAACTCCTCAGTCTAGATTGTCACTGTATTTTTGTCCCTAAATTGGAAGACGTGTCTAATCTTTTTGAGGGAATTTGCAGTAAATGAGTGTGTTTAGAAAAGGCCCGAATGTAACACAATCTCTAAACTTCAGTCATCTCCCTCACTGCTAATTGAATATAATTTTAGGTCATCTTAGTCCTGATGATCCTAATTCCTACCCCTTTTTAGATGATTGCAGTTGCAGTAGAGTCTCATCTTACCCAAAGATTAAAATCTAAAGTCAGCTCAACAACAACAACAAAATCCAGTAGAAGCAAATCATCACTGCAAAGTTCTCAGGAAGGAGTGTTGGTACCATAGTCTATCCTTAGAAAAACCTAACACAACTATTTTTCTCCAGCCCTGGAACAGGCTGCTGTGTCTTGGGTTGAGGGCAAGATATAGTTGGCTTCTTTAAGGGGCCCCGCCATATGGTGGCATTGGTACAGCACATTGCCCCTTCACTTAGGTTCCTGGAAGTTGATTGATGGAGGGACCAGCAGACACGCATCTCCCATGAGGTGTGCCCCCCACCATGGCACCTGCACAGAGAGTGGAATGACGGCAGGGCCTCCCCCTTTCTCGGGTTGCCTTTCTCTCTTTGTTTCTTTTGCCAAGCACGTGCAGTTGAATAGTGTTCATTCAATGTGTGTACCACGCGATTCCACCACACCCCCTTCTGGATGAACATTGACCAAAGGCTACCTACACCGAATATATAGATATATATTTATTTATTTATTTTCTAAATGCATAGCTCTTAAAAATGCTAGTTTGAGCTATATGTGAATGAGTCACAGTGCAATATCCATAAAGATTAAGCAAGTCCTTCGTGCGAATGTAAGATGGAAAACATGGAGTGGATTCCAGTGGTCTCTGTTCTACGTTTTCAATGGTGATGTAAAAATTGTTTAAAAAGAAAAAAAACTGGGTGTGCATTTGAAATGTTTTACTCACACTCTCCTTTATTATTTCTCTTATCAGTAGAGACTCTCCCACGTGGTGTTCTGACCTCTTTTCCTTCTGAGTGTATTTTCTATTTTGACAAATAATATTTAAAAGTGGTCTGACTCTTGACGGCCTTCCAGGGAATTGTTATCTTCTGGTGAAAATGTATATGAATGCCCAGTAGGTTAGGTGCACACATACCTCCTAACCTTTGCAGAGTTTATTTCAGATCACCGAGAGACTTAATTTATTATTATTTATAGTAATAATTATGGGCATCATAATTTTTCTTAAAATTTCCAGTTTTTTTCTTTCAGGCCAGTTTTGGAAATCAAACCTTGACTTTTGAAGTGTGTCGTGTCAACAGCTGCTGCTGGTGGTGCTTCTGCCACCACCTGGCCTAGGACTTGTGTGATGCCTCTCGTGTAACTGTGTCCTTGGCTGAGCATGCAGTGATGTTACGCCTGTACATGCGGGGTCTATTGAGAAACTCAAGGACTGGACAGTCTCGTGGAAAAGACACTGAGGCTGACAGCCAACCAGGAAAAGACTGACTGAAAAGGCATGAGTTTCCATTTTGCAAACAGCCTGCAAATGCAAAAAGATGACATTGCACAGTTACTGCCTGGCCCAGCCTAAAGGTCCTTTCTGGAGTGAATAAAAGACTAATGTCAGCTATTCCAGCTCAAAGAATGGAATAGAATGTAACCATAGAAAATTAGTAAATGTTCATATTTTCTTAATTAGATACTATATTGTGTTTGGACTTGTTTGT
Source organism: Condylura cristata (assembly GCF_000260355.1). Taxonomy (NCBI): domain Eukaryota; kingdom Metazoa; phylum Chordata; class Mammalia; order Eulipotyphla; family Talpidae; genus Condylura; species Condylura cristata. The sequence goes on from NW_004567133.1 coordinate 10,500,352, forward strand.
ATTATAATAAATTCTAATATGGTGCACACTAAGTGTGTGGTATTTACCTATAGGCTCAAGCAATCACAGAAGTCTTGACAGAAAACTAAATGAGTCTCTTCTTCTACTTTTTGTTGATGCTAAAAGGGAGAGATCCAAGTCTCAGCTGTCTCCTCACTCAGATGTATTTCAGAAGCTAAGGCCACTGAACTCTGCTACCTATGATGAAAAGTTAGGTGGCTGTGCATAAACCTGAAATCTCTCCTAACCACACTCTCTGTACATCCTTGAGAAAGTGATAGCGATAGGGGGAAATCTAACATTAAAGCTCAGACTTGTATAGCAGTCACGGACCCTCCCCCAGCTCTGTGTTTATAATGTGTGACCTTGTATAAGTCTTTAAAGATTTGAGTAACTGTCCTCTTGTAGAAAATGGTATGAAAGTTCATTTTTCCCCCCGTGGCCTGAAAGGTGAGTAGATTTTATGACCAGTAAACCAAGCTTTGGAGTCAGTTATGGGCTCTAACTTTGCACATTCTCTGTGACCTTGGGTGACACTGACAACTTTCAATTTCTTCTCCATAAACTAGGCCAGATCCAAAGAAGAGAACCCAGATCACCAAACATTCCTTTCCTTCCACGCTACATCACCACCTTCTCTGCAAGATTCTGACTCACCACTCTCCACCATTAAGATCACATTATAGTGGTGTCCTTTATGGAGTTGGGTATACTGCGTCGTTTTCTAAATCTTCAATCAAACCCAGGTCATCCAAGCATGAGCTATATTATCACAGCATCATAATTAAAATACTTGGTTTGACCTTTCCCGGTGAGGTAGGATTTTTTTTTAAGTGACTATCTGGAATCCTAACCACAGCTCTCAAACTTGGTGTGCATTTCCCACACAAACCACCATCAATTCTGACAGCCACCCACAAACTATTGTCACAATCTATCTTTGCATCACCTTGGAGAATGAAATTAACTTACAAGCTAAGAAGGAAGTAGAGCCATGCAAAGAAATGGCTGAGATGGTCGCAAACAAGCTACTAGGCATGGCCACAGCATCCTCATTAATTTTGTTCACAACGCAGGGAGGGAGGATAAAAGTGACTTGATGGAGGTTGAAGTGTTAAATAATAATCCTTTTATTAGCGTACTCAGCTTAAATGTGGTGGCTCAGACTCTATGGAGGGTGTGCAATTAATGCACGTACTTGCCAGACACAACAAGGGGAATCAGCAGCTCTTGTCTACTGGTAAATAGACACTGAATTTCCTGGGCTTATTGGGAGAATGTGTCAATGTCACACCAGAAAAAGAAAACTTTTCTGATTAAGAAGGAGCAAAAGCAGGTTCACAGGGGAGAGCGATGCCTCTTCATCAGCTCTGTGGATCTTTGTTACCTAGTGAATGGCAGTAACATAATATTTTTCTCCACTAGAGCTAGATCAAGACAGAGTGAGAAGTAAACTGCAGTTAGAAGGATCCAGATCAAACCCAAAGAAGAAATCTTCATCGTGATGTCTATTAACTCCACAAATAGTTTTTCAAGGGAGTTTTTAGAAGGTGTATCTCTGGTTGTATTCCCAATATGTCAGCCACAGTGTGGGAGGGAAGAAGCTCTCACTCAGATGGTTTCAGTGAAAACACTTGCAGGAAGGCAATTGTTTTAAAGGGCCAGCACCTCAGCAGCAGAAAGACCAGGAGTTGAAATCTGTGTGAAAGCATTGCAGAACAACACCATTGAAAATATGACTGAGGATTGTGCAGGAACATTTTCAAAAGTATACACCATTTTGTCTTACCTGCAAGTAAAATGTCTGAGCAAGATTAAAGAACCAACAAGAATTATTGAGATTCTTAAGGAGTAGAAAAAATAGGAAACACAGCTAGGAAATAAATAATAGTAAGTGACAAAGGTCAGGCAAAAACATTAGCTAAGTCAGAGAAGGAGTTTTGTGTTGGAATTGGAACCCAAATTAAAAGGAAACCAGACAGTGAGAAGTCCCGTCATAGGGATCAGTAAACAGGCTTGAAAGGGGGTTGATTTGAGTGGAACAAAATTAAGACGAGCATTGTTGAAGCCTAGTGCTCCAGGGGAAAGTGGAGTAGAACAAAGAAGGGAGGGGTGGGCAGGAGCAAAAATCAGGTAGGGGAATAGAGCCTGGCTGGGAACTTGGTTAGGAAGTCACTGGGGGGAGAGGGGGTTAATTGAGAAATTGATGTGATCTGATTCCCTCACTGAGTTATCACAACAGTTGAAAGAGATTGCTGTTATTGCCATTTTTGAGATTTAAATACTGAGTCCCACAGGGAGTAAGGCAGTAAGGCAAGCATGTTCAAGGCCACAGTGAGTGATTAACTATCATTTGGTATGTAAGCCCAGTCCTGTTTGGTTCCAAGAGCTACTTCACCAGGCGCGACTGACATGTTGTTCTTGGCATTCGACACTCTCTTCTGAATTAGCAGCTCATCCCCACTAGCTTTTTCATCATCCAAAGTTGATATTTAGGCTAAAGTCACCCTCTAATTCCTTTAATGAAGAGTCAGAAAACATCATGTAATAATATCAGGGTTCTAGTTCATGGCTGATGAAACTGGCAGAGTAGAGGATCCACCCCCAAAGAGTAGGTTGAATAATACAGACTACACTGGCAGGTAAGACAAAGAGCTATGTGCTTTTTAAAACTTGCTTGCACAACCCTCAATGGTATTTCCAGAGTAATTGTTTCAACAGATATTGTTTGTACACAGATAACAGCTCTTGGTCCTTCTCCAACCTATGTACTGCCCCTTTAAAACAATTGTTTGTGCTCTCCAAGGTGCTGAAACCATTTGGCCACAACTCATTGGAGCAGGAAAGTCAATATCTGAAGAAAATGTTATGTTTGCAAATAGAGATTTGATCTCCACTCCTCCATTAAAAAAAAAAAGAGAGAGAATCTAGATGAAATTTTTTAGCTTAGAAAATATTGAACGTAGTATTTCCTAGAGAAACAGGGTCCAGATATCAGCAGCACTGCACCAGCACCATTTGTAAGAAATGCAGCGCAGATCCCAACCCAACCTGCTGAGGCAGAATATGAATTTTATTAATTTCCCAGATAATTCAAATATACATTAAAGTTTGAGGTTCACTGTACTTAAAAACGCTGATGCTATACCAGTTTTTAAAATCCTAATCACCAAGATGAAATCTAGACAGCAGTATTTTTAAAATTCTTTTTTTTAAAGATTTATTTATTTATGCATACAGAACTGGGGTAAAGGCCAGAGGTGCAGGGGCGGTGAGAGTATTCACCAGAGACAGATTGGGGAGCAGAACAGGCAGACTGATGAAGTACACTGATGGGGGGAGCAGCCGACGGGCCAGGAGAGGTCTGCCGCACCATGTGGGTCATCTCCAGGGGTGGGGATTGAACTCATGCTGAAGTGGCTTTAGCTTCTTAGTGCTGTGATTTAATCTTCTGTGCCACCAGGGAAGGCCCTAAAATTCTTTTGATGGCAAAAATGTGTAGCCAAAAAGGAGAAACACTGAGTTTTATCACAGAAAACTTTTTATCATTAACATAAATGAAAACCCAGTGTATCTGTTATATATAGATAGGATCATTTTTTAATACCAGAGATTGTCAGCAATTTTTTATACAGTTATCTGAAACTGATACCAATTCTCTCTTGGATAAAAAGCAAAAGATAGGTGTTAAGGATTTACTATTACTATATTGAGACTTTCTCCTTAACCTAATTAGAACGGATAGCAAATTAGAAAGGGAAAGTTCTTTTATCCACAATGCACTTTAATGTTACCCAAACCAAACCTCTGTTATCCAGAGTCACTTACACACTATTTGTGTGACAAGTTTTATATAATGGGAAACACTGATCTACTAAGTAAGAAGCTTCAGCAACTTCTTTAGTTTATTGATTCCCAAACTAAGCTGTGATTTAGACTCACTTAGAGTTTTAGTTTTTGTTGTTTTTTTCTATTTAATCTATGTCCAACTTTAACCCCAGAAGAATTAAATCAGAGCCTCTGGGAACGGGTCCAAGGGAACATAATTTTCTATAACATTCCCAGTGATTCAGAAACACAGCCACATGGAAAACATCTTATCTACCTAATCTTACACTTAGCTGAACCACGTGCAAGAATCAGAAGTGAAGAACTAGGAAATTACAATATAACCTTCCCAAATAGCTTGGCCTTTGACCACTTCCCTAATACAGACTCTCCACAACTGAGCCTTCATGGTGTGTATACTTCTCACTATTGAGGACTGAGGGGCCTGAAAATCATACCTTTGGATCCTATATTTCTGGGTTTCGATTGAGTTGAAAAATGGATTCAAGAAATGGACTGGTGGCCATCAATTACCATCCCTATTACTGGATGGATGGGTTAGAGGAAGTCTGTTGAACCCAAAGCCAATGGTCTTCTTATTCAGTCAGTTTGGATCTTGGCTCAAACACCATAAATGAGCCTGAAATCCCATAAAACATAGCCACTCAGACAATGACCAGCACAATTTCGGCATCCTGAATCCTAGAGAGGATAATGAGATGCATGTCTAGATTTCTAAGAAACAGAAGAGGGCTTTTCACACCTGTTGTGTTGAGTCCCTCAGTCCTACATATCAGTCAAGGACTTCCTTCTTCATTGGGGATGGAGTGAAAGATGGAGCAATGTTTCTTCCAAATACTTTTAAGAGTAACATCAAGAAATTTCTAAGTGATAGGCTGAAATATAACTACTGGAAAGAGAGATGGTTCCCCTATTTTGCTTCCATATAAACTGGGAATTTCACAAATGTGGCTTGGGGAATTTCACAGTCCACAAGGAGACAGACAGTCATGTCTGCTATGCTGTTGGAACACTTAGAGAAAAGGCAAGAAGAGATCCTCCCGCTCATCCTGCTGTCTTGTTGTCCTCAAAGTATAACTATTAGGTTCCTCAAAGGCATAATTCCGTTGTCAAGATCAGATTTTCTGAGCCCTGGTCTACATATCACTCCTGAAATCTGGCTGACTGAAAGCTCTGAAATAAAAAATAATTTTTATTAACTTTTATTAAAATAAGGCCATAATAAAGCACTTTTAGAACTTAACAAAATTGCTAGCAAAATCAGACTCCTCCATAGCATTGCAGCTCCTCATGCAAGCTACTGGTGTGTACCCAATGTGATTCAGGCAGAGCTGGTTCAAATCCTATTTCCACCACTTTCCAGCTAAACTAAGCTGGAAAGTCTCCAAGCTATTGTTGTGTCATCTATAAAATAAGAATAACAACAATGATTTCAAAAGAGGATAGAGAGAGTTACTTCTAATTTAAAGTGTCTAGAACATATTTATCTTGTTATTGGATTGTATTTTTTAAAGATTTATTTATTTATGCATACAGAACTGGGGTACAGGCCAGAGGTGCAGGGGCAGTGAGAGGCTTCACCAGAGACATAGTGGGGAGCAGAACAGGCAGATCGATCTAAGCACACCGCTGAGGAGAGCAGCGGGTGGGTCAGGAGAGGTCTGCAGCGCCATGTGGGTCATCTCCAGGGCTGGGGATTGAACTCATGCTGAAGTGGCTTTAGCTTCTTAGTGCTCTGCTTTAACCTGCTGCGCCAACAGGGAGGGCCCTGAATTGTATTTTTATTTAACTCTCTGTTAGAGAGGTAAGAGGAACATTACATGTTCAGAACTTCTCTGGAAAACTGGGTCACATTGCAATGACAAAGCAAGTCCCTGAAAGAATGGATTTAGTTTGTCTTGTTCCAGATCTCTCTATCCAATGTAGAGACAGCATATCATTCATCGAGTCATCCAGGGACAGTCCTGAGAAAGATAGAGCATCGAGGATTTGGAAGACTGGAGGCAGGCCATCAGTCATTCATATGCAATTTCAATACCATGAAATGCTTTACCTGGAATCTTTTCTAAAATCACTTGTATTTACTCTAATCTCTGGAGCAAAACTTCAACCTTCAGTATAATGTGAAGGCAGCTGCATAAAGACTGCTTGCCATCTCATTAGGTTACTAACTTGGTTCCAGGATGAGATAAAGGAAAATAGCCCACTGTTGAGGAAGGGTTGATACAGGTGACCTATCACCACAATGTCAAGTATGTCTCCAGGGCTCTGAGAGAGAACACAAATATTCCTCAGCTGGAGACAAGGGCCTCTCGTTATTGTAAATTAATCTTGTAAATATCTGATTTCTAAGAGATTGAAAGGAAATGAGTGCCTGTTGCTATTTCTTCATGGCTCTTTGTGTATCTGATCACTGGGGCATGATGAAGGGCTCTGACATCGCGACATTGCTGTCCCTGTGACATCTGCAAGGGAAAGGCCAGGGTGCCTCCCAAGAATGAGGTGCCATTGCTTCTGTTGTCTGGGTGGGCAAGCAGTTCCAAGAACGGGGAAAGGAAATAAGCCTGAAGAGCTAGAGGAGAGGGCTTGGTTTCTCATGTTTGACTTGGACAGTCTAGATGGAGACAATGGTTACCCCAGACAGCAGACGCTAGAGGTGGGACATGAAGCCAGAAGGAGACAGCCTGGGGGAGGCCATTTTTCCAGCGGCCTCATTCTCCTCATTCTCAATGAGACAAGTTTACCTGGAGAGGCAGCTTCATAGTCAACTCCCTCTTAAGGGTTTCTCTGCTGGTTTCCTGCCATATCCCAGACTTTAGCAACATTCTGTTTAAATACTTTAGTCTCCATTGAATTGAAAGTTCAATAAGAGGTTACTCACAACCAAGGTCAGGACATTTATAAAAGTAGGAAGTTCCTCCCAAAGGAAAGTGAATACAGTGGACTTAGACTCTGTGGCCCCATCACCTCCCCCACCCCCAGCCCCAACAAGACTCATCGTCCCCTCATTGCTATCTTTATATGTAATGGCTTTGACTCTTTCAAGAGAGGGAATGATCCTGGGCCTCTCTGATGGCATAGGAATTAAATCTCAGCACTATCACGCTATTGCTAGCCACTGTGGCATAAATTCAATCCCCTGCCAGGGAGCTGACCCCCAGGGCACAGCAGATCTCTCCTGTCTCATCTGCTGCTCTCCTCAGCTGTGTATTTCAGTAGATCTGCCTGTTCTTACCACACTGTCTCTGGTGAATACTCTTATCCCTCTTGCACCTCTGGTCTGCATCCTAGCTCTTGTATGCATAAGTAAATTCAATAAATCTCTTCAAAACAAGAGGAAATTATCTTACTTTAGATAAGTATTATCTTACTATGTAGATCAAGGCTTTTGACGTTTCTGAGATAGATAAAACTTATGACCTCATCAAGCCATTGTACTTCAGAATTGAACAGCCACGTGCCCCATCCAAGCGACTGGAGGAAACCCCAAGGAGATTCCTCTCCTCCCATCTCCCTTCACTAACCAAGTCTGAACAGATCCTTTGACATCAATATCAGCTTGCTCACAAAGCTTCTATAGTAGCTCTCCTTCCAAATCCCCACAATGGTATCACTAATGACTCGCATCGAATGTAAGGGTTGGGTGCAGGAAGGAGTAGAAGAATCAGAAACTTAAAATTTCTGCTAGGCTGCAAGGCCAGCCTTAACCCAGTAACATCACATTGATACTTCTTTTGTTTCTTCCTCTTGTAGAATTAAAAAGCGGTCATATTTCTCCATTTCAGAATCTGCTCTAAACTCTCAGGCAATTCTTTAATAACATCATTTTCTTTGTAATCCACACCATTTTCATGATTCTTCCTCCAGCATGTTTTTCCTCCAAGTACTGAAATAAGTTTTGTGCCTCTTAACAAATCCATGCCAAGCACCAAAGCTATTTCACCACCAATGGACAATTTTGCAGTTGGTAACTTGTTGCTTTAATCTACTTTTCCTGAGTGAGACAAGAAGGACAGGACCTACTGGAGGGAGATGAGGGGCTGGAAAATTTTACATCATTTTAAATCAATTAAAATACATGTAAACAGAGATTCTTCTGTTTTCTTTGTTGACAGCCCACTACCAATACCCTCAGGATCACACTTGAAGGAACTGACTGAAACAAAACAAGCCTTAAGAAGTCACCGCATGGCAATTGCTGCTACAGAACAGCCTCACCCCTGCTATAGAAGCATGCATGCTTACTGGGCTCATCATTCAGGGAGCCTCTAGCACTTGCCATGTTTTGTTTTGTTTTGTTTTGTTTAAAGATTCATTTATTTGTGCATACAGAACTTGGGTACAGGCCAGAGGCTCAGGGGCGGCGAGAGGCTTCAGTAGAGACAGAGTGGGGAGCAGAACAGGCAGATCTACGAAGTACGCTGCTGAGGAGAGCAGCGGGCGGGTCAGGAGAGGTCTGCCATGCCATGTGGTCACCTCCGGGGCAGGCGGGGATTGAACTCACGCGGAAGTGGCTTTAGCTTCTCAGTGCTGTGCTTTAACCCGCTGCGCCACCAGGGAGGGCTGTCAGCACTTGCCATGTTTTTACTCGATACATTCATTGACCTGCCTGGACTTTCTTACATGTTCACAAGCATGATGTTTGGGCTAGTGAAATGTCAACAAACCTAAGTTTGAATAAATCAAAGTGGGGGAAAGAATGAAATGAATTGGTAGAGTAATGTACATGAACCTATACAATCCATATGCCTGAGCACACAGAAAATTGTCTTCTCCACCCTGCAATGTGAGAGTGAACCTAACATGAAAGACACTCATCCAGTTCATTCAATTTTGATTCCCACTGTTCTCTGGGTCTGAGCGCCTCACTTTACTGGGGCTGGCTCTGATAACTTTTAAGCATGGATTGGGGCCCTCCCGGGTGGCACAGCGGGTTAAAGCACAGCACTGAGAAGCTAAAGCCACTTCAGCATGAGTTCAATCCCTGCCTGCCCTAGAGGTGACCCAGATGGCGTGGCAGACCTCTCCTGACCTGCCCACTGCTCCCCTCAGCAGTGTACTTCGTCAATCTGCCTGTTCTGCTCCCCGCTCTGTCTCTGGTGAATCCTCTCACCGTCCTTGCACCTCTGGCCTGTACCCCAGTTCTGTATGGATAAATAAATAAATCTTAAAAAAAATAGCATGGCTTATTCATGTAACTTGACCACTGAACACAAGCCAATCATTTCAATTTGTCCTCAATCAAATAAATATATCTCAATGCTATAGTAATGTAATGAATTTCCAAAGGTAATTTTTCTAATACTCAGTTTCATCTTATTCATTAATCTTAGAGCCTAGTAACCATCAAAGAAAGATCTTGAAAAGTCCCTCTTAATTCATGAAGAATTTAGATCAGAAATACCTTTTTTCTTTTTGGAGAATGAAGAGCTTGCATACTCCCAACATCTTCATAATTAGGCATTGTTGATTGAGCTGCTAACAATTTTTTTATGGAAAAAAAATAATTCTTCTCATACTAATAGATTTAACATTTTACTTTTCTATTTTGGGGCATTGGCACCTTTGTTGAATTGTTTAAAATGCTCTTGAAAGATTTTTCAGATAATTACCCCAACTCTAAAACAATGCCTCATGTGGGAAATCAATTTTTAAAAGCTGTACCAGTTGAAGTAAATAACTCAGCAGTCAGCTCCCTAAGTCTTTCTTAAAGATACATTATAGTCAGAACATATAAATTTTCACTCACATTTGAGAGTTTTAAAATGAGCAAGCACTGATGATCCTTCTTGTAGAATTCTAATAAAATGATTGCTAGCCATACAAAATGTGGCACCACTGAAAGCATCCAGACTCCCTTTGCCAGCAGAATGAGGTTACACTGTTCCTCCTGTTTCTTCCAGAAAGTTGTGCCTGCTCTATACTCCTGTGGTCTGCTCATCTGACAGACATTGATTGGACAGTATGTCTTACAACATACTGGATTGAATGGATTGAAATTTGGGAGAAGACCTAAAAGTTTCGATTGGTATGCCAATCGAAAATGTCTTATAATTGGAAAGTATTTATGGGGCCCTCCCGGGGATGCATTGGGTTAAAGCACAGCACTACAAAGCTTGCCACAGCCACGTCAGCCCCAGTTCAATCCCCGGCCAGGGAGCTGACCCACATGGCACGGCAGACCACTCCTGACCCACCCGCTGCTCCCCTCAGCAGTGTACTTTGTCAACGTGCATGTTCTGCTCCCCGCTCTATCTCTGGAGAATTCTCTCACCAGATCTGTATGTAGAAATAAAAATAAGCCTTTTAAAAAAAGCATTTATGATATGTCAGCTAACAGCAAGGTACAAAAAGCACTGGTTAGCAAAGGGAAAGACCTAACTGCAGTCTTGACATTAACTGCCTGAGTGAAAAACCACTAACTTCCCTCTTTCTTGAGTTCCCTTATATGAAAATGAGGGAATTCGATTTAAATAGATCCACACATATATAGGAATTTTACATATGATCAGAATGTATTATAAGTCTATGATTAATTATTTTAATATAAAATGAAAAAGAAATGTCAGAAAGAAACAGAAGAGATGCTTTTTATAGTTTGAGTGTGGGTAGCTTTTCATAGTCTGACACCAAAAACTAGGGAGGAAAAAGAATGAAAAGCCTGAGTGATTTAATTATATAAACAGCTTAAACCTCACAATAAAAGATATCATCAAGAAATTTAAAATATACTATGAAAAGCATTCACACATATGTGAGATACTAAGAAGTAATCTCCTTCATCTATAAAGAGTTGCTACAAATCAAAAAGAATACCCCTATAAATATAGAGAAATGATATAGACAGGAAATTCATGACGTAAAAAATTCTAGTGATATGAAACATATGAAGGCTTATTATAATTTAAAGAAGAGTAAACCAAAATAACACAAAGTCATCCTATCGCAGACACTCAGTATGGGTGAGGTTATGGGAAAAAGAGCATCCTCATCCACCCAATAGTGGCAGCAGAAATACCACTTTTGCCTATCATTTATGGAAGGGAAATTAGCAAGAGTTACTATAATTTTATATGTGTGCACCTACCAATTGGCTCAGCTATCCAAGTTCTAGTCATTTATCACATTTAAAATCATTGCTAAGGCCTCCCTGGTGGTACAGGAGAAGTAAAAGCACCAATGCTTTTAAGCTATCAGCAGCCACTGCAGCATGAGTTCCCTCCCCAGCACAGGGGTCAACCCATAGGGTGCAGCAGACCTCTCCTGTCTCACCTGCTGCTCCCCTCAGCAGTGGATTTCAGTGGATCTTCCTGTTCTGCTCCCCACTCTGGCTCTGGTGATTCCTCTCACCCCCTGCACTTCTGACCTCTGCACCCATTTTTATATGCATAAGTAAATAAAAATAAATCTTGAAAAAACTATAAATAAAATAAAATCATTGGCTAGTCATATTCAAATAAAGGTACTGTAGCCTTATTTTCAAACAGGAAAGTACTGAAACTCTTCTAAATGCCTATCAATAAGAATTTCTTAAGTTATTGTGCCTCCATAAAATGAAAAGTTACATGACTATTTGAAAAGGAGTTAGATCTATATGTACTCATGCCTAAGATATCTAAATTATATTTGAAGTGCAAAAATAGCACATAAAGCATACATTCATCTTAAAGGGGAAAAGTACATGGAGCTTGTGTGTGTGTGTGTGTGTGTGTGTGTGTGTGTGTGTGTGTGTAGGTGGGCAAAGGATTAAGTATCTGAAAAGGAGACTCCAGACGTTACTGTGGGAGAGCAGAATACACTGAAGATTTCCATTACATAATTAATAAATACCTAATTTGCTAGATTTTTTAATTGTGAATCAATTTTATCATCAGATAACAATATTTGCATTTTATAAAACAAAAGATTTTTCTAGATGATTTATGAATATACCTGAAAACAGGGTATTGGTTTCTAAAATAAGTTTACATTGCTTAAGAGAATACAAAAGATTTTCTTTAGAAGATTTTAGCCTGGTAGTTGTACTCAATAAATTTTTGGTGGGGTGATGGGGGGCAGATTAAATGAATGGGTGGATGGATGAAAGGATGGATGGATGGATGGATGGATGGATGGATAGTACTCAAAGGCAGTATGTTATTGCTGCTGCTGTTTATCACTTTAATCAGCAACCTAAACAATTCAAGATTGAAAGTGACTCTCAAGCTAAATGGCCCTCCAAAAATGTCTACCAAAATCTTTTCAAACAAAAGATCAGATAAGCAATCCAGAGGATGTGGAGGAACACTAACTATCGCTCTGCTTTAGCTTAAGATGAAATCCTTCCCATCCTGGATTCCAAGTAATCCCCAAGTGCAGTATTTGATGAACCCAAGATTGGCCTTTGGTGATTTACGCCTGTCGACATGAAGGGAACACAAAATTGAATCAAGGAGATAGGATCAGGCCTTATGATGAGTGAAATCCATCCTAGGGAAGCCTCAGTATCTTCAAGAGATTCATTTCTTGCTTTGGTTTATACATATGCTGCTAGGTTTCTAAAAAGATTTCACTGATGCCATATCATCCCACAGTCCAGAAAAGGCCAAATGTGTAAAAATCCAGATATACCCTGCCCTCACCCTTTGTAGGACACACAAGGTGCTACATTGAAAATGTTCTGTTTACCCCAATGTCCTGAAATTTTTATCTTTCTCAATTTCCCCATTCAGTCTTGAGTGTACAATCATTCCAAATGTTCTTAGTCTGTCGATTATCTTCTCCCTCTGGAGTTTTCTCCATTCTCCACAGGTAATAGGTCCTCTTTGTTGATATCTCCCACATCATGAAGAACTCCAGAGGACTTTGTAGTTGCCCATACAGGCAGGGGACATCACGAAAATGTCAACAAGTTGGTAGAGCAGAGACATATTCCAAGCAGAGGTATGGAACAGTCCCTCTTCCAGGACAAAGTAACTTGGTGCATATGGGGGAAAAAAGAGTGAAGTTTATGACAATAAACAGGCAACTCATAAAACCTGGGTGGTTAATAGAATCAAAAAGTATGGCTTAGTTTACTAAAAATTAGGAATATGAACATTAAAACATCAACAAGATTGATAATAATTAAAAGAAATTTAATTAACCTAAGGGTTGGGCAGGTATGGAAAAGACAAGGACCTTTGGTGGAAAGAAATGTTATGGCCACTTGGAATAGAAATAGCAACATAAAGAAAAAACCATCCATGTCATCTTACAGTCAAGTGATTCTATTTCTAGATATAGAATATAGGAGAGAAAAATATCACAGATGTGTTCAACGCGATGGGTATAGCAATGTTTATTGCATCATTGTTAAATTTGGAAAAACTTGGCAGCAACCTATATGTCCACCAATAGGATAATGAATAAACACATGGAATATCAAACCACAAAGCAGCTTAACTAAATCTACACATGTCAACATGGAAAATTTTTTTGCCTTAAAAATTTAATGTGGGGAGTTGACGCCTATGTCTGGTATGAACTTCATTTATGTACTGCCTCTGTGTGATGCACGTGTAGAAAGACTATAACATAAATGGAAATGCTAACTCTTAAATTTTTGTGTGTCCTTTGGACAAGAGGGGAAAAAATGAAAAAGGGTAGACACAAAATTTAGAAAACTCTGAAATAAGCAAGGTGGCATGTCAAGATATCATATAGGTGAGCGCGATTTCTGTTGTTACCTCTGACTTTTGGTGCTTTTACTATGTTTTATAATAACATGGCAGAGACAGCCTAAAGTAACCCCTAATGAGTCAAGTCCTTATATAATCACCTCCCTATGTGTGCAGGCAGACCTGTGATATGATTGCAACCAATAGAATATAACAAAGGGGGTGGAATATCATTCTTATGATTATGTTATATAAAACTCTGACTTAGAAGATGGGAATGAGAGACTCTTGTTGGCTTTGACAAATAAGCTGCCATGTACTGAGAGAGCCGTATGGCAAGAAACTGTGGGTGGTTCTCTGGGACCTAAGAGCTGCCCGCAGCTGACACTCTACAAGAAATAGGGATCCTCGTCATGGAATCACAAGGAAGTGAATTCTGGCGGCAACTTAACCACACCTGAGACTGAGTTTTTCACCAATCAAGACTCCAGATGAGAATTCAGCCAATACAACCTCTTGATTACAGTCATTCCAGACCTTCTCAGGAAACCAGGTAAGCTATATCTGCTCCCACAGACACTGAAAACCTAAATTTCAGCCACTAAATGTATAGTGATTTGTTCCACAGCCTAGAAAACTAATACAAATAAAACACTCATGAGAACAAAGTCAGGAGTTCAAAGGGAAGCCATAAAAGTGTGATGTCATGATGTCCAAGTTGCAAGAAGGAAGTAATTAGCTAGACGAATGCCCCCAAGGTCAAGGTGGATGGTGACCAGGGCATCTCCATCTCCTTTGGCTCTAGCAGTTTCAGAGCAGAGGGCATGTCAGCAGCTGGGTGCCAGTGGGTTGAAAAGCAAGTAGGAGGTACGGAACTCAAGACAGCTGGCCAAGAAGTTCATCAGGAAGGAAGTTTGAAAGGAGGGAGCTACTCACTGCTATGGGCATGAAGCTGAGAGAAGTTTGTTGGTTTTGATTTTTTTGTAAACTAGGAGAACGTTAAATGTGTTTACTTGGTGTCCCAAAGGTTTCTTTCCTAATGGGATGGTTTAACATTTAATGGCTCTCAACCAAGTTTTCCCAGTAGAATCAGTGGAAAAACTTGCCACAAAGTACCCAAATCTAGTGTATAGCAATCCAATAAAATGCAATTCAACAATAAAAAAAGAGTAAAATACAAAGCCACACCTTGGATGAACCTAAAAACCATTACACTAAGTGAAGGAAATCAGACACAAGAGACTGTAGGCACAGCAAAATTCCATTTATATAAAATGTCCAGAGAAAGGCAATGCGAAGAGGAAGAATGGAAATTAATGGAAAGCTTGGACTGATGGTGAGAGTAGAAATTAGCTGTAAATTTTTTTTGACCAAAACCCAGTGAGGAAATGTTCCCAATTTATGTGTTTCCAGGTCCCTTTTGCTTTGCTTACCTTTGGCCAAACACCAGCTCCCATCGATATGTGACGCAGAAACAACCTTGTCTATGAGATTCAGTTCATTCAGATGCAACCTTATCACATATTCTACCTCCAGCCAGCTCCTTAGAATTTTGAGCAACAGGTAACAATCACTCTACTTCTCAAGTTTTAGGGGTTACATTTCTAAGCAGGTATCTTTAACTTCACTATCACCTCATTTCTACCTTGTGGTTGGAAAAAAAATTATCAACAGTCTAAAAATTGTCTCGATAGATACTTGCAATGCCTGCTTTATTGACTCTATTCTCTCAAACCCCCAAGTAAATCTTTAGCCTTCTCCACCATAACCTGGAAGCTCGGAATAGGCCAATATAAATCCAACTTGGGGACCTGCTAAAAGGCTCATAGAGTCGATCAATTCACTTCAGACTCTGGAGACTGTTGGCCCTATTTCTCTCAGCTTTGGGGTCATACAAAACTCTGAGGCAAGAGGACTACAGTTGTAAAAATCTGAACCACAAATTTCACCTCATGCTGTCTAATTGCATTCTCCAGAAAATGTGATAACCAAATTGTGATTTGGGTACATGTGTTCTTCCGGTCAAAGATGTGGGGAAATGAATATATTATGTTGAAGGGAAAGATGTGCTCCAGGTGGGGACAGACAGCATTAAGGCATTAGTTTTGAACTTGAACATCATTCCACATAGCTGTACTGTGATTATCGTGCTGAGTGGATTGTGTGCTTATATCACCATCATCATCATCATCGTCGTCGTCGTCGTCGTCATCGTCGTTGTCATCATCATCCAGCCTGGCTCATCTGAAACCATATGCTGCTCTGTTAAGACAGTGCCCCAGATCACCAGTACACAAAAATTAAGAGCTGAATAATTCAAATTTTGCTACATCCGGTGTACCCAGCCCTTGGACTATCAAGCTCTGGCTAGCTCTGGCCTGTTAACACAATGCTGTTCAGGGAATAGCAGCTCAGTATCAATTCTTTGACTGGTTCTTCTCCAGCACAGGGGTCAGCAAACTTGTTCAGCAAAGAGTCAGATGGTAAATAATTTTGACTTTGAAGACATTTGACCTTCTGTAGTGAATGGCATATAGGGGTGCAAGTGATTCATTTCACTTTCTGGCATTTAAGCTTCACTAAGTGATTGTGTCCTTGCCCTGTCTAGCAACGGTTGGAAAAATCTGGGCTTAGCCAACACATGGAGAATTCACCCAAACCCACAGTGAAGTTTAAATACAGTGAGCAGAAATAAATGTATGTTCAGTAACTAGCCCTTCGTGATGTTTGCATCCACAGCATCACCTTGTCTACCTGGGCGACAGGACTGTGGAAGCATTCCAAGCAGTGGCCCTTTTCAACATTGAAATGTAGGAAATAGAACAATGTCTTCATAGAAGAATCTACTAGTAAATGTCAAAGGTTTTCCAAATCGGCTTTAAGTAGAGAAGCAATACCAACACTATTAAAATGTAGTAGATAGTGAAACATGGCTGCTTTGGGTAGCCACCATTAATAACATGGGAGGGACAGTAACACTGACCTTGTAGCATCTACCTGACACTCCCTCATACCTGGTTCAGAGGGAGTACTACAGAAGTGTACTGAAGGAGAAGGCAGGTGGTGTTGGCAGGAACGAAAAGCATTCGTTCCCCCTTCCCAGCGAAGCCGTGTGTCTCCTGCAGGGGTTAACCCTAGAGCTGCGCACACACACAGGCACACGCAGCCCCATGCACTTCCCTGTGACTCCACTCCCAAGGCAGGAATAGAGATGAGGTCTGTGGACTGTGCGGCCCTAATTGCATTTTCTTCCTGCAAGAGGGTCTGGTGTAGAACACCTGCAGTCCAGCGCTACGTGACTGCAAGGCTGTCGTGCAGGCCGAGGGGCCTCAGGCAGCGTGCAAAACTGGGGACTCTGGGTCTTGAGACACAATCAGGCTGGCAGATCTCTGGGTGCCCCTCTCAACTGCAGTCCCCTCCCCGGAAATGGAACTGTCTGTGCGAGGCAGGAATTTTGCAATTAATCACCTTCTCAAGGACCTGCAGAGACTGGGGCCAAGGAAAAAAGCCCCAGACATTTTCCTGATGCTCTGGAAGGCAGGATATATCATGGCAGTGGAGAGTGGGGGGTTCTTGAAAATCAGGAGCCAGGCCCAACGCTGAGAGTCGAGGGCTGTGCGACATAAGCCTGTAATATATACCCCTTGAGAAGTAGTTTCCTCAACTGGGAGGCGCATGATGGTAATATTAGCAGGACTAGAGGGGATGGTGTATTTAACGTGCTCAGTACAGGACTCATGGTCAGTGCCCAGTGGGGTGAGGCTGAGCTCTTTATTCGTTCGTTGGACATTTACTGATCTCTTACCATAAGCCTCTTAGAGTTGTGACTCAGAAGACGAGACATGGGCAAAACACTTAGACTAAATCTCTGCCCTTGCAGGCCTTATAGTTAGAGTGAGGAGGACAGAGAGAGAAGGTACATTTGCAGACCAATTAGACACACTTAGCACAGGATCATACTCTAAAGGAAGTAAGCCACAGGTGATGGGATCGAAAAGGAAGTAGTCAAGGGAAATCTTACCCGCGACACTTGAAGGGGACCGTGTTGAAACCATGGGAAGAGGGAAGATAGGGTGTTTCCAGGAGAGCAAACAAATGCAAAAGCCCTGAGGCAGACCTCTCAGTCACTGTGTGGAGAGGTGACCCAAAACATTTCATAAATCACAGCTACCATCACCTTCCCAGGTTCCTAAAAGTTGGTCAAGGCTTTTTGCTAGAGGTTTTTAGGTATTCAATGTTTTAAAGCCCAGAGTAGAGGAACATATCAGCACCAAACTCTCCATTAAAAATATCTTAGGGGCCCTCCCTGGTGGCGCAGTGGGTTAAAGCACAGCACTAAGAAGCTACAGCCACTTCCGCATGAGTTCAGTTCCCGCCTGCCCCAGAGGTGACCACATGGTGCGGCAGACCTCTTCTGACCCGCCCACTGCTCCCCTCAGCATTGTACTTCGTTGATCTTCCTGTTTTGCTCCCCACTCTGTCTCAGGGGCCTCTCATGGCCCCTGTACCTCTGGCTTGTATGAATAAATAAGTAAATCTTTTTTTAAAAGATTATAAAATAGTGACTTAGGAGTGCTATCATTCACTCTATAAATATTTACTGAGCTTCCTTTATGATTCAGACAAGGATGCTGACTTACAAAGGTAAGTCAGGATGACCCTTGCTTTCTATGCCTGTGACCTCCCCATATCCCAAGTTCCAAGTCTAGGGTCTGGAAGACAGAAAATGTTCTGCAATCTTTGTTGATGGGGACAAAAGAATAATTGTTAAGTTCTTGTTCAGCTCTTCTACTCCATTAATATGTTAAGTGAGTTGTATATTAACTCTTTAATCCTCACAGTAACTCTTGCATTAGACACAATTATTATCCCTATTTTTTTTAAAAGATTTATTTATTTTGTGCATACAGAACTGGGGTACAGGCCTGACGTGCAGGGGCAGTGAGAGGATTCACCAGAGACAGAGTGGGGAGAGTAGAACAGGCAGATCAAGGAAGTACACTGCTGAGGGGAGCAGCGGGCAGGTCAGGAGAGGTCTGCCACGCCATGTGGTCACCTCCAGGGCAGGTGGGAATCGAACTCATGCGGAAGTGGCCTCAGCCTCTCAGTGCTGTGCTTCAACCCGCTGCGCCACCAGGGAGGGCCCTATTATCCCTATTTTTTAAGAAAAAGAAAACTGAATGTCAAAGTGTTCACAGTCACAGTAGCTGGATCACACAGTTTAGAAGTGCAAAGCCAGGATTCTTACCAAATCTTGACAGCCTGGTTCTATAGTCCATTCGCTTAACCACCAGTAGGGTGCCCAACCATCCTGGTTTGTCTGGAACTATTCTCATCTTAGTGCTGAAAACACCACATACTTGGAAATCCTCAGAGCTGAGTGAACCTAGACACTTGGTCACTCTACCTGGTACTGATACACTATCCAGAAACATGGTCATGAAATAAAATAAATTTCAAAGTACAATCTTAGGTGCATAGGTACCAACAGACTAGCAAAAAGAAAGAAGCAGTAAACTCTGCCTGGACAGAAAGGAGCTTTCCTGCAGACTCCTGAAGCAAAGGACATCCAACCTAGGTTTTGAAGGATGAATAGTTGTTTTTCTGTAGGATAAGATATGGGATGGCTTTATGGCAGGGGAGGAAAGACAGCAAAGTGGTGTGGGAGGAAAACCTGAACAGTGGAGGTCATTGAAGTAAAAAAAAAGAAAGAAAAAGTGTAAGGAAGGAAAAGGCAAGAGCAGAGACTATACCAAGTCAGAATTTAGAGATCTGAAATTTATACTTTTCTCCTACCATCACCAAGGGAACTTTAAATGATTTGAAGTTGGGGGACATAGTGAAATCTTAGAGAAGTTTGTAGAGGAGGAGCTAGGAGTCCACTTGGCATAGAGGCAAATGACCCTGTAATTGTGGGGCATGGATACCTGCCTGATGTCCAGCACAAGCTAGTTAATTGCACCTCCTCACCACCTGAAGGACAGTATCATTTACTAAAACACACAGTTGATGGCTTGCTTTATACGATCAGCCCCTTGCTCATTCATTCAAACACCATCCATTCTTTACCAGGCTCTGTATTAGGCATGGGCTTTGAGGATCTGTGGCAAGCCAGACAGGGTTCCTGGCTTCCTGCCACTCTGAGTCCAATATGGACACAGCTACTAAACTACCAATTACCATCAACTAAAGAATTCTGAATAGTCAGAAACTATGTAGAAAATGAATATGATAGATTGCTAAGAGACAGCAGAGTCCCCACTTAAATCAGAGAACTGGGAGAATCCTCCCTGAACAAGCAGGCAGGTGAACATTTCAGATAAAAGGAACTGTGCATGCAAAGGCCCTGAGGTGGGAACATAAAAACTGGGCACATAGCAGGCATTTCTATGGCTGGGAAAAGTGATTTTACACAGAATGAGCTGGAGAGAGGGCAGGAGATAGACCATGTAGGTTTCAGTAATGAGTGTGGATGGCTCTCTGAGCACAAGGGGAAAAACACTGGAGGCTTTATTAGAATAAATGGTCAAGTTCATTTTCAGCAAAGCTCTCTCTGACTGCTGGCTGCAGAATGTATTATAGATGAACAAAAATGACTGCAAAAATATGGGTAAGGAGGGGATTATGAAGCCTGTGAGGATGTGAGCCTGGAGTGGGCTGGAAAGCTTGAACATGGACAAGTGGGCACAATAAAAAATTATTTGGGGGAAGGTAGAATCAACCTTTGATAAAGATCACTTTGAAGGAAGAACTTTACAAATGATGCCACCATTGACCCAGTTTCTTAAGCCAGGAACCTAAGAGTTGTTATCTTGAGAGGTAGCTCTCCTGTCCTAGGGAATAAATTGTGTCTTCCAAAAAGATGTGTTCAAGTGCTAAACCTGATAGTCACATGTACCATGCTTGGAAATAAGATCTTTGCAGATGTTATTAAGATTAAGCTTAGATGAAGCTAGTCTGAGTAGATGGATCCTAACATCAAGCACCCATGTCCTTCCAGAGACAGATCCAGACTCGGGGAGAAGCCGAGGGCTACCTGTGATCACACAGGGCGGGGCATACCCTCACCCTCCAGAGTTTAGCAACGCCTTCCTTTCCCCTATCTTACATGTAAAGAAACTGAGGCAGGGGCCTCCCTGGCAGCACAGAGGTTAAGTCTCAGTGCTATGAAGCTATCGACAGCCACTGCAGCACGAGTTCGATCCCCAGCCAGAGAGCTGACCCACATGGTGCAGCAGACCTCTCCTGTCTCTCCACTGTTCCCCTCAGCAGTGTATTTCAATAGATCCACCTGTTCTGCTCCCCACTCTGTCTCTGGTGAATCCTCTCACCTCCACACCTTTGAACTACACCCCAGTTCTTGTATGCATAAATAAAATAAATCTCAAAAATAAGAAACTGAGGCAGAGATCTCTTTAGCTAAATCACTGCCTCCAAAGATGGCAGCAGGACATAAAACTCCCAGTTTCCCCCGTAGGTGCCGGGGCAGGTAAACCACTGCTACATGCCGAGGGCTGCCTACTTCTGCAAGCAAAGCCTTCCTGTCTCCCTGGCAGCTAGGGGAGAAGTTGTCTAAGGCTACAAACTTGCAACCAGTCAAGTTCCTAGAGCTCTGCTGTCAACCGTACCTAAGAGAAGCTGTTCTTACACCGAGAAAGAAATGGTAATGGCCCTCCCTGGTGGCGCAGTGGGTTAAAGCACAGCACTGAGAAGCTTAAGCCACTTCCACATGAGTTCGATCCCCACCTGCCCCAGAGGTGACCACATGGCGCGGCAGACCTCTCCTGGCCCGCCCGCTGCTCCCCTCAGCAGTGGACTTCGTCGATCTGCCTGTTCTGCTCCCCACTCTGTCTCTGGTGAAGCCTCTCACCCTCCGCATCTCTGGCCTGTACCCCAGTTCTGTATGTACAAATAAAATAAAAATCTTTAAAAAAGAAAAAAGAAATGGTAATGATGAGACAGCTAGAGCTGCGAGCAGGAGTAAACATATTGGGATTTATAAATGGGTCAAAACAACAGGTTGCACACTTAAATGTGCAGGGTGTTATATGCCAACTAGATCTCAATAGAAAAATATAAATACATAGAAGTCCTCTTTGTTCATCCCACAGAGCGAACCACTATGAACAGTTTCACCCATAACCTCCAAACCATTTTCTACACATAAATATCCTTTAAATAAACACACACTCACACACAAACACAGACACAGGACATCAGACTCTATCAGCTAAAGTAAACATTTCTTTTTTCATAGGCTATGTCCTGGATATTTCTGTATTGTTAGGGAGGAAGGATGTACTGAATAAACTCTACAAATACAGGTTTTGTGGACTCCACCCCCTACTCCAGTCACTGAAACTACAACTCCCAACAACACCAAAGAGAGGACTATGAGGACCCAAGGGTAGAGTTAAGCAGCCATTTTGAGACTTTGGGGATATATAAAGGTGATATGTTGAACTGAGGCTCGCTCTCTCTCTCTCCCTGGGCCTCGTGGCTGGTCCCTGGTCGCTTGGCTCTTGATCCGCTTTCAGTGTACTATTGGGGTTTCAAGTCAGCAGAACTGGTAGGACATACTAGCTAACTTGTATCTCTCTTTCCCTGGGTTGTTCCTTTTCTTTCTCTTTGTAAATAAACCCATTATTGACCCTCTTTGTGTGTGTCTGCAGTACAGTTGAATCTTAAACGTGCAGGCGAGGACCCAGAGACAGGCAACTCAGTTCACATTGGGTTGCCCTGTAACAGTAAGGTAACCCCATTGCTTAATGACTGCAAAGTGTTCCATCGGAAGGAGGTGCCAGCATTTCTTACTGGACTCAGTGGCTTTTGGTTTACTCTCCGGATGAGTGCTGTCCTGGCACCCTTCATTTTGAGGTTCATTTTGATGCATAGAATGGACTGGTTTTCCTTATCAACTTCATCCAAAGGCATCCACCTAAAAAACTCACCTTATACCTGACAGGTTCTAGGGGTCCAGTCTCTGCCCCCAGTGAGCCACAGCATCATCTAACGGTGATGTTGATGGATATATTGAACATCTACTGCGGCCATTCACGGTGTGATGTCCGTGAGCTCTACCTCACCCAGTCTTCATAACAAAAGCACCCTATGGGACAGGTACTTTTATCTGTTCCATCTTACAGATGAACCCAAAGCTCAGAGAGGTTAAGTAACCTACCTGAGGTCACACAGCTAGCAACAGATGGAGCTGGGATTCAATCCCAGGCTACTGAGCATTCTGTCTACACTCAAGAGATAAGATTAAAACTTAATGCAAATGGGAGCTCACAGGAGGGGGAAAAGAAGTCAATTAGGCAGATCAGAAGAGGTTCTTGAGGAAATGACAATGGAGTAGCATTAAAAAGAACAAGCACTTTCCAGTTAACAAGGAGTGAGAGGGTGTTCTAAGTAAAGAGAGCAGCATGCACAAGGCATGGGGCTGTGAAGCCTGGAATTTCTGGGAACTGCTGTATGTAATGCAACACTACTGGGGTGCAAAGTGAGGGGGAGGAGCTGAAGAAGACCTCATAGGAGCACTGCAGCTCCTCACTCCAGCTGAGCACTCCAAAATTTTATCCTAAAACTTATCAGGCGCCACGGTAAAGTTTTTAAGCACAAAAGTCAATATCGAAAGTCTATTTTCTAAAGATCATGCTGGTGGGAACGAGGCAGATGGGCTAGAAAGGTGGGGGTTGGCCTGCAGGCAGCCAAGACCATCAGGCCCACCCTGGAGAGTCTGTCTGCTTGGGCAGTTTTTGCCACGGATCAAAAGACAGCAGAGTGGGGTCAAGGGCAGGACACACCAATCCAGTGAGACAGGGATGTCAGAGGCTCTCGAAGATGCCAAGTGCAAGCTGAGTCCCTGCTCTTCCCCAGGGCATGAGCATGGCTGGCTGGCACCCCAGTCGGGGAGCTGAACTTAGCCCCAGACCATTTCACTTGTGTCCAGAAAGCTTCCCGCAGCCGCAAGATGGCCTGAGGTCACCCCATCCTGGGGAGAAAAGGACGTCCCGAGCAGTGCCTGCCCATTTCCACCACCCCCTCAGTTGGCACAAGAGGCGGCAGGCCTGTGGAGAGCCCAGCCTCATGGCCGGGTCCTTGTGAGTCATCCCAGCTGGTTCCGGCTGTTTTCCCCGGGAGCCAGAGGAAGCATGTGCTGGCGAGGCCAGGCGGGAGCCGGGTGGTCAGGCTGCCAGGGGCCGCCAGGCGTGGCCGAGACCGACAGGATGGATGTCCACCACCTCGCTGGCCTTCGGTGAGGTGCAACAGCCACCTTGGGTCTGAGGCAAGTTTCCAAAGGACGCCAAGCAAGTAGAAGCAAAACCACAGGGCGGGGAGTCAGGCGTGGAGTCGTCGGCAAATAAAAGGCTGATTTATGCAGGCGCCAGCCTCCACTGGAGATGTGCTCAGTGCTCACGTCCTCATCACGTCTGTGAAGACACTTCAGAGCTGCTATTTCATTAAATCCACAGGCGTCACCAGGATCTGGCTCATGCTTTGTCTTTCTATGGTTTGCTAAACTCGGTTTTTGCATTTTTTAAAGATTTAAGGAAAAAAGAAATATGTGATAGGAATATTCTGTGGCTCACAAGTCCTAAAATATATACAGTCTGCCCTTTACAGAAGGTGTGTCAACCCTGGTACTGGGTTATAAGCTCCATGGGGACAAATGAAAGGGGTGTGTGTGTGTGTGTGTGTGTGTGTGTGTGTGTGTGTGTGTGTGTGTGT
>NW_004567133.1:10524669-10543950 GCF_000260355.1 Condylura cristata
GTGTGTGTGTGTGTGTGTGTGTGTGTGCTCACAGCTCTGTTCCTCTTCCATATATCCTTCTCTCCTGGGCATGCCTGTCTCTCTTCTTTAAATGTTAGGAGACCCAGTAATAAGACAAAAATGAGGGGTGTGTGTGTGTGTGTGTGTGTGTGTGTGTGTGTGTGTGTGTGTGTGTTCCCATAGTAAGTGCTCAGTAAATATTTGTCAAGTGAATGGATGTGGGCATGAAGGAATAAGTAAATGAATGAGTTTGTGGAACTGGCCAGATTCATGCCCGAGGAAAGGACAAGTCCTGCATGAAGTGACTCCTTTGTGGAACATAAAGGGAAATGAACAAAGAAAATAAAATTAAACACTTTGACTCCAGAAACAGGGTGGTGGTGAGCAGGGAAGGGGAAAGGAGAGAAAAGAGGGTGATTGGCTGGTGGTGGGCATGCCGTGATAGAGTAACTGAGGCGAGAAACTCCTCACCTGAAACCCATACTGTGCTGTGAGCTAATATGTGACCTCAGTAAAAACAAAAAGGCATAAGACGATGGGCAGATTTGTGTACAGTTCACAGGTACAGGTTCATGTAGATGAAGGGTACAGTGAGGAGATCGACTTTCCTCCCAGAATAAGGCAACGATTGTCACGGGTCTGACGTGGTCTGGCACAGTCTGAGATGGTGCCGGCACAAGATGGCGTCGCTTAGGTTTTCCTACTAGATCGGACACCAGTCAAGTCTTCCACAATATTCCTGACACTGATGTCAACATTTGTTAAGTCCTTACTAGCTGCTCCCAATATGGCAGACACTAAGTCATAAAACTAGCAGGCCGTGAGGTTACACCATCCACAGCTTACAAGTCAGGAAACCAAGGTCAGGAAAGGAGGAGTCAGTCCCCCAGAGTCACACGGCTGGTCACTCTCAGAGATGGGACCTGAACCTGGCTGCCCAGTCCAGGTGTGGACATTCTGCTCTACCACACCCAACCTGGCCACCAGTGAATGACAGGTGGCAGGGGATGGATATGTTATCACAAGCATTATTAAAATGTCTGGCAAAAACTTGATAACAAAAAGTAAGTCCACCTAGGGTAACATAGATTTGATTTTTTTTTTTTTAAGCAGAGTTACCCATTTAGAGGAACGCATATAAACAAAGGGAGACCAACTAGACATGTTAAAATGTTGCCTGCAGGGAACTGGAGAGAAGTGAGATCAAGGAGAATTAATTAGCTGGAAATAAAACAAAAGAAGACTTTGTTGGAATAAAGGATGTTAATCTGCTAGACAAGAAAGAAGGTGAACAACTCAATCTCTGGCCCCTGGGATCCAGCAAGAACTATGGAAGGGAAGAAAGAGACAGCCAGAGAGGAAAGATGGGAGGAGGCGGGAGGTGGGGGAGAAGACCGGCAGAATCAGGAAGTGAGTGCAGGCCCCTCCCAGGCCCAGAAGTCATAGTTGAGGTTTCCATCCTCCCCCAGGCACCCACCTAAGCTGCTAATCCCACTGGCTGGACTGTGGGTGGGTTGTTCAGTGCCCTGTTGCACAACCTTATCTGGAGATGCTCTCTTCCCCCCACAGCGTAGCCTTCTCCAGGCCTTAAGAGTTTCATCAAATTCCAATTCCAAAAATGTCTCCTCCTCTTTCCTTTCAGGCAAGAGGGGGTTCACGAATGCTGCTGGCCTGTTGGTTTCAGAAGCGCAGAGAAAGAAAGCCAGGCGGCCTCCCGATGAGCTCACCTTCCTCACCCTCTCTATGATCCCTCTCCACAATGAATTGACTGAACCCACAACAGCCTAAGATGAAGCCAGTGGTCTGCTTGCCTGCTCCAGGAATTCAATTTGAGGTGTGTGCTCCAGTGAGGGGAGCCTGTGGTAGCCTGGCCACGCAGGATGTGATGTCATAGAGGGGTCTGACAGCTGCTCCTTCTCCGGAGGCAGTGGGCGGACAGCTAGCTAAAAGCCTCACACCACGCCCACTCACCAGTAAGGTGCACCCAGAAAGACTCCTCCCCCTTCTAAATACTCCTCCCCCTTGCACCGTCTCCACCTCTGGTCCCAGATGGGACAGTGCCTGCAACCCCACTGCTGATTGTTCACTGGCGGCCAGCAACCACGGGGTAGAGCTCAAACCTCGGCCAAAACTCAGAGTGTCCCCCGCTCCTCTAACCTTGGCAGGTGACCTCACACAGAATCACCGTCAGATCTGTGGGCTCTCTGCCCCAGGGCCTTTGCACATGCTGGTCCCTCTGCCAAGGTTGCCATTTCATGGCAGGAGAGTGGCTCCGTGGACTATTGGACATTCACAATATCATGAAGTCATTAAAAAAGTGATACAGGGCTCCCCCTGGAGTAAGGACGCAGAACTACGAGCTGGCTGCAGTGGCTTCAGTGTGAGTTCGATCCCCCGCCCCGGAGGTGACCCACATGGACCGGCAGACCTCTCCTGACCCGCCCACTGCTCCGCTCAGCACTGCACTTCATTTATCTGCTTGTTCTGCTCCCCACTCTGTCTCTGGGAATCCTCCCACTACACACCCCTGCACTGGCTTGTACCTCATTTCTGTATGCATAAATAAAAAAATAAATAAATAAATCTTTTTATAAAATGGTGATACAGAAGATGAGGCAGGGAAATGTTACATCTTGAGAATTTCAGCTATGAAACTATAACAGCAGGTCACATTTAGTGGGGGCTTACTCTGTACACTATCCTAAGTGCTTGACACGTATTCACTCATTGCATGCCCAAACCAGCCTTAGAAGGAAGGCATTATTTTCATCCCCCATGTTGCAAACGAGGAAACTGAGGTTCAGCAAGATGGCACAGGCACTAAGGTCATAAGCCCAGGCAGCAGGGGATGGGGGCTATTGTCTTTAATGTCTATGCCCTTGGGTGGACTTTTACCCATGAGGGAGGGGACAGGTAACTTCTGGTGTTTGATTTAGCAACTATATTCTTTATCTTTTCGGTATTGTGCACTATTGTATTAAAGTTCCTTTCCATGAAATATCTTATATGTTTTGT
Source organism: Condylura cristata (assembly GCF_000260355.1). Lineage (NCBI taxonomy): Eukaryota > Metazoa > Chordata > Mammalia > Eulipotyphla > Talpidae > Condylura > Condylura cristata. The sequence continues at coordinate 10,527,685 of NW_004567133.1, forward strand.
CTTGATGCAGTGGATGGCAGAACCTATTTAGAGCAGGCAGGTTTGGGGGTTCAGTGGTGCCCCTCTCTCCCTGCCTTGGAACAGGAGTTCTGGATCTAGAACATTCCTCCGGAGCACCCCCAGCTGGACCAGGTAGCCAGACTTCCACCTGTTATTGGGACCTGTTACTGGGACCCCCCAAAGGAGTGTGACATCAGATAGGGTGACCCTCAAGCCGTGGCAGTCCCTAAAGTGGCCAACTGTCAAAGGCTGGCCAGAATCTGGGCCACCAGTACTTCCCCATAGGGACATCTGAGGGGAGCAGTGGGCCCCACAGTGATTTCTTTTTGTCGGTCTGCACAGACCCAGTCTCCCCACTATCTGAAAGGAGAATGTTCCTATTTGGTGCCACCTCTCAGGCTATTTGGTGAGTCTGGAAACACTCAAAACTCCTCCCATATAGGCCCATGGTCATAGCATTTCCAGACTCAAAACCAACAAAATCACACAAACAGGCATATCCCATTCTCAGAAAGCGGGGAGACCTGTGCTCCAGCACCCGCACAGCACAGGGCAGGGGCAAGCAAGGAGTCATCGACCCTTCAAGGCCAAAGGGAAACGCTGCTCAGGCTTTTGAAGTGGCAGCCAAAGGACAGAGCAAGCACCCAGGCGAGGGCCACGCCCGTGGGGCAGTGCCAAGGGCTGTGGCCACCGGAGCAGGTTGGGCTCCTAAGCCAGAGGACACAGAGGCTGGCCAGTGAGCAGAAAGGAGGCTGGGCAGAGGGACTGGACAGCCAGGTGACCTGGGGGCACGTGGCAGCTGCCTCCCAGCCCAAAAGGCAGGGGCATCCTGAGCCCATGATGGTTCCTGTGAACTGTTCCTTCTGGTTTGTGCTCGCTCTGTGGCTGCGCTGATGCGTGGGCAACAGCAGTGCCAGGGAGGGAGGCGGATGGCACAGGCACGCTGCAGCACGTCCTCCTGGGACGGTCTGGGGGAGGCATCTGGGAGGCTCTCCTCCCCCAAGGGGCCCTAAAAGACTGGACAGTATGAGATGAGAGAGGCCAGAGAAGAGGCCAGTGGGGGTCCCCGCTGAACACACACCTGGAGGGGCCCCAATCAGCACCGCAGAGCAGAATGCTCACAGAATTATGAGACATAGGACTCTGTCACTGTGTGCAGTTACTACATTGGGGGGTAACTTGTTTCACATCTATAGAAACCTGAAACAGATAGGCTGCGTTGGTAAAGAAGTTGCTGGAAATGTCCAGTTCCCCGAGCTTGCCCTGGCCTATCTGTGCCTGTGTTGGAAATTCCACCTGTCTCAGCAACTCGGTCAGGTTCCCAAAGTCACCTGTCCCGGTGGGGCAAATATTTTTTAATGTTTGAAAAAAAAAATTTGATCAGTTAAATTAGATTCAACTTGGAGATGGGAGGGTAAGAAATTGCAATATACAAGCACATCAAGCATATATGTGAAGGAATAAAGAGAATCTAAGTGCTTTCCAAATGAATGCAAATCTATGTAGATGTATGCAAATGTATGCAAGTGGCAATGCCAGTCTAGGTAACAGGTGTTCTTCCGAAGGCCATGTGCCCTGGTCTTGGGCATGGATGTCACCACTGGGCACTACACTCAAGACTTGAAACTCTAAGAAAAGTTGTCCTGGGGTGACATCCCAATCTTTTGCAGGAAGCCAGATACCTGCAAGCAGGAGTTCTGGCTTACCCAGTTCCCAACTTGTTGCCAGATTCAGTTAGTAAAAATCAGTCTGCAAACAAGTGCCCACCTTCTTGTCCCAAAAGTAAATTAGCAAAAGCAGAATTGGAAATCTATCTTCCAGGGCAACCATTCTCAAACTTTGGTGTGCATGAGAAAGCCCAGGTCCAGACCTCAAGTGCCCTTCCTCCTGGAGGATGGACCTTCTGAGTCAGTGTCAGGGGGGAGAGCTGGGAAGACACACCTTGAATACAGGCCCAGGGTGGTCCCGAATCAGGAAGCACGTGGGTGGCCCTTTGAGAAAACAGACAATTTAAAAACCCAAAGTCTGGGAGCACAAACCTGGATTGGAATCTCAACCTGCCATCAACAAGTGGTGGGACCGTAGCTTATCAAGAACGTTTCAAGACCTAAGACCCTCCTTTATAAAATGGGGCTAAGGCCAAATCTATTCTTCCTCTCAGAAGAGTGGTGAGGACTACACGAGATTAATTCCTTTAAAGGGATTGGCGTGGTGCCTAATGCAACAAAAACTCTAGCATTATGATCATTTCCTAATGAAAGTAGGAAAGCCATCTCCTTAACCTAGCGTTCAGGCTGGCTCACAAAATAGGGACAAGTGCCACCACCATTAGGTGGACAGGCGTGGGTGAAGCTTCCCCTCCTTATCTCTCTTCTCCCTACCACTCCCCCCTCCCTTCCACCTTCCCTCATAGGAGGGTCTCAATTTCTAGATCAGAGGAGTATTAAGAAAGATGGATAGGTCCACAGGTACAAGCTATATTCTCCAATCTGGATCAGCCAGCAACAGGCTTGGTATTTATATCCCTGTCTCACGCCTGTGCCTATTAATTTCTCAATTAGTCGAAAACCCACAGTGCAGAGGAGCAACCATCTGCCCTACCCCGGACACCTAGTGCGTGCCTCCTGGGCGCCACTCTCAGCCCGCGGTGGGTGAGTTCCCTTGATATCCATTGTCTGACTTGGCAGTTTCACACTGAGGCCAGTAATTCAGTTACGATTAACCATGGCAACCATATTCACGCACTAATTTCACGGCTGTCAAGATTCCCTCTCATGGAGCATCCTTCATTTGCTTGAATGACGACTTTTTTCCCATCAATTCTTAATCAAGTGGGTTTGTGTGCACAAAATCAACAAACAGAGAATAGCCATCATAAATGTTACTGCAGCGGAGAGCCCCAGACTCAGTCCATTAACAATTAATAATTGGGTTTTGAAGAAGCTTTCAAAAGCAAGTAATACATGTTTATAAACAATACCACTGCCTGACCCTCTCCCAAGCAAATGAAAACAGCAGCTGTGCTCCCGGGGTGCAGGCTGCCTGCGGTGCTTTCTGAGCGGCATTTTATATACGTTCGTTATCACATTTAATCCTCACAACAGCCCCATTTGCAGATGAGAAGAACAAGGCTCAGGAGGATAGCTAAGCAGTAGCCCCGGGTCCTTCAGCCAAAAGCTGCAGGACCAGGACTCAAACTGAGGTCTCTCACCTCTCAAGTCCTCTTCTCCTTCTGTATCCTGAGATGCTTCCTTAGAACCCTCTCATCATATTCTCTTTGTATTTGGGACTCTGTCAAGCCAAACCTCAGGGTTGATGGCCTGTTTTAATGTTTAAACTCACAGAATAATTTCCAGGTTCAAATCAGTCTCTTCCTCTTGAGCTGTGTGATCTGAAACAAGTATTTAAACACTGAAACAAGTAATTCATACCCTTATGCAATTCCCGCCCTTTGAATGTTCATGGAAGTTGTGATTTGCTTCTAATCAATAGAATATGACAAAAGTGATGGAATGGTGACACAGCAGTGTCATATACATCCCTCCCTGCCTGGGAGAGACAGGGCCCCTGCTCCCTCTGAGTTACTACCCTTTGATCTACATGTTTAACTAACATCTTGTTTCTCCCTTGCATTCCAAAGGCAAAAGGCCCCATTGCAAAGAAACTTCAAAACAAAACCAAGGATGAAATTTTGCACAAATAACATCAGAATTGCTGACTGCTGGATGCTTGTGTCGCATCACTGCAAATGACTTTTGACCACTTTCTTTGCCTTCCCCTGTGAATTTAGGTAAATACCCCTTCTCTCTGCCAGTGAGCAAGATGATAGTCTTTCAAACTCCAGTCTGCTACTCTCCTCATTTGTCAACAAATAGGTGAAACTACTTTCCTGTTCCCAAAAACTCTGTTCTTATTGGAGAAGAGGAACCAAGACCAGGAATTCTGGTGTCAGTAGCACATCCATGATCAGGCTACAGAAGACTGTGATTCCTGTTTTAGTAGTAGACTCTACTATCTTCTCAACTTGCACATTTCCATAAGACAAGTTGCCATGCTGGAGAAGCCAATGTGGCAAGAGATGAGGATCTAATGTCCTCATTCAACAGTCATGAGGAGTTGAAGTTGGACAACAGCCATGATTCTCCTTCCCCCACTGAGCCTTGAGATACCTCTATTGACAACTTGGTTGGCAATATAACTTGGTTATAGCCATGAGATCCTGGGGTGCAGGACCAAGCTGAGTTCTGCCTGAATGAATCCTTGACACCCCCCAAGAATGTGCAATAATAAGTGTGTCTTCTTCTAAGCTGCTAGGTGGTGTGATTGATAGTTTGTTAAACAGCAATAGATAACTAATATACTACCTCAGTATTGATATTCAAACATTCATTGGGCCCTGCTACCTGCCAGTTATAATGCTACAGCCTGGTCTATATCCTCAGGTTGCTCAGCCTAGTGCAGGACCAGATGTGAACAAACATGAGAACAAAATACAGAGCCCACAATAAAGGACGCACAATCTATGCACAAGGAGGCTGGCTCTCTCTACATGCAAAATTCTTTGTCAAAATGGTAATCCAAAATGTAAAATTTTCCTTAGATTTTAAAAGCGAGTTCTAGTTTCCAATCAAGGAGAAAGAAGAACTCAATGTGTATCCATCAACAGGTGAATGACCTAAAAAAAAAAAAAAGAAAGAAAGAAAAACAAAACAAACTGATATCTGCAATTCACGAAGTCTAGGAAGTCCTTCACCACCATTCACAAATATGAAGTAGTGACTCCAAGCCTCGGTACTGGTTGAAATTGAAAAAACAAAGCAGGCTCAGAAAGATCTATTTGATAGCATGTACCATTTATGCTTCAAATATACCCATACTCCTATGTTACCAGAATGCCAGCCGATCTCCCATTCCCTTGGCCAGTAAAAGGAAACAGTTTGAGGACAAGGAAGATCGTCACATTGCCCACAAACTGAAGAGGCAGCAGCCTCCAGTTGGAGAGGCCCCGTCCTGCTCTTTGGCAAAGGGCAGGGGTGTGATCCAGAGTCACCAGCAAGCAGAGGGGCAACAGGGGAGGGGGGAGGGGGAGCACTGTGCCCATCCTTGCAACACAGGCACCTGGAGGTTCTGGTTGGCACCAGCTTGCTTTCGCTACCAGCAGGCCAGCCATGCAGAGGTTATCTTCCTAGTGATGCTCTTTTCCCTCTGAATGTAAGAAAACAAAGTCGTTAAGCCTAGAGGGTAAATAAAGATAGGATATGGGAGAGCTTATCTGGTGGGGCAGAGAGACTCTGTCACTGAGTCCCAGGCACAGGGCCACCCACACAAAACACACCACTGGCCTTCCGTGGGTTCATGCCCAGGCCTGTAAAGACCTGTCCAGCACAACGGTCAAGGGCAAGTCTCGAACTCAGGTTCCCGGGATCTCTTTCTGCCTTGGGACCTTGAGAACATTTCTGAACTGAGTCTCATCTGGCAAATAATAAGGGGGCAGCGGGTAGATGTTGTCTACAGCACAGGGCTGTAAGGGTAACTGAGATAATACCCGGCTGGCACAGTCAGTCCCGGTCAGTGTTCACTGCTACCAAAACCAGCACGTGGCTGTCCTGAGTGCTGTCTCTGTTGCTGGTCTCGAAAGACAAAACAAAAATAAAAACAGAGACGACCTCCAGAAAGGCACTGGGGTAAGAATGGAACCCGGTCATCAGCCCTAGCCATAATTTTCTGCTGATTTCCAGGACAATATTTCAGGTTTTGGGTAACCAACGAGCACCATCAATAAATAAATAAACAGAGCGAGCAGACAGGTGTGCAGGCGTGGTGGGCGCCAAGCAGGAAGCGCTCTGTTCCCCGGAAGGTGGAGATGGCACCAAGCCAGCTTCCTGGGGAATAAATCTCACTCCAAGTCACCCGCCCTTTGACATATTCCTCATAGACAGTTTTCCACGTCGCCACCTTTGCCTGAAGAAGCAGGCAGGTCCTCTTGGAACCCCCGGCAGGTGGGTGAAGGGCCCCAGGGAGTCTGGGCAAGGGACGCAGGGTCTGTTTCTCAGGTGCCCCCGGGGAGCCCAGAGGAAGGGCTGGGCCAGTGGCCAGCCTAGGCCGGGCCTTCCGGGCCTTCCGGGACGCCCAGGGAGCTCTCCATTAATAAAGGCACACGAATGAGCTGTCTCCCAGCTCCAGGGGGCTGTGTGATGGCTGCCGAGAGGCTGCGCCTGCCCACCTGGTGAAGAGGTTTGACTGGTGATAGTGACACGTGACAGCCGCCTCCATCCCCCTTCCCTCACCTGCCTGGACCTGCCAGGTCACTTATAGGGCAAACCCATAGGGGGGCTTCAGAATGGAAATAATGAAATCTCCCAACACTTTTGGGATCAAACCACAACTGTGATCTTATTGGCCTTCTTAACCAACTGGGCAAAGTGCCTGCTGCGGACCAGCGTCTCCATGCAAAGCAATAAATTCACCCCCAGAAAGCAATTAACTGGAAGGTAGAAGGGAGCAGAGAAGAAATAGATCAGCAACCTCCTAATTACCTATTGCCCCTCCCATTTCATTTCCCCAAAGATTCTGTTCTATTTTCTAAAATTTTTGTTATCAACAGTCTTAGAATATCTTCATTCTTATTTATTCACCATGTTGTAGATGAGGAAACTGAGGCTCAGAGCGGTGCTGTGACATTCTCAGTAAGAAGCTAATTAATTTGGGCCTTGTCACATTAAGTCCATTTTGCAGATAAGGAAAGTTGAGGCTTCAGTGGCATGTACCGAGAAGTGGTATGGTTATCCCATCTGGATTCAAATATAGGGGGTTTTCTCCTGACCTGATGTCCAGAAACCTAAGCCCCCCTCATCCTCTTATTCACCCACATGGAGGCTGGATTAGATCTTTCCCGATCTCGGTCACTGCATGGCTTCTTAAAAGTTGATCCTTGGGCCCTCCCTGGTGGCACAAGGGGTTAAAGCACAGCACTATGAAGCTACAGCAGTTAATGCATCCCAGCCAGGAAGCTGACCCACACAGAGCAGCAGACCTCTCCTGGCCCACCCGCTGCTCCCCTCAGCAATGTACTTCAGTAGATCACCTGTTCTGTTCCCTACTCTCTCTCTGGTGAATCCTCTCACACACATACACCCCAACCTCTGGCCTGTACCCCAGTTCTGTATGCATAAATAAATAAATCTTTAAAAAAAGAAAAAGTTGATCCTAGATTCACTCTCAGCAGAATCAAACCAGGGACGGGGGACGGGGGTGGTGAGAAAGCCCATATTCCGAAGCCCTGCTGCTGGCCCTTAAAAGCTCTCTTCGTAAGTTTGGGAATCTGCATTTTAAATGAATGCCCTGGAAAGAGGCACATAAAGACAGAAATAGGAGAACCTGCACAGGCCTCCTTCCTAACGCCTGGTACATCTTGATCCATGAAGTGCAAGGCAGCTTTTGAAAGAGCACTGTTTTATATTAGTGAGCCAAATGTTTTAATCCATCATCATTTTACATTTATGAAGTTCATTTTTGTTCCTTAATCAGAGATCTAAAGCCAGCAGCCTCAAGTCTTTCTTTGGCCAGCTGGGAGGTCTCCCCACCTCCACCCCTCGAGGCCCCAGGGTTTTGAAAAGAATCTCCACAGAGCCCTAAAGACAGACCCTTGCATTCAGACCCCAGCTCTTCTGGTCTCCAGTCGAAACTCAGTCTCCCCCATTGCCGGTGGGCTAGTAAAGTTCCTGCTTCGTAGGCATCTTGCAGAGAGAAGAGTATGGGACAGTGGTCGCAGAGAGTAAATACCATAAAGAGTAGCCATCAGTAGTAAACTGTAGACTTCTGGCTGTTCTGGATTTTTCCATGTCGGCACCAAGCTGGATCCAGAAAGCTGGATCCACCTTGGGCTAGGGTGCCGTCAGCCCACACACCCACACACAGTGCTTAGTCCCTCCTGGGGTGCTTCGGGACACCCAGGACTCGGCACCTACCCACATTCCTGGGGATGGACCTGGAGCAAAAGACTCCTTCAAGACAAACTCTCACTTCCTGCCCGGCCTGCAACTCCCCTTTCTCCACAGCCTCGCTGGCAGGACCTAAGTGCTGTCTCGTTTCCTGCATCTGGGCACGTGTCAGCCTAACAGCACTTCCAGGGACTGTCCCCAGGTCTAACTGACCCTCTCTCCTAGTTTCTGCTTAAATGTCACTTCCTCCTGGAAGCCCCCTGGGCCTGCAGAGGCTGGATGAACTGCCCCATATGCCACCCCAAGGTTGATCACTTGAGGTTTGGGGTGGCTGCTGATTGTGTGTCCCCCTGTAGACGAGGCAAGGCACAAGGCTGGCATCTGCCTTTTGTTCACCCTTTGAACTCTCTGAACCTCACAAAAGAGTTTGTGCACAGTTGATTCTCCATAAATGTTTGTTCACCGAGGGGCTGAAAACAGGGATTCTGGGGAGGTTCAGGAGAAGGACTAGGTTTATGTTGACAAAAGACATGCATAGGAAACAAGTATTCCCAGAGCCATCTCTGAAATTCTGTGGTATTCACACCTTACAAGGTCCAAGTCTTTTCACGTGAGATTTCTGAGGTCCAGAAAGGGCAGGTGACCGGGGCAGGGTCACCTTCAGCCAGAGCAGGGGCAGGAAGGTCTCCAGTCACAGACCAGTTCAGAGAGATTTTAGCGTCACGGTTTGCCATCGTGCAGATTTAATGACCTTTCAGTCAGTGGTGGGCCCCACATCTGGCTGTGCCCTGGAAGCTGGACTCTGCCTTCTGGGCTAGTGTAAGTTAACTGCGATAGTTGCCCAAAGACACATTTCTCAGAACACATCTTGGCCGTTAAGTGACACGTGGTAGGTCTCAGCACTGCAATGTGCAAACCAACAGGCTTGACTGTGTCCCCAAAAATGTTACATGCAAAACAAGCAACGGGTAGGATTTGACCCATGGGCCATGGTTTGTAAACTCCTGAGCTATGCACTGATCAAAGAAGGATCTGAACCCATTTATCCATTTCTTGCTCCAACCTTCCAGAAAAAAAAAAAAAAAAACACACATTGGCCAAAGAAGGACACCCATGTTATTTACTCCCCAAATACACATTCATTGAGCACCTACTGTGCGCTAGGTCTTTATTAAGAATTCAGGAGACCCAGCATGAACAAGACCAGCCTGGCTCTCTCAGCCTACCGAACAGTCAGTGAGGCAATTCGTATGTGCTCTCTTTCAGTCATTAAATATTGATTGAGCACCTACTGTGTGCTAGACGTGAGACAACAGCAGTGAACAAATCAGACCTTGGCCCCTTGCTCTAAGGGAGGTTACAGCCCAGCTGTAGAAAGGGACATGAAATAATAATCACACAGATAAATATTTAATTACAAATTGGGATAAATGCCACAAAGGAAAAGAACATGATGCTATGAGAGAGAATAACAAGAGAAAATGCATTGGGGGTGGGGGCGGGGCGGGGCTGGCTAGGGAAGAGCCCTCTGGAGGCAAGGTAAATCTCCCAGAACTGAAACAACAAAGTGTAGCAGATCAGAAGAGGGGTCAGGAAAGGCTTCTGGAAAGTCACAACGCCTTGACCTACCCCTGGAAGGACAAGGGGGGACTGAGGCCAGGGCACACTTCCACAGAGACCCAGCAGGAAGGGCGCCCCTAGGGTTGTGCAGCTGTACAAATGCGCAGCAGCCCTCTGCTGTTACAGAACATTCCTGAAGGCAGGAATAGGGAGCTAAGGGCTGGCCAAGGTCTGCCTTAAATTCACCAGGACCAAACTGCCTTCATTCAAATCCTTCATGTTCTGGATTCTGCCTCCTCGTCCTCCTCCTCCTCCTCTTCCTGAGATGCCATTTGCACCTCCTAGGGCATTCTCGGCCCTCCACAGCAGCTGGGAGGCACGTCCCCTCATGCCTGCATCAATTCCCCCAGTGAAGCCCTTGCCTGGTCCCGCCCCAAGTTTCCTTCTGGCTGCAGTGTGAAGTGGGTACTCAGCCCACAGTTATTACTCCGGTGTAATGAGCTGGAGGCAAAAGCTTGCTGATATAAAATTCATATTTATTGAATTTGATTGTCCCAGAGCCTGCTCCTGCATGTCTAACCTGCGTGTCCTGGTGACTGGGGCCATTCTGGGTTATGGCATTACGGCTTTATTGACGCGCAGCCCACTTGTTCATTTCTCTGGGCAAGAGGTAGCCGCCCGCCCACACACCCATCTCTGCTCCTTGGTCAGGGAGGGGCCTCTGCCTGGCGACTCAAAAGCCTGGAAGGGAGAATTAGGATAGCGGCCCAAATCCACCTGCCTGCCAGGTCCAGGCGGAGACAGCAAATGAAGCATCTAGGTGAGGGGGCAAAGAGAGGTGAGGAACTGGGAACCACAGGCACCCCCAAAGGAGTAACTTACTCGACTCTGGCTCACTTTTGCCTTATGCACCGAGGACCCCAGTCTGAGCTGATCTTCAACTTTCTAGGAACTCAGAAAGGGAGAGCGGGGTTCTTGTGCATGAATTTTTTCAATTTTCAATATCTGCAAATAATCTTTAAAATGTGTTCACACCACGCAAGCCCAACAAATTAAGTCTAGAGGTCAAATTCAACGCATGGGCCAATAGCTGGCAATTTCCGAGCTAGCAGAGGCTGCAAGTCTAAAAACAAGACACTTTTTCTGGTTTCTGATTTGAAGAAAACCAAATCTTTCAAAGCAGTAGGCTTCGCAGTGAAGGGGACAGGCATCGGAGTCGGCAGACCTGTGTCACCATGAAGGCTCCATGCCCTTGAACAGGTCCTTCACCTCGCTGACCCTCACCTGTAAGCTAGGAGAGGCTCGCCCACTTTGCAGGGTTGCCAGGTAGAATTCAGACAGCCCTGGAAGCTGAGCACCTCCCGGGACCTGCTTTTACCGATAAAACACAAGCACGGAGTCGTGTGTCACCTCCAAGCAGCTACTATAATGTAGTGTGTGGCATGTCCATCCTCTTCAGCCACCACATGTCAAGAGTAGAGCCCCTCAGTAATCTGAGTAACAGTGCACAGCAGCCTCCCTTACTGACCTTCAGCAGATACTGAACATGAATATAAAGGTAAGTTTTGCTGAGCCGTTGAGTACTGGGGAGATGTTGTTACGCAGCCAAACTTCCTTATCCTACCTATCCTGTATGGATCTCGTTACGTTGTTACGAGTTCTGTGAATTAATAAACTCGTAGAGAAGAGTGAGGTATGTCCTAGTATTTATCATCTTTATTGCACATCAAGTAACTCCCAAATTTCAGTAACTTACAACAACAAAAGTGGACTTCCTGGTATCAGGATCTGGGATGAGCCCCTAGCTACTCTTAGGGCAAAAGAGGAAAGACCAAGAGAGCTGGCCAAAACAGGAACAACCTAAAAGTGTTTGTTCAGACATCTGTCATACCCCACGCCACTGACCACAGTGAATCAGTGTGCAGGAATGTTGGGGCCAGAGTGGGGGCACTTCAGCCATGCGGTGCCGAGGCCTAATCCCTTTACTGGGAAGCAAACAGCTGGGCAAAGTCATGAAAGCTAACACAGCCGGAGGCGAAATCAGTTCATTGTCCATGTATCTACGCAGAAAGGGCCAGCAAGGAGATGTGTGGCTCTTCAGGGCAAAGTGATACAGAAGGATGGAGAGAGAGCTGACTTGCGGTCTGTTTCTGTCCCTGGCCCCTTGGAGATCAGGGCTGGAGGCAGCAGCCGAAGGAACCAGCTCCAAATCGGACCTCTGGGGCAGAGACCCAAGCAGATAACATGAACTACGTCACTGCGAGCAGGAGCCAGCGAGAAGGGGCTCAGATGCTGTGCTGGGCTCCTATGTCATGACGTAAGACGTGACCTACGTCACTGCGAACAGGAGCCAGCGAGAAGGGGCTCAGATGCTGGGCTCCTACGTCATGACGTGAGATGTGACCTACGTCACTGCGAACAGGAGCCAGCGAGAAGGGGCTCAGATGCTGGGCTCCTACGTCATGACGTGAGATGTGACCTACGTCACTGCGAACAGGAGCCAGCGAGAAGGGGCTCAGATGCTGGGCTCCTAAGTCATGACGTGAGATGTGACCTACGTCACTGCGAGAAGGGGCTCAGATGCTGTGCTGGGCTCCTATGTCATGACGTAAGATGTGACCTACGTCACTGCGAACAGGAGCCAGCGAGAAGGGGCCCAGACGCTGGGCTCCTTCAGCACCTCGAAGGCCTATTGTTCCAGGACTGAGAACAACATCCCTGTGATCCATCGCTGGCATTTTCAGAGGTGCCAGCCCAACCACAGTGTGTGCCAGGCAACTGGGACCAGCTGGAGGACAGGGAGCGGAATCCAAGGAGGGGTCAGGACACCCAGAGAGAGATCCCCGGGACAGCAGGAAGGAGTGGGGGGGGTGGCAGGAAGACTCAGGAGAGGCCTGGGGTCCCGCTGGGTGCTGATAAGGCCACTAACCAGCAAAGGCCAAGCTGGTCCCTTAATTAATGCCCTGAGTGTCCCCAAAGGCTGCTGAATCTTGTCAAGTCAGGTTGCTAGTAAACTCTACATTGGGAAGGGCAAGATACATGCAAATGAAAAAAAATTATCTCCATGCGGAAAATGTCACTTGTCACTTTTCCTCACCTCAGCGGGCTGGAGGAAGGGGTGTCTGCAAAAGGCAAGGTCAGAGTGGCAGCTAGGCTGCAGAGGGGGTCGCGTGGATGGGAGAGGGAGAGGGGCGGCAGACACACCTCTCCTGGAGCACTGGAGACAGTCGCATTCTAGAAGGAGGTAGCTGCGGCTCGGAGATGAGGTTCACATCATTATTCAACAAGAATTATTCAAAGCCATGTTGAGGGCTTACTGGTAGGCTGAACCCTGTGAAACTGCTGACATTTGGCCATTTCTGACGCATGAGAAAGGCAATTTCATGGGGTTCAACCTAACACATGCCGAGCATTTTGCTGAGCAGTTTACATGGATCATCTCATTCCGTGCCCACACCAGTTCTTTGCAGAGGGTCCCATCGTGATCTCCATTTAACAGAGGAACAGACTGAGCCGAATAAGGTCAAAATATTTGCACAAAGTGAAAAAACCGCAGAGCTGGGGTCAACCCAGAGAGTCCGAATCCAGGACCCGGTCTGTCACCACTGGGCTCAGGCAACTCAAAAGAAGCCCAGGCAGCAGCCGCTGCTGGAAGCCGGAGTGGAAAGGCCAAAACAATCACCCCACTTGTATACTGAGCATAGAGTAGTCAGATTCTTAGACAGAGGATGGTGGGGGGTTGGGGGGGGTTAGGGGTAAGGGGTAAAGGGGGGCCTGGAAGGCAGGGGGTGGGCATGGAGCTGGGTTGGTGTCGGCTGCAAGCAGTGTGGATGTGCCAAATAACGGAGCCCTGTGCTTTCAAATGGCAACTTTTGTGTTAGGCGCCTTTTACCCAATAAAAGAAAAATAAACTCAAAAAGGGGGAAGTAGTAAATCATCTGTTGTGTGTATTTTATCACATAATAAGCTTTTATTATTAGACAAAATATATATTATTAAAATGTTATCATAGTCTATATATACTAGAGTACATAAGTTGTAATAGTGATTTAACCATCGAAAATTATTATCTCCTATCTCCTCCCCCTCGAAATGTGGCTTCAGATGGCCTCTGAGACTAGCCCAAGCCCTGAGTTTTTTTTTTTATAACTTTTTTTAAGATTTATTTATTTATTCATACAGAACTGGGGTACAAGCCAGAGGTGCAGGGGTAGTGAGAGGCTTCACCAGAGACAGTGAGACAGAGAGGGGAGCAGAACAAGCAGATTGACAAAGTCCACTGCTGAGGGGAGCAGTGGGTGTGTCAGGAGAGGTCTGCCGTGCCGTGTGGGTCACCTCTGGGGCGGGGATGGAACTCACACTGAAGCAGCTGTGGCCAGCCTGCAGTGCTGCGTCCTTACCCGTTGCACCACCTGGGAGGGCCTAAGCCCTGCCTTTTTAACCTGAACCCCAGACACACGTCTGGACTTCCAGGGTCAGGAAACACGGCCATAGCAGCTTCTGCCTTCCAGAAGTCAGAAAGAAAGGAGTCCATGCAAGAACCGCTATGAACACGGGACCATGTACAGCTGCCTCAATGCAAAAACACAAGGTGAGGGAGCTCTGAGCACTGCTCCCCAGCTAGGCCCCACCCGTCCTCAGACGCCACTCTGTTCCAGTTCCTGTGCAGCCCAGAGAGGGGCGCACCCGAGACCAGGGGCCTTGGCTTGCTGGCCTCCAGCTAGGACAACAGCACTCACCGCCCTGCCGTGTTTAGCTTGGCTGTCTGGAGCCCCTTGGCCGCCAACAGAAATCACCACGGTGCCTCTGAGCTTTGCTACAGATGAAATTAATTCCTCCAGAGCTGAGGGAGCCCAGCGGGCAGGGAGCACACGGGGCTGGTGGTGCAAACGGCTCTGGCAGCAGCTGTTCCATTTGGGGAACTAATGAGACTCGAGGAAAAGCCTGCCAGGGGATGCCAAATACTTGTTTGCTTGTGGCGCCGAGACGGCCTTGGCCAAATTGGACAGCGAGGCGAAAACGTCCATCATTTTTTGTTCAATTTTGTGACCCTGTCTTGCGTTTCAGAAGAATTAAAACTGTATCTGTTCTCAGTTCCACAAGATTCGGGGGAGACAGCACCTTACAAGGCTGGGCATTCCTAGGGATCCACTGCCTGGATGCCCATGCTTCCCCGTCCAGGCTGCCTGGCTCTGCACTGTCATGGGAGCCCAGCACAGGTAACACTGAAAAGGCCAAACCCAGGTGAGCAAAAATATCTCTGCTTTCCTATTTCCTTATAAGTGGATTTATTATTTCTAGAGCCTCCATTCTACTTGGCTGCAGGCAACCTAATCCTATTCAGTTGAAGATAAGCTTGAACAATGCAGGAAGAATTTGGCCAGTGCCAAGTTGCATGGGTGATTTCACGGTCTGTTCCCTTCCGCCTTCTCCGTGGAGTTGCTTCTGACTTCTGGAGGCTTCCATAGCATCACCGCATTGGTGAGAGGCTGATCTGGCCCTCGGTTATCACGTTAGTGGCCAAGTGGCCTTTGATCAATACCAAGGACTACTTCATGCCTCTGGTTTCCCTGCCAATGAGACTCCCAGTGCCCTAGCCATGCTGACCTTGAATGACCTTGGGGGAAGTGGTGTGTTCCCTTCTCCCTGGGAGATGCTGGGGATGTTGAGGCCTCCAGGAAGCTGCCTCCCACCCAGCAGCCACAGCAGAGCCGCTATTCCCAGCCAGGCGCCACCGGATCCCCTCTGAGAGACTTGCCAGCCCAGGCATCGGTCCTCTCTGCTCTCCTAAACCTACCTAATTTCACCCCTCCCCCTTGATGGGGGGCAAGATTCCCACTAAATAATGCTTGTGGCAGACTGACTTTCCCCAAAGACATGATGTCTCTCATGCCACTGTCTTTTTACAGCCTGACCTTGGTGCTCCACCCATTGAGCTGTGATTCTGGGTCCTTCCCTTGAATCTGAGCAGAACTTAAAACTGCCTTGACCAACACAGTAAAGCAGAAGAGGCGTCCTGTGACTGCAAGGCTAGAGCATTTAACTGCCACCCACTGCTGCCTTCCTCTCTGGGGACACCTGCTTGTGGAACAGAGCCCCCAGGCCACGGAAAGTCTGAGGGGCCCGTGGAGAGGCTCGTGGAGGGGAGACGAGGTCCCTGGCCATTGCCCAGCTGAGCTCCCCACCAAGGCCCAGCACCAACCTGCCAGCCTGATGAGAGAACCCCTTGAAAATGGATCTTCCTCCCCCTCCCCAAACCTCACCACATCCAACCATCCCAACCAAGGAGCCTTCTACATCAAATCCTGCCCAAGCCACAGAAAAGTAAGCAAAGTAGGTGACTGCTATTGTTCTAAGCCCGTGTCCAGGCGTGATTTGTTACATGGCAGTAGATAGCTGATAAAATACTAATCAGCACCTAATTCTCTTGTTTCCCTAGCTTCCAAGGGAGAGTGTATCACTTCTGTAATAATAAAACTGCCTCTCCATCTCCTTTCTCCAATTATTTTATTGTGCCATAAACCTATACCCCCAAGCTCTTCAAGATGAAGCTTTTGAAACCATAAAAAGCCTGGCTCTTATAAAACAAAGTCTTGGCTTTCAAAATTATTCAAAGGAAGGCCTGATTTGAAACTCCAAAGCTGAGCATTGTCTTTTGTTTTCCTCAGTCATTCCTGTGGTAGCAGAGAGCATGGGAGAGCATGGGAAGTCTGGGGTGGGAAGGCTGGGTTGGGGAGGCTGGGGTGAGGAGGCTGGGGTGAGGAGG
>NW_004567133.1:10544205-10546252 GCF_000260355.1 Condylura cristata
GGAGGCTGGGGTGGGGAGGCTGGGGTGAGGAGGCTGGGGTGCGGAGGCTGGGGTGGGAAGTGCAGCCACAGCAGGAATTCCTAGAGGAGTGAAATGCATGAGTAATGACAGATAATATCAGGCCACTTCTTCCAAAGCAGGTGCAGAGTTCCAGTGTGCAGGTATAGCCCATTCCTTTCATTCCCTTGACTCAACTAAAATCCAACTCTAGGTCCCCATCCTACTATGTGGGTGGAAAAGCTGATTTTAGTCATTATCAAGGTGGGGATTGCAAATTGTATTTGTCATTGTTCTCCAGAGAAAGAGGACCAATGTGTGAAGGTCAATGATGGACAGATAGATACATAGAGAGGGAGGGAGGGAGGTAGATATATACGTGCATAGATTCACAGCTGCATGGATCAGTATACATACATAGACAAATATAGAAGAGGTTTATCGTGAAATATTGGCTTACTGACTCAGGAGGCTTAGAAGTCCCTCCCTTTGTTGTCTGCAAGCAGAAAGCCAGGAAAGCCAAGAATATTACAGTCAGAATCTACAGGCCCAAGAACCTGGGAGACCATGGTATATGTCCTTTTTGGATGCCAAGGCCAGAAACCAGAAGCACTAATGTGCAAAGCCTGGAGAAGACCGATGTCTCAGCTCAAGTAGACACAGCTCTTCCATTGCCTTTTTCTCCTCTGCAAGTCTCAACAGATTGGAAGATGCCGCACGCATCGGTAAGGGTGATTTTACTCCGTCTGCTGATTTAAGCCCTAATCTCTTCCAGAATACCCTCACAAACACACCCCAAAAGAATGCCTTACCGGCTCTGTGGGCCTCCCTTAGCCCAGTCAAGTTGACATATAAAATTCACAATCACTAATTAATCAAGTGCCTTCCACCCTTCAACCTTCCCAGTCTCCAGGGCTGAGTCCTTTCTCTGACCTTGACCTCCAGTGTCCTTCTTCCTCTGCCTCCTCCAACATTTCTTCCGTGAGTTTAGGCATTTTGCAAAAGACAGAAAAGACCATTGGCTTTAAGTAGATTACTATTTTAGCCCTGGAAACACCCCAGAATTAGGAAATGCAATGCCTAACGATATGCATACAACAGGAAAAGGGGAACATAAAAAGGGCAAAATGAACACAAATTAACCCTCCAACCACCCTCCTGCCACATCGCATTCCAATCATCTGTTTCCTTGTCCTCTGTCACAGACACCATGAGCTTCTAGAGGGCAGAAATCAAATCTCACTCAAGGCTACCATGCAGCTCAGCCCTGGCACAGGGCAGGTGCTCCACAAATATTTCTGGAATTAAATAAAGTGCATCCTGCGGGAATATGTGATGGGTGAGTTCCCAGAGTCATCCCCAACAGCTTACGTAACATGAAAGTAGCTGGTGTTCTCCATATTTGCCATCTTTAAAATAGCAGAAAGCCATTCTGGTGAGTGTTGAATAATCAACATATTAAATAAGACACAGTCTTGGTTGAGGCAACCCCCTCCCAGGGCGGGTCCATGAGAAGGAGGCAAAGCAGCTCTACTTCACACAGTGGCAGAGAATTCAAAGCAGAGGCAACTGTGTCCCGTTTCAGCACAACCTGGGTCTTTGCAGGGGCTTTGGAGGTTAACAATCTGCTTCTCCACACACTGCCATTGGCAGTCAAAACTAGAGATTTTCACAGAAGCCGTAGAAGCAGAGGGTAGAATGGTGCTCCCCAGTGGCTGGAGAGGGGGAGATGGAAACACTGGTCATCTGGAGCTAGAAGATGGATAAGCTCCAGAATCTAAGGCCCATGCAGTGACGATTGCTAGTAACACTGTAGTGCGCTTGAAATTTGCTGAGAGTAGATCTTAGCATTCTCACCTGTCGACCGAGACCAGGACTTTGCCTCCTATGCACAAAACAACACTTGATTGGAACTTAGAGTAAACATCCTGGTTGAGAATGCAGCACACCTGAATCCCTTCCCCCACTCAGCAAGCTTTGGCGCCAAAGAGACAAAGAGATGACGATGGATCCCTCCCCTCAAACCCATTGGCCTTTAAGACATTAGACC
>NW_004567133.1:10546352-10554476 GCF_000260355.1 Condylura cristata
CCCCCCCCCAAAATGTAAACTCTGTGAGGTGATGGTTGTGTTGATTAACCTGATGGGGTTCATCATTTCAGAGTCCCCATAGGTCCAATCATACTGTGGACTTAAAATAGAGACAATTTTGTCAAGTATACCTCAATAAAGCTGAAAAAAAAATGTTTTTCTTCCCCTCACTACAGACATGTCACCCAAATTGCTTTGCTATTTATCAGGCTTGTTTATGACTCTTGGGGGCATCTAAGCGAAATGAAGGGGAAAAAGGGAGAAGACTGGCCTGAAGTACAGCTGGGAAGATGGGAAGATGGTGTTTAAGGAAGCGTGTGTGTGTGTGTGTGTGTGTGTGTGTGTGTGTGTGTGTGTGTGTGTGTGTGTGTGTGTGTGTGTGTGTGTGTGTTTGTACCCCAGTGAGTTCCTCAAGCAGAACTAAAGTTTATGTTCAGAGACAGAAGACAAGAGTGTACAAAATCCCTTGATGAACTAAAAAGCTAATAAAATAAAAAGAAGCTTTTAAGGGAAAAAAAAGTGCCAAACAATCCCAGGGCAGCCACCAGAGGGCGCTGTGGGTCAGCTACAGCTTGGGTGCTGCCAGAGTTTTGCTGGGAGCCAAGGGAAGCGTGTGATGAGCTCAGGGAACGGTCCCAGCAGCCTGTGGACCACAAGTCCACTGTCACCTAGTGCACCTTTTTGTCTCACTGAATGGCTCAGGTTAGAAACAACCTGTGTCCAGTTTGGCCCTAATCAGGAAATCTATTAGGTGCCTCCACACTGAAGAACAGTCGTAAGCGCAGTATTATGAGCCTCCTTTTCCGTCTGTGCCCAGATCCAAGTTACTTAGGCCCTCCTGGAGCCTGCCCCCTGTGGACAACCTCTCTGCTCTTTCATCCCTGACGTGAGCCCCAGGCCAGCTCTCAGCCCTGCCGTGGCCTCTGGCAAAGTCTTTACCTTTGTGGGCAAGTTGCTGTCATCGCTTGCTTGGGCCATTGCGACAGTCTCTTGGTCTCATTGCCTTTTCTCTGGCCCTCCACTCCCCAAATATCAACCAGAGTGGCCCTCCAGTCACTTCCTACTTCAATTAGAATCCAATTAAACATGGATTCTGGCCCCAGGGCTCTGACGAGCTGAACTCTGAGGTCATCTTTTGCACACGGCCCTTCTCTCTGCTTTGATTACGCCAAGTTAATTCCCAGCCCAAGGCCCTTTCATTTAGTGTTTCCCTGCCTGGGAGGTTCTTCCCAGATCGATTCATGCCCAGCTTCTCTTCATCCAGCCTAAGCTCCAATTCAATCAGACCTGCTTGTCTACTGGCACCTTGTCAGTCCGTTGCTACCCTACTGACATATTTTCTCCATAACTCTTATCACTATCGCCTTCCTTTGTTTGATTCTTTGTCTAGTCTCTGACTCTGAGAACATGAGCTCCTTTTTTTGTCTTGTTCAATGCTGTAGTTCCAGTCCCTGGAGCAAGAAGTGGCCCTCAAAAATGAATTGTTGAATAGCAAATGGATAAATGGGATTGAAGGGAGCAAAGAACTGGGCGACTTGGTTACCCGGAGCATCCCAAATCAGCAGAATCCAAATCACCTGGGTCTCAATTAGCATCCAACAGGCCTCACCTTGCAGGAGTCAAGCTTGGTCCTGGCCCTTCCTCAACCCCCAGGGGACACAACTTTGGCCCAATAAAATCTGCGACTGAGCTGGCCAATGGTCTTTGGAATAACTTAGTGTCTGGTCCCGAGGAGCCTGGAGGGCCCGCTGGGAGGCAGGGGGCTGCGGAACGGGAACTGAGCCCGTAACCAGCCGCCATGCTCCGAGCTGAGTCACTGGCGCTTCTCCTTGAATCACTAGACAGTTCCAGTCACCACACCTCTACCCTCAGCGTTCACGAGACACAAATCAATCTCGAAGCTACCACCTACCTCCTCTGGCTCTTCTCAATATATTCATCATGTTGATATGTGTCAAACCTTTCAGCACCACTGAGAAAGGTGAGAAAGCGAGAAATTGGACGGTGGAGACAAGGGGTAGCAGTGAATGAAGGAAAGCTGGACTACAGGCGCCGCCCAGGCTCTTTCTCCTCTGTTCTAGCCTCTCATGGCACCAGGCTCTGTGCTTGTGCCATCGGGGAGGGGACTGAGCGGAAAGGTGAAAGAGGGCAAAAGACCCCTGTGCGCCTCCCCAGTGGTGCAACAGGTTAAAGCACAGCACTGGAAAGTGAGCCGCGGCCACTCCAGCAAGAGTTCGATCCCCGGACAGGGAGCTGACCCACAGGGCGCAGCAGACCTCTCGTGTCTCCCTGCTGCTCCCCTCAGCAGTGTACCTTGTTTATCTGCCTGTTCTGCTCCCCACTCTGCCTCTGGTGATGCCTCTCACCGCCCTTGCACCTCTGGCCTGTACCCCAGTTCTATATGCATAAATAAATAAATCTTTAAAAAGCAAGACCCCCATAATTAAGGTCCCAGGGAACACACCCCCTTTCACCTTTGAATGACCTCCACTGCTCTGACCTGAGTCAGGTGGGAGCAAGCACTGATTGTTGTCTGCCCTTTCTCTTCTTCCAGAAACAGCCTCATCTTTTGAGAAACTGCTTCTTCCCTTAAAACTCATTACTTTCTTGAGAATCTATGACATGGTCTCTAGATGTCTTTATTGCACACCCCTCAAGAAAATGTTTTGAGCCTGTACTTCCAGTACATGTGTGTGTGTCCTCTTTAGGGGAATATAGGATGATTCTAAAACACCCATAGGGGAGCAGATTTTTTAAGGATGAACTCAAAAAATAAAGAGAAAGTCTAATTTTAATGCCCTCATCCTAGATGTCTGTTTTGAACCCCATTGCCCCAAACAATGAGGGTCCCCAAACGAAAACCTGAATATAAGTCATTTATGCAAAACAGCATTGCACAAAAAGGATTCCTAATTATCAAACCCAGACACAGGCTGTGCAAAACAGTATCTTCTTAAATGGCCACCCCCTAAAAACTACTTCAGCAAACTAACATCTTAGCAAAGACCCAACCGTTCCACAGCTGTTGTGTCCTGTGAACAGTCACCTGCAGTGAAGCCATCGCCTGGAAGCTCACGAGAAAGGCAGCAGCTTGGCCGGCCCAGCCCATACCTGTTGCTGAGCAAGATCCCCAGGGGAGGATGGCCAGCACTGACCTGCAGCCATCCCCCCAACTTCCCTGACCATAAGAATCACCTGTGATACCCCCTTCCACCTAGTGGAGCAGAACCTTCTGTGACAGGGCCTGGGAGTCTGTTTCTATAAGAGGTGCCAGGCCAGTAGCGAGCCACCACCCAAGTGGATTCTGCTTAGGACAAAGCCTCCTCCTTCCTGTTGCCGAATGAAGTATGGGGTAGGTGCGTGAGTGAAACAAGGGTCACCCCAGATGGGCAGCACCACCCTGACCTGAGCCGCACCTGGGGGAACTCGGCCTACGTGGTGGGAGACCGGGCAAAGTGTGACACCCTCAACTCGGGGCCAGGACAAGCAGGCGGTGGCTGGCTTCAGTCGCCTGCACTTCCGCCAGGGAGGAAACAAGGGTAGTTTTCTCCTGTAATCACTGATTAATAGGACTTAAAGTGGATATGGAAAGTCGCGGCCCTCTCTTAAAAGTAATGAAAGGAAGAAGAACGCATCCCTCACCGGGGGTTTCTAGCTTCAGACGTGTGTACTGGGCTGTGTCATCAGTGGGCTGGGCTGTTGCTCCAGCTGGGAGCTCATGTCTCCCCTGGACACGCGCCACTTACATCGACATAATTTAAGGGGATAAAGGAAACTCCAAGGAGCTACTCTCAGAACAAACGACACTAACCTACAGCCACATGCAAGAATCCCAAGGTTCCCGGCTAGAGAGCTTGGAGGTTACGGAGAAAGTTTCCTCTGAGTTTTCAGTCCTCAGCTGTACTGGGCAGTCACATCCCCACTTCCCAGAAAGACAAAAAGGAGCGTTTGGTTAACCACGGCCATTAGAATGGGCGTATGGTGTGGGTGCCTGTGTGCCAGGCTTGGCCCTGTGTGGGGTTATCACACATTTCCCCATTTTAATGTGTCTCAGGTAACTAGCAGTGAAATGGCAGAGCCAGAACAGATCAACATTCGGACTTTTTAAATTTTTTTTTAAAGATTGATTTATTTATGCTTACAGAACTGCGGTACAGGCCAGAGGTGTGGGGGGTAAGAAGACTCACCAGAGACAGAGCGGGGAGCAGAACAGGCAGACCGAGGAAGTACACTACTGAGGGGAGCAGCGGGGGACAGGAGAGGTCTGCTTTGCCCTTTGGGTCATGATGCGCTCTGTCTGGCGATCAAACTCGTGCTGCAGTGGCTTGGGACAGCTTCCTAATGCTTTAACCCACTGCGCCACCAGGGAGAGCCTGGACTTTTCACCTTAAGAGTATGCTGCCTCCTTTCCCCATACCTCACACAACCAGGAGCTCAACCTCCCCAGGCACGGAGGTCTGGGCCACCCCGCAAGTAGCCCACCTACACCATCAGGGACCCTAGCAGAGGCCGAGAGGCCTTGAGAGAGGAGCAAGCGACCGGTGTGTCAGAAATGACTCCAGACGAGCTGCGGCCACAGCGGGGAGCTACGGTTTGTTCCTCTTACAGGCTTCCTGCAGGAAAAGATCCCACCCGGTCCCAAAGGTGCTGCGCTCAGAACTGAAAGAAGCGAGTGGCTCCGTATCGCCTGATGGGTGGCCGCAAAGGCTGCTCTGGGCTGCCCAGCCCCCACCCACACCCCGCACAAGGGCCTATTCCCCAGTAGCCGGAAGTTGTAGCTTGATAGATGTCCGCTGCTCCTAGATCAAGCGCCGTCTGGTGCGATGAGGCTACCGGAAACCCTTGACTCAGCCAGCGCGCAGGGAGCACACGCTGTGCATGATGCCAGCAGTGGGTATCCATCCACTCGCTCTCGTGGGTGCAATCACCCCCTGCACCTCTGGGCTGCACCCCAGTTCTTGTACGCATAAATAAAGAAAGAAAAGAACAAGCACTTCCCACCCCACTTTCTACAATGAAATCTTTGTCCTCTTTTAGAGGAGATTCACTGGCAGTGGGCTGACCCCTCCATAAATTATCTTTGGATAACAAGGACGTCCTGTAGTTAAAATAAGCAGTTGCCCGATGGAGCGTGAGAGGAATATTTTGTGCTTCTTCCTCGGGGTGATGAGTGTTGAGTTGAGCTGGTATTAATGGCCCCAAAGGGTCTCCACAGTCCCTGTCCTCATGGAGCTCTCAGTCTGGCTGCAAGACACGAACTTCTCCAAGCAAATGATTCTGTCAAAGCTAGTAAAAGAGGCAGTGTCTCCCGGGTTCCCACGGAGCATCTCGTCTGCGCTCTGCCACACAAGTGTGCGCTGCCGCAGGTGGAAAGGTCTAGCGAGTGCCGGAGGGACCTGCTCCGTGGGGAGGCATTTTTATCTAATGACTGTCCTCCTGAGCAAGAGTCTGCAAACTTTTCCTAAAAGGGCCGGGTAGTAAATTCTTCCGACTCAGCGGATCATGTGGGCTCTGCTGAGCTGCTTGACTCTACTCAGAGACGCAGGATAGATTCAGCAGCAGCATGACTGCGCGCCGATGAAACTTTATTACAGGGGCGTCCTGCTGGTACAAGGGGTTAAGTCGGGGCACTGTGAAGCTACCGGCAGTCTCTGCAGCACGTGTTCGATCCCCGGCCAGGGAGTTGACCCACATGGCGCAGCACACCTCACCCGCTGCTTCCCTCGCAGTGTATTTTAGTGGCTTTACCTGTTCTGCTCCCCAATCTGTCTCAGGTGAATCCTCCCAAACCCCCCCATCCCACCCCACCCCCACATACATATCTCTGGCCTATAACCCAGTTCTTGTATGCATAAATAAATAAAAAGAAATCTTTGGAAAAACTTTGCAAAAGCTGGCAGGCAAGATGGATTTGGCCCTAGGGCCATAGTTTGCCAAACGTGGAATGTCCTAGGTCTGTTGGGCACCAGAATACTCCTTCCCATGGACCCACTCACAGAGCCGCTAGCCGCATTTCCTCAGCTCCTGAACCATTAACAGCTGACTGTGTCTAGCAGGACATTGGACAGTGGGATGAAGGACAAACCCGGGCAGCTGAGCCATCCCAAGTTCAATCAACTTCTCCAGCAGTTGTTTTGACTTCCCTGAGACTCCGACCCCCACAAACACATGTGCCAGGATTTCAGCATCTTCTAGAACACCCCAGAGCTGGGCTCCACCAGCCCTATTTCCCTCCCTTTGTCTGTTCAGCCTTCCCAAGCAGTGATGGCTTCCCACTGGGGGCGGCATCACAGTCCACTTGTCTCCCTGACCCCTCCCCTGCGTGTATAAACTCCCCCCTTTCCAAAAACTCACGGTATCTTTTATTTCCTGCTTGGACCCTGGCTGATCCAGGAGGCAATATTACGCCTTTGCTCTCCAAAAGCAAATACAGCTGAGAGACGATGCTGGCTGGGCCCAAGCAGGTTTTAAAGATGATATCCTTCCCTGGCTCTGTTGGAAGAAATAATGAGTTTATCAGAGAAAGCACTTTGCTTTGAGAGTGAACCTTTCAGCAGCGCTTGACCTGAGCTGATGGATCGTGTGTGCTTGGAAAGCTGCACCATTCACAGCCCTGGGAAGGACAAGGCAGGAGGAAGGCGCAGAAAACAGAGCAGGTGGCCGAGGGTGTCCTGTGCAGATGCCCATCCCAGCCAGGGCTGGCGATGCAAAAGCTGTTCAGATGCCCTCTGTGGGCACAACACGGGGCTAACACTGTGTGCCATGCACTGTAATTAATAGTGCTGTGTTTTGCATCCTTATCTTGGTGTTGCCAACACTTGCTTATTAAAATGACCTCTTCCCAGGTCCCTCCCTGGTGGCGCAAGGGGTCACGTCTCAGCTGTCCCCAGCCACTGCAGCACGAGTTTGATCGCCGGCCAGGGAGCTGACCCACATGGTGCAGCAGACCGCTCCTGTCTCCCCGCTGCTCCCCTCAGCAGTGTGTTTCAGTCCATCTGCCGCTCTGCTCCCCACTCTGTCTCTGGTGAATCCTCTCACCCCTGCACTTCTGACCTGTACCCCAGTCCTGTATGCATTTGTATGCATAAATAAATATTCTTTTTTAAAAATGACCTTTTCCCAGACCCCATCTTGATTTATTGACTCAGAGATAAAGCTGAGTGATCTGTGACGAGGGAAGGTGGAGGCAAACTGTATCATCATGTTGCCTTTGATGAGACTATTATCTGGGGAAATAAAGCACAGAGAGGCAGAGGGGCTTCAGAAAGGCCACACAGCTAGGAAATGGTGGCACTTGATTCGAATCCAGGTCCTTTGCTCCAAAGCAGGGGGACACATCCCGGAGCCACCTCTAGGAACAGGGTGTTTGTTCACAGTACATCTTTGACCTCACAGAAATCCTGTGGGAGTGGGCTGTTACCCTAGCAGCAGCCAGAAGTAAAACAGGGATTTGAACCCAGTTCCCCCCAGACTGTCCTACACCCTCCTCTGGATCCTCATTTCTCACCTGCTTTTACTGCTTTTGCTGCATCTTCAGGCAACTGCAGCCTGAGTTAGTGGGGCATTGTCTGAACCCCTTCTCTCTTGGGGCCAAAGAGGAAGCAAACACAAATGACAGGACTGTATATGTTGGGGAGCTAAGCCTTCGCCCCACTGCATGCATGACTACATCTATTCTTTATACACCCTAGAGAAACTAACTGCTGCTGGGAGTCTCGATTCATGGATGGGGAAACAGCGACAACTGCCTGAAGTCGCACACTGGGGTTGAAACCCCGACAGATGGCCCTCCCTGGAGGCACAGCGGGCTAGGACGCAGCACTGCGAGCCAGCCACGGCCACTTCAGTGCAAATTCAATCCCCACCCCAGAGGTGACCACATGGCGCGGCAGACCTCTCCTGACCCACCCGCTGCTCCCTCAACATTGTACTTCATTGATCTGCCTGTTTTGCTCCCCATTCTGTGGTGAAGCCTCTCACTGCCCCTGCACCTCGGGCCTGTACCCCAGTTCTGTATACATAAATAAATTTTTTAAAAATATATTAAAAAGGGGCCCTCCCTGGTGGCGCAGCGGGTTAAAGCACTGCACTGAGAAACTAGAGCCACTTCCGCATGAGTTCGAT
>NW_004567133.1:10554576-10583947 GCF_000260355.1 Condylura cristata
TCTGTATGAACAAATAAATAAATCTTTAAAAAAAAAATATATTAAAAAGAAAAAGACACCCAGGCAGTCTTTAAACCCACTTTAACACTACAGTCTGTCACCTTGGGCAGGGGGAGCGGCCATGCCACAGGGGCACCAAGCTAAAATCGGGGCCCCGAGGTTGCCTCAAGTTCCCTCTGTCTCTATGTATCTTACAGTAATTCCTGAGACTTGAAAAAAATCTCTCCCAAATAATCCAGCCTCACCTCAGCCACCCCACTGGGCACTAGAAACAGGGTCCTTTAGGTCACAATGCAGAAGAAATGAAAAGAAACCCACATCCTCACCAAGGCTTCCTGTGACTGTTCATAGCAGTGCTAGTGACAGGGGCCAGGGCGTGGACGAGACGTGAATGCCCATCGAGTGGTGAGCGGATAAACTGAGGCACATGCTGCAGGGAAAACTACACAGCCATAAAGAGGACTAAACTACTCGCACAGGCTAAGGCAGGAAAAACTCAGAGACAGACACCAAGTGAAAGAAGCCAGAAGCCCGAGCAGGTGGTGCGGTCCCTTCACAGGATCTGTGGAGACAAAGCACTGGCGGCCTGGCTGGATGTGAGGGCAAAGGTAAATATCAATGAGCACAAATGATTTGGGGGCAAAGATGATCTAAAATTAAATTGTCATGGTTAGAAGCTCTGGAAGTGCACCGACAGTCATTGATTTGTACACTGAAAGTGGGTGAACTTTATGGTAAACAGATGCCCCAGTGGAGTTGAAAAGTCAGAGCTACAAAGGAACTATTGTCCTTGAATCCAACCAGGCAGCCTCAGCCTCTAGAATCCTTCCAGAGAGAAGAAATCTCCAAGACAAGAGCTGGGAAAAGCAAAGGGACATCCTCCCCCACAGACTCTCCCTCCGCGGGGGAATCTAGGTTTTTTGGTTTTTTTTTTTTTGAATGAGGAAGATGGTATGTTCTCCTGTCTTCTCTGCTCTCTTTTTCCCTGGGATGTGCCCACTGTCCCAGCCATGCGTTAGACATCTCCCCCAGAAAACATCTGGCCCCTAGTCAGCAGGCCCCAACAACTGCCTATACTGTCTGTGGCCAGATACCCTCCTGCTCACTGGTAGGACATCAGGGCAAGTGGCCGGTGAGGCAGAACCTGGGGCTGGAGAGACTGGTCTCTCATGCAAGGTCAAACAGGAGATACACAGATATGTGCCCAGTGGACTTCAGGACCATGGTCACTGGCCAACTTAATGAGAGCATGGAGCTTATATTCTAGGAGGGGAAAGGAGCTGTTGTCTATTCCCAGGTAACTACTGACCACAAAACGTAGCAGCTAACACTATACTCCGTTACTCACAGCTTCCATGGGTCAGGGAGTTCGGGGTGCAGCATGGCTGGCTCTTCTGCTCAGGGATCTCACAAACGACTGTGGAGGTGTCTACCTGGGATGGTGATCTCAGCTGAAGTCTGGACTGGAAGAATCCACTTCCAGCCCGAGGTGGTTGTGGACAGAATCCGGCTTCTTGCAGGTTGTTGGGCCTCGGGCCTCGGTTCCTAGCTGGGTGTGGACCTGAGAACAATCTCGGTTCCTTGACTACACGCCTCTCCCTGAGGCTGCTTGCTCCATAAACCAAACCAACTGAAAAGGCAGCAGAGAGATTCAGCTACCAAGATGGAAGTCACAATCTCATCCCAGAGCTGACCTCCCCTCAGTGTGTTTTCTTCTGTTGACTAGAAACGAGTCACTCAGTGGAAGTGGATAACACCAGATATAAACACTCAGGGAGGCGTTATTGAGGCTGCTTGGAACGGAGAGCAAGAGAAATGGCAAGAAACACAAATAAACTAGGTTACATATGAGGGCAAGCATATCTAGGGGAAACTCAGGAAGGAACGGGGTGGGGATTAGTCTGCGGAGTCCTGAGAGAAGGAGCCGTTCAGCAGAGAATGGATGGAGCTAACAGCCTGAAGCCGACGAAAATATGGGGAAAGAGTCTTCCAAGCAGAGGAGACAAGTGCACAGGCCCTGTGGTGGGAGTAGGATTGAAATGTTAAAGACCAGCAAGCAGAATGGACTGGCATGAGGAGAGACACGAGATGACTCAGGAAGGCAACAGGAGGCCAGAGCCTGCAGGCCTCTCCGGGTCGACATGGTTGCTACTGCAGGGTTTTTAGACGAGCAAGCATCCATCACGGGGAACCCCTGAATTCGCCTGTTTCTTCCCACCTCCCACTCCAGCTGGAGAGGATGGCAGGAAAGCCTGGCTGAGGTCCAGACAACCAGCTGGGATCGGGGAGACAGGAGCTAGTGTGAGCCCAGGCACTACCAGAGGTGGCCTGTGTTGCCTTAGCAACGGGGGCTTCCAAAAACCTCCCGCGGGACTCCCCAGGTTCACTTCTTGTAATCCAGCAGCCTGAGAACAGCAAGAAATCAATTTATTGGCATCAATAGTCCTCCAGGTTCCGCTCATTCTGCCTAGAGTTCTGTTCAATACAGAGCTCTCTGGCTCAGTGTGGACTTGTGGGGGTGACCCTGTGAGGGAGGGAGCCCCGTGGTCTCCTGCACACGCCATAGAGAACCCCCGCTGTCTGGGTTCAGTCCCAGCCTGCCAGCGGGCTCTGCCACCTTAGGCGGAACCTTTAATCTCCTGAGCTTCCTCTTCCTCCTGGCCAAGGATCGATCGCTAGGATTCAAGAAGCTGATGAAGCTGTGCCCACGACCTCCTCTCCTGCAGGGCCCTGCCCTATGTGGCCTGATCCTGCCCCTTCCACCTTGCCCATCCCCTCTCCAAAATCATTTCCCCCACCCCCTTCAATTCTTCTCTCCAATGTCAGTGTTTCCCCTTCAGAGCCCCCAGCCTTAAATACCCAGGGCTCTCAGCATTCTAACTGGTAACAACTGGAATATCCAAATGACCTATCAAATGTGCAAAAGGGACTCGACTTGGTTAGTGATTAGGGAGATGCAGATTTAAAGCACAAGACGCGTGCGCCTTGCAACCAAGCATCTCAAAATAGGGAATCTACACAAACTGCCATTTTCTCCCGCGCGTCGGCCCTCCACCCCAGTAATTCCTCTGCAGCCTTTCAGTCCTGCAAGATCACCAGCTGCCTCAAGGTTGCCCAAATTTAGTGTTTTGCCTCCTCCATGTCACAACAGAGTGAAATATGTACTCAACTAACGCTGCCCTGGGAATCTCTTCCCTGGGCCAAGGTGAAGGTCATGTGAAGGTCATAATCAAACGCCTAAGCCCTTCAAACTCTTTCTTCTGATCAGCCCCTCCCCCCATACACACGCCCTGTCCCCAACGCTCCAGGAAACCACGCATCTCCAGGTGGGGGAGACCCCTGCGAGGGGTCCCCCACACCATCAGATACCTCTGGGAGAGTTTCAAACACCGCCAAGCTGCTGTCTGACTGGATTTTTGTCTGACAGCTGCAGAACAGCTCACAGACAGCGAGATGGCACATCACAGCATCCCCAACAGCCTCTCCCCAGTGCCGGCACCCCTGAGCCCCCAGTGTTCCCACTTCCCCCCAGTTTCTAGTAACATGAATTGGACCATATATTAATGCCAGCTGAAGGCACCTCTTATTCCACAAGTTATCCCCAGAGATAGATCAGACTCAGGTATGGGCTCCTCAGTTTCTCTATCTGAAAGTAGGTCGAACAAGAGAGTCTACCTCATAGAGTCCCAGCGAAGGTTAAGTGAAAGCGCATTCAGCACATAGTAGGTGCTCAATAAAAGTCCTGGTGAAGCGCCTTGGAGGGCAGGTCGGTGTCATTTGCACTTTCTTATGCATGCAGAGCTGGATATTACTGAGGGACTTTGGGACACTTCACCCATCTGTAAAAAGGACGCTACCAGGTTCAAATGCAATCAGCTGTTCCAAAGACCTAACAGGGCTGCACATTTGTCCTGTTCTGCTACCACTGCTGTGACTTCAAAATGAACAAGCAGTGTTCCTACTAACTCGGTAACAATAGCCCACTGAGTGTTTCCACAGCCCTGTGAGCTGGGGATGCTGTTTCATCACTTTTACGATAGGGCCTCCCCGCTTCCAATATGGAAATGAAAACACTGTAGGACTTGCCTACAGTCTCTCAGCAAGCAAGGGGCAGCGGCAGGATGTGAAGCCAGACCATCCAACTCCCAAACTCAGCCTCCAGCACTATGTTCTACTACTATGCCACGATCTCATTGATTGGACAGAGGCCAGCTAGGACATCAAGTCCAAGATCACAGATATTCCGCTGCAAACTGAAAAATCGGTATTGAAGGCAAAACTCACATCTCCTCGAAAGTTCACCCTGAACCACCCTTTGTATCAACCCACAAAGTAAGTGTAGCTCTGACTATCCCACTACAGCCCTCTCCCTGCCCTCTTTCCCTCCCACGTCAAAACAGAACGCTCTTCCTTCAGCTAAACACACTTGAAATATACCAGGTTGGCGGCTGTTTTGCTGAGTGGCTTTGGGCTCGGCTTGCTCAGTTCCCACTAAGTTGAGTGTTTGGCGCTGCCTGAAGCCCTCCTGGGGAGCATGTCCAAAGCGCCCAGTGTGCTGGGCAGTCTGTGTGGCTAACACACACAGGTGCATCTAATCCCCCCAACATTCCCGAGAGGTGGGTGCCGGCCTAGCCACTCTCATCTTCCAGATGGGGAAACTAAGGCACAGAATTTCAAGTGAGCCATGTCCCATGTGGCCCCTCCAAGAGTCCCAAGGTAAAGGATGATCATGTCACCCCCAGCCACCACCTCCCGCCCCCTCCCTCCAGGGCACCCCACCCCTAGCCAACTTCCCCCACAATCCAACTGCCTCCAAAGAGCCTGTCCACCCCTGGGAAGGAACAGGCTCATCAAATCCCCTCTGAAAGCTAATTCGGCCATTTACTCTCAATTTGTAGCGGATGCTGTCGTCTCTCAGATTTCAAAGAAGATGAATGCATGGGTCAAATTGAATTAAAAAATTTAATTGAATAAGACAGAACCAGACAGCTTGATGGAAGACTTTGATCCGATAAAGGGAGAGTAGCAATGTGTGCTCCAGAGGCCGGGGTGTGACGGGGCGCTGTCTGGACCTCGTCTGGCCCTTCTCATCTGCAGGAAAACCAGTTATGCCAATTATGGGTGAGATTGCCCTGGGGTGGGGTGGGGAAGACTGTTCCGAGGCATTTACCAGATTAGCGTGTCCCCAAACAAGCAGACGGCCTTGTCCGTCCCTGCCTCCAGCCCAGCCCAAGTCTGGGTCCCTGCAAGTCAGGGCCCGGCCGCAGACATCACAAGACCCCGTGTCGCGCCACAGCAGCAGCACTGCCTGCGAAGAGCCACAGAGCGCGGGGGTCAGAGCCACATCGAGCCGGCTGTCCATGGGGAGACCCGCCGGCAGACTCCGGAGTGTGCACAGCGGGCTTGTTTTCTAATTAAGAGAGTTCCCGTTTCAAAATCCATAGCTGCCGCTTCACCGGGAACATCGCTACCCGAGGTGAATGGTGCCCGCAGGAGCTGCTCAGGAAAGAAAATTCCAGATCCCAACACACGTCCCCGAGCCCAGCTGCGGCGCAGAATCTCCCAACGAGCTCTAGGCTCACACCCTCCCTTGCCCTCAGAACCTCTGGAGGGGGGTGGTCCAGGAAGTAGCTTTTGGAGGGGGGCAGGGACCACATCCAGCTGCCCTTTTCTGCCTGGCATGTCCTGTCCTTATTAACTGAGTGTGTGTGTGTGTGTTGTTGTTGTTGTTCGTTTTTTAAGATTTATTTATTTGTGCATACAGAACTGGGGTATAGGCATAGGGAGAGGGTTCACCAGAGACAGAGTGGGGAGCAGAACAGACAGATCAATGAAGCACACTGCTGAGCGGATCCATGAAGTACACTGCTGAGGGGAGCAGCGGACGGGCCAGGAGAGGTCTGCCGCGCCATGTGGATCTCCTCTGGGGCAGGCGGGAATCAAACTCATGTGGAAGTGGCTTAAGCTTTTTAGTGCGTGTTTAACCCGCTGCGCCACCAGGGAGGGCCTTAACTAAGTGTTTTTAACTAAAATGAGATAGCACCCTCTACCCTGGCTTTTTAATGAATACTTCTGTATCTGTCAGCTAACTCTCTT
This sequence comes from Condylura cristata, assembly GCF_000260355.1. Taxonomy (NCBI): domain Eukaryota; kingdom Metazoa; phylum Chordata; class Mammalia; order Eulipotyphla; family Talpidae; genus Condylura; species Condylura cristata. The sequence goes on from NW_004567133.1 coordinate 10,560,673, forward strand.
TTCCATTTCTCTTACCACCCTCTCCCAGCCCCCTTTTAACCTCCTAATCTCAGAGGTCTCCGTCCAATTGTTAATTATTTTTTCTCAGCAGCTCATCCACTTTGTTTCCTTCCATTACTCCTTTTGTGAAATTGCCCGATAGTTATCTCCAGACTTTCACACATCAGCCACTTTTCAAGCTCCCAGGTGATTCCAATGAGTGGCCGTGGTAGAGAACCAGTAGATTAAAATCAGAACATCTGGCCACACTGGTTCCTATTCCTACATGGCAAAAAGGGGTTGGGCCACTGTGGGAAACTGTAATGTTCCTCAAATCGCTAAAAATGGATTTACCATATGATCCAGAAACTCCAAATCTACCCAAAGGACACAAAAATACTAATTCAAAAGGAAACTTGCACCCCTATGTTCACTGAAGCACTATTGACAGTAGCTAAGATATGGAAACAACCTAAATGCCCCAAGCAGATGAGTGGATCAAGATGTGGCCTGTATACACAATGGAATACTACTCAGTGATCAAAAATGATAAACTCATGCCACGTGCAGCAACATGGATGCAGCTGGAAGGGATTATGCTATGCAAAATAAGTCAGAAGGAAGCAGAAAAATATATTCACTTACATTGGAATATAGAGGAATCACCCAAAGGGTCAGGAGAAAGACAAAACTTGCAGGCAAACCATAGATTTGAGGATCCAGCAGGGAGGGAGAGGGCAAGGGGTCATAACAGGGGAGGAGGAAAGAGCTCAAGGGACGAGGGTGATGGTTTGCAGGGGCTGTGGTGGTGAGAGAAATAGAGGACTACACCTGAGAGAAGAGCTCAAACACTAAGATTTATTTATTTATTTATTTGTGCACACAGAACTGGGGTACAGAGGTGCAGGGGCAGTGAGAGGATGCACCAGAGACCGAGTGGGGAGCAGAACAGGCAGATCGACGAAGTACACTGCTGAGGGGAGCAGCCGGCAGGTCAGGAGAGGGCTGCGAGGTCTGCAGCGCCCTGTGGGTCACCTCTAGGGCGGGGATCAACTCCCACTGAAACTCCCTTGCAGTGCTGCGTCCTAACCCGTTGCACCACCAGGGAGGGGCTAATTGTATTTTTTAACAAGTGACGAGCTGAGACCCCCCTCCACCGCCACCCCTGCTTCTTCATGCATTTTCATAACCTGCCAAGGAGCCTGTGAGCCCCAACACTATTAGCATCTATGGTCCTGAAGCCCTGAGGTCCTCTTCCTAACCCCTCTCCCCCTCTTTTAGCAGGGCCATTGGCAAGAAGCAGCAGGCAGTTGCTAACACAGCGCACGTGCACCAACATCTGACCCCGCAAGTCTACTCCCGGGGTTCCCTCCAGCCAAAACGGGCACACACGCCCCAGCCACACACATTCACGGCAGCCCAGGTGGTCACTGGTGGCAGGAACGACAAACCACAGCACATCCATTCAGCAGGGGCCTCTCAGGAGCGAGGGGGCAAACTCCCGAGCCAGGAGAAGCACGGACACACTGCCTGCCGTTGCGCTGACCCTGGGTGTGAGCTCAGGGAGACCCACCTCAGCCCCCAGCTCCTGAACTGTCGGATACTAAATGAGTGTTGTTTCAAACCACGACGTCAGCCGTGATTTGTTATGGCACCTGTGACTTGGAGGTTGACATGAACACAGCAAATGACCCTCGTCCCAGCGGGACTTGCAACATTCAGCCAGAAAGCCGCTCTCAGCCCCACTTTGGCAGCTGGTGGGGATGCTTGTATAAACTTGCGCACGTTTTCAGACTTTCCACGTCGCGGACATCAACGACGTCTAAAAGGCGTGGTGGCTGCCTAACCACACCATTTCCGGCTGCCTAACCACACCATTTCCGGCCTACCCACACCATTTCCGGTGTGCCTAACCACACCATTTCCGGCACGTCCCCCCTAGACCCCGCCAACCCGGGAGGCTGTGGGGATCACCACTGAAGAAGGAGGAGAGACGCCCTCACCCTTGACTCTTCTCCACTGCCTTTCAGCCTGGCGTTCCCCCCAGCCCTCCACAGGCGTGTGGCCACTCGCGCCCAGGAAGCCCAGCATACAGTCTTCATCTGCACCACGGCCCCGGCATAACCAACTGCAGATCCCGGCTGGGATGGCCACCACAATAGCCACCCACCTTGACCCAGCTTTGACAGTGGTGGGCTTTGGGGAAACAATCCAGGGGACGACATCACCACCCCCTATGCCACCCTCTCCCAGTGCTTCCAGGTTACCGCCAAAGAAGACCCAGAAATTCACTCACTGTTCTGTCAGACGACGCCCACAGCCGCTGCCCACTGGTCACATGGCCTTGTCAGCGCAGGGAGGGCTCAGAATGGCAGACATGTGGGTCTGTGATGCCCACTCCCCCCCTTTCCTGGTTCCAAGCCAAACCAACTGCTTCATCCTCCCTGGGCAAAATCTTGAGCTTAAAAGCCCCACGAGGGGCCCATTTAAGGTAGTTAATGAACAACCTGCTCTAAATCGCCAACACCCTCCCCCTCTGCCCAGGATCTCTCTCTCCAACCTTGGACTTAGACGAAAGACAAATTCGGTTTCCACTTAGCCTGGGCTGAACTTTCTCCTTGAATTGGCTTAATGATATCTTGTCTTCTTGTGCTTAAATAACTTTGTGCCCAGTGGCTCTAGGGTCCTGAGAAAGTCACTTTTGCAGGTGAACCTGACCACGGCTGCCCAGTGCGGGATGGTGTCCTGGGGGCAGGAGGGTGACGAGTCTGGCCTCCATGGCCCAGCCACCTCCAGGCCTGGAGACACGCAGGGGTGTCCCTTTGGGTCAGCGGACAGTCAACACAGGCAGCCAAGCCAAGAAGCAGATGAGTCTGGCTTGGGGTGACTCCAATCTCCAGGCTTCATGGCTTGCTGCTGAGGACACAGGTCTCGCAGGACAGACCATCCATCTCGTGGTGCCCTGTCTCCGGTCCTGGTCTGCAGAGACCATGAAAGAGAATAAAATATTATTGTTATTTAAGCTGCAGTGTTCTGAGTTACTTGTTACACGGACAACTAATACCGGAAGAACTGACAAGCGAGACAAAGCTGTGTCATGCAGCCGCGGATAGACAACCTTCGGGAAGGCAGGGGTGGGCATGTTCCAGGTAAGCGGCCCCCTCTGGACACATCTCTGAATCCAGAAGTCCCACCATGCCTAGCCCACCCAATGCCCAAACTGGGGCACCATTGCAGATAACTCCACCTGCAAAGGAAGGTGTTGGGTAGGGAAGAAGTGAGAGGGGGCGGGGGGAGTGCGGGGAAGGTGCTCCCTGGACAAGCCAGCAATGGTGAGCAAAGTCAGGCCCCTGCAGGACCTCATGGCTTCTCTGTCTGGCACTCCTGCCTCCTGCTGTTCTGCTCTGGTCAGCTTCCTGATGGCCTCCGAGGCTGGCAGGACATGAGCCCCTTGCCCCCAAAGCCATCTCCATGGTAGCCCCTGGGAGTCCCCTAGGATTTGACACAAAGTTGACTTTCAAGGTCAGACCCCCTGGAGCTAGGACTCTCCATCCAGGGAGGTCTGGAGCAACATTTTCATCTTTTATGGCCATTTTATTTCACTCCTGGCCTTAGGACTGAGGGACTTGCAGACCCCCTGAGCTACACGACCAGGCTGCCCCTTCTGCCCCAGGAGCTGGGTCCCTAGTAAAGGAGATGTTGGGAACACCTGGCATCAGACAGGAGGCGTGGCCACTGGGGAGAAACCCCAAGGAAGGCGGTGAATGTGCTCATTTTGTTGCAATAAAGATTGTTTCCAGTATATTAAAGCAATTTAAAGCCAAACAGCACAAAGAAAGACATGTGGTATTCTGCCTCCTAGATTTCCTTCTCCGAACTTGTCCCTCTGTAACTTAATTTCTTTTAACCTTTCTGTGCAGATTTCATTTCAAGCTTTGCTCAAAAGACAAAACAGCAACACTGGGAATTTAAGTTTCCCGAACCTTCCTCTTCTTGGCTGTCTTTTCTACAATAAAGTGATAGAAGCACTGAGTCCCCAAAAGAGAAAGAATGGGGAGAGTAAGTGGGACTTTCCCTTCATGCAGCTGCTGGCCAGAGCTCCTTGGAACGATGCCTACATGCCTGTTCCTCAGCCCCAGAGCCGAGCAAACCATGAACCCAGAGCAGGCAAACAGGGGCGTCAGCTCAAGGCCGGCTCCCCTACTGACTGTTGGGGGCGACCAGGTGCTGTGATAATACAACTACTGGTAGGATTAGATAAGGGCGATAATAAACTGGGCCTCGCATCAGGGGGCACAGCGATGAGTCACCCCTTTAGAATCTGAACCTAGAGTATATAAGAGACCCTTCTCCCCTACAGCACTGGCAGTAGCTGCGGACCCCACCGTAGGGTCTCCATCTCAGCTGCTGCCCAGGAGCAATAAACTTTACTTGCTCAGCCTTTCTGCCTCCCGTCTTTCTTCCATGTGGCCGGTCACAGAAGTCAGGACAAAACACTGACCAGCTTACGGCAACCAGACCTAACCCACAGCGGCCCCCAACTGCTTCAGCCATGAGCCCCACCGGACCCTGCAGCAAAGAGAGCTAATGCCCCTTCACCATCCTCCTCCTTCCTGCCACGGCTGTTTCCCCAGAGCAAGTGTGAGCAGAAAAGAGCCCCTCGACCAGAGACGCCCCAATTCATCTCTAAGGCAGAAGTCTCTCGGGGAGCACTGTGGAAGAACCCTCGCCACTGCACTGGAACCCCGGACTGGAGGCATCAAGTGTTTCAAAGATGTCCCACCAGGCGGGCTTCATGCACAACCCCACTAAGACTCTGGGTGCCCCTATAACAGCACCCAGAGTCCCCAGGGGCCCATGACACACCCTTGGGCTTCCGGCATAAGGTGCTGAGCCTCACCCAGAGCCAGGGACCCCACAGGGTCCTACTCTCCCCCTGTCAGATTGGCTGTGGTTGACATGTTGGTCATCACCAACAACAGATGAATCCTCATTTCGAAAGGGTTTCTACAAAGGGGTAGGAGAAGACCGGTAATCCCAACTCAAAAGAAAAAATGGCAGAGGAGATGCACAGGTAGGAGACAGAAATGCAAACACAAGTCATTCCTATATGAAACAATGATCATTCATAATACGAAAATCTGATATAACAACCCAGCCACGAGTTTGGCCCTACACTGATGAGGTCATGGGAGAAGAGGCTGGTGCGGAGACAGAGGGGTGAAGCTCCATGCAGACAGCTCCCAGGAAAATTAGAGGCATTTTAAATCTTCCAGCCATCAATTCTACTCCTAGGAATTTAACCAACTGCTATTATTACACATGTGTGAGAAGGTTTAAGTACAGGGATATTTATTTGTAGCATTGTCCGTAGTAGCAAAAGATAAAAATAACCCATTTTCCAACAGGAGATCAGTTAAGTCAATGACACCACAGTGGGGTCTCTGCCAGACCCTCATTGTAATAAAAGAAAGGGTTAGATCGATGGGACAATCCAGGACATGCCATTGAATGTAAGAATAATAACAATAAGACATGTGATTAATGACAAAATTACTTTAGTAATGATCCTTTAATAATCATTCTTCTGTTGACTCATACTTTGATTTAAAATAATCAAGAGGGGCCTCCCCGGTGGCACAAGGAGTTAAATCTCAGCACTACAACGTTATCCAGCCCCTGCAGCATGAGTTCAATACCCGGCCAGGGAGTGACCCACATGGCACAGCAGACCTCTCCTGTCCCATTCACTACACCCCTCAGCAGTGGATTTTGGTAGATCAGCCTGTTCTGTTCTGTTACTGGTGAATCCTTTCACCCCCACATCTCTGATGCATGCACACCCCAGCTCTTGTGTATATAAATAAATAAATCATCAAAAATAATCAAGGATAAAAGAATAAATTTCCACCTTAAAAATATGCAACTTCAGCACATACTTAAGTACACTTATATGGGAAACCTGGAATGAGGCAAACATTGGTTAGAATGTGGGGGGAGGGCTTGTATGGGAGGAGAAGTGGGTGAAAGGGGAGATTCTGAGAGTTATAAATGAATGGAAAGTTTACTTTTCTCCCTATGACTTTGGAGACTTTTACCATGTAAATATTGTCCACTTAAAGGCATAAAAAGAAAAGAAAAAATAAACATTAAATAAATTCACTTTTCTTTTTTAATTTACGTAACATTGGTTTACAACACTGTATATGATTCAAAGAACAATCCACTTTTTTGTGACAATGTCCCCACCTTAGGGATGGAAAGCCCGAGGCTACAGAAGGAACACTCCTCCATCCACAAAGCCTCCAGCTCGCCCAAGCAGTGCGACACCCCCCTCTGAGCCCCTGAGTCCTCAGTTCTCCCCCAAGTCAGAGCTCCGGCTTGCTTATTGCATCAGTTCATCATTTCCGTCCACGTCGGTGCCAGCCTAGAGCACCCATCCGTTTTGCTCATCCATTCATCCTGCAACCAATACATGTTGAGAACTTGCCATGTCTCAGACATTAGGCAAAGTGCCAGGGGTACACTGAAAACCTCAGGGCCAGGGTCTCCCTCACCGTGGCTGCCCGGAACCATTACACAGTCTGTGCACTACACAATTCCAGGAAGAGCCATCCCCAGACACTACCATGGACGATTCCCCTGACTCTGTCTGGGCATGCTCTGTCTAACTAAACCCAGCGGCCCTGCCCACGTGTCCAATAGCCAGTCGGGACAACAAGTTAACAGTGTGTTTTTCTTTTTATTGAGACCGGGGTAATGATGGAAAAGAATCAGGTATTATGAGAGAGAATCAAAGGAAGGACCTATTTTGGGTTTCACATAAGCCACCCTGAGAAAGTGATAGTTGAGTGGAGGAACTTTTATTGAGTTGTTGGTAACAGAGACCCAAAACTTAGTTTCCCTTTCCTCTCATAGTAGGAGAAGCTAGAAGGTAGACAGCCCAGTGCTGACTTGGCCACCCCCTTTTGTCTTTCTGTAGTACACGCCTTAGCATGTGACTTTCAGCCTCATGATGCAAAATGGTTGCCAGAGTTCCAGCCACCACACCTGCATCACAAACATCAGGACAGGGCAACTAAGGCAATTTTCTTTAATATAATACATCAAAGAAATAAAGGAACACTCCTCTAGACTTTCACTTAAGAAGCTGGTTGTTAAGTACCATAGAATATTCCACTTTTATCTCATGGGCTAGATAAACTGATCACAGGAAATAGATGCTGCAAAAGAGTCTGGGAAACTTAATCTCTAAGACATCCTCTGGATTGTTACTAAAAAAGGGAGCAATGTTATTGAGAAGCAATCAGCAGGCTCTGCTATGGACGGAGAATAGCAGGAGTTAATTAAGTATGACAATTGGTGGGGGAGCTGATTCCAGCCAGAGGGCATGATGGGTAGAAAGGCTCCCAGAAGAAAATGAGTTAATGTGTCCTCAGACCTAAGAGGAGGCCAGGTGGCAGGAGCATGTTGAATGGGAGGAGATCAGGAGCCAGAAGAAGGAGAAGCATCGAGTGCCCTCACACACACCATCCAACCCAGTGCCAACCCTCCACTCTGGGTGGTGCTCAGAGATGAAGCTGTTTGTCCTGTCACCAGACACAAGGCCAGTGAATGAACCATCAAACCTCCCAGTCCTTCTTGCCTCCTTCCCATGCCAACCAGCCCCAGATCCATGCAATCTTCGGGTTAACTACCTCAACAGCAAACTAAAAATGAGGGGGCCAGGGTAGGAGTGCCACCCCAGAGTCCCAAACAGTTTCTACTTTGCCTCAGCCCTAAGAGCTCAGTCCCAAGGCAGAAATGCTTACTGCACTGAACTTTAATAAAACCCACACTTAGACTTCAGAAACCACCACCATTTATATCTCTATTGATTTTCTAAGCCTATTTTTATTATTCCTCTTCCCGGTGAGGGTTGTGTATATTTTGGGCTGCACTGCTTTCATAAATAAGTAAATATGTAGGTAAATACTGATAAGAAGTGCTTGGCATAGTGTCAGGGCAGGCTTGGTACTCTGCTCTGTTGTTCTACTCCACCATGAAACCACCCAGTGAGGCTGCAGGCAGACAGTCCCATCTGATAGAGGACACCCAGAGAGGAGCCAAGCAGATGCTACAGAGAAAATCTGACAATTTCCCAAAAAGTTCAACATGGAGTTGCCACATGACCAGCAATTCCACTCCTCATACATACACAAGAGAAGTAAAGACCTAAGTTCCTACAAAAATGTACACATAAGTGTTCACAGTGGCATGCATCAAAATAGCCAAAACATGGGAAAAATCCAAATATCTATTATGGATGATGGGCTAAATAAAATGTTATGTAAGCATACGATGGAATATTATTCAGCCATAAAAAAGGAATGAAGTGCCGGTACCTGCTACAACACGCAACATGGATGGATCTTAAAAAATATGTAGTCGGCCCTCCCTGGTGGCGCAGTGGGTTAAAGCACAGCACTGAGAAGCTAAAGCCACTTCCGCATGAGTTCGCTTCCCGCCTGCCCCGGAGGTGACCACATGGCGAGGCAGACCTCTCCTGACCGGCCCACTGCTCCCCTCAGCAGTGTACTTCATCGATTTGCCTGTTCTGCTCCCCACTGTCTCTGGTGAAGCCTCTCACCGCCCCTGCACCTCTGGCCTGTACTCCCGTTCTGTATGCACAAATAAATACATCTTTAAAAAAAAAACATGTAGCCAAGGAATGAAGCCAGACACAAAAGCCACATACTGTAGGATTCCATCGCCATGAAATATCCAGAGCAGATAAAGAGACAGAGAAACAGAAAGAAGACTGGTGGTTGCCAAGAACTTGGGCATAAAAGGAATAGGGAATGTTTTCAAAGGGGACAGGGTTTCGAAGGCGGGTTGATGATAAAATATCCCAGAATTAGAAAATGGTGCTATCGGCTCAACTTGACAGATATTCAAACCTCCCCTGAATTGTACACTAAAATTGTAAATTTTCTGATCAATTATATCGTAACTTTTTTCTTTTAATGAAAAGAGACGGGGCAGGGATTTAATCCCCATCCTGTTTGATGCAAAGTCCACTTACTGGATTCTGAACAACCCCTGTGGATATGAATCCAAACTCCATTTCACTTTCAAACTGCCCTCCCCCCCAACCCCCACAAATTAAGCTTCTGGAGTGTAGGCCAAGCTGGACAGGGTAATGATGGGTGCCCCCACCAAGTGGATGGTTTGAAAATGCCAAGAGTCCTTCATTTCTGCTGGCCACTCTCAGCCTGTGGCATCTCCTCACAGGCCAGGGACCTGTGTCACATTAAGCAATATTTCATATGGGAGCAAATGGGCCAGGAAAAGCTCACAGGTCAGCGAGTAGCTATGACTGCCCAAAGCAGACCCACCATCCAGTAATACCAACAAGCAACCTCCAGAAAGAGGGGATGGGTGGTGGGTACCCACAAATCTCACTGATGATAGAATCAACACCAACCGCAGGCTGATGGCCTATGCTGCCTGCATTGATAAACAATAATTCGCACCTCTGCACGTCACCCCAATTTCCATCCACCCCTGTCCAAGGAAGACCCAAGTAAAAGCCACCCCCACCCAGAAGACACCAAGATGAAGCAGCCCCAGGCTTAGAACAAGACTTAAAAATCACCTTAAAAGCATCGAGGGCTTGGCCCTCCCTGGTGGCGCAGCAGGGTAAAGCGCAGCACTGAGAAGCTAAAGCCACTTCAGCATGAGTTCGCTTCCCGCCTGCCGCGGAGGTGACCACATGGTGAGGCAGACCTCTCCTGACCGGCCCACTGCTCCCCTCAGCAGTGTACTTCATCGATCTGCCTGTTCTGCTCCCCACTGTCTCTGGTGAAGCCTCTCACCGCTCCTGCACCTCTGGCCTGTACCCCAGCTCTGTATGGATAAATAAATAAATCTTTACAAAAATAAAAGTAACTGACACAAACACGATGGGCAGGCGGTGCCCCCAGAGGACCCAGGCAGGAGTCCCATCATGTGACTTCCCAAAATAGCGAGAGTGACCCTTGGTAACTCTGGACAAAACAAAGTACCCTCTTCCCTTGTCGCGACCGAGAGCTGCATCCCTGGGAAAGCTGATAAATACTAAAGCCTCAGAGCTTGTTTTTCTCCTATGGATAGTAGGGTAGAGTCTAGGCTCAGACGAGGACAATGCTTGTCTGGGGGGGACATGCCTCACAGGAGGGGCTGCCCTGGGCGTGGCAGAGTGTGAAACATCTCTGGTCCCTCACGCCAAATGCCTCAACCAGGGCTCTCCCTGCAGCAGACAGACCACCTTTCTGACCCCGCTTCGGGAAGCCGGCGTGAAACTCGGCTTCTGGCTCGACACTGCGCTCTTCCACTCAGCCCCAACGGCGCCTGGCGACTTCTGTAGCAGAATGGACAAGAACTGGTCCAGGATTCCGAAGATGACCTTCTCACCACCCTCAGCTGTGTGGCCTTAAGTCAGTCACCTCTCTCTGCGCCCCAAGTTCTTCCTCCCACCCCAAGCCCTCCAATCTAGATCCACTGTCCTCACACCCTCACCCTCCAAGGCAGAAGGCCAAAATGCAGAGAGCCAGAAAATTCAAAGAAGCTGCTCTTTGGAGCCAAAAGTTACTGTCCTTTCAAGGACAAAGAAACAGACCTGCATTAGACACTTGCACGCCGGGCCCGGGAGCTGAGCCACATCTGCGGAAGCACTGCCACCGTGTGGCCACCGCGCTCCACTGCAGAACCCCGCGGGGCTCAGGGCTGCCAGTGGGCTTCAAAGGGTGGAGAAGAAGAAACTGGGCCTGCCCTTGGGAGTTGGCAAAATCCTGACCACTGAAGGGCATCGTGGCATTCTGGGAAACGCTAAGGCTGTTCCCCGACCTAGAACACTCTTCCCCAGACAGCCACAAGGGTGGTTTCTCACCTAGGTATTTATGCTGGCGACGGAGCAACCCTGTTCTGCACTGGTTTTTCGCCATTGAGCTTATTTCTTTCAAGGGTTACAGGTTTGCCCGACCTTAGCCCATGTGTCTTTTTTGAGGTTTCTCCCCCACTCGAGAGTCAGTTCTACGGACAGGAGCCTGTCTTGCTCCTGCTGTGTTCCCAGTACCTAGGATACTGCTTCCACCACAGCATGTTGTAAAATGGATGGATGGGTGGTGGGTGGATGCTGGATGGATGGTGGGTGGATGCTGGATGGATGGTGGATGGAGGCTGGATGGATGGATGGGTGGATGGATGATGGAAGGGTGGGTGGGTGAGCAGTCAGAGGAATGGTTGGAGTGGCTTGGGCAAGCTACAAATTTTCCCTGAGGTTCAATTCTTTCCTTGGTCATCTGCAGTGACGGTCAAATGAGGTCCTCCTCATCAGTGGATTCTACACTGGGTTCTCCCCAAACAAGTCCATTTGGGACCTCAGAATCTGACCTTGTTTTGGAAAAATGCCTTTTTGCTTCTTTCTTTTCTCTCTCCTTTCTTTTTTTTCTTCCTTACTTATCAACAACTGAACTATTCTCCCAGTTCTAAAGGCTGGGAAATCCAAGATCAAAGTGTCCATGTACTCTGTGTCTAGAAGGCCCCTCTTCCTGGCTTATCGGCAGTTGTTTTGTCACCCAGGAGAAGGGGCAGAAGCATTAACTGAGTCTTTTATAAGGCACTAAGCCATTCCTGAGGGCCTCAGCACCTAGTCACCTCCCAGAGGCTTCCTCTCAACCTTCTTTGGGGGTTTCAACACATGGGTTTGGAGGGACATAAGCATTCAGTCCAAAGCAACACTGTTTTTCATTATTGCTTGTATTGGAGGACCATTCGCGTGGATGCACAGCGTCAGACTCAAGCGCCTGAGCGCACGGAAGACCAGGTTCCGCCCTCCACCACACAGCTGGCAATCTCACCCACCTCCCCCCCACACACACACTCCCTGCCCAAGGGAAGCACCACTTTGTTCTTCACTCTGAGTGTGTTTTCATTTTGTCTGTTTCTTGTCTCTGCCTTTCACAGATGGGTGAAATCATAGTGTTTGCCTTTCTCCGTCTGACTTACTTCACCTGCTCCTAGGCTCATCGATGGTGCGGCAAATGGCAGGACTTCATTTTTTGAGTGTTGAGTAGTAGGAAATGGGTCTTTGCAGATGTAAGTTGTAAACATGAGGTCCCACTGGATTAGCCCGGCCCCTGAACCCCGTGACCGACAGACAGCCTTAGGAGAAGGGGACACAGGGAAAGGGCGGCGTGAAGATGGAGGCCAGGCCTGGAGGTGTGCAAGAGGAAAGCAAGGCGTCTCCCTTCAGAGGGAGCATGGGCCTTGACTGTGGGTGTCCAGCCTCCAGAATTCTGACGGGATAAATTTCTGCTGTTTCTAGAGACTATTAGTCACAGGAAACTAATACAGATTCCTATTGCTACACTGGAAAGCGTGAAACAGATACTGCTGATTGGATTACATGCCTAGCCTGTTTACCACAGCCTGGGCCAGCATATATTTTTTATAACACTTTTCTCTGAAATGTTTTCTTGTAAAAATAAATGCTGTTCCCTATGGCAGACCTTAATGGATATGCATGCAGCCAATGAGAGACTGGGTATCAGCCAGCGCTGGGTGTCAGTTGGCGCTCTACACTCTCAGCCAATGAGAGACTGGGTGTCAGCCAGCTCGCTACACTCTCAGCCAATGAGAGACTGGGTGTCAGCCAGCCCTCTACATTCTTAGCCAATGAGAGACTGGGTATCAGCCAGCCCTCTACACTCTCAGCCAATGAGAAACTGGGTATGTCAGCAGTCTACACTCTCAACCAATGAGACACTGGGTATAAGTCAGTGCTCTACACATACAGGTAGGGGACCAGACACCTATGCGCCATGGATTCCTCCTCCCACAGCCCGCAGCCCCGCCCACAACGAGGGCGGGGCCACGTGACTAGCTTGGGCCAATGGGACGTGACGGTGTATCAGGGTTGTCCCATTGGAATGCTGGACTTGGTCCCTTTAGGATGCCAGTTATTAAGGAGTTCTGCTCCCCCCAACTCAAGTGAAAATCTATCTGAAGAGAGGCCTGGAGCTTGAGAGGCCCATTGAGCCTTCCAGACCCAGCTGATGCCAGCAGACAAGTACTGTCCAGCCACGCAAATGCGTGCAAGTCAGGAGTGAGGGTTACGCCGCTGTGTTTTGTAGTCATTCCTGGGCACTGACAGCTGGGGCCCTCAGCAAATCCAACACAGACGGGCTGCGTTGCTTATTTACAGTGTTATTTATGATGCAGTTCAGGAAATAACAGGCCTACCTGACTCTTTTGGGGCATAGGGCCAGGAAAGAACGAGTAACTGAAGGAATGAGTAAGCAAACATATATGCACACGCGTCGTAAGTAATAGTGCTAACCCTCAGAAGATAGGTGTTCCTGGAGAATGTGTCTCGTGTGGGCACGCCTCAGACACAGGGATCAAGCACAGAGGTTGTCCGTGCTGTGACTTCTCGTTTATAACAACGCTGGAAGCAGAGGACAGAATTTTTTTCAAAGGAGATCTGGAACTAGACAAATGCTGAGTCACGAGAGACGTCCCCCCCTAGTGGAAGTCACAGGAAATGCATCACGAACGAGCAGGACGTTTCCATGTGGACCCAGATTCCAATTTCATCGCCTGGGAGATAGGCTGGAGCTGGGCAGAGGGAGGGTGGGAGAGAGGCAGTGGGGTGAGCAGCGGCCTCGTGACAGATGCACATGGAGCACCAATGGCACTGCGGGCTCCGCAGGCTCTCGGGGTCTTGGCTCCCAGGGGGGAAATATCTCCCCCAGGGAACACAGCAAATACCCTGTTAAATTCTGAGCTGCAACTGCCAGCTGGCCCCTCTGGGCTCCCGGGGGCCTGAGATGAGCACGGAAAGGAGTGTCCTGACAGAAAGAATAGCCTGGGGTCAGCCTGAGGAGACGGCGCACCCACAAAGCAGTCAGGGTCAACTCTGTTTAACATCAATTCCTCCCCCCACCTCTGATGGTGCCTTAGTGGGTTCCGTTTCTAAAGGACCATGGACATTTACTGCTCCTCGCTCTGAGGCCGGAAGGCCAAGGCCACCATGCCCGCGGGGTGGGGCTGTGGTGAGGGCCCCTGTGGCAGCAGCCCACTGCGGACTTCTCACGTGGCGGGAAGAAGGAGCTCCCTGGGGTCTGTGGACAGGAGCATTAGTCCCATCTCAGGACCCCGTCCTCATGGTCTGATCCCCCCAAAATCCCCCCCAGCCCCAGTGGGGCTGGACAGAGGCCCAGTGGGGCTGCTCCCAGGGGTGGACAGAGGTCTCAGTGGTGCCCAGCATTCCCACTTCTCCCTCTGCTCTGTGCTGTCTCCTTCCTCCTGGGGTGCTGCCCCCCAAAAGTGCTCCCAGGGACGTCATGTGTGTCAATCTCACCTCAAGGGGCCACCTGGTCACCAGCCATAAGGCTGAGGTGGCACCCTGCAGACAGCTGCACACACCTGAGGGTACTCTTTCACCAGCACACCTGCTTGCTCAGCGGGTTCCCCAGTGATCCTGCTTTATGGCCTAGATGCCCTTGTTGAAGGCCTAGCTGTCTGGAGGTAAGGTCTTGAGAAGAGGTGACTGGGCTTAGAGAAGGGCCGGAGGGAGGCCATGAGGGGACCAGAGCCCTGACTGGGCCCTCTCGCCCTCCCTTGCCAGAAGGCAGTTGTCTGCAAGCAGGAGCAGGGCTCACCTGAAATGGAACCTGCTAGCACCCTAGTTTCTGAGGTGTGAGAAATCAGTGCCTGCTGCCCCCACCCCCAACACACACACACACACCTGTGATATCTTGCAGCTGCAGAGCTAAGCTGTTCCCTCAAATCGTGAGCCTACGTCAAGGACTCTCTGGAGACATCTGCTCAGTCACAGCCAGCTTCACTGGCATAGTGGAGTTTACACACACACACACACACACACACACACACACCCCTCAGGACACCTCCCAAAGGGGGAGGACCTCAAGCTGCCCTTCTGTGCGGGTGGGGGGAGGGCAGGCGGAAGCCAAAGGGTGCAGCAGGAGAGGCGGCTCCCCTCCCCCACACTTCCCTCCTCTGGAAGAAGCAGGAAATTATAGGCAGCAGAGGGGAGGACAGCAAGTGGTGTTTTAAAAAAATGTCATCGGAATAAATTTAGAGACCTAATTAGCTTTATTAAACGATTCGGGGATCAGGCAGCTTCCCTCTCTGGCAGGCAGAAAGGCTCTGCACGGGGCTGTACAAATGGAAGGCGTCTGTAGTGCTATAAACCAGCCTCGCCTCAATAAAAAACACTGATTTTTTTCAAAAGAAATGTTCCTCCAAAACATGCCTCTGATTTATAAGATTATAGTTTATAATTACAATGTAATAGGATTTGTTTTCTGTTGCCAAACATGAAAAAATCTGCCTAGAAAGAAAAGGAAGGATTTTTTAGTCTGAGGAGATTCAGGCAAAGCCGCGTTCTGGGAGGGAAAGGCAGGTGCCTCGCCAGGGGCCCCCAAGCCCCAGATGCACCCCTTTAGCCTTCCCCTTTGGGGAGAGGCTGCAAGTGCAACTGGGGCCGGGATGAAGACTGCTTTGGGGTGGTGTGGGGGGCTGTTGCTTCTTTACTTTAGGAGTGGAGATTTCTTTTCTTCAGAGTCAACAGAGAAAACAACAAATAACCAAAGGACTGGGTAAAGTCTCCTAAGAGACCCAGCAGCTCTCCCCCCTCAGCAACCCCCACACACACACACCCACCGTGCTTATGAGCTGCAGGCCTTGCTTATCCCAACCCTCAAGGGCCAGGAGTGCTCACACCAGCTCCTCTGCCTCTCCCTGAGGGACCCCACCTGCCAGAGGGGCTCCCTGCCACAGCTGCATGCTGTATCATCATAAGAGCCCCCCCCCACCCCGTTCCAAATCCCAACCCTGACATGGAGCCCAGGACACTTTTCTCCAAGACCAACAACGTCTGAGAGAAGGTCCCACCTCTTCAGGTCTCACACAAGAGGGATATTGCTATGTGAAAGAGATGAAAGCCTTTGCTCATGTGTGCTTGTCCCTGTTTAGATAAAAATTAAACCTCCCTGGTGGTGCAAGGGGTTAAGTGAAGCTCTGTGAGGCTACCTGCAGCCACTGCAGCACGAGTTCCATCCCCGGCCAGGGAGCGACCCACATGGCACAGCAGCCTTCTCCTGTCTTGTCCACTGCTCCCCTCAGCAGTAGATTTCAGTCCATCTACCTGTTCTGTTCCCCACTCTGTCTCTGGTGAATCCTCTCATCCTCCTCACCTCTGGCTTGTACCCCAGTTCTTGTATACATAAATAAATAAGCCTTAAAAAAAAATTAAACCTCTGGAAGCATCCAGAAGGAAGAACAGAGGTTACTGTAGGGGAGGTTACCTGGTGAGCAGCTGCAGGGATAGAGAACAAGATGTCTGTGGAGACAGAGCCTTCAGGACACCCAGCACCCATGATGGCCGCCAGCCCCCAGCCAAGTATCTCTCCCAAGAAAAAGAGGGACCTTTTTCCTCTCACCAGGCCCCCAGCTGCACCCGCCATAGGGGATCCCTGACCTTGTCCAGGCTTAAGCATCTCTCACACCAGCTGGCATCTCTGTGCCTTGTAGTTTTGAACCACGTAAATAAATCACCCAACCCAAAATAACTATTTCTAAAAGCAATAACTACTGTAAGCCATTGTTATGAACTTTCTGCATCAGAAGACTCACAAGATTCCACACACCTCCATCTAGAAAGTCTGCCTTTAAAACTGGAATTTTAAAGAAGTAACTGTGAAAAATGTCATCACAAACCTTCACTGCAGGATTGTTGATAAGCAAGGAAATCTGGGACATAATCCAATTGGCCAGTGATAAAATAGTTACATAATCACAGATGCAGGGAACAAAAATCTATACACCTATGCAGTTTTTAGAAAATTTCATTTGAAAAGTTTGCTTTACAAAAATTTGCTTCGCAAACACTGTGAAGAAACGTGTTGGTGAGGATGTGGAGAAAAGAATGCTGTACTTTGACAGTGGGAACATAAATTGGTGCTATAGACAGCAGGACGGAGGCACCTCCAAAACTGAGCAATGTACACGGTGGAATACTACTCAGCAATCAAAAAGATAAGCTCATGCCATTGACAGCAACGTGGGTGGAGGTGGAGAGGACTGTGTTCAGTGAAGTTAAGTCAGAAGGAAAAGAAAAATACAGCTGATGTCACTTAGAGGTGGAATATAGGGGACCAAACACAGGGTCAAAAAACTTATAGGCAACTTTAGATGTGAGGCTTAAAGAAGGAGAGGGGGAGAAAGGGCTCAAAACAGGGGTGGGAGCACAAGGGTCCATGTAATGGTTCCCAGGGAGGTGGTGGTGGGATGTTTATGGGACTACACCAGAGGGGAGAAATCTGTCGCGACAGGAACATTGTTGTCCAAGAGACACAGCTGTCGTGGAGCAGCTTTGCAGGGCAAGACTGTGCTCCTTGAGCAGTATCCGTGCCATTTATTGCAAGCATGCAGGCTAGTAAAAGCCGATCACACAACAATGGTATGAGGAATAAAGTCCCACGGCAGGCTAGGAATGGGGGGCCAACTTTATGAGGGATAGGGAAGGGGACCTACATCAAGAGCCATTTGCCTCAGCAAACTAGTTGATGTTATCACAGGCAGAGTTATCCAGAGATCACCACGGAGACAGTCACATAATCAGGCATCCCCATCTGCCTCCTGATGGGAGTTATACCCCGTAGGGGGTCAAGGAATTTTTTGCTGGGATCTGCAGAGAGCAAATAGGTCAGTTGCCCATGAATGGCCAGCCAGTAGCCAGCTCATAGCAACCCACAGAAATCAAATGTTGTACAAAAAAAAAGGCAATGTAAAAAAAAATTTAAGGGGGGGAGGGAAAGAAACTTCGAATAGAGGGAAGCTAAAAATAAAATAAACTGCTGTACACCATAGGATGACAATGCAGGTGATATGTCATTAAGCACCAATTTGCAAATTACCAGTAATGGTTTTTTCCAAAGCCAACATGAAGTTTATTTTAACAGTTTGCCTTGAAAAGTGGTAAAAACAGTCTGAATACAACAGGAGTGAGTTTGATACCTTTTGGGAGGCTAATTTGGAAGCATCGTATTTTTTTAAAGATTATTTACTACTATGGCATGAATAAATTTTCAACTACTGTTGAAACATTGTTGATAATGCATTAAAAATAGCAATAGAATTATCCTATGATCTGCGGCCTCCGGGCATTTATCTGAGAGACACAAAATCACTTACTCCAAAAGATATCTGCTCCTGCAAGGTCACTGCAACCCTATTCACACAGCTCAGACCTGGGAGCAGCACGAGTGTCCTTTGACAGCTGAACAGGTAAAGAAATCGTCACAAACACACACACACACATACGCATGCACACACGCACTCTGCTCGTGTGGAATATTACTCAGCCGTTAAAAAGAAGGAAGTCCTGCCATTTTGATAGTATGGATAAACCAATCAAACATATGCTAATGAAATCACCCAGCCAGAGAAAGACCATTCCTGTATTTCACACTTATGTGGGGACTCTAAAAGAACCGAAGGCAGAGAAACAGATTACAATTGTGGTTGCTAGGGACTGGGGGTGGGGAAAATGCGGAGACATCGATTAAAGGATACAAACTTCCAAATGGAGGGTGGAGAGGTTCTGGGACCTGTGACGAGTTAACAAACTGTCTGCGCACTTGGAACTTGCAAGGACGATGGATCTCAGAGGTTCTCGCTGTAAGAGCATGAAAGGTAGTTGCTCACGTAGGGTGAAAGTTGTGTTAACCTACCAGCATGTGGCCTCTGCGTGTGACTCGGGGCTCTCCCAGCACGGCGGCTGGTGCCAAACGGAATATCCTGAGCGCCTGGAGGTAGCAGGTCAGGTCTCTGTCAAGCGTTATCCAGCACACCTTCCATCACGTGTCACTGGTGAAAAGGAATCCCCAGGCCAGGCTGGATTCCAGGGAGAGAGAAAAGGATTGAGGAAAACAGCCAGGGGTTAACGGTACCTTTGATTTTTTTAATGGAAACCTACTTGAAAGTAGCATTGTGTAAGTGTGCGACCTGCTCACTGGCGACACTTAGACGCCACCATGATTGCACTGCAGCCCTAATTAGCGCCTCTCTCACGTCCCTCTATAATGATAATTATCATTTCCTTTCCTGGTTGGGCTAATTAAGTTCTAGTCTCTTAGCAAGTTTGATGATTGTCACATGATGTTGCGGTCCCTAGTGCATGAGATCTCTCAGACTTACTACCCCCTTGCTAGTCAGCGTCCTTGAATAAGAGGGGTGTCTTCTCCTCCTCTGCCCAAATTCACGAGGCAACAGCTGTCACAGGGCACAGGCCACGTCCAGAGGCAGCACTGGGAAATCGGGGTAGACGGCCCAATGCTTTATTTTCGGTGGCTTCCCTAGCACCTAGTATAGCATCCAAGTAATGTTTGATGACCGACTAAATGACCTGTTGGTGGCAGGGAACAGGTGGGTGGCCACCCACTGGGCTACTGGGCCATATATTGAGCATCTACCATGCCCCCAGGCATTCTGGCTCTGTGTCACTCAAGCCTCTTGTTTGCAAGCAACAGAAACTGGCTCTCTGGCTGATTAAGCAAAGATGTTTGGTGAAAACCTATTGGGGGAGAGCTTCCAGGATGGGGCCAGGAGAGACTGGATCTCCAGGGCTGGCGCACGAGGGAGATGACAGGCCAGAGGAAGCCCCCACTGGTCTGTTCTCATCTCCTCTTCATGCAACCCCCGAGTGGCGATGGACACGTCCCTCTGTTCTGTCCTCCTCATCCTTCTCCCCCAGCTCCTGGCTCCTCCCTTTGCTCTGACTCCCTTCACCATCCCTGTCTGCTCCCCATTACATAACTGCCCCATCCCAGAAGCCCTTCTGTAACCTGAGTCACCTCATGCTCCAACCTCACAGCCCCCCCCCCCAGTCTCTCCCGTCTGGTACAACTGTTCACAGCTGGCTGGGCCAAGCATGGTGCAAGAAAGGAGAAGAACAGAAGAAAGAGAGGAGGGAAGAGGAGTGGGAGGGAGAGGCAGAGGAGGAAAAGAAAGAGAAGGAAGAGGGGAAGGAGCAGGAGGAAGGCTAGAATGGAGGAAAAAGAGGGGAGGGAGGGGGAGGAGTGACGCCTCACTCCAGCATGAGACAAGAACAGGACTGCAGGAGTGTCCTCTGCGCTGGAAGCTCTGGCCCGTGGTCAGTTGTCAGGGAACTCACATTGACTTCCTGTGCCTCGACTCTCACATCTGTGAAATGGGCATACAGATGTCCACACCCCCACATCCAGTGAGCATCATTCACAATAGCCAGTGTCCACTGAGAAATGAGCATGAGTGGATCAAGGGAGTGTGGCCTGTGCGCAGAGTGGAATAGTATGCAGCAGTGACAAAGAAGTCCTGCCGGTTGCAACGACATGGATGAAACTGCAGGGCACTGTGCTAATGAAATAAGTCACAGGAAGACAAGTACTGTGGAATCTAAACAAGCAAATAAAACTCATGGGAAAGGAGAGTAGAACGGTGGTTGCTAGGGCTGGGGGGGTGGGCGGAGGGAGCAGGGAGATGCCAGTGCATCCGATGATCAGGCAGTCACCCTGGAGGCCGCTAGAGACACCTGAGCAGACACTGAGCAGATCATCCTACTCGTGCCCAAATCCCATAGTTCACTTCATCCTTCTGTGGAGTCAAGTTGAAGTTTCAGTCATGAGGCAGTAAGCGACGGTCTGGCTTCATCCTGCCCCTGCTGCAAAGCCACCTGCCTTTGCATGCAGGGGCATTCTGTCACATTCAGGGAGTGGGCCTGGGCTCCAACACCCCCGGACGAAGCCAGGTGGCCCATGGGAATGGCCAGAGGGCTCCAGGACCCCGTCTGGCACTCACTTGGGAACCTGCCTACTTAAGCAGAGACAAAAGAGCCCTGAAAAGTCTGATCAGAGAGTAGATGACTTCAAAGTAAGAGAACAAGGCTGGAATTTAATTTTCACTTAGTCCCCAAGTAGCTGACAAACCCCGGCCTGTATGGGCCTGGGATGCAGGATGAACAACCGACATGGTTCTGTTCTCACAGAGCCACATGGGGCCGCTAACACCTCGATTAATTACAAGTGGGCACAATGGAAGGTTGGTTCCACGATCACACTAGTCAGAGAGAAAGTGCTCAAGAGGGCCCTCCTAGTGGCGCAGCGGGTTAGGACGCAGCAGGGCAAGCTGGCCACAGCCACTTCAGCGCAAGTTGGGTCCCGGGCCCGGAGCTGACCCACATGGCGCAGCAGACCTCTCCTGTCTCAGCAGTGCACTTCGTCAATCTGCCTGTTCTGCTCCCCACTCTGTCTCTGTGAATCCTCTCACTGCCCCTGCACCTCTGGCCTGTACCCCATTTCTGTCTGCATAAATAAATAAATCTTTTTTTTAAAAAAGTGCTCAAGAACCCGTTGCAGCCCGGGGCTACCATCTGGACAAAGTAAACAAGATAGGCCACTGCCAGCCCTGTAGAAAGTTCTTATTGCAGCAGCCCTGGGCTATCAGCTGAAACTGACACAACAGAGCCACACAGACGCCTTCATGTGTGTCCATGGTGGAACGGTCATGTCCTCACTGCTTTCCAGGTGAGGAATAGCGCCAGGAAGCCCCTGATTTTCACAGCCTGAAGTGCAGTGAGCACTGGGCGCTGACACTGCCCCCAGCATCGCCCAGGACTTTCTGTCCAGGTTGGGGGTGGGGGGGGACCTGAGGGACAAGGGGCTCACCTCGCAGCAAGAGATGCCAGCTTAGCCACTGGCTGAGAGGAAGTGGCCCCACAGCCACGATCTCCATGTGTAACAGGGGTGCATGATAAATAACAGCCTGTCTGGAGGGTCACAAAGCACAGAAAACACTATATAAACTTTCATGATGATCACTTTCTTCATCATTTTCATTTATCACTTGATCACAAGGGTGCTAGTCCTTGAACATTTTCAGGGGAAGGCCCTTTTCACTCACCAGTCGCCTTCATTTTCATTATTTCCTTCCCAAAGAATCATCACCCAAAGCTAAGCCGATTGTGCTAAAGTCCCTCTTTAAGGTAAGACAGGAAAGGAAATAGATCTATACCTGGAATACTCACCAACTCACAACAAGGGCTTTGCCCGCGCCAGGATCCACGTGGATCCCTTTGAAAGTATTATGTTTAATCTTCCTATCAACCCAGTAGGCATGTACTACTAAAATTATCTCCATTTTGCCAGTGAGGAAAGCCCAGCTCAGAAAAGTGAGCTTGCCCACATTCACCCAGGAAAGAAAAGGCTTATGGCGCAGTTCCACCAGATGCCACTAGGTGGCAGTGCCCATCCACTTTCCAGTTGCGCTGTTTGGGGGAACCTTGGGGAGGGGAGCGCACGCAAACCTTTACTGAGAGTCTGCTGCGTGCCAGAACAGTCCTCGGCGCTGCGGCTACTTGGGCAAATAAAACGAGGTCAATTTTCTGTCCTCAAGTTTCTCCCTTTCCGTTTTCCTTTAAAAAGTATAAACGATAGTCGCGGGGATGCGTACCCAAGGGGTCTATGTCCTGATCCTAGAGAAGTGATTTGACTGCGCGGGGGCTGCGAGGCTCGCGGGATGCTATGAGAAAATCTGGAAGGTCCGCGCTCCCCAAAGATCAGGGCTGCAACGACCCCCTAGGAGGGAGTGTTAATCTGCAAGCCACCCCTCTCCCCCTCAGCCACAGAAGGGTGGGCAGCGGGCATCCTCTCCTGTCTCATAGGATCGGAATGGAGCCGGACACGGGGTCTCGCCCTGGGAAACCAGAGTTGCATGGGAAGCGATCCCAAAAGTCTCTTTGGGGGGAGGCAACCGAGGTGACTAGTCTGAAGGTCACCGAGGGCCCCAGTCCCGTAAAGCTGCTTGAACACAACCCCAAGCCTGGGCGGGTTGATGTGGACCCGGGGCCACAGGGTGGACCAGGGGCAGCCCCAGCGCCGAGGTGGGAGGCTGCTCCCACCCCTCCTGACAGCGTGTCCCCCGCGGTCCTGTGGGCGCGCTTCCCGTTGGTACTGAGAGACTGCGGAGCGCGAGGCCACGGGGCTGGGGCCGCGGCTCCCCACGCAGTGTGGACGTGGCGAGCTGGGCGCCTCTGGAGGTACGTACGGCCTCGCGCGCACACGGCGCGGTGTGACCAAGGACGCGGTGTTGCGCTCAGGTGCGTGCAGGGGCCGTGACGCGCGGGGAAGGGGCGTCCCGGGAAGGGGCTGCAGGGGAAGTCGAGGCGCGCGCGCTGCCTGGCGGCTCAGAGGGCGCCGGTGACGAACGCGCGGCG
>NW_004567133.1:10584469-10669162 GCF_000260355.1 Condylura cristata
GACTCGGGACGAGGGCCAGCGGGAGCGTCGGCGCTGCGGGACCGCGGGGGTCGGTGAGTGTGAGTCGCGCCGATGGGGTGGAGGGCGCTGCGGAGACCCCAGAAACTTTTCCCGCCGTGGACTTGGGAGGATGGGGATCTGCTTTGGTGCTTCTCAAAGCCCTGCTCTGGGCTTAGTCGGCCGCGGGAGGTGGGGATCTTGGTGGAGGACCTCAGTGCGGCGGGAGCCGAGCTGCAGCGAGCGGGCTGGGGGGCGGGGAGGGCTGTGTGTCCCGGCCAGCGGAGATCCAAGTCTCTGCGGAAGGTCTGGGGGTGACCACAGGTAAAGGGCAGCTGGGGGTGGACGAAACGGGAGAGCGTGCAACCGTGCCCGAGTGTCTCGCCGCGAGGGGGGTGCAGGCTGTTCTAGGGGTGCGGGGGGCCTCGTGGTAAGCCCGCGGGGGCTAAACAGACAGGCAGACAGACCCCCGTCGCAGGGGCCGGGCTTTGGGGGTGAGCGGCAGCACCTGCCGCAGGGGCTAGAGGCCGAGGTCCAGGACGACTGTGGCTCGGACTTCAGGACGGGGCGGCGAGGGTTGGGGGGGACGGGCGGGACACTGCGGGAGAAAAGAGGCAGCTGAGGGCTGGGCTGGGGGACAAAAAGGAGCGGCTGCTTACAATAGTGGTCGGCGTTTCTCTTCGGGCCGGGCTAGGGGTGAGGACTGAGCCTGTGCCGCGTCCCCTCTCCCTAGGGAACCGGGCTGACGGCAGCTGCACCCGCCTCGGCCCTGGGGACCTGGTTAACCAGCCCGAGAGGGGGACGCCGACCTTGCCGCCGAGCACGGCCCCAGCGCAGCCCGTGCCTCCTCACCCGGCCCCTGCCCAGTCACACCCAGGCCTAGCCAACCCCCCCTCCTCATCTGTCCCCCGTTGTTAAGGGGGCGGCTCCTTGGAGCGCGGACAAAGGCCCCTGGAGTGTGGCGGGCCGCGGCGTCCCCGGCGGGGCCCCGGCCCACGCGCCACATTGGCTGCCAGACTGCGCCAGGATGGGGGCACCTGAGCGAAGACCGGGAAAAGCGGGGTTCCCGCAGAGACAGAAGTGGGGGAGGGACTGGCCGGAGAGCGGGAGAACTTCAGCCCTGGAACCTTGGTTCAGAAGTTTTCTCCGCCGGGGTGGGGGCTTTCGGGGAGTCAGAATCTGAGTGAAACTGCATGCAAATGACATGTAAATAAATGCAAATCGGCACCTGAGGGTTGGGAGCGCCCCTGGGGGGGGCTTGTGTTCAGACTAGCCCGAACGGTTTCTTATCTGTTCCCGGGTCTGCATCTGAAAAGGGAAGGGGTCAGCTGAGTTGAGAAGATGGAAGGGAGAAGGAGTCGCCATTTGGGGCACAGTGGGAGAGGAGCGTCTTGTTAGAGAGAGGCCGAGAGTCCTTGCTGGCGGCTGATTCAATAAGTGTGCCAGCTGCCGGGGCGCTGCCTCGGGGACACCCCGGTGGCCAAGTGAGGACCCCTGCTCTTGGGGTGGGGAGCTGCGCGAACCGCTCCAAATAAGTAAATTAATTAGGAAGGAAAGCTGCCGGGGACGGAAGGCAGGGTCATGTGAAAGAAAGTGGCAGGGGTATTTGTACAGAAGAAAAGACTGTTGTGATCACTGAATAAAACGGGGAAAGATGGGGGGCTGCCACTGGGAGATTTCAAGGGGCCAGAGCCAGGCAGAGGTGGCTGGAGGTGGCAAAGAGCTCAGAGAAGCTGAACAAAGGCCGTTGTAGCTGGAGCTCGTAGGCAGATGGGGGTGGGGGAGAGGGGAGATGGCTGAGACCAGCCGGATCGCAATCTTTTGGGCCAGTGGAAGGAATTTTTGGTTTTATTTTCCTGGGCCATTGAAGCCTTGGAGGGTTTGGGGTGGGAAGCCAAGGGATGGGATTTGTAGAAGCTCCCCGGACTTCAACATGGAGACTGAAAGCAGCCCTTTCCGCCCGCCTCGGGGGCTTATAGCTGGTCTCCGTGTCCTGAAGGGCTGCGGACCCCCTCCTGGGGACCCCGGCTCTGGCCAGCCCCTGTGAGGAGTGGCTTAGGTTTTGAAATCCACGCCCCACTTTTAAACAGTTCTTGCCCCTTCTGCCATCCCCCACCCAGAGCGTACACCTACATAAGAGCTTCCCTGCAGAACTTCCTGGGGTTCTGAGTTAGTCACTTTTCTCCTCTGGGAATTACAGCCCTAAGAAACCGTCAGCCCAGGACGGGGCAGCCAAGGATGCAATTTGCATTTAAATGATTGCTTTTATTTACTGGATTGGAGCCGCTTTGCATATTCATGGATCCGGGAGCCTGCGTTCTGGCAACCCTGTTTACTAACCCGTGAGGTTATTCACTGTGAGGGCCCCCAAATAGGTCGGTGGTCCACACAGCATTGAGAAATGAAGATTATGAGATGGTGTGACTAGAAAAGGACACCAGAGGGTGAGATTGCAGGCCTGGGAAAGAGCTTAGTGTCAGAAAACTTGTAACAGTTTAATCAGGCCGGAGCAGGAAATGCATTGGCGGCCATGGTGGGAGTGGTCTGGGGCAGACTGTGATGCTGGGGTGCGTGGGGAGCCTGGCTGCAGCCCCTCCTGGCCTTCTGCCTGACCTGGGGGGTGGGGTTAAACCAGGGATACAGTGGGAAGGCCTTGGGGTCAGGAGATGGGAGAATTGGTTTCTAGTTCCAGCTTAGCCCGTGCGTTCTGGTCTCTTCGCCCAATTCTGTGCCTTTACCTAGCCCACAGGACAGTGGGACTTCTGATGGACTTTTAAATAGCAGGGACCTGGTGGCCCCTGCGTGTTGGGCCTGGTGCTCGGCCCTGCACGTGTTTTAGACTGATAGAGTGTCCGGCTGTCCCTCCTGCTGTCACCTGCGCCCACCTCTAGGGTTCCTGGGCTGGAGATGCCTCTGATCTGCCCCTTGGGTCTGTGCTCCAACCACAGGAACAAAGCTTGACTGAGTGTTGCGGACACCACGTGTCTCCTCTCACAGAGGAGGCTAGTGCTACAAGGATGGATGGGGAGGGGGGGGGAGTTGGCCTGGGCGCCCTGGGGAACCACCCTCACAATGAAGATCTCACTTCTAGTACATGCTTCGGGAATTGTGCTAATGTGGGGGTTCCCAGAGTAGAACCTTCCCAAGGCATCACCCCTTCACAGCCCCAGGGAACTACCTCTGCTTTGTGGGTGGCAGGGAAGGCTGGAAACTAATGGTGGACAAAGACCCCAGTGAGCCCCTGCCAGGGCGTGCTGTGGCAACCCCCACATCTGGAAAAGCAGAGTCAGAAAAGCCCACTGACATGGGAGCATTCGCCAATCTTTTTTATTTACTTAATAGGCTCTTTACATATGTGCTGACTGCTTGTTAACCACCATCCCAAGCCCTAATCAGTCATTTTAATTCTCATGGCCCCATGTGATGGGCCCTGTCCTCATTCCCCCCCCCCACCCTATGTTTTGCAGATGAGGACATTGAGGCCAGAAAGGTTATGTTGGCAGTAGGGGGTAGGAGGAGGGTCACGGGGCTCTAGCAAGTGGCAGGGACAGGACTTGAAGCCAGAAGGTCTCACTGTCTCATTAGGCAGTTCGGGCTGGCATGTGGAGGGGCAGGCCAGGGCCCGCTTGCGGCCTTCAGGCAGGAGTGCGTCCTTCACGCAGGAATCCTGCCTGCATTCTTCCCAGCCTCTGCAGGCCCCGGCCCGCCAAGCAACGGAGCCCGCTGCTTCACCACCTGCCGGAGGCTTCTGGCCCCTCTGCAGGGGGTGTGTGTGTGTGTGCGTTCGTGCGTGTATTTAAGTACATCTGAATGAGTAACATTGCTGGGAGCCTGGCTGGCGGCGGAGGTAATTAGTATGTGAGCCGAGTCTTGCACATCCGTTCACATTTATTCATTACTCCTTTTGAGGAGCAGCGCGCCCACAGCCACGGGTTTGTTGCCATATATTCATCCCATCCGTCTTGCCTAGCGGCTAGCTTGGAACCCCTAATCCAGGACTGTAGGGTTTGGGATGCCTGGGAGCTGCTCAGCTCATGGCACTGGGAGGCCCCAGGTAGCTGATGCAGTGGCATGGGGTGACCCGACAGTCTGTGGAAGGGGCTGGGACTGGGGGTCCTGCCCCCCCCCCAGCCTCCTGGGCAGACCTGAGCATTCCCAGGACTTGAGGCAGGACTCATTGGAGCCCACTCAGCCGCCCGCCTCGGTTCCCTCTTCTGTGAGGTGGCGATGAGAGCATCTGGGGAGCATAGTTATGAATTCATTCATTCAGCCAGTGGTGTAAGAGCCGGGCCCATGTGCCAGGCCCTGGGAATCAGCACAAAACGGAACAGGCAGGACCTGGCATGTGTTGGGTAGAGGATGCTTGATTAAGAGCAATAAAATAAAATCATTGAGAAGGGTAGCACACGCTGCAAAGAACAGATCAGGAGTGCCGGCGTTGAGTGTAACAGGGGCAGGGAGAACCTAATTTAGACAGGCTTGCCAGCCAGGGGCCACAGGGGCCGCTTCTGGAACCCTGTCTGTGGTGAGTCAGGGACAATTGTCCTTTGTCCAGGCTCTGCTGCTTTCTAACCGTGTGGCCTTGGACAAGCCAACAGAATGCCCTGTTTTTATTTTCTGTAGAATGGAAATAGTAACCGTACGAGTATGGGGACCAAGTGGGTTTGGGGGTACACTCTTGGTGTCCGTGTGCAGATAGGGCCTAGTTGGTGGGGAGTTCGTAGCAGCGGGCCTGGAGCAGGGGAGGCTGTGAGGTTCACAGGAGGAACAGAAAGCTGCGCAGCAATTCTGAATCCCCCAGAGAGTCTTCATGAGCTGACCTCAGTTGCATTCTGTCCATCGTGGACATTGTGCCTTAGAGTGGCGTGGTCTGCACCTTGGGGAAGCCTTAGCAATGCTAATGACCCAGTGGAGACAACCAGATTCCACCAAATCCACAGGATCCACTAGTGGTTGCATCCACATACTTAGATGTTAAGCAAGGGGGACTCTCTGGAAGAAGGGCTCACATGATATTGGAGAAATAATAGAACTTCTTTGTTAGCCAGTGATACAAATCCAGCTCACACTGGCTCATTCAAAAAAAGGTGTGGGTGTGGGCAGCTGACTGGCCACTGAAACTGCAGAGACCAAGGTAGCTGGCTTCAGGCATAGCTGAATCCAGACACTCGGGGCCCTGGGACTGTGCTCCATCACTTGACCATATCTTCTGGGTCACCTATATTCCCAACTGCAGTCATTTTTCCTTTTAGCTTGTCAACCCAAACAAAAAGAGAAGGCCCAGTAAGCTCCAGCAAAAACCCTAGGACTGGTTCTCATGTCTGGTGCAGGCTGTGTGCCTTTCCCTGAGACGGTCGCTGTGGCCAAAGGCCAGCATAAATGCCCTGATTGGCCAGGCTGGGTCAGGTGGCTCGCTAAAGGACCGTCTGCAGCTCTTTTCAGAACTGGGAGCAGTTTTGGGCAACACAAACAGCAGCTGTCCTGGAAAGAAAGTGTCCACCCTCAGGAATGAAAGCAGAAAGCAGAGTGTATCCATTTCCCCTGTCAAAAAGGAGTGAGCCTGGACCCCCGCCAGGGGCTTGCTGCACACTTTCAGAAGCTTGGCCGCCATCTTGGTGTTTTCATCATCCCCATTGGTGTGCCATTGTGGTTGGGAGCCCAATCAGGAGCGGGGAGGAGCAGGGGAGACCAAACACAGCCAGGCCTGGAGAGAGGAAATTTCCCCCAAGGGAGTGAGTGGAGGCAGCTGCAAAGGCCAAGGTGGCCATGGGTTCTGCTCTTAGGCCTTCTCAGCCTTGGCACTGACATCTCGTGTCAGATAATTCCCTGTTTTGGGGAGTAGCAGGGAGGATGTCCTGTCTATTAGGATCATCCCCAGAATCTATCCGTTAGCAGCATCCCCAGTTAATAAGCAATAATGTCTCTAGACCTGGCCCAGTACCCACTGGGGATCAAAATCCAGGGAGGAATATGCGTGGGCAGGGAGCTGATGGCATTTTGTCCCAATGCCTCTGGCTCCTTTCTCTTGACTCCCAGTTTGCTTACAGGACCTTGTAGTAAGCTGCGATGAGGACAGTATTTTCCTAAAGGGTGGATGCACGGGTATGCCCAATAAGCATGCCACCCGAGTTACAGCAATCTAAAAACCTCCAAGAGAGGGGTATTTAAGTGAGTAGATTCCAAGGACTTGGTGAGTCGGTTAAATAAATAGCACAGGTGACGTGTAGGCACGGCATCAGTAACTGAGTAGTACCAGTGACTGGCGTGGGTACCACTGCCCCTCGCTTGCCGAGCGGGATGCTGGGAAGCTCCCAGAAGAGCATCCCTTGCCAAATGCCTTCTACTCTGAGCCTGCCTATGCTGCTCTGTAGGCAGAGGAGCCGGTCCCCACAGACCCAGGCTGCTCATTCAAGGACATCAATAATTTATCCCAGTCGATGGCCTCACAGCCAAGGCAGCGTCAGCACCGCCCATGGGATCCCATAAAGGAGCAGAGAGGTGGTCGATACCGCATTTACTTAAGGAAGCCCCAGGGGCCTGCTGGCTCTGCAAGAGGTGGCTGCTTACGCCTCACCGGTGGGTAGAGCTGAGGCCTCAGGCCCAGTTTGAGATACCCAGCAATCATGGCAGAACTGTCCAGGTTGATGTTTCCTGAAGACCAGGCTGCCTTCAAGGGCAGGAAGCTGGCGGCTGTGGGATGGGGGGTGGGGGGGGAGGGGCGCCTCTTGTCCATCCGTGTTTACTGGGCACCTACTTTGTGCCGTGCTGGAGTCCACCCCAGAGCACTCATCCGTCACCTCACTCCCCCAGGAGACAGACAGACATCTGCGTAAAGGCCTTTTGGGATGACGCCCTTGGGGGAGGGCTATACAACATCTAGTGGGTGGACACCAGGGCTGCTGCTAAATACCCCACACTGTGCAGCTCCTCTCCACCCACACCCCCACACCCCCCGCCCATGCCTCCACAAAGAAGGAAGGGGAACCCGAGTCAGTGATTCCCAAACTGCCCGAGGAACAAGACAGTGCCCTGTCCCACGACTAACGACAGAGGAGGCCAGGAAGGAGGGAAAGGAAACAGAGTAAGCGGGGGTGGGGTTAGAGCGAAGAAACAGGCCCAAGTGGAGAGGAGTGGGGCATGACCTTGGCCAAGGCCAGAGCGGAGGGCTTGAGAGGAGACACCAGGCAGGAGTTTTCTCTGCCAGGGGTCAGAGGACTATTGAACAGAGGAGCTGGCCAGGGCAAGAGAGAGGCTTAGGTGGGCCCGTCACCGCAGCTGCTGTGCCGAGTCCAGTGTGCGTGGAAACCAGAAGGCCCAGAGAGTCCTCCAGGCTCCCTGGGAAGAGATGGACTGGTGGTGGGAGGGAAAGGAGGGGCTCTAGGAAGGCCCTGGGGGAGCGGGGTGGGGGTGAGGAGAGAGAGAAAGGGTGGAGCCTAGGAGAGGTCACTTCATGGTATAATGTGTTGGCTTGCGTGACCTTGGCCAGGTGTCCTGACCTCCAGGGACCCTGTTGGTTAGTGATGTGACGACTGGACATGTCCAGTGCCTGACCCAGGGTTGTCAGTAATGGTGACTGGTGCCACTGAGCTTAAAACACTGAGCCCGTCTCTCAGCGCCGTGCCTGGTCCATGACCCACTTTCTCAAGTTTTATTTTATTCCCTTATTTTGCAAGAGGTCCGACACAGCCAAGCATATAGAATCCGAAGAATACGAAAGGTGTACAGACAAAGTACCTCTCCCTGACCTTGCCCTCTGGCCTTTAGTGATGACCCATGGGCTCTGGGCTAAGGGCGCGGGTGGGAGCTGGACCCACCCCTCAGACACGCACCAAGGACAGACAGGGCTAGGTGAGGAAGGGGTGCCTCTCCTGGCGGTGACCCTGGCCGCCACGCTGGCTAGCAGGCTTGAAGGAGGTGGGTTTGCTTAAGGAAGTCAAGACTAGGAGTTCTAAGGTGAATTGTTCTTTCCTTCCGTCTCCCCCACCAGGACCCGTCTGCCACCTGCTGGGGTCAGAGAGAAAGATGAGAGCCCACCAGGTGCTCGCCTTCCTCCTGCTCTCCGTGATCGCCTCCGGGGCCTCTGAGAACGCCAGCACGTCCCGGGGCTGCGGACTGGACCTCCTCCCTCAGTACGTGTCCCTGTGCGACCTGGACACCATCTGGGGCATCGTGGTGGAGGCGGTGGCTGGGGCGGGCGCCCTGATCACGCTGCTCCTGATGCTCATCCTGCTGGTGCGGCTGCCTTTCATCAAGGACAAGGAGAAGAAGGACCCGGTGGGGCTCCACTTCCTCTTCCTCCTGGGGACCCTGGGCCTCTTCGGGCTGACGTTCGCCTTCATCATCCGGGAGGACGAGACTATCTGCTCCGTGCGCAGGTTCCTCTGGGGCGTCCTCTTCGCGCTCTGCTTCTCGTGCCTGCTGAGCCAGGCGTGGCGCGTGCGCAGGCTGGTGCGTCGCGGGAAGAGCCCGTCGGGCTGGCAGCTGGTGGGCGTGGCGCTGTGTCTGATGCTGGTGCAGGTGATCATCGCCATCGAGTGGCTGGTGCTGACGGTGCTGCGGGACGCCAAGCCGGCCTGCGCCTACGAGCCCATGGACTTCGTGATGGCCCTCATCTACGACATGGTCCTGCTCGTGGCCACCCTGGGGCTGGCCCTGTTCACGCTGTGCGGCAAGTTCAAGAAGTGGAAGCACAATGGGGCCTGCATCCTGGTCACCGCCTTCCTGTCTGTGCTCATCTGGGTGGCCTGGATGACCATGTACCTCTTCGGCAACGCCCAGCTGCGGCAGGGAGAGGCCTGGGGTGACCCCACCTTGGCCATCACGCTGGTGGCCAGCGGCTGGGTCTTCGTCATCTTCCACGCCATCCCGGAGATCCACTGCGCCATCCTGCCCGCCCCGCAAGAAAACACTCCCAACTACTTTGACACGTCGCAGCCGCGGATGCGGGAGACGGCTTTCGAGGAGGATGTGCAGCTGCCGCGGACCTACATGGAGAACAAGGCCTTCTCCATGGATGAGCACAACGCAGGTGAGGGGCGTCGCGCGGCTGCTTGGGGCGCGGGACGGTTCTCTGGGCTGAGGTCGAGGGGCAGATCAGCGCCCACAGCTGCTGACCCCCATGCTAAAACTGGCCCAGCGGGAGACTTTTTTTTTAATATAATAGTTCATTTTTACATCATTCTGTGCCTTTTCCCGTCTCAGTTGTAATCCCCGTGGGCTTCCCATCACCAATTCACCCGTGTGCCATCACCATAGTCCTGTGGACACCCCCGCCCCTATTTCTAATCCCACTCCCCACTCCACCCCGTCAAATGGCTCTGGTATATAGCTGTTCGTTATTATTTTTTCCCCCTGATCCTTTATGCTCCTGCTATGAGTGAAACCATCCGGTATTTTTTTTTCTTCTTTCTGGCTTGTTTCACTAAGCATGATCCCAGAGGGAGATTTTTATCTAGCATTTTGTTTTATCAGTTGCTCACTAATTTAAAATAAAAGTCCAGGTTTCTGGCTGCTTTGAAGTCAGATCTGGCAATGCTGGGCTGGACTTACATTCCCATGGGCAGCAATTATCTGGGCAGACTTGACCCAGTGGGTGTATGCTGGAGGGGCCTGCCTCTCCCCTCTCCCCAAGTTGTGGCTGCCCCTTTTGATGGGCCCCGTTTCTGCTTGCCACATTCCCCACTATTCCCTGTTGCCCCCCGACCTGTCCTCTAGAACATATTATGTTAACATGCCTCTCTGAGTGCGTTTGTAGCCTGTGGATCTGTTGGTTGCAGGCAATACAGTGCTCCTGTCCCACCCCCCACTCCTTTGCCAGGAGTGTGTAAATTTGGGCCCAGGGGTAGGTATCAGGGTTCGAATCCTGCCTGTCACTTCCTAGACTTGTGACTTCCAGCAAATTACTTTTCCTCTTTGAGCCTGTTTTTCTCATCTGTAAAATAGAAACAATGAGAAAATGCACCCCACAGAGCGGCTGTGAGCGCTAATGGCCTGATTGCGGCCTAAGGACCCGTGCCCGCTCCGTGGGGTCCTCTGGAGCAAAGCCTGAGACCTGGTGCGCAGGTGGTGTCCTTGGAAGGTGATTCCTGCAGAAGTCAGGGCCTGACAGTGAGCCCGGAAGCAGACTCCAAAACAAAGGCATTAATGAGCCGGCTACCTCTGTGGGCACCCTGGGTGGGGCTAGTCCCCAGGAGGCCGCTTCGCATCTGTGCCCCACCCCCCACCACTGCCCCCACTCCCCGGGGAAATGGTGCTGAATACGTTCCATTGGCTTCTGTGGCAGGAAAGCAGGGACTGGGGACTCTTGGGGTGCAGGTTTTCTGGGTACACAGAGCTGTCATCTACGACTGCAGCAGAACTGCAAGAGAGCCGAGAGGATGGGATCCTCTCCCTAGATGACTGAGAGGTGCCCCTGAGGGACTCAAAGTGAGTCTGCTAATTTCCTAGCACTGGAGGTTAAATAAAATCGCCTATTCTCGGTCACCTGAAGATGAATCAGAGGCCCCAGTACTGATAACAATAACAGCAGCGGTTGTTAGTATTTAACAGTAAGTGCCAGGCCCTGTTCTAAGTCCTTAATCTGCATTATCTTATTAGTCTTTCCCCCCACCAAATCCAGAGGTGCTATTATTGTCGCCATCCTATAGATGACTCAGTGGGGGCTGCAAGAGCTTCCATTACTTGCCCAGAGACAGGGAGCGTGTGTGGCCGTTCCAGGCTCTGGGGTGGAGTGCCAAGAGCACCTGCCCATCCCCTCCAGGCCAGGCCAGGGGTACAGGACAGCATCCAGGGGTACCCTCCAAGGCTCCACCGCCCTCCCCCTGGCCCCAGCCTCCTGCATCTCTGCTTCCAATGAAGGGAGCACCCCTGGCCCCAGTCGGAACAGGGCTTCCCCCTCACCACTGGCAAGGCCCTGTCAGGGGCTGGCCGGGCTTTGGCAGGGAAAGGCAGTGGCCCTGGTGCGGCTGGATCTCCAGATTGTCAGAAGATGGGATCAGGACAGGGGTCATCATGGGGAGTCCAGAGGATCCTTCCGGAGCCCTGATGAGCAGAGGCCAGGAGCCTGGCCAGCTGCTGGGGGCCCAGTGGAGCCAGCTCCTCCCCATTCCTTCTGGCACAAGATCCTCTGTAGCTGAGGACCCTGGAATCCCCTGGTGCTCGAGGTCATCAGGTCTCTTGCACATGCATGTTTCTCAGGGACATTGGTCTATCGCTTCAGATTCTCAAAGTCCATCTGGGACCCCTAGAAGGTCAAGAGCCAGCGTTGCTGAAACTGGTGGTCAGTTTTCTTGCAGTGAAATGGGGGGGGGGGGCATAACGCCCCAGTCTTAGCATCTATGAAAGCAAAGACAGCTAACCTCCCGGACCGGGTATTGTTCTGAGCACTTTAGCGACCATTCTCATTTAGTGCTACAGTAACCTGGCGAGGTCCATCCTGCAGGTGGGAAACAGAGGCACAGAGCTGATGCACAAGTTGCCCGAGAGGCAGAGCTGGGGTTCAGACCCAAGCAGGCTGGTCCACATGCCCGACACTGCCGCAGCATCACTCCCTTCTAGGGTCCCTGTGAGTCAGGACAGTGCTGCCCTTCAGACAGAGCATCAGGCCCATTTTACAGACAACTGAGGTGGAGGGGAGGGAAGGAGTTCAAGTTCCCCTGGAGGATGCGCACAGAGCAGAGAGGGCGGCTGCCTTCCCATGTGTGACGCGCAGCCTTGTGAAAATGCAGCCGCTATTGCAGGCTAGGATATACCTGGTGGCCAAAGGCATCAGGGACCCAGCCGTGTCGGGGGTGGCTCAGGGGGTGCAGGGGTTCTGAGAGGTGCCCCACACCCCCTTCTTCACACTCACATATTCCAAAGCCAAGTCAGTTGTCTTTCCCGCTCCTGCTTTTCCCAAAACAAAACATCATTTTATTATTCCTTTCTGATGATAAAAGAGCCACAATAACCCTACAGAAGAGCCAGCAAGTGAAATCAGAGAAGTTGCTCACAGCCCCTGGCGCCGCCCACTACTGACAGGCACCCCGCCTTGCAGACCCCCCTCCTGAGCAGCGAGCCCAGTCTCCCCTTCCCAGCAACCCCAGAGGGGGTCAACTCTGTTGCCCGCTACAAACACTTTGGCAGCTTTTTCAAGTGACCAGCGCCTCCGAGTGGACAGGTGTGCAGGTGTAAACAGGACACCTGTGCAGGTGCACAGGACAGGTGTGCAGGTGTAAGCGGACAGCGTGGGGGGAGCACAGGTGACCCCAGCAGCGCCCTGCTCAGCCCACACCCAGAAGGCACGGAGGCGTCCAGGGTCCCACTGCGGGAGGCCGCAGCACCGTGTCGTCTGCAGGATGCACCATCATTCATGTTTTCTCATCTCCTGCTAGAGAATGTTCTGCTTGTGCCTGGGTTTCCGCTGCAAACAGGATTGCAACAAACATTCTTCCCCGTTCACCTCTTTGTGCTTTCGATAATGAACTCCTGACAAAAATATAACTGGACACAGCGAGTCAGAAAGAACTCACTTTTCTACCTCGATAGACACCCCAGATACAGCCCTAAAATACTGACGGATATGCTGCTCCCTGAATAACTGTATGAAGACCGTTGCTGTCAGATCTATTTATCTTAGTGGCCTGGTTTCACATTGCCCCAGTGAGTGAGCACCAGCATTCACGTGGGGTCAGACGGGGCGGCCCTCAGGAGCCTCAGGGGGTGCAGAGTGGGGCTCTGATGGCACCCCAGCGAGGACTGCTCGCTTTAGTGAGGGGACGCCTGGGCATGGCCCTGCCACCGTGAGAGCAGCTGTCATGCTCTTTGGCCTCTACCAGCGTGTGCTCGTGGGAACTGGACCCTTGAGGAGCCTCGCCCGGCAGCTGTGGGTGGCCTTTCTCCCTTCCTCTTAGCCAGCCAGCCTGGGGGTTCTCCTGCCTGTCATCTTCAAGAGGTGGGAAGGGAACTCCCCAGGCTGGCTGTGGCTCAGCCAGGCCCTAGCAGCCTCTGCCCCCATCTTTCCATCCCCCAAGCAAGACCCCAGAACTATACAGTTTCACTCGTAACCCTAACAAGGCATGAGGTATGTGATAAAGGATGAAAATACTCCGGAGGAAGTAGCACCTCAGGTCACATCTTGGAGAGCGTTAACAAGGTGCAGTGCATGTTCCCCTTCCGAGGGGCAGGGAAGAAGAGGCTGCTTCCTCCCTTTAGAGGATTTGGCCTCTCAGGGCTCACTGGGGCTCAGGGGTAGACTCTGACCCTAGCTTCCACTTGGAAGGGCCCGAGTGGGCTTTGGGGCTAAGCCGTTCTAGCCTGACTTACGGAGTCCGGGCAGGAGAAAGCTGGCACTTACCCTATGAACTCTGACTTCTGTGGGGCTCCCTTGATGCATCAGCCCTGCTTGCGTTCCAGAGCTGACCCAGTCGGGGTGGGGCATTAGGATTCCTGAAGTTATCAATAGCTTAAAAATAAAGAGGATTTTACTTGGTTCGAGTGAATAAAAAACCTCATACAAGAACAATAAAAGAATGTACTGGAGATCAGGCTTCAGGATCGGTTAGATCTAGGAGGTTCAAGCGATGACAAGATTTGGTCTCTATCTCTTGACTGTTAGCATCAGAGCAGCCCAATGCTCTAGATTCTCAGAGTCCCAGTAGAAAAGAGGAACATTTTCTGGAACGCTCGAGCAAAGACCCAGGGTTACCAATGGCTGGACCTGATCCCCTTCTCTGAAACAGTCGGTGGCCAGGGAGGTGTGAAGCCCTGATTGTCCAAGTCTAAAATCACATCCTTGTATCAAGACTGAGCGGCCTAGAGAGTGTGTGTTTGGGGGTGGGGTGAGGGAGGTGAGGCAGGCAGGGCTGAGAGGATGCAGGGCAAGAGGCAAGAGGCAAGATTTTGCCACAGTACAACAGAAGGACCCAGGGGCCAAAGCACCCCAGGATGCGGGGTACAGACGAGCCTTTGTTTCTTGGGGAGAATGTGTCCGAGCCAGATTTCCCCTCCACAGCTGGCAGGTCTCTGCCATGTGGGTGAAACTGTGCTGATGGGCTAGGAACTGAGACTCCTCAGGGTGCAGGGACTGTCTCCACATCCCTGGGCACTGCTCTCGCACCCGCTTTTCACCTCCCACCCCAGGAAGGCCGTCTCCTTGCCCAGAGCGCGCATAAGAGCTGCTTGAAGGCTTGGGCTTTTCCTAAGCACACCCTGGCACTTCCATTGCCCACCCTACCTCAATGGCTTTGGTCCAGCCTGGCTCGAGCTGCCCAAGTGTCACTAAATGCAAGTACTTCCCAGGAATTAATGGCTGCAAGTAATCTTGGGAGCCGGTGATGGTCTGCCTGGGGTTCCAAAGTGAGTTTTGCCACTTACCAGCTGTGTGACTTCGGGCAAGTTACTTGATCTCTCTGTGCCCCATGGAAAGTCGAAATACTAATACTTCCGTCCCTATTGAGCGATGAAAGTTGAGTCAGTATTTATACTCTTCACTGTGCCTGGCTCCTCCTAAGACCTCGCTCTCGGTTAATGTGTTACTCGGGTGAGTTTGGTTCAGCCTCAAGTAACTTGTAAACATCTCAAGCTCTCTTGCTTCTTTTTACCCAGATAAACGACTCCTTTCAGGAAAGAGATTAAGAAAAGCTTTTCTTAGCCAAGCGAGCTTAGTGCTTTTGATGAGAATGAAGATAGTGAAGACACCATCCCACAACGAGACAGACTTTTGATTTGCTTGGTTTTGCTAGATCTTGCACATTATAGTTTTTGATAGACTATTTTTAGAGAGGTTTTAGGTTTGCAGAAAAACCCCATAGGAAGTACAGAGTTCCTACACCTGTTGGCGAATCAGTTTCGATACACTCTTATTAACTAGATTCCATGATGTACACTTTATTTATTTAAACATTTTACTTATGTATGCAGACAGAACTGGGGTACAGGCCAAAGGCAGAGGGGTAGCAAGGGGATTCACCAGAGAGTAGGGAGCAGAACTGGCAGATCGACAAAGTGCACTGCTGAGGGGAGCAGCGGGGAGACAGGAGAGGCCCACTACGCCATGTGGGTCACCTGCAGGGCAGGGATCGAACTCGCACTGAAGTGGCCGCAGCTTGGCTTGGCTTCGCAGTGCAGCGCTCCAGCCCGC
Source organism: Condylura cristata (assembly GCF_000260355.1). Taxonomy (NCBI): domain Eukaryota; kingdom Metazoa; phylum Chordata; class Mammalia; order Eulipotyphla; family Talpidae; genus Condylura; species Condylura cristata. The sequence goes on from NW_004567133.1 coordinate 10,599,585, forward strand.
TGCGCCAACAGGCCCGCCCTAATGTACACTTTAAAGGTCACATGTGGGCAACTCTGTGAGTCTGGGAGAGCAGGACTCATTGTAGTATGACAGGAAACAGCTTCGCTGCCCGAAGCTTCTCCCTTCCTCCCCAAACCCAGTGTTCTCCCATCTTTTTACTGTGATGGCTTTACCTTGTCCAGAATATTATAGTTGGGGTCACAAAGAGGCTATTTCACTTTGCAATATGCATTTAAGTTCCCTCTGTCATTTTATGTCATTTGGTTTCCCTTCAGAAAAAAAAAAAAAGGAAATTCAGATCTCTAAATGTACACAGCAAAGAAGAAATGTCATTTCCCTACCAGAGCTGAAAAGTATGGACAGATTTTGCCACCTTTCCTTCAGGGCAGACTTTCTCCCTGCTTGGAAGTTCCCCGTTGACTGGGGTCCTCTCTGCCCTCTTCCCAGTCATTTTCCCATGGAGACAACCTCTGCTGTCAGGATTCCCCAGCTCTGCGTGTCCAGAAGCAGCCCACCGCGGGTGCGTGTGTGGTGTTGGACCTCACAGACTTGGCATTCTGTCGTGAGGAGGTCCTTTGTCCAGGGAGACCTTCTGAGGGGTGCTTTCTTGTCCCTCCTCCCTCCCCACTCACCCCCCACTGCTGGGGCCTGGTGGGGGGGGAGGGGCAAGTGGAGCCCCAGCCCTGGGCCTCCTCCCCCAGAGAGCAGCCTGTGCCCTGGATTCTGCACACTTCCAACCCCACAGAGGGAGCACAGGGGTCAGGCTCCAAGAGAGCCAGAGAACAAAGCCCCTTTGTGACTTTTGTTTTGAATCAGCTTGTGACAAAGGAGAGGAGTGGGGAGGGGGCGGGGAATGTGTGCCCAGAGCATGATGTGGATGCAGGAGAAGAAAACAAAACTGTGTCTTGTTTTGCTGCTGCTGTGTCCTGCTCCTGGCGGCCTCCTCCAGCCCTCCGCACCGCAGGATTTCGTAACGGCAGCTTGGGGAACAGACCCAGCGCCCCGTTCAGAAGCAACGTGTATCAGCCCACCGAGATGGCAGTTGTGCTCAACGGGGGGACCGTAAGTATCAGGAGGTGATGTGCGGGCAGCGGGCTCAGCGCGCCCCTGTCGGGGAGCTGCCACGGGACACGCTGCTCGGTGGAGGCTGCTGAGGGGTCTGCAGAGGCCGTGGGGCCCAGTCGACACCCTGCAGCTAGAATGCATGCGATGCTTCCGGTTTTCTTGTTTCTCTGCTCCCCCTTTCTCCACACACAGAAGACCCACTAACACCATGTATGGAATCATTTGGAAGAGTCCTTATTTTGGGGGGAGCGGGGGACCTGGTACCATGATTTCTTTCCCTCCCATTATACAGAAGGTACCCCCCTGCTCTCTCAGAAAAAGCCCAGAATGGGGAAATCACGGCAGATCTTTGCAACCACCCAACCTAGTTGATCACACCCCCCCACCTGGCCCCTCCCTGCGCCCCAGTTGGTGCTGGGCCCTCCCACCCTGACTCCCCCAAAGAGGTCGTCAAAACTGAAGTGACCCCCTCACGCCCTCCCAGAATGAAGACTGTGCAATCTGAGGGTTACTAGCTGATGCCAAACAGACCTGGAGCAGAACTGTCATCCTTTCTGTTTTCCCTCCGTGCAGTGACATCATTGTTTCTCCAGCAATCCAAAGACACGCGCTCATTCCCACATTTAATTTCCAAACATGGCTTCATGCTTCTTCCAGAAACGACGCGTCGGCCGTACTGGCTTTCCATCCTTTGTATCATGTGCTGATTCCATAACTCAACCTGAGCTTTTTTCTCTTTCTCTCTTTATTTTCAACGTAAGTCAGGGATGCTCTTGGATCTCAGGAGGGAACTTGGGTGTCTGCCTCTCAAAGGGTAGGCGAGGCCCGGCTCTACCACTGTGGCCCTGCGTTGCCATGTGCTCAAAGACAGACTCATAGGTTGGCATTCTGAAGCCCCCTTGCCCTCCCTGGGCCTTCTGGGTGCCAGAAAAAGCCTTCAGCCTGTGCGTTATGGCCAGTATGTGGAAGAGCAGCCCCTCCTCCAATTGCTGTTAAGCCCTGGTGGTCCTTTCTAGGCCGGTGAGCATGGGCAGTGGGTTTCTGGGTAGGGAAGACTTTTCACCCTGGGTCCACAAGGCCAGCAAAGGGAGATGACCTTCCCCAGGACGGAGCGGCCGAGCACGATAGCTGCTCTCCTTGGAAATGACTCTGTCCACTAGGAGAAAGTAGGGTGACGTAACTGGTGTGCTAATTAAACTTGGTTTCTAGGTTGACTTCGCCAGCACAGAGTTCTTAGTGTGTTATCCTTGTTTCCAGATCCCCACCGCTCCGCCAAGTTACACTGGACGACACCTCTGGTGAAAGACTTAAGTTCCAGAGAATAAGAATCTCTCTTACCGATTTTATTCCCTGGCTGTGTCTTTGTTGAGGGAGAAATCAGTCACAGTAGCCGAACCAGGCCGCCTCACAACCAGGAGCTTTGGAAACCCTAGACAAGGGGATTTCGTGTAAATGTGAACACTGCTGAACTGAAAAGCTAACACCGACTGCCCTCCACACACACACGTAATACCAAACCAACCTCGATCCCCGCAAACTAAAGCAAAGCTAATTGCAAATAGTGTTAGGCTCACTGGAAAGCGTGGCTGGGAAGACTTTTCCGCCTCCTGGGGGTAGGACGGAACCACGCTCACGGCTGGTGGGCCTGGCTGGTGTTGGTAGACTCTGGCCGGCCCCACACCACCATCACCCCACCCCGGCCGTCTCTTGGAGACGACTGTCTCACTGAGGAGCACTGGGGACCTTTCCACTACCTTGCTTGTTGGTTTGCACATTTCAGGGGGGTCAGGAACACTTCAGGAGGTTGTGGGTGTTGATTCCCAGGTGGAGTCTAACCGAGTCACGGGGTAAGCTTCCAAGCAGTGGTGGTGGGGCCCTGGCATGTGCCAAAGAAGGGCAGGCTCTCTGGGAGGTGTAGGAACCAGGGCAATGAGAAGGTGGTGACCAGCCACCATCCCTTCTATGGGGCTTTGCTCCCGCATCTATGGCAGGAAAGCCAGCACCTCTCTGGCTGAGCGAGCCCGCAGCCTGCCCCTGCCCCTTCATCGTCTCCTCTCCCTGCACTGACCAGTGCTTCTCTAAGCCCCTGCCCAAGTGACGGAAGCCTGAAGCCCTCCTGGGTGGGCGGCCGGAGGCAGGCGCCGGGGCAGGCCTCCTGTGATGGTCTCTAGATGGGTCACCGGGTGGGTGCCCTGAGAGTGGAGAGATGTCACCCACAGCCTGGCCCGGCTGATAGGGCTTGGATGGTTGGATAGCGACAGTTCCAGAGTGGGGTGGAGCCTACAAAGGGTTGTTGCTTTGGGGAGTGTGATCTGGGGAGCACTTCTGTCTTGGTTTACTGCAAGTTCCATGAGTAAGTTCCTCCTCAAAGCCCATCGCTCCTGTCACAGTTTCCATCTGTCCTCAGCAAATCATCCCTCTGTTATCTGACATCGCGAACATCTCGGCCATCAAAGCCCATGTCCTCCTCTGCACTGTTTGGCCAGCATAACTGCTAATACCGATCCAAGCAAGGAGTTCTAACCTGACGGCATGGAATGTCTAAGTGAGGGCGCGACCTTTAGCGTCTATTCTAATGACTATATTGCTTTTTTTTTTTTTTTCTATAAAACAACCCATAAGCCTTTAACCTTTTAAAGCAAATGAAAAAGGTTAGTGTTTGGGGGAGGGGGAACTGACCTCTTCATAAGCCAATATGTCAGAGCTGAGTATGTCTTAATAAACCTTCTGATTTTTCTCGAGGCCCTAGTCTGCTGTGTCCCGTCTCACCCTTCCCGCATCCTTGCCCAGTGCTGGGGAACAAGGCCAATCAGCCATGCCCCCCGTGACCCTCCTTCTTCGCGCCTTCCCGCTGGCTAGCGCTTTCCCTGTATCGGCCACGCTGGGGGGCGGACGGCATGCACACGCTGGCCCTACCTGAGCCCCGGGAAGCCGCCTGCCCCTGCCTGGAGCATGTGCTTGCTTCTAGAGAATCAAACTCCAGCCCTCCGTGCTGGGAGCACTGAGGAGCACCGCACACCTAGGGAGGGAGGAGAAAGTCCTGGGGAGGGAGGAGAAAGAAGCCAGGACTAGGGTGGGGGTGGCATGCACGCTTAAGTTTTCTGCAAATAGAGAACTCACCCAACACCTCAGTCCAGTCCGGCGAAAAACACAGCGTTACACATTCTCGTGCCAGGAGATGGTTGCTCAGCCCCGCTCTCTGGAGTCCTTTGGCGCTCTCTGATACCGTCCGTGACTCGGTCTGCGAGAGCCCCCCTTGCAGAAGGGAGCGATTCTCTGCATCGCTGTCTCTCCCAGCTCTTGGTGGCCCAGGCACGTAAGGTGAGCGCAGCGTGTGTGGCTGTCACTGGGAAGTGCGTCTCACCGCCTGCGAGATGGAGCCAGCTCGGAGCCTTGGGGAGCCCCACTTAATGAGACCTTTTTCATTTCTGTTGCCGATATTTCACTGCGCTTGTGGATTTTGCTTTATTTTGGCTTTAAGGTCTAGAGTAGGCCGCGTGCCCTCAGGATCCAGGGGGAGGTGGAGAGAGGGCGTAGGGCAGGAGCTGTTGTTTTTCTAAGAACTTCACCTGAAAGGTACAAAGAGACACCTCTGCCAAGAGACCTTGGCAGCCAGCTGCCCCCACGGAGCAAAGTGAAATACGAAGTTCATGGCGCCTCTGATGAAGAGCTGTTTCTGTAAACAAGACTTGTTGGGGGAAATGCGGCTGAAGGAGAGGCTATGTGATCAAAATACCCGTCTGAAAGCACAAGTCTCCCGGTGTCCCAGCGACTACAATCACCTTCCAACTACAGCAGCCGCTCGTGTGCCCCCTTTTGATCACAAATGCTCGTTCTGGTCGGGATTTCTTCACTGGACCGGAGGGCGGGGAGTGCGGGCATCGGCTTGGAGGACCGACAGACTGGAACGTTCTGTCTTGGGTCTTGGGCTTTAGATTGGGTTGTTGGAGTCTGTGTTCTTAGCAGAGATTCTGGCAGGGCTCCCTGGAAAAGGGTAAAGTTGGGGTGGTCTTCTGGCTTAGCCAAGGCTGAGTGGAACCGCAGTCTGCCAGGGAGCATCGCAGCTCCTGCCAGCTGATGATGCAGCGATCACACCAGCTTCCCGGGTTCTCGGCCGGTGCTTTTTATTCATTGAGAAAGAGCTAAGGCTCGGTTTTGATAGATAATATATATTTATTAAATGTATTAATGTGTGTTTTATAATGTACCTTTATCCTCCCCCTGGCTGACTGTTGCATTCTCATAAAATGAAAAAAAAAAGTTAAAAGAAATCTGAAGACAATCAATGTATATCACAAATGATTGTATATAAATATTACAAATTTAAAAGGTTGTAAAGCATGGGCAGATACGTTTCATTTTCAAAATGCTGTTCTTAACACAAAAATAAAGGCTTTACTATTTACTCAAGACGTGTGGTAACTTGTCCAAACAGCCCAGAGTAACTTCTAGCTTTCCGTCTGCTCCTAGGCTTAGTCTGTGGCACTGTGAATGGGGGAGTTCTGGTTAACAGCCAACCGCAGAACAAATGAGGGTCATAAGTTACCCATCAAATGAGGAACTTTCTATAATACTTTGGGGCCTAGGCAACAAAAACCCTTTGTCTATGATTTCTGTCTGGGCTAAATGTCTCATCTTGTGGGTTTGCAATAAAAATGAAGGGCCGGTCACCTTTGGAAGTGGCGGGAGGGTTGGGGGGGGTGTGGGGGGAGCTATTGTCTGTTTCACAAAAAAAGTCCTCACTGCAGATTTGGGGACTTGAATTTAAAAACAGGTCTTTGCAGAGCTGGCCCAAAGTGGAAACTCCAGCACCTCATCTCTGAGGAACTACAGCTGTTTGGTGGAAAATGCTCCAGAAGAAATACATGGTTGAAAGAATAAAATTTGAGGGAAGTGCAGAAAAATTAAAAACTGGAACTATTTTGTATTGTTTGCACTAAGGCCTGTCGGCTACACATTCTAGGCTGTGTGGGAAGAGTCCGTGTCCCCGTGGACCGAGTCACACAGCACAAGCAGGCTGTGGCCACCTTCCTGCATGGTCTGCTTGGCACGACAGGGGAAGAGTCGGCAAGAGCCCTTTAAAGCGGGGGGATCGCCGCCGACGCCCCCTCATCATCTTCCATCTTGCATTTCACTGTGAAGAAACGAGAGAGACAGTCAGAGCAGCTTTACACTCCCAGGCAGACTCTCACTCTGCGTGCGAGCGCCTGCGTGGTTCGTGGTTCTGGCCCCGGCTGGGAAGGCCGCGGGCCGTCGTGCGCCACTTCCAGAGTTCATGGCCATTCTCCACTCAGTTCGGAAGGTCAGAGTGTGCTCTGCAAGTCGGGGGGGCCGAAGGAAGGCTTGCTAAAGGTGATGGCAGGCTGCAGGCTCCCCACCTGCCCCAGTCATCACAGCCCTGCCCGACTCCCCCCGGCCCAAATTAAAACCTCGGGGTGGTGTGGGTAGTCAACACAAGGTCAGAAGAGAATCTCTCCTGGTCTTTGACTGTCTGGACAAGAATGTGATCCCAGCGATTTCCTGAGTGGCCCAAACAGGAAAGTTGGCTGAACACAGCAAGTCTTCCACAGTCCGGATGCCTGAGAGGGTGTTTCGAGACGGGTCGCAGGCTCTGGCTACTTGTGGAAAACAACATCCCAGCAAGAGGAGGTTGGAGGTGCTGCCACACAGAGAGAGGCTTCCCGCCATCAAGCCGGCCCTCCGCTGGCCCTGACCTCCCAGTGACCAGGGCGCGCCAGCCGTCCAGGCCCAAGCCCAGGGCAGCGTGAACATCACCACACGCACTGCAGGTGTTACCCCGGCCTGCACCTGGCTACACCCAGACCTTCCAGGGGCTCCGGGTCATGACGGCCGCTGTGCAGCCATCCCAGACTGCGCAGGCGCCAGGCAGACAGAATCTTGCAGACTTTGGTATCACCAGCATGTCACCAGTGCTGAACAGGGGAGGGGACTCCGCAGGCCGCAGGCTGCAGCTGAGCCCCTCCCCCCCACACCTCCTCTATCCCTCACTTCTCGGCCCAGGTGTCTGTTTACACGTGCCCACACCCCGTGCTCACGCTCCAAGTGCCTTTTGCAATCACGCTCTGGCACGCATGTGGGCAGCGAAACCTGGGGAGACAGCAGAGCCAGCAGCGGGAAGGTGAGGAAGAGCCGGGCCCCCCATCTTTCCTGCAGTGACCCGGGGCAAAGAGAGGCGATTTCCAGTGTCAGCTTCCATGCAGGAATTGCAGTTTCGGGGCTTGTATGTGTCCCCCTCTGCTCCTTCGCCCCACCCTGGCAAAGAGGCAAGTTACAATGCGGGCGTTGCCCAGAGCCTCTGTACTTTCTATGTTTAATAACAGCAACATTTATAGTTACTTATTTGGATTCGGGAACTAACTAACTCAAACCAGAAAACTATTTTGAATGTTTGGAGCTTGTGTTCCTGGACATTTTAATTGTTTGCACTGTATGGGAGACTTCGTTGTGCCACCTCCATGGAAATTGTGAGCAACCAGTGAGACCCCAGATGCATCTCAACCCTGAGGAAGAGGACGGTGGCTGACCTGCCCTAGCCAAGGGTGCACCACACCTTGGTGGGTGCTCTTGCAACAGCTGCTGATCCGATCTGCACCCCAGGATATGAATGACTGGCCGCAGGTGGAGGAGGGCTCCTGATTTGCAGCTTTTACCAGTTTCCACTGTGGATTTCAAATTGCCAGGCTGACAACAGGATACTGTGCTGGGAAGAGACACCCCAGACGGCAGCCCAGCACAGAGCCATGCAGAGAAGAGAGCCTCGAGAAAGTCCACAGGTGTGGTCCGGGGCCAGCTAGGTTTGCATTGCTGGAACTCTGCTGGAAATGCAAATCCAGGGGCGCAACCAGACCTAGGAAGTCAGAAGCTGGGGGGGGGGGGGAGCCTCCAGGTGCCTCTGCTGGCTGCGCCTGTTGCTGGGGCCCCTCTGTGCTGGCCTTGAACCCTGGGCAATTTCTGCAGCCATGGACGCCGTGTGTCAGCTGCGGTCCTGTAATGGTCTGGGGCGTGGGCACCAGCGTTGACTTCAAGCTCGCCTGCAATCAATACTCCGCCAGGGCTGAGACGCAAACTGTGGCTGGAAGAGCCCCTTAGAGCCATTCGGAGGAGTGTAGAATCCCCCTTGGTGTCCAAACTCATGCTGGTTGTTGCTGAATCTCCTTTTTTAAAAAAACTTTTATAAATACATTTTGTACATTCTTCTTCATTTTGTGCCTTTTTTCATCTCAGCTGTCATCCCCGTGGGCTTCCCACCACCACTTCTCACCCGTGTGCCGTCACCAGAGTCCCGTGTGCTCTTCCCATTCCAGTTTTGTGAATCTCTATATTTTAACTGCTTGAGTGACCTTCTCTGTCTACTGCTGTGACAGATGCTGGAGGCTCCGGGCACAGAGGGGAAGCTGGCAGAGGGGAGAGCGCCCCGCTCCCAGGGTTTGCTTGCTTGCCCACATGGCCTGAAGAAAGAACTCACCTGCACGCCTTTGTCTTGGGGGGTTTTACCAACTCCTATCTGTGCCTCTGATAACCTCTCCCACATGCTCCCTGCACTTTGACTTTGCCTGGGGAGCACTCTTATGAGCTCTTTCAGTCATGACACAAAAGTCTTGAGGGACGAGAAGCAAAGGAGTAAGTGGGAAAGTCAAGACACCCTCGGTGTGGGTGGGTGGGAAATAAGCCTGGGTAATGGAGTCCTCTGGTGAGCCTGGACACAACCTCAAAGCCTCGCCCACCTTGGTCATCAAGTCCACCTCACAGGTGGGGCTGCCCCTTCCCGCAGCCACCCAGTAAGCAGGCTTTTGAGTGAAACAGTCGGCTCGCTCCCTGCAACGCTGCAGCCCTGCTCCCAGAATGCACTGGGTGCTCGTGACAACAGCAAGCTGCAAGCAGCAGGAGTGTACGTCGACTGGGTCAACCACTGCGGCCTCTGTGAACAGTGAGTACATGGCAGGGATGTGAGTGTGGCCCCCTGCCGGGGTTGAGGGGGGGTGAGGGTACAGAAGAGCACACGTGTGACTGTGCGGCAAAGCTCAATGTGCAGGGACACACATAAAGAGAAGAGCTCTGGAAGAAAAGCAACAGAATGGTGATCACAAGCCAGGGCCCGTGGCTTCACAGTGGCCAGGAAGGCTTTAGACGTGTTCTACTTCCTCAGCGGGGTTGGCAGTTAGGTGAGTGTTTTACGTCACAGCTGTATGTCTACCACTCCGCTCAAAGGTTGAAAGGATAAAGATGGTAGTATATTATTGAAACAATAATATTTCAATAATCACAGTCAACCCCTCACGGAATAAGGACTTTCCCGGTAACCTAAGGGGACAGCCCGAGTTCCATCCCCGGCCAGGGAGCTGACCCACATGGCGCGGCAGACCTCTCATGACCTGCCCACTGCTCCCCTCAGCAGTGCACTTCAGTCAACCTGCCTGTTCTGTCCCCCCTCTGTCTCCGGTGAATCCGCTCACCCTTGCACCTCTGGCTTGAACCCCAGCTGTATACAAAGAATAAAGAAAGAAAAGAAAAGAATGGAAGAGTGATTTAACAATTTGAGATGGGTGGGGCTCGGGTGTCAGTGGGCTGGTCCTCTTCTGTCAGGACAAGGAATCAGTAGATAATATCTAAAACCTTCTCTCTCTAGAGACACAGAGGTCACTACCCAGAGCATCAGCTTGAGTTCACAGCACTGCACAGATGAGGCAGAGCTGGTGATGCCTCCTCTATTCTGGTTCTCGCCTGTCTTTGTAACCAAGAGCAAGGATTACTTTGCTAAGCATTAAAAATCAGATAATCTTCTGCCCTGATCTGGGCAAAAGAGATCAGTGCTCAAGAAAAGAAGGGTAGGAGGGAGGAGGCAGCAGGGAGCCCTGGCAGGGGCCTGAGAGACACCGGTGTCCCCCTTGGAGACATCATCAAGGTTGGCTTCACACCAAGGACAGGTGTCTCCTCGCTGCCGCCGGGGCCGTCTCCCTGCAGGCTGGTGCACAGCCAGTTCCGGGCTGGGACAGTGGAAAATCCCGGGGCACCGAGCCAGCCCTGAAGCCCCAGTTCGCAGCCACGTGACCAGAAAGGCCTTGCATACTAACGAGCCCACTTTAAGGTCTCTGGCCCCCTGTTCCCTGCTGTTCTGGTCAATGGCAGACATTGCTGAGAACTCTGGGAGGCTGGAAAAGGTGCCTTAGCAACGCGGGGAAGAAATTTAGGGACCACAAGGCCATCCAGTTACTCGCTGGGGTCATCCAGCAGAGGCCTCGACAGACAGGCTCCCTTGGGGCAAGACGTACAGATTCCTGGGTCGCTGCAGGCCTTTAGGTCAGAATCCCCAGGAGTAGGTCCTGGGCCTCAGGGGCCCCCACACCCCCACCTCGGGGACTCCTGTGTGCCTCAGATGACAGGCAGATCCCCAGCACCTGCCGCCACAGGGCTCTAGGCAGGAGGAGGAAAGTGTACCCCCCCACCCTCTAGCAAACCACCTAGTGAGGAGTCTGACCCGGCGGCAGCCCCCCTAAGCACTAGCCAGGATTATTTTTCAGGATAGTCTTTGCTCTCCAGAAACTCACCCTCTAGGCAGGAAAAACACACACACACACAAGGAAGTGCAAGAATCAAGAGATGCCCACACACAGCAGACAAATTGCCTCAATAGAGGCTCTTCCATCATACAGCAAAGAATGCCCAGCTGTGTCCCAGGTTCCCTGGAAGAAACTGGGTCAGATTCGCAAGTCAGCAGTAACCTGAAAAGATTTGTTTCTGGGCCCTCCCTGGTGGCGCAGCGGGTTAAAGCCCAGCACTAAGAAGCTAAAGCCACTTCAGCAAGAGTTCGATCCCCGCCTGCCCTGGAGGTGACCACATGGCGCGGCAGACCTCTCCTGACCCACCTGCTGCTCCCCTCAGCAGTGTACTTCATCAACCAACCTGTTCTGCTCCCCACTCTGTCTCCAGTGAAGCCTCTCACCACCCGTGCACCTCTGGCCTGTACCGCAGTTCTGTTTGCATAAATAAATCTTTAAAAACAAAAAGATTCATTTCTTACCCCGTTTGTACCCAGTTTCTAGGATGTGGTGTAAGCAATAAAGGCAAACATGTCCATGGTACCTGAGCCGTTTACACGCATGTAGTGCAGGCCAGACACGTCCATAACTTGCCCAAGGTCATGCTCTTAACCTCTACCTGGTCACTGTCTCACAATGACCTACACAGACAAAGGGGACCACTGCCACATCATTTGTTGCATAAATAGTTGGGGGACAACCCAAACACCCACCAGTCTAGGGATGATTAGGTATCTGATCACTTAGCAGCTTGGTAAAATAGGACGCAGCTGTCACAACCATGCTGCTTTTGTAAAGTTTGAAAGAATGGGGAGAAATATCAAGGGGGGCGCTATCTTGGGGCCCACTGCTGTAAAATTGAGTGATACAGATTTGCAGTTGTTGGATCCCCAAGTTAACAAGGCTGTCAAGGGCATCCAGAGGGGTTTGCCTATCCGTGTCGGGAGCCAGCGTGAGGTGGTCCGTAAAGGTACTTGGATTTGGACATCTTTACCTTCCCTATCCCCTGAAAAAATAAAAATTTTTTAGAATAAGACTCCTATTTCGACTCATTCACAATGCTTCATTTTACTGTGACTGCCTGTACAAAGTGACATTCATGCCCCACAGTCACTTCCGTGAGCTCAACTAGGTTAGCGCTCATTTCAACCATGTTAAAAAATAAAGGGGGCGGGTGTAAAACAATGGAAAGAAAAGGGGCGAATCTCCCCCCAAGAGCACATTGTACATGCATTGCTCTATAACTGGGAAACTTTCTGAAAGAATTAACAGGAGGAAATAAGTTTCTCAGGGAAATCAGCACCTTCACTGTCTTACTGTAAGCAGTTAGAGCCCAACGGCGGAAAAGGCAGAAAGGGGGGATCCAGGCACCAACATGAAGCTGCCGGGTCCTGGAGGGGCTGACGTCCCAGATCCAGCATGGGGCGATCCCCAGAGTGAAATTACTTCAAGAGAGGCCCCCATTCAGTCTGGGAGGCAGATATATACTAGCATTTCACTGCTATTTTACTGATGAGGATATTAAAGTTCAGAGATGCTAGGCAATCTGCCCAAGGTCACACAGCTAAGCAAATGCTCATGCCAAGGTTCTAAGCCTGGTCTCTGAGTCCAAAATCCACATTCTTAACCATCGTGGCCCATCGCCATAGAGAAAGAATTGGGGTCCCTGCTCCTGACACAGAATTTAAATGGTGTTTAAGGGAATCCCCAATAGGTAAGGCAGAGAAGGGGATGATCTTGATTAAGATTTTATTTCTCTTCTATTTTCTTGGACTAAACTTTAAAAAAATAAGATTACGTTTCCATTTATGAAAGCAATACCTCGTCATGATAGCAAATTGAGGACTACAGAAAAATGATGGAAAAAGCAAAACCTTCCATATTCCCCCACGGGGAGAACCAACCAACCATGGAAGATTTACTTTTTAAAAAGAAATCAGTGTTGGCACAGTGGGGTAAACGTCATTAGCCTGGTGAGTTGACCTCCCTTTCACGGCTGGTCGCTTTTCGAGAAGGAAAGCTGAACCCGCTTGCAAGCCTGAGGCACTGGGAGAATCTGACAGTCTTAAATGTGCAGTAATCATGGCTTTCTGTTGACTCCTAAACAATGTTTCTAAAGTAAACCCAGCTCCAAGTCTCCTGGAAGGCAGCATTTGGAAGGGGAATATTTGGTGCTGGAAGAGAAGACACCAGTTATATGGAGACATGGGATCAGATGATCACGCGTTAACCCTGAAAGGACTCTGACTCCCAGAAAGGAGACATTTGATAAAAGGCTTATTTCTCTTGCGGAGAAGAGACGCCCCCAAGGGGGGAGGAAGTTACCAAAGCAGAGCCAGCATCCAGGGTCTGGGGCAAGAACTAGGTGCGAAGAGCACGTGCCAGAGCCGGAGCAGGCTGGCTTGGGGACCCCCATCACTAGGGGCTGGGAGACCGAGAAGCCTTTGCCTCCTCGCAACCTCAGCTCCCTCATCCTAGCACATGCCAGCTCGCTAAAGGCATTTCGTCATGACACAGGTATGGGAGGGCCGGCAGAAAAAGCTGGAAACTGTGGCATTGTTAAACAACTATGGAAATGGATTCTCTCAGGACCACGGCGGCACATTTTCTAAAGGATGGCGTGTGCGCCCCGTTATCTGCATATCCCTCTGCACCCCAAGAGACCAGGGAGCCCAGCTGAAGCGAGACCAGTCTTCGCACCGCGGTTTCGAGAGGCTCCCGCCACGAGCCCGTCCTTTGAAAGGCCGAGTCTTCAGAGGCCTGGTGAGTCTTGGCTGTGAATGAAGAGGCCACAGCCCGCCAGCCCCGCCAGCCGCCTCTCGTGACTTATTTTTTTTTTTTTTAATCTCTGCATTCTCAGCTGCTGTTGCCAAGACCCAACCTTTAGAAATATCCCAGGCATTCTGAATGAGTTTGGGGTATAAACAGTCCTCATCTGGTTCAGACTGGCAGAAACTCTGTATATGAAATGTTGCCTTTAAGTGAAATGGAAACAAATCCTCCCATTTATTTTTAAACAGTTTCTCTGCCAGTGTAACCAGTGACTCACTAATAGAGAAACTTTTCCAGTGTATCCCCAGGGGTTGAGGCAGCATTCTCTCATTGTTCTGGCAGTTGCGGAGAGGGTAGGGCAAACAGAGCTCAAGTTAAGGAGCCCCCAGGACTCAGAACCCAAACTTCTCAAACACTAAAAGATGGTGTTGGGATTTCACCTCCTAAGATCCCCCACGACAGAGCTTTCTAGAAGGAGGTCCCTTGCCACCCTGAAAAGACCCCAGGGAGAACTACTTGCCCACAGCCAAGTGTTACTGAAAGGCTCCCTCGCCTCAGGGATGCTACCTTCACCCCTGGAAGTCTCCTAACCCACCCCTGTCCTCCCCTCGCCACTGGGTCACCCCGTCCGTCCCCGCCTGCAGCCCCCTGTCTTTCGGTCAAGTCCATCTGTGAAGGCTCTCACGCCCGCGGATGGAGCATGAGCCCCTGGGCAGGCCCACTAGGCCAGCACTACTCCCAGTTCCCCTGAATCCTCGCTGCTGCCCCGGCACCCCGCCTGCTCGCTCCTGCCCTGGCCACCCCCCCCCCCATTCTCCCAGCCCTCCCAGGCTCAGGGTTTTGTTCAGGTCCTTTCCCCATCCTGGAAGGTGCTTCCTGCCACTCTACCAAGTGAACCTAGTTCACTTTTGCTCTCAGCCTGGGGTGGGGGGGTCCACCCCACGCCCCTTTAAAGTCTCCTGTGGAACCTGAACAGCAGAAGCACGCAGGTTACCAGGTAGTTACGTGGCCTTGGCCACGGGGCCTGGCTTCCTTCCAACACTCCCACTTCCTGGCAGAGCCAGGCGTTGGCTGTTGGCTCATTCCTTTCCCCAGGGCGTAGCCAGTCTGGTCCCACACCTGGAGCATGTGCACCGACTTTGGGGAACCAGTGAAGCAAAGCCCTGCTCTCACCCCTTTCCCTGAAATGTAGCGACTGCTTCAGTACAGTGTAACACCCAGACTCAGGCTCAGACAGGCAACTTCCTACCAACCAGCCAGTCAGCAGGCCCATCAGCACACCTTGGCCCAGTTACTGGCCGCCCACAAAGCTTTCATTTCCTCTCCTATAACACTGGGTTCCCCTTGGATCTTACTTCACAGGGTAACTGTGATGTTGAAATACATTCACACACACAAATCCACTATTAAGGTATCCAGCATGCAACAGGTGCGACAGGTGCCTCACAAACGCGGCTCTTGTCACCATGGGAACTGCGGTCTATCTGGCTTCCCAGGATAAGTCCCTTTGGCCTCTGCTGCTGCCACAAGACCACCAAAAGCTGAAGATATAGCCAGGGAGGCCGTGGGGCGGGGGGGCGCTCATTAGCTGCCTTCCTTTGCCAGCGCCTACTGTGTGTTTGCTGATGCTGGGCCTGAATTGTGACTCCCCCCCCAGCAAGGTAGACGTTTCCATGTGTAAGCGGCATCTTCAATAGCTGTGCAAATGCTGTTCAATGTCTCACGCCCATTGCTAGGGGATGACGCTCAAACACTGACCTGAAGTACAGACAAAGGTTTCGGATTCAGGACACCTGTGATGCGTGACAGCAAGATGCTTCTTGTTGACTCGTGTCCTGGTGACTGCATTTCCCAGGCTGATAGGGATGACAGGATTGTCACCTCCCTACCTCCCTGCAGGGGTACTGCTCCGTTTCTGGTGCCACTGCAACTTTAGTACCACTAGCAACCATGACGACGGCAGTGATGGTGATAAGGACTGTTTATTGAGTTCCAACACCATGACAGGCATGGGTAGTCCAGGTAGCCCAACACCAATTTTCAAAACAGTTCTGTGAAGGTATTATCTCTACTCTTCAGAGGAGAACATTGAGGTTCAAAAACGGTTAGTGACTTTTCTAAGTCACAAATGTGGATTTATCTGAAGGTAAGTGGAGGATTTAGATATGCTAATCAGGGCAGTCAATATGTTGCTAGAAATGAGCTTTAAATGGAAGGCTGAGCTTCCTAGTAGTCAAGAAGAAAAGGGAAAGTTAGAGAAAAGCCACACCATTTCATCAAGGGAGCCAACATTTGTCCATTTCTCAAATGGAGATTCATTTTTAGAAAAGTATTTCATGGAGTTATATTCAAAAAAACATTTCTTACAGAAGATGCTGAAGTACATTTTATGTGGTTATTTCCCAGAGCTAGTTTTTACAAACTAGAATATTGTCGGCTACAAAACCAACGTTATGCCATATGACAAATTCAAGTAATTTCAAAAATCATCAGACCCAAGTATATAATCTGATCTGATCCAGAGGTTAAGTAAATTGCTCCAGGTCACACAGTGAGGAAGAATGTCTAGTTGAGCATTAACTCATGCCTTTTAAATTCAGCTCATCTTGTCTCTCTGCTAGGCTTTTAGAGGAGATTAATTTCATCTTCCATTTAAAGATGGAAGATCAAAAAGGTGGAGTGCCTTGCTTAAAGATACACAGTTGGGAGGACGCTTGAACCGATGTCAGGACTCCAACCCCCGGTCTCATTCTGCTGTGAGTAGCTACTTACTCTGGACAGCCTCAGAGGTCACTTGAAACCTCTTTGATGACAAGTCTCTAGATGCTACAAAAAGCAAATGCAGGCAATTCCAGTCCACACAGCCAGAGCGGGACACACGTGAAAGGCAGTCTTCTCTATCTCCTCCTCCTCGGAACCAAATAAGGCTTTCCCCTACATTTTCCTGAACACCAAATTGTCATTAGTGGCAGTGCACGGGTAATGTGTTTTGTTCTCTTGATACTGGTCTGTATTTTTCATAATGAGGAATAAGCCTGTCCCTCTTAACATCTAGCCTCTGTTTTATTTGTTTGTTTGTTTGTTTTTTTAAGTATTCCCATGTCCTGCACGAAGGAGAGTTGAACAATCTAGCTATACACATCCTAAATTTAGAACCCGAGGGTACATACCAGGCATCAACAGGGCTGGGCTGGAGCTGGCAGAGAGAAGGAGCACAATTAAAAGGGTGGGGCCACTGTCCTTTAAGCCAGGCTAATGGGCATAAAAGAACACGTGCTTCATGCCCTGGGCGACTTCATTAAGGCTGGGTGCTCACACATTTCCCATGAAACCCAACAGTGTTTCTCCCGAGCGTTTCGACTCCACATCTGTGCATCGCAGAATAATGAGGTGGGGAAGAGGAAGGAGTCTCGAGTCAAGATGTCTAGTTCTGCTATTTCCTAGCTGTGTGGCCCTGGGGACGCTGCTCAACCTCTAGACCTCAGTTTCCTCAGCTATAAAGTGGAGAGACCATCGTCATACCTACTGCGTCATATCCTACTGCGAAGGGCTGCTGGGAAGACCGGGCTTCTCCTAGGAAGAGCTGGGCACAGTGCTAACCTCCTGGGGAGCACACAGTGAATGTGGGTGACACTGGTTATTATTGTAGAAAATGGGGATAATCAAAAAAGAAAATTAAACATGTGCAATTCTATCTTAGAAAGGAAAAATAATAACATCAACCCACCAATTGCCTGTATTATTACCACTTAGAAATAATGACACTAGCCCTCTGGTAGACTCTCTGTCTTTGCCCACGTACATGTTACATACGAACGTATATTTCCTTTTGCTTGTTTGTCTGCCAGGGAACAGCTCCATCGACTTTCAGTTGACCTTAGCCATAGGGTGCTAATCAAGTTGATGGTTTGGAAAAGGGACTGAGTAGCATCGGCTCGTTCATTCAATCGACACATCTTCCCTGAGTGTCTCCCACCTGCTGAGCACTGTTCTGGGTGCTGGGGATAGAGCCGTGAACGAAACAGTAAAAAAAAAAAGTCCCTGCGGTCTAGTAACTCAGAGCCGGGTGCAGTCACAAGACAATAAACAAAGTAAACCATAAATATCCTGGGTGAGTCAAGAGAAAGAAACACTTAGAAAAGTATTAATCAGTGACTAAGTCAAATGCATCACACGGTCCAAGGCCATTTGGGAAGGAAGTGACGCAGTAAGAAGCAGGGCGCCCAGCACGTGGCATCGGCTTTGTCCAGATGGGCCTCCAGGACACGTTTCTTTCTTTCCCTCAGGAAAGAGGTGCAACCAACCCCAAGTTCTCCATCTATGCCCAGCAGGCGTGATATGTTGGGGGCAGCAGGATGAGGGGAGGTCAGGGAAGCTGACACTAGAGTCTGCTGCAAGAAAGGAGTGAGCCATGAGGATACTTGAGGTCAGATCCTTTGTTTCTCTCCTCACCCCTTCTTAAAATTTATTTATGCATGCATACAGAACTGAACTGGGGTGCAGGCCAGAGGGGCAGGGAGTGAGAGGATTCACCAGAGACAGAGTGGGGAGCAGAACAGGTAGATCCACAAAGTACACTGCTGAGGGGAGCAGCAGGTGAAACAGGAGAGGTCTCTGCTGCGCCATGTGGTCACCTCTGGGGCTGGGGATCGAACTCACACTGAAGCAGCTGTGGCTGGCTTACAGTGCTGCGCTTCAAACCACTGAGCCACCGGGGAAAAGCTCTCTCCTCCCTTTTTTATTATGGCGAAATAAATGTAACAGAGTCTGGAAGTTTGGCCATTTTCAAGTGAGCAATTCAGAGGTGTGTCCCCGCCCTCCCAGTGCCCACCCCGTCCATTAACACTGACTCCGCTCTTCCTGGCCCCTGGCCACCACCGCTCGGCTTCTGGTCTCTCTGACTCTGGCTATTCTCCTCACTTAGATGGAGGCATACAACACCTGTCCTTCCGAGACTTGCCCCCAGGCCCACATGGTAGCGTGTCAGGACTGCCTTCCAGAAGCTTCCACTGCACTCACCCACTCAGGCGCCGACGGCACTGGGCTGCATCCGCCTCTGGCTCTTGCGGCCCGTGTGTGCACACTTCTCCTTGGGCACCGTGTTCTTCTGTGTGTGTGTGCCCACAGGTGGAATTCCTGAATCAGATGGGAAAATCCCACCGTTCTGTTTAAGGAGCCTCTTTGCACTGCAGTTCCAAAGCCCCTGGCCTTGCCGTGACTCGCCGTTTCCGGCCTACAGGGTGCCTTCACCTTCTTACTTCTGGGAACAACGTCGTCGAGACAGAATCCACACACCGTCCCATTTGCCAGGCGCTGTGCACAGTTCAGTGGAGTTCCGTGAGCTCGCAGCTATGTGCCACCACCACCAGCTGTTTGACAACCTTCTGTCACCTCAGGAGAAACTCTACTTACCCATTAGTCATCACCCTCGGCCCCCCCCCCCGGGCCCAGCCTCAACTTCTGACCCACTTTCCACCTCTGCAGATGTGCCTGCTCAGGGCATTTCACACACACGGGTCGTGCCACCCAGGGCCTCGTGTCTGCGCGGGGCACGCGGCCTCCAGGCTCACCGTGTGGGCCGGTCAGGCCCCCGCTGCTTTGGCCCGTGTGGCCCCCAAGCTGCATTGAACTCCTGCTGCTCTTAGAGCTGAGTGCCAGACCCCTCCCTCAGCCCACCCACTCATGAACTGGCCAAGAGGAAGGTGTGGGGGCAGCGAGGCAAAGGATGTTGTGGAAAGTTCTAAATTTCCTCAGCGCGGACTCTCAGAGCCCTGTGGCCACAGGAGAGTGACATGACCTCTGAGTCACAGTTCCCTCCCCGAAAGACGCGTAACAACAGAACACACTCATTCCGCTGGCTGTGGAGGTTAGAAGTAATAGATTTAAAGTATCTGGCATGTAGCAGACGCTTAATAAAAGACAGCTGTCATGGGGTGGGGGGGGCACGAGTCTTCGCAGACTCCCAGGGACCGGTAACCACGGGGACCACGATGCTGTCTGCAGGTGGGGGGCCCAGGCTGGGGGAGAACCCCTCTGCCACCGCCCCCCTCCCCACCCACGTCAGCTCCAGCTTTTACTCAGCGCTACCACAGGACGGACCTGAATGTGGTGACAGGAAAAGTCCTAGTGTGGGGAAGTGGGGTGATTTCCCTTTCCGGTCGAGGCTGGCAAGGAATCAAATTAGCATCAGGCAGACTGACTGGAGTGGGGAGGGGGGAACAGACCAACAGAAGCTTATTAATATCATGTTACTGTCTGTCTGTATGGGGGGACCCAGTAATGGTAACTCGCAAACAAGGCTTCCACCACCTTTGCAAATAACTTCAGCTGAAGACACGGGCGGCAGGGGAAGGGAGGCGGCCAGGGAAGCCACCGGAAGACACGGCACGCAGGGTACAGCACGTGCAGATCCACGCCGACAGGCGTTGAAGAGGCCAGGTGCCCCTGGCCCAGCCAGGGAGAGCCGGGGAGAGCCCAACCAGGGAGAGCCCTTTCAAGGGAGGCTTTCCTGTATTCCTGAAACGTTCCTCACAAACAGGCAACCAGCACCCAGCTTCCTGAGCCCTTCCCATGAAACCAGCTCTCGGCCAGAGGGAGAGGCTCTGGCGGTGGCAGGTCTTACTCCCTCACACGCTCGATCTGGGAGCTGTTTTCTAGTCCTCAAAGTTATGATCGAACAAAAACACCCTTTAAAAATGCCATTCTTCTCCCCCCAGCTCCCCTAAATAACCGAGTGCCCAATGCACCTTTCCTCACCTCAACATCCAAAGCTCCCTGGTTGCTCTCTGGCCCTTTGCTCTAGAGACCCACTTTCTCCTGCAAAGCCCAGAGTGTTCACCATCTGTCATTCTCACCCTCAACCTTGAGCCCGAGCCCCCAAGCCAACAACCAGCATCAAGGCACAGCAACAAACTCCCAAAGTCTGAGGGGTTACTAGGTCCGAGACTGTACGACAGACTCCTTTCAAATTTTCTGTTTTACAGAGATTCCTTGGTCTGCTCTTCCATTTTCAAAGGAGAGGCCAAGGCCCACACAGCTGGAGTTGGTCAAAGCACTCGGTTCTCCTGTATTTTAATCCAGATGAAACTGCATTAGTGAGAAGCGCCTCGCAGAGGAAGGTCTGGAATCCAGAGCGTTTGCTGGAACTTGCAGCAGCTAATCCACAGGCTTAGGGCTTTGCCACGTGGCCACTGCGCATTCTCTCATGTAATTACTTTCTCTGGCCGCTGTCCTGACATCACCCTAGACGTTTCCCCCAGGGGATCCCAATTTGCAGGCAAGATTGAGGCCCACTACCATCGATCAATTACCTGGGATAATGATTTTGTTCATTTTTCTTGACAGTTTAAAAAATAGTGCTAAAGCTAACCACCACTTTCTGATTGTTCATTTGTACCTGTTTGATAGCATATGTGGCATTTAATCTTATTTAACCTTCACTGGAACCCTAGTCCAGAGCTTGAGAGGATGAGCAATGTGCCCTTGAACACACAGAAGTTAGGGGGCAGGACCAAGTTCTTTCAGACCCCAAAGTCAATATTCTGAGTAATGACAGAGATTAACCAAATATTGGACACATAATACTACTAGTAATACTGACTAGTCAGTGATCAGTGGGCACAGTTCTGCCCCCTTTAATTTCACAAAATTATAATCTACAACCTCATTTTATCACTACACAAAGTGGAGTCACAGAGAAGTAGACAGACACTCAAGGGTACAGAGTTGAAAAGTGGGGAATTTGGGCCCTCCCTGGTGGCACAACCAGTTAAAGCATAGCACTGTGAAGCTATCTGTAGCCACTGCACAATGAAGCACGAGTTTGATCCCCCACTAGGGAGGTAACCCACAAGGCAGGAGACCTCTCCTGTCTCTGCTGCTCCCCTCAGCAGTGTATTTCTGTCAATCTGACTGTTCTGCTCCCCACTCTGTCTCTGGTGAACCCTCTTACCTCCTGCATCTCTGGCCTGTACCCCAGTTCTTGTGTGCATAAAAAAAAATCTTCAAATAAAAGGAAAAGTGGGGAATTCAATTCAGTCTGTTCTGTACCCCTTCCACAGGTTTGTAGGTTTCTAGAGCCTATGAAAACATGCTGCATCTATGTAACAGCAAAGACAAATCTTGAACAATCAGATGAAGGATGACGCTAAGAGGTTGGAAGTATCCTTTGCAAGAACTTGAATTTGGGACCCTGAATGCTGGGGGCGACCATACAGAGAAAGGAGAGTATCTCTTATTTATTCTCCTTGTTTATCTGCAGAATGGTCTCTGCACAGAGCGTTTCCATGGAAAGCATGTCCTAGCTGTGCAGACTTACACACATCTTAAAGGAAAAGATGTGTATAAAAGTTGATGTCATGCAAATATCCCACCCACTGGTGAGTCAGATAAACAGAACCGATTGTGTGTAATGTTGAGGCATGAAGTCACTAGATTCCTTTAAATCAAATTTTTAGTCCTTTTCCAGGTTGAAGGGGAGAAAGAACTAAGGTTTGAGGAGATGTGAGGAAAAAATTATAACTAGGAATTTCTATTAGGCTTACAGGTAAATGTCTTCTTAATGAGTCATGGTATTATCAAAGCAATGACCTCACTTAGATGGATTCTTGAGGCACAAAAGTGTTCATTTCACAAGGCAGGCAAATAAAGCACAGAGATTGTGTCACTCATCAAAGCAGGTTGGTGGTATCAAATATAAATTGCTGCCATGTTTTGGGGTGACAACAGGTTGGTCACCATCCAAACAATGTATCTGAGTCTTCTGACCTGGAGATTCCATTACTGGAAATGTATCCTACGGACGCATTTCATTAGATAAGCAAGAATAATTTACAAAAATGTCTATCGAAAGTTGCTCCAAAGACATGTTAAATATCCACTCAAAGAGATCAGTTAAAAAAACAAAAAAAAGTGTGCTACAGATCTGTCATTCTTATGGAGCCATAAAAAGGGTGAGCTTGATCTCATATACTAGCATAAAAAGGTGGCAAAGAAATATTACCCAATATTGACAATATCATTGACAAGATAAAAACTGCAGTCCAGTACCCATGATTCCATGTTTATGAACATATATGTATGTTCATACACATATCATGCATTTACAGTTGTATGCTGTTCATGATGTGACTTAACATGGCAGACTGCAAATACACAGGGGTCCCAACAAGCTGTACCCAGAGCTCAGCTGGGACTAGGCTGTCCCACGTAGTTAGTGTAGTACATTTACTCCATGACGTTCACATGATGGCAAAAATCTAATGACAGTGTCACTGTTGTTAAGCAACACAAGCCTATGTGTCTGGATGGATGGGTGGATGGATAGGTGGACAGATGGGTGGACAGATGGACAGGTGAGTGGGTGGGTGAGTGGATGGATGGACAAATGGATGGATGGAAAGATGTGTGAGTAGATAGGAAATGTTAAAGGCTGTCTCTGGAGGCAGATACTGTAAATTTGATCTGTTTTGCTTTGTGACAGGTTAGGCTCATGGGTCACAGTCAATGCCAGGACCCCCCTTCCTGAACAATATATTAGGATGTTCTCTACACCTGGCCAGTCCCTGTGATGGCAAATTACTTCCCTGTTCCTCATCTGTAGATGGGCAGGGAATTTGGAAGGTGAGAGAGAAGAACATCCTCAAACTTACCCACTAAGCCCAGACCTCCAGTTCTAATGAAAATGTTTCCAGAAACAAGTTTGTGGAGCCTGAAGCCTTTGGACTGGAGACTCAGTCTCCCCGACCCCAAACCTCCTATGCTCCAGTGACATGTGGGTGTATCAGTGTTAGAATGCAGGGTGGAAGGTGGGGCCTTCGACCGCGGGGTCCCCGTGCCCTGCTGGGAAGCTTTGGGCTAGGCCAACATGTCCTAGTAGGCACATGGTTTTCTGGCTGCAGCAAATCTGGGTTCAAATCCCTGGTCTCTGGCCCCAACTGCTATGTGACCTTGGGCGAGTCACGTTTCTCCCACAGGGGGAGAGAGCATCCTTTCTCCAAGAGAGCAGCAGTGAGGACTCCATGGAAAACATAAGGTGCTTGGTACAGTGCCTGGCACATGGCATATGAGTGGAAAATGCCAGAGCTTCTGTAGCCCAGACATCTTTCTCTCCTCTAAGAATCTCCTTCCTACAGGTCACAGCCCACAGTGTGGCCAAGACCAGGTGCTGATGTTAAAAATATCCATAAAGCCCCACCCTACCAGGTAAGATTTGTCACTAAAGTACTAGGCGTAGTCAGGGAGAGAGAAATGTCTCTGGTTTCTACCCCGGCCCCACCCCAGGCTTTCAGCTTAGAAGCAAATGCCCCAAGACACTGGCCATTGTCAGGAGAGAGTGACCCTGTCACCGCAGTGTCCTATCTGGGCGGGTAAATCTCAGCTCCGGGCGGGTGTGCGTGCTTCCAAGAAAGTTCTTGCATCTTGAGGACACAGTACTCCAAGGAATGACCCTATTTCCTCATTGTTGTGGCTTCCAAGAAACTCGGGGCCCTGCTTGTACTTATTGGAGGAAGAGTTGTGAGGTTATTACTCACACTGCCTGATGTGTAAGGGGAGAGTCCAGTCTTTCCGACAACTGGCTTGGCTCTTTATTTTATGGACACTAAAATATGCAACAGATCCTATTTCTCTCTTTGCTGGGTTTCTAAGAAATTTCAAACAAATATAGGACTTGAAATAAATATTTTGTATACTTCATTTTCTAGTTTTATTTTTCACTACTCTTCACTTTTCCTTAACCTGCTTACCACATTCACCAACAAATGTTCTCTGTGTTTCTGTAAGCTACTACAAACCATGTGTGGAATGAGGTTGGAAATAAACAGGTAAGCAAACACAAGAACAGTCTCTCTCCTTGGCCTGGGCAAACTCCCCCATACCTTTCTTCAAACATCAGGAAGTGATAAAGTTATTTAAAGAATACTTACACATATAGAAAAATATACTCACATATGTATGAGGAATAGAATCTGATGTTAGGATATATATATATGCCAACATGCATGTGTGCGTGTGTGTACCGTGATCTGATATTATGAGAACTACTCCTGTGAATCCTTTCTCCCTCCTCATGCTAGGTTCCCCACTAAAATGTAATATTCAATTACAAAGCGCATTTGAAAACAATTACTGACTACATGAGGCTAAAAATACGCTGTTTATCAAGAAGGGATTTGTGACCACATCTCGAAAATGACTCAGCCATCTCCCTTTGGATTACATTAGCTGCAATTCTTGCTACACGCATTTTAAAATAATTCCTGCAACTGTCCTGATGGAGAGACACTCGAGGCTAACCTCACCCCACTTTTGTCCTAGAAGAAAACCCTGTTTGGGCTGGCC
Organism: Condylura cristata; assembly: GCF_000260355.1. Classification (NCBI taxonomy): domain Eukaryota; kingdom Metazoa; phylum Chordata; class Mammalia; order Eulipotyphla; family Talpidae; genus Condylura; species Condylura cristata. The sequence continues at coordinate 10,624,319 of NW_004567133.1, forward strand.
TCAGACGCCAGCTAACATGAGACGGGCTACCTGAGACCAAAACCCTGCCCCGACAGCTGAACTCACTCTGCCTCAGACCGTCTGCCTGTGCCCAGATTGCTCCAAGAAATGAGCTTGGTGAAATGTACACAAGCTATTAATACCAGGACACAGTGTGGATCAAATGGCGGACCCTCGAAAACCATATTTGCTGAATTTGTACAGAGATGCATTTGCAGGGTGTTTTAGACAAAGTTGAAGCCCCATTTTTACCTGCAATCTCTTTAGGGTCCTTCTGCAAAGGAGAATGAGCATGTGTAGAATGTTCACTTTCAAATTGTTTCCTCAGCGGTCTTTGAGGTCTAATCCCAGTGTCATCTTGGGGATTTATTTTCTAAACCACACAACCTTGATGTATAAGGTTTAAAAGCAGCAGTAACTCTGTAGTGTGTGAACTTAACATAATGATTCAGCTCAGACGCTTAAAGGGAACAAAAAGTTCTATTTCACGGGGTGAGGAGGAGGTGATCCCCTGCTCCTTGAAATGCATCCCAGTGCAAACACAGAGAGCCAGAACCTTGAGAATCAGAACAAGCTTGTGTCACGTGCAGGATTCCTGGGAGGTATGAAGGCCAGGAGAGGGCCTTACGTCTGTGTGTCTGGCTGGCTTTAGAACTGGACAAAGAGGACATGTGGGCCCCGCCCAGGCCTCCCCTTGCTGTGTGACCTTGGGCCAAACCCTCCACCTTCCAGGCCCTCTAATTCCTCATCTGTAAAGTGACACTCAGACCTCCATTCACCAAGCGGTATCCGCCGGTATCCGCCGCCTGCTCTGTGCCTGTGGTCTGTGTGAAGGGCGGAGCCACACGGTGACACAGACAAACATGGTCCCCACACAGATCCCCACAGTCTTGCAGAGAAAATGCACATACAATAGTTTAAAAGCAGACGATGCTTCAATAATACAGATATGATAACCGTCAGATAGGCAACTATCAGTATAAGCCAAGGCTCACTCGAAAGCTCATCTCGCATAAGCTTTCAACAACAGGAGTTGGACACTATTATTAGCTCCATGTGGTACTTGGGAAAACTGAGGCTTATAGAGTTTACGAGATCAGGGTTTACAGATCAAAGGACTCGAAGGCAGGACCGGCCGGGCCCCGTTCTTTACCAATAATGTGTGGACGTCGTCACCAACCACAGGTCTGGGTAGATTTCAGCACTAGGGAGTGTTTTTGTTTGAAAGCCATTCTGCAGTCTCATCGTAAGTGGGAATGGACCCGTGTGTCTACACTAGGCCATCTGCTGAAGACCGCAGCCTGTTCGGGAGCTCTGCTCCTTCTAGAGCCTTCAAAAGGCAGTAAGGGGGAACACCAGGATGTGAACAGCAGGGGGTCGAGACAGGAGGGCTCTCCCTCCGCCCCTCCCTTCGGTGGCTCTGCACCCAGGCTGCTCCCCCAGTCCACAGCTAGCCAGGCCACTCGGTCAACCAACAGCAAATCAATTCAAAAGAACAGCTAACAACAGAAATAAACAGACTGGCTGCACTTTCCCTGAACTTTGAACTGATTCCAGCTTTGTCTTCTAATTCTGAGGTGGAATGAAATGCAGTTGTGCAGGGGACAGGGCCTGTGCTGAGCCCCCAGACCACCTTCGCTCAAGCTGCTCCTTTATAAGGGACCCCTTTAGGGGTCCAGTTGGCTATGGCTGCAGGCACTGTCTGCACGCTGTATACTGGCTCAGTCACGCCTCAGAACTCCATTCACTGGCTTATTCATTCAGCGCTGAATGTCATTTCACTAATTTATCAGAGGTTTCATGATGATAAAGCCCTGTGGGCACTTATTTAGAGGATCCCAGCAGCGCGCCATCCTCCTTTCTGGCTCGGATTCCTAACGGGAGAGACATGCACACGTTCTCCATAGCCCTTCAGATAGCTTTGTGTTCTCGTATATATTTTTTATCTGGCTGAAAAGTCAGGTTCTGCAGTTGACACGATCATGAATCTGTGTCCATATGACTGGTCAGTACATACAGCTGTGCATCCATCACACCATCACACAGTCCCTGACATCAGTCGTTACATACTGCGGCTGTTGACCCGACTGGCTGGCCCAAGGAGGCCCGGAGACAAGGTAAGTAACACACCCGCACACGTAAACAGCCCCACCTCTAATGAAATACAAATATATGTTCACGCGCAGCTCTCAGCTACAAAGTGTTGCAAAATATTAACTGTGCTAAGATTTGCTGTTTTTCTAATTCTCCTACTGTGATTATGCAGTGACTTGAAGTTCAAAAGTAAAAAAAGGAGAAAAAGAAATACAACAAAAATGGTGACATGGTGTACGACAGGGATGGGTTCTTGTTATGCTATTCTTGGGGGGGGTGTGTGTGAGAGAGGGATTTCTCACGAAAGGGGGAAAGACAATCACAAAACAGCACTTAAGTTCTAATTGACATCTTAGAATCCCACCCACCCGTCACAGACAGGCACCATCTTACCGAAATAAAGGGACGGCAGGCACTGGAGACCACAACCCCCCATAGCACCCCGTCCTTCCAGAGCCAATGCTTACGTGCAGCACCCCCACCTCCGGCCCAGCACCTTGCAGACAGCCCCCCCCACCCCAACCTCTGGAGCCTGGGGTAAGCCTCGCGCTTTTCCTGAAAAAAAGTAAATACAGCAAAGCAAACAACTGACCTTTTTGTTCTTGTTTGGCCCAGAAACTCTTGACTCGCTGACGAATGTGCTTGTCCTCACGCAGTTTCTTCTGCCACTGACGCAACTCTTGAATCTCAGGGTCACAGCGAACCTGGAAAACCCCCCGTGAAGATTTAGCTCCCTTTCCACACGCTTCTGCTCATTCGCGTGTACACCCTTCTGATCCTAAAACAGTCGGTGTTTTCAGTGAAATTTCTATACTTCTCAAGCTTACAAAGTATCTGAGCGTAAGTTAGGTTGTGAAGATCTGCTGTATTAACAGTCGGTTGAGAACAACCCCCACCTGTGCTTACCCGTAGGCGTACAATGGAGACACGTGCAGTCTCGTTTTAAAAGAAGCAAAAATAACCTGGGGAGATTACCTTTGAGAATTTGTTGTAGTATCCCTAAAAGATGCTAATCAACATATAATCAAAATAAAAAATGATTTATGAGCTATGTGCCTTTTTTTTTTTTTTTATGAGACGTGAACACCTGGTGTGTTTTTCCTGCGAAGACATCAACACCTGGTGTGTATCTTGCAGTTAACAGCGCCATCTCCGTCTGGAGTAGACACGTTCCCAGTTCCTGTAACTGGCGGCTGTTAGGATGCTGGATGTGGATTCACCACAGTGAGTGTCCAGACCACAGCTCTGCTGACCACGCATTGACTGAGTGCCCGCTGGCCTCTATGCTACCTATGGGCGTAAGGAGAGGAATCATGGTATTGTAATAGTCATCATTTTTCCTATTATCATATCTCCAACCTGCTGGGCACTTGGGCCCTAGGCATTCTGTGTTTTTACAAATGGTAGCCTTTAAAACAATCCAGTAGGACAGGCACGAGCAGGAACTGAGTCTAAGCGTGCCTGCAAGTTTAGGAGCTGGTGCCGCTGGGATTGGAGTGCAGGCAGCCAGCTCAGCTGCCCTGGAGGGCCTCTTGGTGAGCAGGGTGTGGAGGATACCAGAAGCAGTCAGTAAGTTGTGAAAGGAGGGAGGATACTGGCCAGTCGGGCTGGCAGGCTGCGGGCTGTGAACTCTCAGCTCTAGTTCCTCAGTGGGTTTTTTTCCTCCAAGTTAAATTTTATCCATGCCCTATCTTAGGTATTGTAATTGTGATAAAGCATAATGATTAAATCTTTACCTATTGAAAACAGCTTCTAATTTATCATATCCAAATATTTCCAAACCACACCTGTAATTGAAAGATGTTTGGAGAAGGTGGCAGTGGTGGAGGAGGTTATGCCACATTCTAAGTCTACTGGAAATCCTAACAGAGCTGCCTCTCTGGCGTTTGAGACAAAGGATGGAGCATCGAGTCCTTGCCTTCCTGGATTAGTTTCTGAAGAGTCCCTTGGGTGGTGATCACTAGGAATCGAAGGGAGAAGTGTTGGTCTTGGAGATATCTCAATCCCTTCCTTTCTGCAAGGTGCCTGGATTATCAAATTGACCTCACATAACCCAGAGTCCTACCTAGTTCCATCAAGAGAAATTTGGAGATTGGGTCTTACCAAACTTAAGAAAAATAAAGTCCTTCCTAATACTCTCACAAGGCACAGCGGGGGTCGGGGGGTGGCGGGGGGGTGGGGTGGTGGTGTCTTACTTGGCTTAAGAAAACTACTCCAGTGACTTTTCCTCCAAAATAAAGGAGACTGTTTCCTCGAGAGTTTATAAATGGAACCTACTCTTGCTTAAAAATAGATAAATGCAACTTATCTATAAATACACATTTTTAAATTATGCATACATAAAGTATTATATGTTTATGGGCATAAAATATACATTAGTGAAATACAAAGTTACACAGACTTCAGAGTAAAAATGGCCCTATAATCATCTCATAGAACATAGAGTAATTCAGTCCTTGAAACCTCAAACCGCTGGTTTTCAGTGTTTCCTTAAGGCTTATGTTCAAATGACTATACCCCTTGACATCTTGTTTCTGGTAAAAGGATTATCAACTGTGGGCCCAGCAAGCCCAAACCTTCCCAGGAGGCAAAGAAAGGGGATTATCTATAACCTGCCCTCAGGCTTCTGCTTATCAGGATCCAAGGGCACAGAACCTTGATATCCGCATGGTGGCCACCCACATCCTCAATGGGAAGACATCCAAAAGGACCTTCTGAATCACTAAGTTAACGCTGGTTATAATCAGCAAGTTGACTGTTTGATACAGTCAAATTATTTCTTTACAGTCGTCTTATTCTTGAAGTTTGGAAGGGTACAACAGGAGTATGCACTGAATGGAAAGGAGAAGAGTGAGGACTTTCACTTTTTCCTCCATATTTCTCTGGTCCCTTGCTCGGGACATTTACAATGAGTAGATGTGTTAGGAATACAAGTGTTTAAATTTTAAGTAATAGGCTACTGAGAGACAAACAAGAGTTCTTTGACTTACAAATAATTGATGGATTTTTTTTTTCCTATCATCCCTCGAACACTTGATTACCCAACTGTTCAACAAGCAGAGATGCCCCCATCTTAAGATGCTGCAAACCACTGCAGGGTCATGTCCTGTGGGGCCAGAGACCCTTTCTTCTTTTCCTTGATGCCCTTCGTGTCAAGCAGAGGATGGCTATTTACCAACAGGCACGGAGTCCAGCCGCCTTCTTAGCTAACTTCTCATTACCAGAAAGCTGGGTTCCCTCGAGAAAGCTTTTGCGAGCCCTGGGGAAAGCAGACATCCCCTGAACTAGGTTAACCTCGGTCACTATAGTCAAGATGGAGAATCAATGGAAATCCTAGCCTGTCAAAACACTAGCAAAGGTGTAAAACAATGGCACTTCAGTAACAATAGAGAAATTAAAAAAAAAAAAAGTGTAAGTGATAGTGGCTGTGCCCAGCAGCACAGTGTATTGTTCAACATAGAAACAATTTCATTGCAAAAACAAGGTTCCCTGATGAGGGGCTGCTTCCTCCTTTAAACAGCCGTGTGGAGCCCGCCTGCTCACCATACACACACCCTGAGAGTAACACACACTTAGGTGTGCTGGACTTGGAGTAAGCCCAGAGAGAAAACGCCATTGTGTGGATGTGTTTGTTTAAAATGCCCGTGACCAATCAAACGCTCCTAGTTACATACGACTCTGAAAGCCAACACTGGGTACCACAGGGGCTAAGGAAGCCGACTAGGGATCAGAGAGCCTGAAGCTGAATTTTAGCTCTGCAAATGACAAATGAGAAGCCTGGAGCGAGTTCCCTCAACTCTCTCAGCCTTGCTTTCCTCCTCCACAGAATGGGAACAATACAGGTATTTCCTTCCTTGGGTGGGTGTGAAAACACCCTGACACGTTGTCTGGCACACAGGAAGCCCTCGGTGGGCAAGAATTTCTTAAATCAAGGCATGAAGTAGGGAGAATAATCTGAGTTCAGCTCCAAGCTTGCCTCATTGCTGTCAGGCATGGAGCCAAGCGGTGGAATCAACGGCTCATAAAGTGGACCAAGGCCTTCTCCCAGGGGGCTACAAATTACTGAATACACAGATGATTTTGTCATTGTATAGCCTGAGACATTAGCCAGCCGGTGGGCGGGGAGGACAGGCAGGGAGGGAGAGGCTCCAGCCTGAATGCTGCATGGCCCTTCCTCCACGCAGACTTCTGAATTCCTCTCAGCTCAGTTGTTTGCTCTGCCTCTTGGCAAAACACACAAAAACATAGCAACAGCTACCCCTCTGCATGATTCCCTGGAGTTTCTCTAATTGCTGTAGAGGAAAATACTGAATATATTATAGTTGCTAGAAAGACGCTGGAAAAGAAATACAATGGACAGCCCTTTGTAATGCTCACAGGCTGGGCACCAGCGTAGCGTCAGATGCTTCTGGAAGGCTCTTCTACCTCCATGCCGTGATGCAAAATAGCAATGATTACAGAGGAGTTTAAACTCAAGAAAGTGGATTTCAACATGAAGGAAATGTGTTTGAAAAACCCCTTTCTCATACCTAAAGACACTTTTAGAGTGCCTAACGCTCATGAATTCAATTTTCTGTCCATGGGAAGCTTTGTAGTTTTCTTCGCAGATTTTTGGTAAAACAAAAGTTGGTTTCTTATTCTAATGTTCACAGTGTTCCTTATTGTCTTTAGGAACTAATTTTAAAAACCTGTAGATACTGCATATTTCCTGGTATTGTAGCGATGTCACAGAGCCCATTTGTGGCAAGACTGTGGGCCTCGTAGGAGTCACTGGGGCTTTCGAGGAGAATTAGAAATGTGTTCCAGAATGGCATTTTTTAAATGGTGGGATGCAGCACATTAGTGAATAGTAAATTCAATTGAGTGGCTGTCAATAGCATTTTTTTAAAAATGCAGTCCAATAGGAAGTAAGAAGTTATTACTTCATCACGAAGCATTTGCTCTATCCAGGTAAATGTTCCATCTCAAAGTTTATTTTATCTGATATTAATAAAATGAGTTCACTTTCCTTTTAGTTGATACTTGGTTGATATTTTTCTCTTTTTTCGACCTTTTTGCAAGCATTCTGGGTCATTTTGTGTTACCTCCAACATAGAGATAAATCTCTACTGAATCCAATCTGAAAATCAGAGTGGGACTTAGTCTATTTACCTGTACTGTGACTAGTGATATATTTCTCTCTCACCTTATTTAAATTATGCTTTTATTTCTTTATTTCTTTATTTAAGATTTCTTTATTTATGCACTCAAGAACTGGGGTATAAGCCAGAGATATGGGGTGGGGGCCGATGAGAGGATTCCCCAGAGGCAGAGTGGGGAGCAGAACAGGCAGACCCACTGACACACACTGCTGAGGGGAGCAGTGGGCGAGGCAGGAGAGGTCTGCTGCGCCATGTGGGGCAGCTCCCTGGGTAGGGATCGAGCTCGTGCTTGCAATTGCAACGGCTGGCAGTAGCGTGACAACACTGTCTGTAGCCCCTGCGCCACCAGGGAGGCCCAGAAAGCTGTGTCTTAATAAACTTTCCAAGTTATTCTGATTTTTTTTTTTTTTGTAATGCCCTATTCTTTCAGCAAAGTTGATATGCTGTTTTAAGGTAAATCTATAGTCACCTTAAATAAAATTTATTTCACAGTCTCAAATGATCACAACTGTCTTTCCTGAGGGTCTGGATTTTCCAATTGGTTGCGTTTACCGACTCCCTCTTTGCTACTGGTTTCTTTATTATGAACTCATCATCACAGAGGGTCTAGTTCCAATTCCAAGTTTTCCTGAGTCTTCTTTGTATCCAGAAGTCAGTAAACTTTCTTGTAAAAGGTCAGAGAGTAAGTATTCTTGGCCTTTGTGGGCCACACAGTCTCTGTCCCATGACTCAACTCTGTCCTTGTAGAACAAAGGCAGCTGTAGACAATATGTTTTTAAACATTGAAGGTGGCTGTGTTCCAGTAAAACTTTTTTTTAATAAAAGCGGGCAGTGGGCCAGATGGGCTATAGTTTGCCAACCCCAGCTCGTACTGTTCTTACTCTTGAGTGGGCACTAGAACTCTGGCTCTCAGCTCCTTTATTGAGTCTTCTTTCTTTTTTGGTTTCTTTCATTTTAACTGTTTTTATGTGCTTTTATATATATATATATAAAGGGATATATATATATATATATATATTTACTTGTTTTTTTTTCATTTTTTGTCTTTGTCTTTTTTTCTTTTTCACCCTTACTGTCTTTCCCACCTCTAAATACGTAGTATGTAAATATTACTATTTGGGGGTAACTTCCTAAATTCACCAAAGGATACTGAGATCACTTGGTGTGCTTAGAACCTCACATTCTTGCCCTAGAGATTCTGATTCCATCCATGTGAGGTAGAACCAAGCTATGTTTAATGGAGCCCTAAGTGATTTTTTTAAAAATTTATTTATGCATACAGAACTGGGGTACTGGCCAGGGTATGGGGGGAGGGTGAGAGGATTCACTGGAGACAGAGTGGGGAGCAGAGCAGGTGGATCTACTGAAATACACTGCTGAGGGGGGCAGCGGGGAGACAGGAGCAGTCTGCTGCGCCATGTAGGTCAGCTCCCTGGTTGAGGGTTGAACTTGTGCCGAAATGGCTGTGGCTTCTCAGTACTGCTCTTGAACCCCTGGTGCCACCAAGGGAGGGCCCCCAGCTTGGGAAACCTGCTCTAGTGGATGAGAATGTGAAGATGAACTTAATGTTCCAAGGCTGACTACCTTCACATCTGTACAACTGTTTCAGCTTTTGCATGATGCCACATGGAATGTCATAAATACTTCAATCAGAGTCAAGGAAGACTGTTTGGGCTATTACTGTGTGACTCATGAACACCAGCTGCTTTCTGGTGGGGTAGTGTTTTAGTACAGTTCTAGAAAGGCTCTCTCCCAGGAAGCCACACCTTTTTTACTGAAGTCCCTTTAATAATAAAGCCATATGACAGTATGTACTTGGAAAAACCGGAATTTCCCCCAACAGCTCAGTGATGACAGGTTGAGATAAAGTTCATCCAACTTTTCTTGGTTCTTGTTTATCCAACTAGTCAGGGAGTGAATAGGTTGCAAAAGCATTTAAGGCATTTGACAAACTTTCCAACGATTTATAGGTTTAACTTACAGCAAAGTTTACTGTGTCAAAGACCATGAATTGCACAACGCTTTGATGTCTTCATCATCACTGTTCAGAGCTGACACATCTGTAGTTACAACCATCCAGATGTTTCTGATGCGCAGCTGGGCTTTAGACGAACGTGTGGACACAGAATCCTTTCATCAGCGGCTCTCAAAGCCCCCAACCAGCATTACTGCAGAACTAGCTAGAGATGGACACTCCAGGCTCCACCTCACACCTGCCGTCTCAGACACGCTCAGACTTTGGCCCAGCAATTGTGTGGTGACAGCCCCCCAGAGGATTCTGATGGAGGCTAAAGTTTAACCAGTTTCACCATACCCATGCCGAATCACAGCTCTCTAATCCCTGCACCTTTGAAAACCTTGCAGTGTGCTTGTTAAGCGGGGTGCCTTTCCCCCTCTCCCCTCAAATCTAGGCAAGCCGAGTGACTTGCTTTGACTAATAGAAGTTAATTGAAGTGCTGCTGTGCAAGTTCCAGAATCTGGGCATCAAAAAGATCTGAAACTTCCCTTTTTATCCCCGTGAAATGTTTCTTCCATAATGTAAGAAGTTGGTCAGGCCCCAGATGTGTGTGAGGTCAGTGTGGCTCTTGTGACCCAGCCCAGGAGATCTTCCAGGCAGAGGACACCATCACGCTGCTGGAAAGGTCTCTCGTGGCTGCGGAGTACCCACTGAGTGTGGCACAGACAAGGCTGGAGAGCCGGCCCCAGGGCTCCCCTTGCCATCGGGCCATCTTCATTCATAAACACCAGCTGAATGCCGCCATGGGAGTGAGCCGAGGAGAGATCAGCAGAGCAACCAGCCACGGAATCCTGAGAAATCATCATTTGCTATGGTGTTCATCACTCAGCTTCAGCAGCAGAAGAAATTAAATTGTCGTCATATGATTGATGTTTTCCATAAATTTTGTTTTGAAAGGAAGTTGCGATTTCCTTAAAGAAAAACACTCCCAAAGTTGGGAATTAGATTGGTGCTAACGGCCAGCGAGGGTACCAGAGCCCATAAGCGTGGCCAGTGCTGTGGTCCCTGCAGGGCCTGTGCAGATGGGCCCCGCTCTTGTTTTAAAGCTCCGCTGTCGCCATCTAGAAAGTCTCACTAACTTTGGACAAGGGATGTATTTCCATTTTGCGCTCACCCTGCAAATCATATAACCAGCCCTCTCGTCGACCCCTCACGCCACCCTGTGATCTGGTTTATCAGCTGTCCTCACACACTCAGGCTGCATTGTGACGAAGCAAAAAAAAAAGCTGGGTAGGGGTGGGGGGTGCTGACGACCTGGCAAGCTGGCAAAGCATTTTCTGGGCACATCCATGGAAACGCTCTTGCAGATTTAACCCAGAGTATATTTAAACACGCATGGGATCAGGCAGGGGGCGGGGAGGGTCTGGCCTGGGAAGTTGGGCCCAAAGCAGCCCAAAGTCACTATTTATAGTGCCGTGGCCTATTTTGGCCTGCAGGTTGGCCCGGAAAATTGTCCTAAGAGCTGGGCCTGGAAACTCACGATGGAAACCAGGCGCCTTGGTTCTGGGGTCTGGCTGGAATCATGCTGGGCACGACAAAGGTTTTCTGATGAGCTCAAGGACATTTTGAAAAAACAGGATTTTCTTTGACCGGATTTTTTGACCTTTTTTTTTTTGGGTGTGGGGGGGGGAATAGGAAATTTCTAAAAATCATTAGGTAATGCCCAAAAGAATATCCTTAGGGAATGATTCAGAGGGAATAAAATGCAAGGTTCAGATCAAGCCAAATAAAGAGCTGAGGGTTGCCAGGCACTGCGCTCAGCCACGCACACTACGTGTACCTTGTCGTGCCACACCACAAGGGCCACATCCGGGGCTTGGGAAAATTCAGTCACTAAAGGAAGGTCCCACGCTCGGCAGGTAGGGTTCAGGTCCGCACCCCATCAGCCTGGCTGCCGCCATAGCAAAGGCTGCTGCCGCTCAAACTTCATGCAAAGGTTCGCAGAGAATCTTGTGACGGGGCAGGTAGCCTCCAGGGGGTTGGAGGTGGGGCCAGTGCCCCATGGGGCATAAGCTGAGGCGCCATGATAACTGTTTTCCTGAGCCGACTCTTACCCATGTGAGGCTGTGCTCTCTCGCACTCCAGTTCCTGGGTCAGCCCCTTGGCTGCCTGAAAACATGGCCACTCACATTTGGTGGCTTACAACAACACCCGCTAGCTCGCCCCAGTTCTGAGCTGAGTGGTTCTGGCTCAGTGTCCCTCATGAGGCAACTGTTAGGACCTCAGCAGCGCCCGCCACCTTCTGAAGGTTTCAGGGGCCAGAGGAGCAGCCCTGAGCTGGCTCACCCACAGCGCTGAGGACTGAGGCCCGGGGGCTCTGGGGACCGCATGCGACTCTGCAGCAGGGATCCCCTGGAGGGAATGGTCCGAGAGAAAGACCACGGCTGCAGGGTCCTTATAACCATATTGTCAGCCATTTTAGGGTGGGAAGGAACTCCCCAGGATGTGAATTCCAGGAGGTGGGGTTTGCTGGGGAGGGATTGGGGGTGCTGGCTTACCACCGTGTCCTGATGAAATAGTGGCCAAGATCACGTGAGGCCTTTCATGAATGCCTGCGTGGTGGAACGCAGGCCCGGCAGGCCGCAGGCCTGAGAATCTCCACGCTCTCACTCGCCTCTCTGGCGTTCTCAGTCTCGAGTCTGGCTGCCTCGAGCCCTCGCCTTGGGGCACGGGTGTGAGCCTTTACAGTGCGCATGCCCCAGCTCTTTGGGCCCAGGTGTCCGTAAATCAAACCTGCATGTGCTTCCCACCCACACCCCTCGGCCCCCAGCATTTCATGTTATTGGTGGGAGGTGGAGTAGGCCTGATAACTTCACCTACCTACAAAGCCCCATCCCCACTTCCCATCAGAGTCCCAGTAACAGCCACAGTCCAGCATCCTGCCGGGAGCTCGTATTAGACTCTGAAGATCTGGCCCCATAGCTCTCCTCTCCCACTCAGCCCAGCTCACAATCAACCTCACCAGCTCTTGCTGGTCCTCAGACACATCTAGCACCCTCCAGCCCCTGACACTTCTGTACGAGCTTTTCCCTCTGCCTGGAATGAACGCCATTCAGATCTGCTCAGGTAGCACCTTCACTGAGACCTTCCCTGACCAAAGTCACCAACAGTCGCTGCTGGCTCTCCCTGGCCCTTTAGTTTGCTTAATTTTGTTCCCAGATTTTCCTTGCATAAGACCATATTCAGCAAGACGTGGCTGTCTCTGTCCCATGGATGTGGGGCCTTGGCTGGGTTACTTGCTTGGCCACCATTAAGTGTCATTTGCTGGGCTATGCCTTGGGACTAGTGAAGTGTGAGTTCTTTTTGTTCATTGTTTTGAGAGCTTCTGACCTCTGCCATAAAAAGGACGTCATCCTGGTAGCCTGTGGCCCTCAGAACAATGTCCAATCCTGGAACAAAAGCAAACAGAACCAAGCAGTTCCATGCTTAGGACAGCAGAGCCCAGCCAAAAGCAGGTGCAGACACTTGGGTGGGCTATGAACATTCCTTGCAAGTCACTGAGCTTGGGGGTGGGTCGTTCAGCTGGGTGATCATGAGGATAGCTAGTGGATACACATTATTTATATCAGTTTGCAGTCCCTTGCAAGAACATAAGCTCCAGAAAGGCAGGATGGCTCTGCCTGCCTGCAGAAGGTCCAGCATGAAGAACAAGGCCTGCCTGCCACACAGTGGCTACACTCAAAAAACACCAGTGAGTGAACTGATCTACCTGTAGAGCCTGCTTGCTCAACGCCATGCAATACTGCTTCAAATTAGCCAGCAGAGTGCAGAGTATTAAAGAAAAAAAAAGCCTGTCTTAAACGGAGTTTCCAAGCAGTGGACCTTTCAGAAGGAACATGTGACTCGCACCTTCAGAGTGCAGGCACCATCCCTCTTCACCTGGGCTGGTTCAGAAACCACCCAGAAGGGGCAGCTCAGCCCTGCCTGGGAACGGAAGTGCTGCTGTACATGACTCGGACTCACCTGGTGGGCTGCTGACTCGGGCGGAAAGCTAGACAGAGGCTAACGGCACACACAAAGGGAGGAAACGCACCCTGCGCCCCTGGCCTGCAGCAGCTGCACCAGGTGCTGCAGGCCCTCTCTCTGAAGGGAGGAAGAGGATGCCGGGAAAGTCGGAAAGCTGCCCAAGCCTGGGGAAGCCAACGCCACGTGAAAGCAGAGGGAAGCGAAAAGCTGGTTCTCACATCACTAATTGCTGACTTTCGGAAACAATGCAAGCAGGCCCCCACTCCTCAAGCTTTCCTCAGTCCTCCCACTGGAGGGCTCGCTTTGGGCTGGAGATATTCTGAGCGAGAAAAGCCTGGACAAGCCCCCACCTGCCAGCTACATCAGCCTTCCAGTTTCCCTTCCAGTTTCCCTTCCAGTGCAAATGCTCAGCAAGCCTCGTGGCTAAATGGAAAGGCCAGAGTGGCCGTGGAGTGTGAACCCTGGTTTACAGAAAGCATCACATAACAAGTACACACACATGTTCACATGTACAAGGGCAGAACACTGAAGAGACACACCCAACTGCTCCCAAGGGTTTCACTGAAGAAACAGGTTTAGGGTAGGACAAGGATGGAGGCTTTCACATTTAGGCTTTAACTTTGTCACGAATTTGGCTGCAGTGGTCCCCATTGGATTTTGTGACTCTAAATCTGATGGGTCTTCTTGTTAGATGGAGGGAAGGGGACTCCCCAAAGGCAGGATGTTTCTAATTCTACCGTCCCCAGTCCCTTCTTGGCAAGCAGAAGAACCTCGATCCATGTTTGTCAAGAGAAAGAAGGCAGCAAAGCAGCCACACACTAAAGAAGGCGCAGGCCTCCTGGGGGCCGGGCAGAGGGTGCCTGGCCACCCTTGGGAGCTTTTGGCTTCAAAAGCAAGAGGTCTGTGTCTGAACCCTCAGCCCAAAATCAAGACCTCGACATCTGTAGTAAGTTCAGGAGCTGTGTTCACCTTGTTCATTGGGGCTACTAGGGGTCTCGCCCTTCCTCACAGTCTACACACATTTTCTAGAAAATGCTTGAAATCAATTTCAAATGTGTGGCCTTCAAAACACACCCAAGGTGGCCTAAACAAAGACCTCTCTGGGTGGGAACCTTCTGATCAGGAAGCTAATGTGGTTAATGTGGTTGTGATAATGGACTGCAGCTATGTCTGGCAATCAAGGGGAGTCCACAGAGCAGCCCATCTTGCCACGGGAGTCCCGCGAGAGTGGCCTGGGCAGGGGCTGCCCATGCAGTCACAGAGTCCCTCTGAGGCGAGACAGCGCTGGCCGCGCACCCTCAAGACGGGAGCGGGAGGTAATTTGATGCAGGGTTCCACTTCTGGCGTTTCTTTTGCACTTGACAGCATCTGATTGTTGTAGACAGTCTGTCCACCTGCCAGCAGATATCAGCAATGGGAAGGGAAATTCCAACAGAAGAAAGTCCTTTCAGTCCAAAACACAGATAAATTAAACATGCTGAGCACACCTTCTGTTGAAGCTCTCCTTTAAAGCCTGCATCAGGGTCACAGTTTCCCCTGGCACACTTCATTTCTGGAAAGGAGGAAGGCTGGGTGCAAAGGCGGTCCAGAAAGGCCAATGATAAAATGAAGACACTTTTCTCAAGTGTAATCTTAAGGGGATTAACGAGCGCAGCTGTTGGTGTTGAAGGATCCCGGGCTCTAAGGAACTCCCACAAAAGTCTGTTTACATGCCTATGTGCATCCCAGAGAAGGCTTATAAAATGGTATAATACTGTTTTCTCTTCTTTGTTTTCAAAGGTGCTCACTAGAGAGATCATTTGGGGATTCAGGGATTTACTGGAAGTGCCTGCTAGGTGTCAGGCGGTGTTCTCTGAGCTGAGGATACAGGACAAGAAAACCCAAGCCACCTCTATCCTCTACCCATGGGGCACATATTCTAAGCAGGTCAATGGGCGACGGACAAGTAATTGACAATATAGTGGCAGATAGCCAGAAAGTGACAGTAGGCTATAAAACATAGCAAGAGACTAGAGAGTGATGGGTGGGTGCTATTTTAGGAATGGTGACTAGAGAGAGGAATCTTGAACGCTGCAAGAAAGGGCACCATGACTGATAGTTGCAGGTGCAAAGAACAAATAGCAAGATGGCCTATTAAGGAAAATAGAACCAAGGACAAGAACAAAGATCATTAATGTCTACTGTGGATTTGCTAGGTGCTTCCCACTGTGCCAAGCCCCTTAACCATCTGATTCAATCTTCAAAGGCAGGAACTACTCCTGTTCCAGCTTTTCTGTGATCAGACATTAAATGAACTACTCAGAGTTAAAAATAACCTGATGTATTAGAATCCAAACAGATCTGTTCAGCTATTAGATACCACAGTATTGCCGAGTTTCCACACGGGATGTTTTTCACTAAAGGATGATACAAGTCTTTCTATCCTGAGAGGAAAGAAAAAAAAAAAGAGTAATCACATTCTCTGACTCCAAACTATACTACACAGCAACAGCAATCAGAACAGTAGGGTATGGGAACAAAAACAGAAACACAAACCAATGGAACAGAATACAAGGCCTCAATGTAAACCCATACAATTATGGACAATAAATCTTCGACAGGAGCCAGGACTATACAATGGAAAAAGAAAACCCTGTTTAACAGATAGTATTCAGAAACATGGATCACTTCATACAAAAAAATGAAATTAGATCCTTAACTTATCCCCCCTCACACACACAAAATAATTCAAAATAGATTAAAGATCTGGATATAAGGTCCAAGACCATAAAACACATAAAAGAAAACAGGAGATAAACTACAGGCCATCAACAGATGAATGGATAAAGAAATTATGAAATCTGTATACAATGGAATACTATATGGCTATTAAAAAGA
This sequence comes from Condylura cristata, assembly GCF_000260355.1. NCBI lineage: Eukaryota > Metazoa > Chordata > Mammalia > Eulipotyphla > Talpidae > Condylura > Condylura cristata. The sequence goes on from NW_004567133.1 coordinate 10,640,414, forward strand.
TGAGACTATGTCTTTTGGGACAAAATAGATGGACATCAAGGTGATTATACTAAGTGAAAGGTAGATATTCCACTTATCTGTGGAATATAAACAAACAAAAACAAAAACCATACTGGTAAAATACAGAAAAGACAAATCTTGGACTTAGTGAAAAATTTACTGGTCTCCAGGGGTAACTGGAGAGGTGGAGGGGATGGAGTAGGGAAGTGGAGAGCTTTGGCATGGGGGGTTTGGTGGAGGGTGACTGGAACACATGCTCATATGATGAGACAGCTGATGTAAATGAGATCACAAGCCGACAGGATCAGTTGCCCCAGGTCCTGTTTGAACAGGTGGACTACATCACAGGCTGACAAGCCCTGTCCAAACATTTTGGCCTATCACACCGGCCATGAGGCACCATAATAGATAGGAAGTCTTAGGTCCTGGATGATTATCTCACAGTTTCCGGAGGGAGAAAGCTGAGAACCTTCCCTTGTATCAGAATGGAATCTGTGCACCACCAGGTGGAAGCCAACCCAGAACGAGCCCGGTACTGCTCCTCTCACCTCTGCCTCATGGCCTTACCCTTTAAAAACCTTCTTACTCCCTTCAAGGAGCCAGGCTCTATTCACCTTTCCCATACTGGCTTCCTCATGCCTGAGTCTGTAAGGAAGGCTTGCCTGGCTCAACTACACCTAGAGCTCTCTGATAAATTCTTTCCCTACAAGGGCAAAGAATCCACTCTCCTGAGTTGGAACCTATAACAATGAAGGAGTAAAAATGTAATATAATAAATATAATAAAAAAATACAACCAACCAACAAACAAGACTTTCTTTTCAGTTAGAACATTCAAGAACAAGCAAATCAAGGCTAATTATGAGAACTTTAAGTGAAAAATTATCATGCCTACCCACTCAGCCAGCTGCCTGAAGTAGAGAAAACTTTTCTCAAAGTGCCCAGGCTAAAATTGGAAATTTTGCTTTTTCCAGAAGAATATGAAGAACTGAAAACTCTTTCCCTGATAGTCGTTGAAGAGACTTTTCATAGTTGCTTGTTTGTAGCCTGGCTGTTTTTATCATCCCTTGTCTACAAACGGTATAGGTCAGCTCTAAGTAGAAAGGAGTAACTCTCAGGAAAGAAATCAAGTTCAATCAAATTAAAACACTTGAATACCCAGTTCTCTTTTTCTTTTCTTCTTTTTACTGTGGTAAAATACACATAAAATTTACGCCCTTGACCCATTCGAAGCATACATGTCCAGTGGCATGACATACATCTGAAATCCTCTGCAACCACTCTCATCATCCACCCCCAAACTCCTAACTAAATCTCTTTGCCATTGAGCACTAACTCATCTTCCTCCCATCAGTCTGACAATCTTCCACTTTCTGCCTCTATGGTTGTACTGCTTAAAGTACGATCACCCAGGACTTGTCTTTTTGTGACTGGCTTACTTCCTGTGACACAAAGGCCTCAACGTTCATTGATGTTGTCTAATTTTTCCTTCCTTTTTAGGGCTGAATAATTTTCCATTGTATGTGCACTTACCATATTTTCTCATCTGTCAGTGGACACTAAGGTTGCATCCACGTTTCAGCCATTGTGAATCATGCTGCTATGGACATATGTGTCCATGCAAGTCCATGCTTTTAGTTCTTTTAGGTAAGTGCCCAGAAGTGAATGGGATACCTAGAAGGGACTGGCCAGACTTGGATGTCCTGCCCATCATGGTCACTTCTTGCCAACAGCACTTAGGAAGGAGACCTTCACATCCTTTCTGATATCCAGCTGGGTTTTTGCTTGAATCATTCACTTCTGCACACTGAAGCCATTTGGCTTTTTCACCATTAACCTAGTATTTTGAAAGAAGAAAGAGTGTGTTTTCTTCCACAGAAGTACTTAATATGGAGTAATAACTAGCAGGAACCTATTTATATTGCTAATTATAAAGTCACAGCTACCAAGAAAGGCTTTCCACAAATAGCTTTTCATATCATGTGATACTTCTGTTAATGTAGTCAGTTAAAATATATTTTTATGAGATGTCTGGCTAGTTTTACGATAACAAGTAAGGATGTCTGGAGTTTAAAACTTCCTGGCAAGAATATTAGTCTTTAGAAGGTAGTTCTGACACCCGCTATGGCTTGGTTGAAGCTGGAGGACGCTGTGCTGGGTGAGGGAGCCAGACACAAAGGATGAGGGTGGTCTGGCTGTGGGACACTTTGTATCTGGAGAAGTCAAAGTCACAGAAAGGGGGGATGGTGGAGGGCAGTACTGGGGGGAGAGAAAAACAGGGAGGTTTTTGTCTAGTGGGTACACAGTTCTCCTTGAGAAAGTTCTGGATCTGGATGATGGTGACAATGTGGATGGGTTTAATGTCACTGAACTGCGCACATAAATGGGTCCAAATGGCCCATTTTATATTAGTATGCTTTTACCACACAAGATAATTTTGTGGGAGACAATATTTACCCATATGGTGTTTAAGAAAGTACAAATCAATGTTTCAAAAATACTTAAAAACTTGTAGTAAAAAAAAACGACATGGGAGTGAGTAAAGAGTCTGTAAAAATGTTGGGTGTGAGAAAAATCTGTAAATTTTAGGAATCCCTTTATCTAGTTATAGGATGTTTACTCTCACTGACCAAACCAAGTCAAGAACTTGTAGCAGAAGGACACATAGTCAAACAGAATAGAAAGGCTTGCTTCATATTATTTTTTTCTGCAACATTTACGTTTGGTAATTTATTGATAGGGAATACACATATCATAAAAGTCACAGCTTTCAAGTTTATAAATCAGTGTTTATTGTTGTCACAAAGTAGTACAACCATCACCACTACCTAATTCCAGAAAATCTCTATCCACCCCCAAAAAGAGCCATGAGCAGTCTTCTTCTTCCAGTCCCCAAAAGCCCCTAATGTAGGGCTGTCTATGAACTTACCTATTCTGAAATAAAATGGAATCCTACAATAAGTGGCCATTTTGTCTGGTTTCTTCTACTTAAAGAGTAATGTTTTTGAGGTTCATTCATATTCTGGTATGTGCAAGTACTTTGTTCTTTTTCGTGGCTGCATAGCATTCCATCCTGTAGGGGTACTGTTTCATTCACCAGTTGAACTGTCTCCATATTTGGGGAGCTGGGAATAATGCTTCCCAACGTGAGCACTCAGGTATGAGCGAGAGTGTGGACAGCGGTTTTTAATCCTCTTAAATACACATCCAGGAGTGGAGTTGCTGGTCTAACTATAGGATAAATAGTTGGATGAACTGCCAGACTGTTTTCCAAAGTGACTACACATTTCACATTCTCACCAGAGGTGTGTGATGGTTCCAAGATCTTGACACTCTCACCAACACTTGTTATCATCTTTTTTTGTTTAATTAGACAGGCTAGTAGGAGTGAAATTGTATTTCATGGTGGTTTTGATTGGAATTCCCTAATAATAAATGAGACTGAGGCACTTTTCCTGGGTTCATTGACCTTGTGTATGTATTTTTTTAGAGCAGGGTATTCAAATCCCTTGTCAATTTTGTGGATTATTTATTAGATGGGAAGAATTCTTTGTAGGTTGTGGATATTAGCTCCTTAAGTTTAGCTATTGCTCCCATTTTGTGGGCTAACTTTGCATTCACTTGATGTAATTGTCTGGAGTTGAAACTTTCGGATTTTGCAGAAGTCCACTGGACTTAAGGAACCCACTGGTATTCAATTATAATGGGAAAAGACCACATTTATAAGTACATACGAAGCGCTAAAAGCCTACGCAGTTATTTCGAAACCATGGTTTAATAAAGAACTTTGGAATTTTGGGGATCTGAATGTTCCTATTACTTCACATTCACACTTGACTTTGACCCCAGTTTTCAGTACTGTGCTATGTCCAGAAGGGTTGGGCAATACTGCTTCAAGGACTGCCCATGTTAGGGTCATGTAACAAACACACTTGGACTCACTCACCGATGGTCGTGCATTAACATGCATCTGACCTCTTGGCAGTAACTGCCCGTGTGTTCACCTCAGTCTACTCCAACATTAGCTCTGAACACGCAGCAACATGGAGGTTTCTGGCCTCCGCACGCATCCACCGGCCAATGGGTTTCCTGTGCAATGTCTGTCACTGCTGATACTCAGTCAAAACTCCTTTCTCTGAAGTCCGCAGCGCCTCAAGGATGGAGCCAGGCTCCCTCCGACGGGGACTCCGTGCCTCACCCAGCAGCCTCATCTGTTAACCCTGGTGCTCTCAGGCACCCAGTCATGGGAGAGGCAGTGTTCTTTTCAACACATGTGATACGCACACTGCTCTCAGGTGTATTTGGTGAGAACTTTAGAAAGTGGATCCTTCTCCCAGGGTATTATGATTCAGGAGCTTTCCAAAGGAGCTACCTTTGGGCCTGGGAATTCCGCTTCTAGAATCCCTCCCTCATAAGCAAGCAGACAAGGTGCAGGGTGCCCACACAAAGACAAGTATATTACAGCATCGATCACAACAATCAACCAAAAGCCACCACCACGAAGATGGTTAGAAACAAGTAGTCTTAAAAGAAAAGGTTATTTTTTATGTGTTAAGTATTTACACATTATTCTAGCTATTAAGACTTTCAAGGTGTGGAAAGTTTTATACCAAAATGTTAACAATGTTTATCTTCAGATGACAGACTTACCGGTTACTCAGAATTTCCTTATTTGCTTATCTGAATGATCTATTTTTTCCTAAAATGAACATGTATTGCTCTATGTATGTAATATTACTTTTAGGCAATATATAAAGTGGTTTTCTTTTTTTTTTTTAATAATATAACAGTTTGTTTTTACATCATTTTGTACATTTTTTTTTTTCATCTCAAGTGTAATCCCCGTGGGTTTCCCATCACTGAGTTAAAGTGGTTTTCTTAACACCAATACGTACTTGGGTTTTTTATTCAAACTAGTAATCTCTGTCTTTGAATTGGAGCTTTTAGCTAGCGTATTTAGTGTAGTTAATCTACATCTTATTATTTATATTTGTACCACCTGTTCTTTGTTATCTTTTTCCTAACCTTTAAAAGGTCAGAGGGCACTTTTAAATATTACTGCATGATACATCTTGTTAAAAATTCCAAACCCCGCTTTGAGACCTTTTTATGGAGAATCCTACATGTTTAACTGGAATATGCCCTGTTTCAGATTCATCTGAGGGTTCCCCGAGGGGTCCTCCCCATCAAGCTCAACGCCATCACTGAACAAGACTCGTACCAGATAGGCTCTCCAGAAGGACTGGATGGTAACCGCAGCGGCTTCTTCCGTCAGCAGGAGAGACAGCGGGATTGGCAGTCGTGGGCTGAAAGGAGACGAGATGGCCATGAGCTCGTGAGAATCTGCCCTTCCGCTTTTGCCAACACAATGACCTCAGTGATTAAGAGCCTCATCCATTCTCATCCTAGTAAGCCACGATGTCATTTTTGATAAAAACGTTTATGGTTGAGTTAGCACCTTTTTTTTTTGGTATCTGAGGTGGGTTTTAATCTTTAATCACATAAATCGCTGTGAGCCTGCTCTCCTCTGGGGCTCAAGCCGATCACACTGTCACTCCTGTCAGCGCAGCATGTTATTGACATAAAGCTGTGTGGACAATAAAGCAGGAAACAGAGCAGAAGGGACCGTCCAGAGGGCATGATGCTGTGACTTAATAAAGGGTCCTTTATCCAACTTGCTATTGAAGGGAAATGCTATTCAACTCTGTCTCATTCCTGCGAGCGAAATATTGGCATTTATCTCTGACCAGTGTGCATTCTAGTTTCATGTGGTCTGAATTCAAGCATATTTTTAAGTTCAATTCTGCCGCTACATCTCAAGTCAACGTTGGGTCAGTCGGCAGTGTCTGCTCTTGGAGGATTTTTCCGATTCTGACAGAATCCCTCACCATCGATACCACGCTAACAGATCATGGCTAAATCTCTTTTCTCTTTGTGACTTCCCAGGCAAGTTTTATAAAGATATTACCTGCTGACAAGATCTTCTGTGACTGGGCTGGCTTCCTAGGCCTCCCTAAAGCACAGCTACCTGTGAAAAGCAAGAGTCAAGACTTTCTAGAAAAAGTACAGAGTCAAACCTCAGAAAGGAAGTGCGTCCTCTAGAGGCTGCTCCCAGGGCAGGAGCCCCAGAAATGAGTTTGCAAATGAAGGACTCCCAAGATTCCCAAGCGCCCTGGCTAGAGTCTGCCTTGGACAGTCATCAGTTGAATTCACAGCAACTCCCACTGCACAGAGAGGTTGATTCACCTGCCCAGGTCACACAGCTTGCCGGTGGTCGCATCAGGACTTGAACCCGCACCCAATCCCAAAGCCTATGCTTCCCCACCATGCCATGCTGGCACCACAGCTCAATGGGGCAAGCACTGTAGATGCCCAGCATGGCACAGGCTGCAGCACTAACTGGCATGAACACAGGGTTCTCCAGGATCTGGGAGCTTTATTTTCCCAACAGCCTTTAACTTAAATCACCACCACCAAAAACATGGTGTATTTGTTTGAATGAACGAATATTCTTTTGCATCACTGCAGAATCAAAGTAATTCAAGCCAGGGAGAAACCTTGAGGTTATCAAGATTATTTTCAGGGAGGGAGTATCCCCTTGTCCCTAATTCTGGGTCTCAGGGTGGGCGGGTCCTTCCTAAGAGGTCCAGTCACCGAGATCCTCCATTTATCTCTTGGCAAGATAACAACACTCTCAAAATGATAGCATTGTTAGAAACCTTTCCAGAGTGTTCTGTTTCTATTTTGATTTGCACGATGTGGTAGCTATTTTTTGGGTCTTGATTCTGTTTTCTTTCTTACTTCTAGCCTCGTATCTGGTTTTCTGTTCTGTCCTGGAGTTTTGCCATTAGAGGTACCCGGGGCTCCTTGTTCTCCACACTGAGACATTGCTCTTGATCCACAATCCGCCTATCTACCTCAGTTGTGTGACACCAACAAATCACATCCCTGGGCCCTCCCTGGTGGTGCAGTGGGTTAAAATGCAGCGCTACCATAAAACTGGCTGAAGCCCCTTCAGCACGAGTTCAATCCCCGGAGGCGACCCACATGGCTTGGCAGACTTCTGACCCACCCGCTGCTCCCCTCAGCAGTGTGTTTCAGCCAGTCCTCCTGTTCTGCTCCCCTCTCTGTCTCTGGTGAATTCTCTCACCCCCTGTGCCTCTGGCCTGCACCCCAGTTCCAAAAGCATAAACAAACAAATCTTTAGAGGAAAAAACAAATCACATCCTTAAAGTAATTCTCCTTCACTAGTTCAAAACCCATAGCTTATAGAGGCTTTGGAATTTCTCTGGAAAACTTGGTATGCTGGAACTGACTATCTGAAGTGTTTATCATACACCTTGTCAGCCCTTTAACCTCCTCAGTGTCATTACTGATGGAAACGGGCCTCTGCTTCTAGTACCTTCTACCTCCAGCCAGGGGGACTGCACATAGCTAAAAGGGTTGATCTCGGCTCAAGGACACAGGCATACAGACCAGAGGAGGCTGAGACCCAGCCCCGGCCTGCTCTCTAAGCTAGGCTCCTGGGGGGGCCACATCACCCTTAGGGTGGGGGCACCTTCTTAGAATTTACTCAAAGGTACCTTAGAGTGAGGGTGGGGGGTGGGGGAGGGTGATCTCTCTTTCTCTTGGTTACGGCTTATTCTTTCTTCTTATCTCCAATCAGATGTTGTGGAACGATGTCCTCTGATCAGTCAGGGCTAGTGAAGGTCTATGTGATTTTTCTTCCTAGTGCTAGGCCGCATAAAAAATTGGGTGACTATCCAACCAACGCCTACATCCTCTCCTGGACCGAAGTGCCACGAGGGCTCTTCTCCACATCCCAGACTTGGGACGCGCCTGGCACGCAGGCGGCACACGCAGGCAATCGACGCTGGTGGACAGCGCCACAGTGCCTGGCTGCACGCACACATTTATTTCACTAAATCCTCACGCCATTAACAATAAGCTATTGTTAACCTTCTAGAGAGAGGAAACTGAGGCAGAGAGGGAGAAAGTGTTGTTGGGCTGTTCAAGGTCACGGGGCATTTCCTGCTGAGAATGCAACTGCCCAGGAAACACAGGGCCTGGCCAGGGAGAAGAGGAGGGCAGCTGACCATTCACTAAGAAAGAACTCCAGGTCTCGCAGCTGCCAGTGTTGATCGAGGAAAACACAGTCATCGCCCAGAAGAAAGAAATGAGGGGGCAAGCTGTAATCATGGAAAATGCCCTCCTGGCTAATCTTCACGGCGGTGACTTGGCAGGTACTCATTTGTCTGACACGCCACGGGAAATCTGATGTCAGGACAGCAGGATGAAGTGGAGTCTGTCACTTGTATCTGACAGCGTGGATGGCGCCTTTCTGCTCAAGGGCAATTTTCCTACTTCTGTTTCTCTTGACCAATGTCATGAAATCCCCAGGGTAACAGTATTCCTGAGCTGGAAGAGCACTTGCAGAGGAGACCCGCCAGTCTGGGGGGACACCAGGCAGGGTCAGCCCAACAAAAGGCTTCCCCAGCGGGCCAGCCAGGCCTGCTCTGCAGGGCAACAGCATCGTGCAAAGACACATGGGACTGAGGCCTTTACGCAGCAGTGGGAGGCCACCTTTGGCGGGGAGGCCAACCCTGCTTTCGTGGCTGTGTAACAGGGTGCAGTTTGTTCCCAAGTCAAGAGTAAGTATGAGACTGCCAGGGCATAGCGGGCCGGATGTAAAGGACTTAGTCTTCCGCAGAGCAGCGATCAATCCCCTCAGCAGCGGCACCGAGGGAGTAGCAGCACCTGGCCTTTCCTCTCTCGGAATCAGCACAACTGGCGGCTGCTCATCATGAAAGAGCTGGAGAGGGACAGGAGGGGAACCCCCGCGGGGCAGGCAGCGGGCGGCTCTCGCAGGGCGTCCACAGGGCGATCCCGGCCGCAGGGGCTTGTGTGCTCCAGCCAGGCACAGGGTCACTGGGGACACCTCCAGTTCTATTGGTCATGCTCATGAGTCATGTCCTTCCTTTCTCTCAAATGTGACTTAAACATACTTGAATCTCAAGAATCCATGCTAGGGTCTGGGAAGAAACTACATTTCCCTGGTTGGGCGTGTGCGTGTATAAACACACACACACACACACACACACACACACACACACAATTCCTCCTCACTTGTAGATGCTGAGTTAAAAAAAACTTCAGGGTCTAAAAGACACAGGGTCGTTAAAAAACACCTAAGGAGAAACTGAGAAGTTAGTCCTTACAGATTTCCCCACCCAGGCCTAACACAAGGGAAATGTCATCCAAAGTGGAAGGACAGAATGAGAAAGGAGCAAAGCTTACGTTCGGTGAAAAAGGTGATCTTGGAAAACGAACCCTGTCCACTTTTCAATAGGTAAGAAATGGAGCTGTTTTCTTGGAATGAAGGCGCGCGGCCCGCAAGCAAAGCCGTTCATAAAATGACTCAAGTCCCAAGTAACCGTCACTCAGAAAGGCTTTCAGTGGCGGGCACCACCCAACACATTCAGCAAATGAATCACTCAGTCCCTCCTTCAGCCTTAACTGTCTTCCCGAGTATTGCGGGTTGGAGATAGCACAGTCTTCAGTAAGGAAGCACTGCAACAGCGTGTAACTGCAATGGCACCTCCAGACACTGGTGACTAGCCCACAGGACACTCTCCAGGGTTCTTCCACTCCCAGACTTCTATGAGGTTAGGAACAGCGCTAAGACCCAGTGAGCACAGCCCTGTGGCTTGCGAGCGCATTAGAAATCAAGGTCACTCCCCAGGATCTGACTTTCGCCCCCTCACACACTCCAGCCTGGGAGACCGACAAGCAGTTATTATCCGGCACCAGGCTGAATCATTCTCTCGGTTAAACACAAACTCCCAGCCCGTTTAATCTACCCAACACTGGAAGCTGCAGATGGGCACAGTTAACGGCACTCGCTGAACAATGGCATTAGACCACGCACTCACTCTGGGCTTCAGGTATAATCAGCTTAAAACTCACAGTCGTGATACTCGATGTATTTAGAGAAATATGTCTGAGTTCTGCTGTTGTTTAGCCCCTTGTAACTGATTGCACCTTTCTGCAGTGTGACATAAGGGTCACCTTAGATGAGCCGCCTCCCCCCACCCCCCACCCCAGTCACCTTCTTCCTGCTCCAAGGGGGAACCCAGGCTGGAGCAGAGGGTGATGGGAAGAACAGATATCTCTCCACCCCTCCCAAGCCTCTTGCAGGGAGGCTGGCCACAGCAGGGAGGCCCACAGCAGGGAGAAGCAGGGAGCCAGTGGTCAGAACAGGGGAGGGAAGAGTGCAAGGGGCCGTGGCGATGCACCACAGGTGCTACAGAGGTGGAAGACCATGGGAACCTCACCTGAGGGGAGAAAGCAAATACTACCCAAATTAGCATGGGTGTAAGAAAATCAACTCGTTAAAAAAAATAAAATCTCTTTGTTCCTCTAGGCCCCTTTGTACTTCGGAGTAGATTCCTCAGAATGTTCTTAAAAACATAAAAGTGGGCCTCCCTGGTAGCCAAGGGGTTAAGTCTTAGTGCTATGGCTGCAAAGACCTGAGTTCCATCCCCCGCCAGGGAGCTGACCCACATGGTGCAGCAGACCTCTCCTGTCTCTCCCGCTGCTCCCCTCAGCAGTGGGTTTCAGCCGATCCTCCTGTTCTGCGTCCCGCTCTGGTGCATCCTCTCACCACCACCCCCACATCTCTGGCCTGTACCCCAGTTCTATGCAAAAAAAAAAATGTAAAAGTAACTATAAGAGCTTTCAAAGCAAAGCAATTATACTGAAATACAGTTACCGATATATTTTCAAAAGTTGACGATATAATGAAATATCAGCTTCTAAAGTATGCAGTAAGTAACCAGCGCTAATGGCAAGTCAATCAACCACTGGAACTGGAAAGGGGTGACAGGTGTAAATGATATTTCGAAAGCACCTCAACGACTGTCACGGGCTGTGAAAGCAGCTGACTGCAATCAGTGACGAAGCCAAGGGACTGCAGAGGTCTGCCACCACATTCATAACTAAGAGAGAGGCTCAGTTCCAGTAGACGCTAGTGGAAAGACAAAGGAGTAACCCCCCAAAACTGAGGGGCCCCCTGATTCACAGACCACTGTAGCTGCAGCTGGGGGAAGGGAAGTATATAAATTTTACATCGGCATGAGACTGAAAATTAAAGTTTTAAAAATAAACGAGATAAATCCAAACAGTGAAATGAGACCACCTGAAACAGAGAGGGAGACCAGGAAGCTGCAGAGTTTGGCCAAAAAGCTGCGAAAGGGCTTTCCCAGGTGCAATGTGGCATGGTGGGACAGTTACTGGGGGCAAAAGAAAAAATATTTTATTCCCAGTAAGCTGTGATTCTTCACAAAACCTGTTACATTTTCAAGAGAAAGCTCTTCCTGCTCCAGGCCCTGGGTGGCACCGAATTCAGCCAGCTGCTCAGGCCTGAAATCTTTGAGTCGTCCTTGACTTCTCCCTCCCTCCACATCCAGCCCACTGCCAGTCCTCTTGCTTCACCCTTGAAATAACATCCTGGGCAGCCTCCTCTGAACATCCCCACTCTGAGCTGCCATCCCCTCCTGCTCAGGTCACCTGTTCACCAGCCTCCAAGCTGCCATCCAAGTTGGCGCCCTTCCAGCCTCTGGAAAGAACCACAATGCCAGCTCTTCGGTTCAAACTCCAAGAAATGATTTTGGAGTCCATGATGCTAAGAGGATGCGTTTGTGCCGTTCTAAGCCATCGATTTCACGGCCACCTATTTAGCAGCCACTGACAATGAAGATGGCAAGTGCCAAGCCACCCCTGAGATGGGAGCCCAGATTCATCTGCCAGGCCACCAGGCCACCCAGTCAGTTGGGAGAGCAGGACTGTGCGCCTCGCAAACACAGCCATACATCTGCCAGACTCCAGGGAGAGGGCGTGCTTTTTTTTTTTCTTCTTTTTTTAAATTTATTCGCACAGAACTGGGTACAGGCCAGAGATGCAGAGTGTGAGAGGCTTCACCAGAGACAGAGCGGGAAGCAAGCAGAAAAGGCAGATCGACGAAATATACTGCTGAGGAGAGCAGCAGGCGGGTCAGGAGAGGTCTGCCGCACCATGTGGATCTCCTCCAGGGCAGGCGGGGATCGAACTCATGCAGAAGTGGCTTTAGCTTCTCAGGGCTGTACTTTAACCCACTGCGCCACCAGGGAGGGCCGAGAGGGTGTGCTTTGAGACCTCCATAGCCAGAAGTCTCCAGGCCAGGAAACAGTCTCCTTCCGGCCCTGGTCTAGCCATGAATGCTAGAATAAAGAGCAAAGGTGATTTCTCCTCCCGAGGCCTCTGAAATGGCTGACCCAGGGCTCTGCCCTCTCATAAGACAAAATACATTTAAAAGATGTTTCTCCTTTCACCTGCAAACGCTTTGCCGTGTCACCTTCTCATCAGGATCTTTACCGCGCGGTGTTGGCCTTTTCCTGTGCCCTCTGCGGGGCTGGGTGGCCATGGTCCATCCCAGCACTCGCTGTCCACAGAACCGACAGCCCAAGGCGGCTGGTGTGTGTCCTCAAATGGCACTTTTGTTTTCACCTCAATTTTTGGTTATAAGATACTTTTCACCAACATGAGAGTATCGTAGATTTTCTTTTCTGTTTTGTGCCAGGGTAGAACTTAGCTGAAAAGACATTTCACCCAAAGCAACCTTTTCTTTTCTCTTCTAAAACACAATCTCTGTTTCATTGAAGGTCTCGGCTTCAAAGCTGGCTTTCACGAGCCGTTCCCCCGGGACATGGGACCAGATAGGCAGAGGGGGTCCTTTTGCCGCTTGAGCTTATTTAGTGATTTATTTATTTATTTATTTATTTATTTATTTATTTTGCAAATGAATCTAACCAATTCTCAGGGCAATTCTTTCTGCTTAAATAAAAAACGTAACTTTTCCTGTTATTACTATGATAGCAAGTAATTACCTTACTTCTGGCTAGCTAATGAAGTCAGAACTATCTACCACAAAAAAAGATGGGTGCTGAATTCATAACGAGGAGTAAAGCCGGCAGGAGACATGACTTAATCCACTGAAATCCACCCTCACCGAGCTCTGATTAGAACAGGCAGTAGAGAGTCCTATTGTTCCTACTTGTTACTCCTTCCCTTAGGAGAGAACTGTGGGTTTCTATCCTTCACCAGATGCTTTGAGGTTTCTCCCTGTCAACTTCCTCATTGCACTGATACTGAGCTTAGCCACGGGGCCATGAAACGCGGGGGAAGTGGGGTTTGCCATTGCATGGGTCGTCCACTGCTCTCCTGCTATAAGACTGAGGGACATGGGTGCTCCTACGTCCTGGGTTCAAGTGAAGAAACGGAGCACAGGCCAGGCTTGCTTACCTGCAGCTAAGATTTAACACAGAATAGATAAAAGGACTGAACCTCTGTCTAACAGAGGCACTAAGATTTGCGGGCTGCTCGTTACTACAGCAGAACCTAGAGGGAGCTGACTAATACAGAATTCCGTGGGGTGTTTGGAGCAATCCTGGCAATCCTGTGGAGGTGAACACATCCAGTGGGGCTCTTTCATTTGTGAGTATCAGAAACTTAAATGGGCTAAAGTAAAAAAAAGTATTGTCAATCCATTTAGCAACATACTTTTCACCAATGTGATATTTTCATGGATTTTTTTTTGTACAATATGTTTTGATGGCTGCCCTCAGTTGATAACCTTAAAGTTCCATGTCTAGACGAAGAGGGGGAAAACACCTGGTTGCTTCTTGCAAAGAACTGGGGTTATTTCCGACTGGACCCCTTTGGGTAGCAACCAGGATGGGCAAAGAGATGCACTGCTCTGATTGGCTGGACCCAGGCAAGCCACACTGGACCCACTGGAACCAGAGGTGGTCAGCTCACAGTCTCCGTGGACTGAGGACTGGAGAGGGGTGAGTCTCTCAGGACCACAGGGAGTCCCAGAATGGGGAATCCATGCAGGGCTGGAAGCTGTCAGGGTCCACCACAGAAAGCGAAAAACCAGAATATAAAGTAGAATAAATATCCATTAGCCTGGCCATTATTTTTAATTCTTAAGCAGATCTTCAAGAAAGGCAAAAGCTATATAAAGCAGAGGAGAAAATAAGTCATCCATTTCCCTGCCATTTGGAGTGACAGTCCCTCTGAAGGGCTTTTTCAGTGTCTCTAGTTAGTTTGATGACGATCCTTCATTTCAACACTTCTTCGTGGTATGGTTTACTTAGCAAATAAGTACATTTTATATAGAACAAATCTTATTCATTTTCATAAAGCTAAGAATTTTATAAGGGTTGCCAACGTTTTAGTTACATAAAAACGCAGTTATTTTAAAAATAAGTAAACAAGAAAAAGAGATGGGTAACTGAGGAGTGATTGAGGAGTATGCTAAATCAGGGGACCCGCGGGGAAGGGCCCATCATGTATATGCTACGATCGGCAGCCGCCGTGACAAATGATCCACCTACCAGCTGTGACCCCACAATCTAAGATATCGCGCTTGGGGCAGCCGGGCTTGGTCTTACCAACAGCCTTTAAATAGGGCCTGAGCGTACATCCAGATGGCTCCCCAGGTGGTGGGTAGGAAGTCTGAGGCAACAAATCCCAGAACAACCTCCTAGTCGGAGGGACCTCTAAAATCAGGACAAACCAGGAGAATCACACTCAGTCAAAATTTCCCCCTAATGTACCTTAGGTTGTCCACATAAAGCCATCACGCCTTCTGGCCAATCTCACACAGCCTGGCCTCTCCCAGGCCTCGGACTGACTCCTTGGAGCACCAAGGCCTGGGCAGCGAGCGTCACTAACCATGTTCTCTAAGTATGAACTCCAGAGCCAGCTGCCGGGGTTTAAATCATGCCGCTATATAATAATCCGGGCAATTAACTGCATGTTTCTGGGCCTCAGTGCCTTCTCTGGAATACAGCTGTCTCTGGGACAGCTAACGCTCAAGGAGTATCCATGTGTTCCCTTCTGGGAGTATCCCGGTCTCCCTTACAGTTGCTTTGGGGCTGTGCTCTAGGAGGTGAGCAGGTTAAGAACCTTCTAGGCTGAGATTCAGGTCAAGGACAAGGGTGTCTCCAACATCCTTTTCTTCCTTTGTTCCAGTCCTCAAAGAGCTCACCTTCTAAATAGCTGTCCAGGCTGCTTCTCTCACAGTATGAGCAAGAACTAAGCCATCACTGGGGGTCTTGCTATTGCATGTGACTGCACTCCGCCCCCGAGCCTGACAAAATGGGGTTGATGGTCTTTCCTACTTTGTTGGTTGTTGTATGAGTTACACTAGGCACTATCACCTGTTCAGACTAGTATCTGAGTAAATACTACATAAATGTTTGGTAGGGACACAGACAGAGAGAAGGAAGTAGTTGCTTTATGAATTGCGCCAGTTATGTGAAGCACAGAAAGCAGAGAGCAAATGAAAGAGCTGAGACTTGTGTCCTGTTTGATGCTTTACCTCCTGAGTAGAACTGCTTCATCAAAATAAAAATATACACATACACACAAGTATCGCTCGCTCTTCTCTCTCTGCCTACTTTCTGTACCTCTCTCCCCCATGAGCACAACACTGAGTTAGCGTGACTTAAGGACATGCATTCGCTGTCAGCCACCCACACATGATAGCTGTCTGCCCCTGGGGCCGGGGGCCCGCTTGTGTCTAGTCCCACAGCCCGTAGTAAGGAAATCCACCCAATAAATAAATTTCCACTGCCTCTGGATTTTTCTCTTTCGCTTGTTTCTTTGAATCAGGACCCAAATAAGATCTACATATTAGAAATTTTAAGACCCACATTATCCAGCAGCGAAGAGGGACCCCACCATTCTTTCCCGAGAATTTCCAAAACTGGGTATGTTTCCTACTTCCAACGCGAACACACAATGCAGAGCTCCTTCTCTTCCAGAAGATGGGCCGCTGTTTTAACATGACTCAGAAAAAATGGGCATTTATGAGGAAAATGAAACGTATTATGCTGAGAGTGGCCCACAACGCTTTCACTTGCTTTGGGTCCCAGGGCGGGGTGCAGACAGCTCACTCTATCAGCTCTGCCAATCTTGGGCCCTGGCTTCACCCAGCCATCTGTTCCCTCCTCCTTCCTTCTACAGGGCTGCTGGGAGATAATCACAGAAGTAGGCTGTTTATATGCACCACAAACACAGGCCATCAGCTGGGGCGTCCCTGTTCATGCCGAGTCGATTCCCTGTGGGTTTCAGCAAAGCAGCTGCTGCTGCCCCCTCCGCTCCCCCACACGCCCCCAGAACCTGCCTGGCCTCCCTTGCACATGCCTTCACACCCACGCAGCACCAGACCCGCAGCCCCCACCAAGAACCTTCTCGACTTTTCTCCTTTCTCCCTTCACTTTCCTCTCACTTTTTACTCTGGTCTCAGAGCAATAAATATGCATCTTATGGCAATCTATGTCTATAAACACAGAGTCCCTGAAAACAAGGTCACTGATTATGTCCACAATGGCTGTCTCTGAGAGGCGGGCATGTAGGTGATTTGAACCTTATTATTCTTACTTTCCTGTCTGCTTTCACTGTGTTCACTGAAATGGCCCTAAAGCCATTTAAAAATGTATGGGGTGCTCAGTAAAATACATGTGATCCATGGGGAGAGGGACCCCTCCTATTTCCCCATATGTCTCCATTATGCTTTGTAATAGGCAGAATAATGGAGCCCAAAGATTTCCATTTCATCGTTCTTGAACCTGCGACTAGGTCACCTTACAACAGCAGAGACTGAAAAGATGTGGTTGAATGAAGGGTCTCCATACAGGGAACCTGCTAGGTCCATAGCAGCCACTGCTTACCACTTGGGAAGTGGCACTTGGCCGTGGCCTGTCCCTGTCCCTGATCCCACCGCAGGGGCCTCATTTCTCTGCATCTTCCGGCCACCACACTTCATAACGAGGAAACGGAGGCTTACAGAGCGTGCTCTGGTCCTTTAAAGTAAGCCCACACATGCTTTGCTACTTTTCCCTACTGAAGGAAGAGCCTAGTCCCTCAGCCTTGGAATGTGGTGGGTGTGGAGGGGCTCAAGTCCCTCACGGAAGAGGCCAGTCATCACTCTTGAGGACACGTAAGCAGCCCGAGTAAAGGCCTTCAGGCGACGGCCAGCACCCCGCGAGTCATCTGAAAGGGCTCCTCCAGGCTCCAGCAGCCTGCAGTCCCTGCCAGTCTTCACAGTGACACAGAAAAGTCTCTGAGTCAGAAGCACCAGGCTGAGCTGCTCCGAATTCCTGACCCTCAGACACAGATAGTAAGGGTTTATCTTTTAAACCCCTCACTTGTGGGCTAATTTGTTCCACGGTAGTAGATAACGAAAACATTCAAGGTCATATGACCAGTAAGTGGGGGAGTGGAAATCTGAAAGTTCTTGGGTCCCTAAAACCGATGCGTAGTCCAAAGCTACCAGCAGTTGTGATTTATATTTGTTTCTTTAGAAAACCTCCACAGGGTCTCTCTTTCCAAATGCGTCTTCTTCCAGCCTGTACCTGAACCCCACTCCAAATGCCCATTCACCCTGCCCCACAACACTATTCCCTGACTGACTTCCCTTTTACTTTATCAGCTTTAGGCTCTCAGATTTTGCACCTACACCCTACTGTTGTCAAGAAGATGAAATGAGATAATGTGTATAAGCAGTTGCAAGTAGTGGCCCATTGCTGTTACTTATCACACTAGTTACCTCCCCGGGACGTCACGCTCCTGCCCCTGGACCAGGACTCAGCCCCGGCTGTACAAGCCAGGCGCCTCTGCCCTGAATGGACAGGTCTGACTGGTCAGTCGGGGGGTGTGGGTGGAGGGGGCAGTCAGATGACTTTAAAGTTCAACCAGGGAAGAAAAACACTAGACTGGCTCAGAGATTCTCAACTAGGGTGATTTTGAGACCTTTCTCATCCTCTTGAGTTTCCCAGTGCTGTCCCTGCAGTGAGGGGAGGCTAGCTTCCGGCTAAGCACCCTGCAGGGCGCAGGCCTGCCCCACAACCAAGATGGAGCCAGGGTTGTCAACAATGACACTCCTGGGTAAGAGGCTGTTTCCCAGCTGGGGCCCTTGCTCTCCTTAAGATGTTGCCTCTCTGCCGCTTCACGCTCCAGAATACCCCTGGACACAACACTGCAGGACACCTGAGCTCTGGTCTCTCAAGATCAAATCTGGGCATCACCCAGTTTGCCATTGCCCAACTGGGCTGGCTCCAGCCCCATGAGGATGGCCCGCAGATGGTCCTGCGTTTCACTGATTCCCTTCAGCTATTTGCTAACAACTGTTTTACAACCCTCACTATCGAAATTCAGCCAGCTGTAAACACGTCTTGCTCACCCAAGGGCTCACGCCACTCTCGATTCACCTGTGTTTTCTCCACACTTCTGAGCTGTGTCACACATCGCCAGTGAGCAAACGATATTTATTGCAGCCAATTCGATTCATAACATTTTAATTTTGGGCACACTTCTGGGCATCCCTTTGAAAGGGAATGGAAGCAGCGAATACAAATGCTGGTTAAGGCAAGAACTCTCGTGTGCCGAGCCCTGCGGAGTTCAATGCAAGGGTCACGTCTCGCAGCTCCCAGTGCATTAGCTGCCTGGTCACAGGAAGTTAGTAACTATTCTAAATGGAGAGAGCACGCACAAATGACGAGGGATTTGAGAGGAATTTCATTTAGAGACGTTCTTATATTTTAAAGGTTCTTTTCATTGATTATTGTCAGTAGAAAATGTTTATTTTTCAAGACAAAGTGGCAGTTTGGAGAATGATACCAAAAAGACTTTTTTAGCAAAGGAAATGTGGATCTTTCTTACATTAATCACCTCTGGTCAGTAAATTATAGGCTTGCCATTTTCACAGTGGACAAAGTTAGGCTTAGGTTTAGACACGACATAAGAAACAATACTTCTAAACCTAAGCCAGACTATGATTGCATAGTCTCAGAGTAAAACAAACAAACAGATAATACGTAGGGGATTTTCAGTTCTCTAAATTGACAAAGTCAGCCAAGAGTCTATTCAAGTTGGCATTCTCCAAAAGTGCAGAGTGACATAAGAGATGCAACATTCAAGAGCTCAGGGTCTAATTCAAAGCCCTCCCCCTACCATGGGGCTTTACACAACCTCACTTGATTTCTAGTGTCTCGGTGTCCTGCCCTGTTCTTGCAAAGGGCCGATGTGAAAGCATCTCAAAGCAGCAAGTCAAATACATATATATACTTTCCTGTAGACAGAGTTACCTTCTACATATGACCTGAAATGGCAGACGAGCTTAAATGTCATCTGCTAAGTAAGATCGCTGCTACCCAGCCTACATCGAATTAAACTCCTGACCTCTCTGTCCTCCTCTGCTCTGTTTTTCCCTAGAGTGATGGTTTGTTTGCTTATTGTCTGTCACCACCCACTGGAATATAAGCTTCATGAAGGCAGGAATTTTCTGGCTACTTTGTTCACTTCTTTATCTCTAACACCCAGGATGATGTTTGCCACATAGAAGTATGTGTTAGATATTTCCTATATGAAGGAAAGCATTAAGCAAATCTAGAAATGAAATATACTATAAAACCGTCGAAAGACATGAATTGGGTAAATGGAGTCAATGTGGCTAGATCTTAAAAGCATGTATTTGAATCAAATAAAAAGAAGTTACAGAAAAATGCATACATTTCTTTGTTGGTAAAATGGAGCTGATAATATTGTTATCAGGATCAAGTTAGTTTGCTTGTGCTAAATCCTGAAGGAAGTAATAGACATAAGCTCCTAACGAATGTTAGTTATCACCTTCATAGTTATTATTGCTATTTCACTGAGCAAGAGGGGGAGCAGCAGGTATCGAACTCAGGTCTTAGCAGTGATAGTGCTGAGACCCAACTCCTTGGCTACCAGTGAGGCTCTCCTAATATTTTAAATGTAGAGTTGCTGCATATAAATAAAAATTAACATTTATAAAAACTGAGTTATATTACCTGAGACATAATGATTATGGGAGAAAGAGAAAAGGAGAGAGAGAGAAAGAGATAAGAGAAGAGAGAGATGAATTACTTAGGATAAGAACTTTTTTAAGTTTTCTGTTTTACTTCTAAAGTGCTTCTTGAATAATCACCACATGGACAGGATTCCAGTTAAGAGTTGACCCGAGTCTTGCATGAGTTGGTTCTCTTAATTAGAAGAAATCTATCATTAATACAATCTTAAAATCAAGAATAAATTCTTTAAAGCCTTGAGTCAGTACTTACTGACACTTCAGCCACTGCTCCACAAAGGGAATGGAGAAGAATTCTGTGAATAGCTCCCCTATCCTCCTTGGATTTTGACTGGTCACAGATGCCATGTTTGATTGACAAGAAAACAATAAAGAAGAATTCAAGTCAATTACTGATTGCAAATTACAACTACTGAATCCTCAAAGCCATTGAATATTTAAAGGCATGAAAAACTTACTTGTATAACCACTCAGTCAGAAAATCACAGGCGATGAATTTAGTTCGTTTCCTCTAAAGAGAGAAAAGAAATTAAATTATATTCTTTGCCCACTTGTCCAAGTAGGACAAAATAAAAGAGGTTAATTAACTGCTGTGTTAGATAAAATATGCACAAGTCCTTCACGAGGGTTATAAACACATCAACAAACAGTAACTCAGGCAACATAAAAAAACCTGAAAACATTTTCCATTCACTTGTGGATAAGCATATTTTCTGACAGCAGGGACTAATGAAAGCACATGTGGCAGGGAGTTTATTGCATGCTTTTGGAATTGTCTTGCAAAGGTTTAACTTACATGACCTTTACTCTTAACTTATTGCTTCTCCAATCACTCCAGCCCTCTGACCAATAGTATCTGCATTCACAGTGCCACCTTCTGACATGAAGCCGAACACCTGGGTGCCAATCACCAGACCGGCTGAGCTCACCAGCTGTCTACCGATGACCACTTCTTTCTCATTAGAGAAGTCTGGCTGACAACCATAAGAAAACAGATGTTTGTCAGTCTTCCCTGTAGCGAGGGGCAGCCATAGACACAATTGGAGACAAAGGTGGACAAGTCCTGTGGGTTTCTGTGAACATCCTGGAGAATGGGGGAGACAACACACCGGGAACAGCAGTAGGGTGCACTTTGCAAGGCAGCTCCATTTAAAGTCTCATATAACCCAAAACCACCAGTTAACTTCTAGATTGCAGTTATGGAAACTAAGAGCTTTAAGGTCTTTGTCTTTTCTTTTAAAATAACAAGGGAGCCTCTCTGGTGGTGCAAGGGTTAAAGGTACCACTGTGAACGGATCCACAGGCACTCCAGCATGAGTTCGATCCCCAGCCAGGGAGTGACCTACATGGCACAGCAGACTTCTCCTGTCTCCCCGCTGGTCCTCAGCAGTGGATTTCTGTAGATCACCTGTTCTGCTCCCTACTCTGTCTCTGGTGAATCCTCTCACCCTCCATACCTCTGACCTATACCCAGGTTGTTTAAAATAACAGGGGCTCAGAGCCAAATGTTGGTTATCATGGAAAGAGATCCTACCCAAGAATGAAGGTAAAACAGAGTCTACCAGAAATTCTCTGTCCCTCCACTGTGCTCTGTGTCCCAGATTGCTGGTTTTTTGGTTCATGTCAACTAGGCTCCCTTATTCTCTAGTTGGGCCCAGCAAATGGCAGGTGCCAGAAAAGAAGCAGACAGGGAAGAGAGAAAGGCAGGGTGTTATGGGTTGAATTATGTGTCCCCTACCCCCAGTGAAGAGGTTGAAGTTCTAATCCACAGTACAGTCAGACACCAGTCAATGACGCGTCCGCCAATGATGGAGCGCATTTGATGGGGTGGTCCCCACAGCCTGTATCAGGGAGCCCAGGAGTAGGCTGTGTCACCCAGGTTTGGGTAAGTGCCTTCTATGGCAGCTGCAGAATGATGAATTATCTAAGGACATATCCCAGTTATTAAGCAACACACGACTGTACTTTAGAATGTGAGCTTATTTGGATACAGGATTATTAAAATACAACTAGATAAGCCCAACCACTCCTGAAAGACAGCCGCTCCAATACAGATGAATAAATCTGTGGTTCTATGACAAGGATGAAGGGGGATGATATTGTGTAGACCAGCCACAGCCAATGCCTTGTGGCATATACTAGATCATCGGACTAGACTCTGGACAGAGCTACACTGGAGGTCAAAATCCCCCAAAGTGTTCATGTACATAACTCAATATAGTCTCTTTTTGGGTTTAACAAGTTTGAGTGGAGTTACTTATTGCTTAAAATGAAAGCATTTTCATTACTTTTCCTTGTTCTCCAGTTGGCCAATGCCCACTTCTTCCATGTGCTCATGGAAAGACTTTCTAGCCATTCTCACTCTCTTTGGTAAGAGCTTAGGATCAGGGCTCCCCCAGGTCTCTGTGAACCCTGTCATGGCACTTCAGATAGAATTGTGACATACCTATCAGCCCACACCTCCACCTCTCCCACTCTCTCTACCTTCTTTCTCTTTCTAGTCTCCTTCTTTATATTCCAAGTGCTTCACTGCATGTCTTGCACAGAGGAGCATTTGGGTAAGTGGTAAGTAAATGAATGAATGAATTCACTATGCAATTCTCAAGCAACAAAGCAAGAAAAAAATCCATGTGCAGGAATATAGATGTTTCAGAGTAGGGGTTGCTAACCAAATTTTGGACAACTTCTCTTCACCTTCTTCCCACAATATTTTATCATGATAATTCTTCCATTCCCTATTTCTTTTTACCCTTTTGTTTTGAAGCAGTGAACATGGCTTTATAATCTCACACAGAGCTGAAAAGATTGTTGTGAAATTGACTCTCAGCAAGAAAGAAGGCGTTACTGGAAATATTTCTCCTGAAAGCTTTATTGTAGCTACAATAAAATGATGTCTGAGTGGCTGGGGGAATTGTTTGCAGTCTTTACCTCATTGCTGATAGCCTTTTTCTTTTTTAAGACTTATTTATTTGTGCATACAGAACTGGGGTACAGGCCAGAGGTACAGGGGCGGTGAGAGGATTCCCCAGAGATAGAGTGGGGAGCAGAACAGGCAGATCGACGAAGTACACTGCTGAGGGGAGCAGCGGGCGGGCCAGGAGAGGTCTGCCGCTCCACGTGGGGATCGAACTCATGCTGAAGTGGCTTTAGCTTCTTAGTGCCACACTTTAACCATCTGCGCCACCAGGGAGGGCCCTGCTGATAGCTTTTTATTTAAAAAAAAACCTGAATTGCTGCTGGCCAAGGAAATAAAATGAAATGTACCTGACCACTTAGTGGTCAAGTCCCGCAACAGGAAAGCGTCCATTCAAAATGTCACCAAAAAAAACAAAACAAAACAAAAAAAAAAAAAAAAAAACTTGTACAACAATGCAAATATGTATCTAGCATGAATAGCCTGATAATAACTAAAACAATCCAGCAATTGTCGCTCTCTCACTGCACAAAAGATGCTTTGTCCTCGAGGCATTTACCGCACTGGGCTGGTGGGAAAGATTCCTTCCCCAAAGGGAATGCAGCTTGACTTTATTAAATAGACTTTTCAGATCGCCAAATGGCCTGATGTATGAAGGTCAAGCAGACAGAGTTAGTCACTTCTGAGGCAAAGATACAAAGTGGGAGAGACTCTCTCCTTCCGTCCTGGAGCAGCGTGGATGTGCTGCGTCCTCAGGCGCAGAGAACAGAGGGACACTGTTCAGCTGTTGTCCAGTTCAAAAATTATCTGAAAGGGAGCTGAAAGAGACAAGAAAAGTGGTGGGGAGGGAAGAGGTAAGAGAGGAAGGAACAGGAAAAAAATTGAAGAGCAAGATTACAAAAGTGGGCAGGAGCCGCGGGCCTACGTAATATGGATAAAAACAAACTTCATGTTCGCTCTGTGAGCGTGAAAACACACAAGATTTGGCGAGCGGAGGCAACAGTTAAAACACCCTCCAACAAGGGCAAAGATAGTTTTTTTTTTTGAATCCAGAATTAAAAGGACAAAGACTAAGTCAAGGAACAAGACATCACCAATCCACTCAGAAACACCAGACGGAAGGAATGCAGAGATAGGTGGGGAAGTGAAGGAGAACAGTAACTGCAGGGCACGGTCTGATGGGTGGGTGTGACGTCTCGGGCCTTTCAGTCCTTCCACACGCGGGCAACATTTTTCGTAACATTTGGTAGGGGACCAGGCCTCAAAGAGAACAGAGGCACAGACGTGTAGGTGCTGCAGTTTACACATCAGAGGCAGACGATTCCTGGATGCATGTCTAGGAGGACTGAGGCTGAGGAGAGGAACAACCCACGGACCCGTGGTGCCTGGCACTGCCCCCAGAGGCCCAGAGCACAGGCCGCGAGGTCAGTGGCACGAGGGTGGCCGGCCGGCCGGCTGGCACTGTGCTGGCTGAGGCTCTGGGCTTGCCAGGATACAAATATGCTCACGTTACCTTGGTTACTGGGTGTGTGTGTGTCTGTTTTCTGTCAGTTTAGGGTACATTTTGCTACAACTACCCCTCCCCAAAGCTGAGCCGCTCGTGTCGTCACCCGTTTCTCTCTCAGGTAGCATCGACATTTCAGTCAGCCGTGGCTCTGCCCGCGTTGGCCTCGTCCGGGACGTGACAGAGCAGGCTGAGCTCTCTGGGACAGCGCTAGTGATGCTGGCAGATGGACATGACATGGGGAGCCAGGGTTTGATCCTGGCTCCAGGACATCACGTCCATTCATTCTGTGACCCAAGCAGTCACCTGGTCAAGCGACCCTTACAGGGAGACCACAGACGCTTTTCCACAGAAATGGCCAGTGTGAGGGCAGGAGGAGGGCCCCGGCCTGTGGGCTGGGCAGGGCCCAGGAGGAAGTGGCACAAGCTTGCCAGCTGCTTAGGGCACACTTTCGGTTCTGGTTCTTGGAGAACTCAGCTCCTGGGGTTTGGCGTCTGCCTCAACTCTCCACTACTTTTTCTGGTGGTGCTGCTCTCTCTCTCTCTCTCAATTGCTTCTTCCTCTTCCTCTCTCTGCCCCAAGGTGGGGGAACTCACAGTTCTTGGGTCTTCCTATCTCTGGCCTCGTTCCCCTTCTACCCACACAGAAGTCTGTCCCTTCTCTTCATCGTCATCTCACCTCCCACCTCCCCAGGTGGGAGAATCTGACTGGGTGACTCGGGCTCTCCGGACCCACTGTCCCTGCTGGGCGGAGTGATTGCACCAGGTCATTTCTTAGCCACCTGCCGTCCCAAGTGGCTGCCTCAAGGCGTGACGCATTTCCCTGCTTCAGTCATTTGTGGCCAGGGTAAGGGGGACAAGGACGAAGCAGGGACAAAGGGCTGCAGTCCAGGCACTAGACTCTAGGAATGTCTTCACCTCCACCCCCCACAGATACTCTGCACGACCATCTCCCAGATCCCCGAGACCCCACCCCAGGCCACCCCAGGTGGATCAAAACCAACACTCTTCCCAGACACTCGGGCTGTAACCAGATGCTACCACACTTATCACAGCAAACTTCAAACAGAGGTTGATGTTTTTCTTCTATGGCATTAGAATTTCATTAGAGGAAAAGATATTCTTCTGAAAGAAGTTCAAAACATGTGCGCATAACAGAGAATGTGGACCAAGACGCCCAGAATGAGCCACAAGGTCATTTCCAAAAGTGTTCTTGATCAAAGGAATAATGCTAAAGTAATTCTGCCACACCTTTCCTGAGAAAATCTATTTTCTCCACTCCTTAGAGATTTTTTTCAAACAAAAGCTGATAGTATTTCTAATTTCCCTTATTGGTCAAGGACAGGAAGTGGGGTTCTTCCCTCTCTGACTAGGGTCCTGGCACTCTTTGAAATGATATTAAGTATTTAAATTTTTAAAAAAGGTATATCTTAAAAATCATCAACAGTAAATACCTCTTTGATGGGCCAGGAGGGCAAAAAGAAAAGAGAGTTTTGTTTTAATGAATTATTCACAGTAACATATTTTAATGGTGTGAGATCACCAAAGCACTTAAATCAGTGGTTAAAAATAGTTTCCTGATACCAACCCTTGTTTACAATACTCTTCACTGTCATGGAATTTGATGAGCAATCAAAAGCCTAAAGGGAAAATTTTACTTTGATAGGATAGGGCAGAAAAAGGCAGGAAGTCTTATCACTTCTATCCAGACTGCTTTAATCCATATTTAAAGCTGAGATAAGGTTTCTCGCCAGTCTTCATTTTATTCATGCATAAAACTCCTGCTCTCTTTCCAGATTAACTAAGGTGCACTGTATCAGTCTGGCCCTGTTGAGTGCACCTTAGTAAATCATTTATTGAGCACCTACTAGGTGCAAGATGCCGAACTTGATAAAGATAAAGATAAAGAAATGAGTGAGGCCCTTCCTGGTGGTGCAAGGGGTTAAGTCTCAGCACTGTGAAGCTGTCCATACCCACTGCAACATGTTTGATCCCCGGCCCACAGCAGACTTCTGTCTCCCCACTACTCCCCTCAGCAGTGTATTTCAGTCCATCTGCCTTTTCTGATCCCTGCTCTGTCTGTGGTGAATCCTTTCACCCTCCACACCTCTGGCTTGTACCCCAATTCTTTTTTTTTTAAAAGATTTATTTATTTGTACATACAGAACTGGGGTACAGGCCAGAGGCTCAGGGGCAGTGAGAGGCTTCACCAGAGACAGAGTGGGGAGCAGAACAGGCAGATCGACGAAGTACACTGCTGAGGGGAGCAGCGGGCGGGTCAGGAGAGGTCTGCTGCGTCATGTGGTCACCTCCGGGGCAGGTGGGAATCGAACTCATGCATAAGTGGCTTTAGCTTCTTAGTGCTGTGCTTTAACCCGCTGCTCCCCTCTGTATTATGTACACATAAATAAATACATCTTTAAAAATAAAAAAAAGAAAGAAATGAGCGAGGCCTGGCCCCACTGTGGTTATTACTCAGTGTCCCGCTGCCCCTCAGCTGGGTGGCAGCCCGAAGGGTGGAGGATGAAGCCCAGCACCTGTTAAGCCAACCTCACCTGCCACTGAGACCTGAGCCAACCTGCCCACACGTCTCCTGACCCAAGGGCTCCCGAATGAGGAAGGGGCACATAATCGATTCAGAGTGATGCCCTGTGAAAGGTGCTATGCAGGGGCTTCTGGGGGAGCTTTCCTTTGCTTTTCTGAAGGTGCCTGACCAGTCCCTCCCAGTTGTTGCACTAGGTGGAAGCAAGACCTTTCTGCTGCCCAGACAAGCCAGGCTAAGGATGAAGGGAGCGAACGCTTCTGAGAGACCAGGCAAAAGAAAACCCCAGTCCCCGGGTGGAGATGACTGAGCCCCTCATTCACCCTCATTCAGCCTTCTTCTTCTTTTTTTTTTTTTTTTCATAATATAATAGGTTATTTTTACAACATTTTGTGTCTTTTTCCATCTCAGTTGTAATCCCCGTGGGCTTCCCATCACCAAATCACCCATGTGCCATCACCATAGTCCAGGGCACCCCCCCCCACACACACACACAGTTTTTGATCCCACTCCCCACTCCACTCTGGTATATAGTTGTTCATTATTATTATTGTTATTTTTTCCTCTGGTCCTTTATAAACTCCTGCTATGAGTGAAACCATCGGGTAGTGTTCTGTTTCTTCCTGTCAGCTTTCCTTCTTACCTCAGAGCTGCAAGTGCCCGAGCCAGCAAGTCCACTCATTGCAGCGGAATGAATCCTGGCCAAGACAGCGGCCCACTCTCCTTTTTGCTTTCTTTTGGTAACAGAAGTTCCTTCTGGGGGGCCCAGACCCACCTTTTCTGGCCTAATGCTCTTCCACGGAGCCAGGCTCCTCCCATTGCCCCAGAGCACCTATGTCCCCTAGTCCTGAGGACTGATTCTGAAGTCAGTGACTGACATGAGTCACTTCTATCAGAGAGAATTTTTTTTCTTTCTCTATTTCACTTGAGTCTTAAGGGACATAGACCGGCACCAGGAGCTTGAGGGTAGAGCAAAGACAGAGGAAACAGAGGTAGAGAAGGAACCAAGACCTAGAGGCAACATCCGGGCTCCAGATGGAGCAGTGCCAGGATCTACCGGTCAGCCTCGGGTCACCCCACTGACCAATCGAAAACCCTTTTCTGCTTAATTTCAATGAGGTTTTCTGTCACTGGCAGGACCTGCCCTCCAAGAGTTAACTCCCTAAAATAGAACGTTTACTGTGCACCGGGCTGAAACAAACTCTTTCAAGCTCATTTTAACTGCTAAAAATATTAACTGTTTATCAAAAAATTGCCTACAATAAAAATTATTGACTTTACCCTGAGTGCCCCAAAATATATTCAGTGATGCACTGGAAAAAATTTCCCAGTGAAGCTTATAATGTAGCTAGCTACTGAGCCAGCTCCATTTAATATAGCAGTCCAATTAAGTTCTAATTAAGTTCTGGTCTCCTGTGTTCCAATTAAGCTAATCCAAAGACATGGCTGGATGTCAGGGGATCACTTAAGAACATCAACCCAACTGTACTGTTTAATCTTTATAATGATATTTACATATCTCAAACTTCATTTGCTCCAGTGGAATACAACCCAGGTCACGACAGAACAGAACGGTAGTGTGGCCTTTTAATCAACCAGGAGTCTAAGGATATGGTTAAAGGCTGGTCACCAAATAGCACAGTAGAGTTCCTGCCTTAAAAACCTTTTCCCAGGGGAGGGAAATGCACTGGACTATGGTGATGGCACATGGGTGATTTGGTGATGGGAAGCCCACGGGAATTACAAACTGAGATGGAAAAATGCACAGAATTATGTAAAAATAAACTGTTATTTAAAAAAACAAACAAACAAACAAAAACACCTCCCGGGCCCTCCCTGGTGACGCAGCAGGTTA
>NW_004567133.1:10670127-10680187 GCF_000260355.1 Condylura cristata
CTGCACATTACTCTCATTTTCAGTCTCCATTCCCAGTCTAAGGAGTTTTTCCAATTTAATTTTGTTCCACTTTTCACTGGATCTGTGTCCATCACTGAGCAAAATGCTTTAAACACATCCAATTCTTGGATGAAGCCCCCTTACAGGGAGCCGTTATTATGAGTGTCTCCATTTCACAGAGGAGGAAACCGATGAAATGTAGATCTCAATGCGAGCAAGGTCCCAGGTCACGTGTCTAGAAGAACGTAGCACTGGGTCTGACACCCAGTCATGTGGCTCCAAACTCCGGGCCTCATCACCAAGTCCAGCCTCCCTTGGAGCGCCCCCTACCTCAACTCCTAACAGTAAACACTAGTGTAAGAGTCTGGTCAGTTCCAGGACTTTAGAACAGGAGTGGGCAAAATTTTTCTTAAAAGGCCCGATAGTAAATATTTCAGGCTTGCGTCTTCACTCTTTGCATTGTCATAATGCAAAGTGGCCGTGGACAACAGTAAAGGCTGGGTGTGAAAATAAGTTTATTTACAAAGCAGGCAGCAACCTCCTCCAGCATCATCAGGAAGGACAATCTTTCTGGTGGAGGATCAGGCCAAGGGGGACAGAGATGACCCATCCCAGCCGCGTCCACTCCAGATCAGCACCCGGTGTACCTGGTGGTAGTTAACCAAGACAGAGTAAACCCAGACCAGGCCAGAAGAACCCCCCTGCCGAGCCCATCCAAACTGCAGGCCGACGGAACAGTGAGCTAAATAAACTTGTCGTCTTGAGCCGCAACCACTTCAGGCAGTTTTTTATACAGCAAAATGTGAACCGCTACAGCGAGTTTAATATCTGTAACGTAATTTGTGGCCAAGCGGGAAGATTCCCCTGGTTTAGTGGCCAGGAGAGTCTGCAGCTACACCACCAGGCTCTAGGCCATGCCCCCAAAACAAGAGGCCAAGGGAAGGGAAACCCTGTCCCCAAGCCGCTGCCCTTTATTCTGTGAGCGAAGCCTGGGTCACCCCCAGGTCAGAGCCCACTGATTCTCTCTGTAAAGGCTTGTCTCTTGAGGCTGACTTTGATTTTCAGAAACAAGCAAGACGGAGCCAAGTTTGGGAATGAAGTGATCAATGCTGCTTTTGTTACAAAGAAAAAAGAAAAGAAGCGTGAGTGTAAAGTTATAATAAGACTTTCTTGCTGGGTTTAGTCAGGATCGGACTCATTCCAAGAGTCTGGAAGGGAAGTAGTCTCAACACAAACAGTCTTGTGGACATGGTAGGGCTGGGCACCGTCTCTGTGCTACCCTCTGGAGTCCCATTCTGGCTCTTCCTCGTAGGATCCGTGCGAGCTGGGGCATCCCTCAGGCCTCGGCTTCCTCATCTACAAATCGGGGAGAATCAAGTCTTCACAGGGTGACTGATGACCAAATGAGGAAGTGCTGTCCAAACAAGCATCCTTAAATACCACCGACGGGGAGGGCTGGCCTCCAACACCCACCGAGGTGGTAGCTACCCACCTAGAGATCATGAGAGGTGACAGATGGGCAGGCCACAGCCCTTAGCACTGAGCCACAGCCCTCCTGAGGTGCTAAATTCCAAAACGTGAAGTTGAGATCTGTTGTCTGGATCCACTTAAACGCAGGATAGTCAATAAAGCATTCAAGTCGAAATTCCCAAGTACAAATCACACCAAGATTTGTACGCCGCTATCACAGCAATGCAATAAGGTGGCTCAGAGTTCCAGGCTATGTCCTGAGGAATGCAGTCCTGCAGGCATTTTAGACTCCCGAACCGGAGGTTACTCTCTGCCTGCAGTGGGCAGGATAATGCATGGGAGACTGTCATGCATCCTAAATATTTACAAGTGTCCCACTGGGTATTTCATAGTTGGAGAAAAACCACCTTGTTTACAATGCTAAGATGTGACAAGGGTGCCAGGCCAGAGGGTCTAAGCACAGCTCCACACATCCCCGCTGCTCTTAAAACCAAACCCACACGTGCCTGGCCCACCTGTCATGGCCGCAGAGGGACCAGCGCACCAGCCTCACCCCCTCATGGGCTCGCTTTACTTCCACCACACCTGCCGCTCCCTTCTCGCCCCTCAATAAAGCCACGGAACCTGGCAGGACTGGATCTGCCCATCACCCGAGGGTTTCAGTGCCAGGAGGTGAGATGACGTACTCATGTGTCGGTGAAGATGAAAAAGAAAGAAAATTTCCTAGATGGAAAGGCGAGGTCAAGGCTTTGGGCCAGAAATGTAGCTCTTGATAACCTATTTTCTCTGATTTCGAAAGTAATCCATTATTACCTTTAAAAGGTCAAACATTAGGGCCCTCCCTGGTGGCGCAGCAGGTTGGCGCAGCACTGTGAAGCTAAGCCAAGCTGTGGCCAACTCAGTGGGAGTTTGATCACCGCCCTGGAGGTGACCCACATGGCACAGCAGACCTCTCCTGTCACCCCGCTGCTCCCCTCAGCAGTCTACTTTGTCCATCTGTCTGTTCTGGTGAATCTTCTCGCCGTCCCTGCACCTCTGGACTGTACTCCATTTCTATGCATAAATAAATAAAATCTTTTCATATAAAAAAATAGTTTAAAAAAAGTTCAAACATTTAACCAAATACTGGAATGTAATATAGGAGAACTGAAGCCTCCAAACCTTCATTTCTCCTTCAACTTACACTGATATCTAGATACTGCTAATAGCACTCAGGCCCCTTGGCCAGGCCCAGACGTGCCGCGGAAGTCAGTGCCCACAGGCTGGGTTAGTGGGAATCCACTGTGCCCACAAGTGGACCGCCAGGGTCCCCACCAGGTTCTGGGGCAAGGTAATCATTTCCATGCGTTATCTTGCCCAAAATAAATTTGTTTAACAAAATAGAAAACACTGCTTGTGCTAATTTCACATCAAAACCCAAAGACCTGTTCACTTTATTGGTAAGATGCTCACTTGCATGCCACCAGATGCCACTTGAATCTTCCTTTTATACCTAGCTGCAAGCAGTCACCTGGGAAAGGGCAGATTAGTTTGTTTCGCTTGCTACACTCATAACCTGAAGGGCACAGGATCTTCACCTAATTCCCAGGCTGAGATCATTCACGTGGTCTGGCAGTCAGCGTCCTAGACTGCTGGGTTTGAACCTAGGCTGGGCACTCGCCAGTGTGTGTGTGGCTTGCTGGCTAACCTGGTGCCGCCCTGCCCCGCACTGTGAGAAGGTGAGGACAGCACCGTGGTGTGCAGTTGCTGGGGGAGAAACGACGCTTCGGCTCAGTCAGGACGCCACGTGGCCCAGGCTCAGGGCTCCAGGGGTCAGAAATGACTGTTCTCAGGTTCCAGCCTCTTGCTCTACTCCCCGGCTCCACGGGCTGCCAGGCTTCTACTTTCGAGGTTCTGCTCCGTCCTCAGCTCCAGCTCCAGGAGACCCAACAGACCAGGGCAGTGTTCCCGTAGTTTGCCCCACTCCAGAGGCAGGAAGTCCAGACCCTGCTGGTGCAGTCAGTAAAAAGCCACGGGCTGTGGGTGTGTAACGGTGACAGCGAACTGACAAAGTGCTTCTGTAACTGAACTGCTCTCTTGGAAGGAGCTCCTGGCTTTCAATATTCATTCACTCATTCATTCATTCACTCCTCCAACAGGTATTTAGTGGGTCCCTACTGGTTTTAGGCACTGGTGGGGCTATTGTGAAACAGGAAATAAATAAAGCCTGGGAAAGTAGGTAGAAGTCAGCATTTGAAGGACAAAATGCAAATTAGCAATCATTCTGGAGCAGGTTTCTATAAATGCGGTTTCAAGATATAATTTGAATGGCCCTAATAAACAGTGAATTATGCTGCTGCTTAAGAGCCATTTGGATGCGAGTACAGTTGCTGGTGACAGATAAGAATGCTCTGATTATGCAATTCTGGCTGGCGGCCGCTTAACATTTAGTGTAAGCATCTATGCCCAGTGACAGGAAGTGCGGAACAGCTGAATTGAGAAAACACGAATCTGTTGTGCCGATCTGGATAAGAGGAGTCCTGGGTGGGCCTGACAAATGTTGACATAGCCAGAGTGTCATTTTTAAACCTTCAAAAACAACCCACAAAAGACTGCGTGGTCAGAAAAGAAAATGGAGGGAATCAGATTGAATGAAGACATCTCAAATCAGGAGAGAAAAGAAGGTAACAGCAACGAATCCATCTTGCTTACTTGCTGAACCAAACCCCTGAGCTTCCTGGCAAAGCCCGAAGGGAAAGCGAGTGTTTGTGGTGGCTGTGAGCGCAGTCGGGCCTCGACAGCACAGGTTTCGGCTGCTCTTGCCTGTGGATTGTTTTGACCCGTGGGCTGACATTTACAGATTCGACCACTGGATTTAACCTTTTCTCCCGCGCAGATGTCACGCCCCAAACCCTGCACGTGTCCAGCTTCAGCTGAGCTTCCCTTCCTCCTCCCAGGAGTAGCAGCACCTCTGTCATCCCAAGTGGGGAAACTGAGGCTCACAGATGCTCAGGGCCAGGCTGACAGGAAGTGGCAGGGAAGGGGATGTGACAGGACCTCGCGCCTCCTGCGAACCAGCGTGTGCCGGTTCTTGCCAAGCGCACAGTTTTGAGAACACCCATTTTCTGCGCTCCTGGAGCACTCATTATAACATTTAAACTTTAACGCTCCACTGAAGCGCCCTGTGGCATTTGACTGGATTCATTTAGTCCCAGCAGCCACTCATCCACAGGATGTCAGAGATGAAATACGAGTAGGCATAACGATGCCTCATTAATCTCCAATACAAAGAGAAATTTCTCTGATTCTTGCAAAGCATTTTATCATTGCCTGGAGGCTAGCGACTGCTTCAAGCCCCCTCGTTAGGACATTATTTATGGGCAAACATTAGCTGTGCGGCCCTCAGTGTAAAAATCTTAATTGCTGCCCTTTGAGCTGATTTCTGTGCCCTCTGCAGGGGTATGAGCTAGGAGAATAACAGCCAAGTAAGTTAGACTAACCGCCACAATTGAATAGAGCTGCCCCCAGGTTTGGGGTGAGTTCCCAGTGTTAGATCCACTACAGCAGCTTCATCAAATCCATTCTTATTTCTGAGGAGCAAAAAAAAAATGGACGTAAAGGAAAAAAAAGTCGAACTATCTTAGTTCCCCATCATTCACCACCTCCTGAGGCTTTACTCCCAGCATGTGGTTTTCTTGGGGACACGGCCCTGTCACGTCCTCCCTGTGGGTTGCCATGGCCCAGCCTGTGTCCAGCACGTAGTAGGACTTAAACCACGCCTGTGAACTGATCTGAACTCGGGTGACCTCATCTGACTGCAGATTTTCTTTCCATACACTCCAGCAAAGGTTATCCCATGGTGCTTGTCCACTGCGATTCACCGCGTCCCATCCTTTGTTCAACTGAAAAGAGGCGCAGTACGTGGCTCAGACGTGGGCCAGCAGCAAGGCTGACAAAAAACGGTTCCTGTAATGTGACAGTCTGGTCTCCCTCATTCGGCAGCGGGACCCCAGGTGCCAGAGCCTCGGCCACCTGACAAGGGGTGGGGTGCTGGAGGCTCCCTCTGGGCCACACTTGGTGTTGTGCCTGCTTAACACCACATGAGAGGAGGGGAAGGAGGATGAACAGCAGACAAGAATGAAGTCATCTGGCGAAGCCAATGAGCAAATGCAAAGCGCGCACGAATTAGGTTTTATAGTTACTAAGACAAGTAGCAATTGGTTTTCCAGAAAGTAGCACTCAAGAGAAAAAATCAGTATTTTCTGGCGCTAGAGGACAGCTCCGACCCCCATTCTCAGGGGTTTCAGTCACCCGGGCCTGGCTGAACACATGCTTCGCTCTTCATGAGCTGGCTGGCCTCAGTAACAGTCAACTTCTCTGACTTCCAGGAGCGTCCTCTGTAAAAGGGGGTGAATGGGACAGGGGGTCTGGCTGAAAGGTTCTTGGACGAGTGAGTGTGCCTGTGAGGGAGGGGGCAACTTTCCCTTCCCCTCAGTTCTTCTCATCTGGCAAATGATGAATTTACCTCAGACTCATGGAGGAGAGAAAAAAATACCAAGTTCAAGAATTACATGTGCACTTCCTGGAGACATGGGAGAAACCCCTAAAAGCAACTCAACAAGGTGGCGTACGTCACCTCCTTGAATCACTTCGGTTAAGAGAAAGGTGACAGGAAGTTGCCACCTCCCCACTGCTGAGAGGTAAGGAGACCTGGCTTCCCAGGAGTTAAAAAGAGGAGGTCTCCAGGGAAGTTGGCAAGGGGGCCCTCAGGGGCTTCGTGGACATGAAACTCTGACAAAGGGGCAAAGGCCACCGGCTTTCAGAGCCGGCCCAGGGGAGTAATCCTTACACCAGACAGACATATTTTGCGGATGGCAGATTTTGCTCTCTGACACCAGTAGAGCAATTTTCCCAGTGCTAATAAACTAACCCGTGAGCCAGCAACCATTCACACCCCTAGCACGGCAGTGGCCAAAGCACAAGGGTCAAGACAGCGAGACACTTGCCAGTTTTTTTGGTTCACAGTCCCCTTAGCACAGCGCCCCCTCCTGTTGGTCAAGGGGAGATCTCATCATCGCGGGGTCTGATTATTGTCAGGTCCCATCATTACGGGAGCTGCTGACCATTGCTGTGTCTGATCACCGTGGGATCTGGTCATCATGGGACCTGAATATTGTAGGGTCTGACCATTGCCGGGGTGGGCATGGAGCATCACGGGGTCTGATCACTGTAGGGTGTGACCACCACGGTGGGGTCCACCACTGTGGGATGGGACCATGGTGGCTCTCCTGGGTCGACTGGAATAGGGCAGGATTGAGGGTCCCCGATCTGGGCGAGGCCGGCCTGTGTGGCACGTGCACTTCCACCGCAACAGTCTGAAGACAACTTAGAAGCCCTCCTTGGTTAGGGGGAGAGATGTGAAGTCCAGCACCCCTCACCCCTAAGGACTACAGGATAAGCTCTTCTCTTCTGAGTGGGCCATGTCAGCTGAGCACAAGAACTGAATTGTTCAGGAAACAAAAGGGTCTGGAGAGGCAAGTGATGCTTCTGTGGAAGACACGCAACGTATCGCTTGAGAAGGCAAACCCAGCCCTCTTCCCCCTCTATGGAATTACCGAGTGAAATCACTGTGCAGTCAGATTTGGGGTGGGGGAGGGCCCTGCAGCCAGGTGCTGAATCAGGCCTGGGTGGCCAGAGACTGCGGAGGCCGGGCCACTGGGGGTGCGGGTGTGGCCCACCCCACGGAGCACCCGCAGCTCAGGAACACAACAGGCAACAGCAGGTCTTCACACACGCCTCACACAGCCCTGCACTTTGTACAGAACACCCCACCTCATTGGCACGGGAACCCCCGAGTAGATCTCTGTCACCTTCAGTGTACACAGAAGGATCCTCCATCACCAGTCTCTCAGCCAAGAGTTTCAGCCTCTACACAAAATCAACTCTTTCCTTTCGCTTCTTACCTCCTCCTCTTCTTTTTTTCTCCCACAATACCTCCAGACTTTGTTCCCCCGTGGGGCACACTCCCAAGTTTCCACCTTGAATGGGTAGACCCGAATCGCCATTCTTTGATCCCACATAAATGCGCTTTGCCTTTTTAACTGCCTTGTTAGCTTTTAGGTTGACAACTTCAAAACCAGGTAACTTTGACTCTAGAGACTTATTCTCAACCACTGTGCTAAAAATGGAAGCCTCACTTAATTAACTGTAAAATTAATACAGGAGGGGGCAGGCAGCGCCTTGCTGTCCCCTGCTCTCTCCAACTGACCAAACTCACAGGGGGAGCGGGTGTCGCCGTGCCTCCCCCCAGGGGTCCCTCCGGGACAGCTCTGCGAGAAGCCTCCTGAGACAGACGACAGCTAGGCGCTGGCCGAGGATGTGGCAGTGGGGGTGTTCTTCAGACGTCCACCCATGTGTCCCCGTATCAGCATGTACTGAGGGCGGAGCAGCTATTCACACGGGCCAGGTGCTGAGTGGAGAATTCTAGGCACTGAGAAACTCCCACAGAGAGACCAGAGGCTCAGTCTTCAAGGAGCTTAACGGACTGGGGGAGGCAGATATGCATACGATGAAAAGCATCTTGGGACCAGAATGTCTTATTTGAGAATGTCTTAAGTTTTCCTAGGATGAGGACAAGATGAAGTGCCCTGAAACCTGAAAGCTGGGCTCCATTACTTCTGGTTTGGGTCCAGCAGGGGTAGGAGGCTTGGAAGAAAAGCCACTTAGCTGAGTTTAGAAAAACAAGAAGAACTTACAGAGGAGAGAAGAGGAACTTGAGGATTTTTTTTTTTTTTTAAGAAAGAACATCTGCATAGACGCGGGACTGGCACAGGGAACTCCAAGCAGTTCTGCTTGGCTGGAGGGCATCACCCAGGACAGAGGGGACAGGGAGATGAGACAGCAGGAAGGGAGGAAAGGACTGCGCAGGGCCTCGAATGCCAGGCTGAGGGGTCTGGTTTCCTCTTGCAGTTTCGTGGTCCTCAAACCCATGACCCAGCGGTGTACCCCATACTCTGCCGTCACAGGCTGCTGCCCAAATGCGGATCAAAGTCTCAGACCATTTCTGCCTCAACTGAAGATGCACTGTCCTGTGAGGCCAGGCAGAAGGGATGTTCCGCCGAGGGCATGGAATGTCAGTCACGGAGCTGTGACACACAGTAGGAGCCGCAGAACAGCAAGCCGGCACCAGAGAAAGCCAGTGGGTGCCAGCACACAGGACACCAGGCCTCCTTGTGACCCAGGGACGTGCCCAGTTTCCCTCAGACAGGCCAGACAGGTGGTGCCAGGAGCGGAGAACACTCCGAAGACGCCGGGGGGTGGGGGGGCAGACCAGGGAGGCTTGACTTCGGTTCCTGCCAACTGCCTCAGTGCCCTTTTAAATCATTTAATCTGGGTTTGAATCCTAGCTTTGTCATCAAAGCTTTTTCTCCTTCTGAACACCTTCCTGAACTTCAGTGTTCCCTGGTTTTCTTGTCCACAAAACGCAGACAGTACTAACAGCAGGGACCTCCGAGGGCTGTTCTGAGGCATAACTGAAATAAAGGACAATGAGCCGTTAGCAGTGATAGGCCCCACGCAAGCGAGCGGTCACTGCCAAGTGTCGCTGCACCGTCTCTCTCTGTATGAGCCACCCGAAATCCTAGTATTCAAAACTGTGAGGGACATGAACACCCAAAGTGTCCCGGCAACAGAAGAGGGAGGGTGTCCGGAGGCTACTGGGTGGGGATGCTCCAGGAAGAGAGCTGGTGCTGACTAAGCACTGGGTGCCGGGACTCCCCGCCTCAGCTGTTACAGGCAGCACATCTGGCGCGAAGGGGAGCAGGAAAAGGCCAGTGGAAAAAGGGGATGGCCAAGCCAGAGCCAGAGAAGGGCTCAGAGCAGCTTGAACCCGAGTGTGGGACAGGCTTCCCCAAGACATTTGAACAGGCCGTCCCCGGCACTCTGGCACGTGGGTTAGGCCAGGGTCAGCTGAAGCCCAGCAGGAGAAATCTGTACCCCCCCCTTCACCACCCAGAAGAATGAAAACTGGGGGATTGCCCAAGAGCAGGGTTTTGTTTTGTTGTGTGTGTGTATGTGTGTTTTTACCAGAAATAACCTTTTTATGGGAAAAACCTGTCCACATGGCAAGGAAAACATGTAATTACAGAACATCTGGTCTCAGGCATGTGAGCCCCCCTTCTTTCCCACGTGAGCCCCATCTTCTGGCCTTGATGCAGTCTCTGTTCCATTCCTTCACGAAGGATATAAATACTCTCATTTTGCCCCGCTGACTTTAGAACTTACATTCGTGTCTACGCGCCGTATAGATGTGATCAAACTGGGTCTTTTCTCTCCCCATCTGCCCCGATTTGATTGCCTGACCAGCATGAAAAGAGCCCAGATGAGCTGGGGACATTTTCCTCTCCAAGCCCGCACACGCATGCAATAGGAGCCTTGGCAAACCCAAGACCCGGCCAACACCCAGGCAAAGGAAGGCGCAGGCCCAGTAAGGGAAGACGGCTCCCGACAGCCAGACGGATGGAAGGCCCAAAGGGATCATTCAAGAACAATAACTTGATGGTACTAAGATAAGGAACTGGCCCTCCCTGGTGGCGCAGCGGGTTAAAGCACA
>NW_004567133.1:10680877-10707232 GCF_000260355.1 Condylura cristata
GAGGCAACTCTCTCTGTGAGGGTGCTCCTGGTGCTGAACCCACATCTCTAGTTCCATCAACGGACAGAGGACACGCACGTCTGCCTGACAGTCCCGCTGTGCCTTTCCTGGGGACCCACCCCTGAGCTCCCACCTTTTGTCGTTAGCTGCAGTAACTCCCGCGCGTTTTAGTGGGTATCACCTATGCACACAGGAGATACAGGTGTTATTATTAAACGTCCTTGGTTCTTTTTTTTTTTTTTTCTCCTTGTCAACACACTCATTTGCCTATTTGCCAGCCTAGCAGAACCACGAGCAGGAGAGGGAACTGTCCCTGCTCCCCCACAGTTAGTTTACTCTGACTGCAGGGCTGGCCTGTATCCCCAAAGAAACTTCCAGTCTCTTTACCTCTGAGTTTCTGCAGACAGGTGCAGATGGGGGGGGGAGGGGAACGTGCTACCCAGGCCACAGGCGCAGCAAGGAGACCCGGGGCTGGGAGATGAGCAAGGGCGGCCTGGCGGGAACTGAGGGCAGGGAGGAGTGGGTGGGGCGAGCATTGAGCAGCCTCAGCGCAGTCCTGTGGAGGCGGACAACAGGGGAAGACAGTAGGAGAGGACTGGGGTCAGGGAGGGCCAGAGGCACTCTGGCCAGGGAGGAAGACTTCAGAAGCCTCCAGCTGGAGCTTCCAAACACAAAGCAGGGCTGCAAGATTTTCTTCTACTTTTTACACTCCCCTCTTTGCATGTAAAGCACAATCAAAGCAAGCTTCTTGTTAGCTATCATCTTCGTAGTACATTTCGATCCTAAAGATCCATCAGTGGAATAAAGCCTGCTTCTCTTAAAAATAAAGATCAGACACAAGAACGTGTTCTTTCTTATTTGTGTGGCCTCCCTGAGGTCTATCTGTCCCCGCGCACCCCAGCCTGTGGTTCTGCAATGTTATAAAGCCTCAAACTATAAAAGAAGAGCTCTCCCTTACATACATGTTTTGGGGTGGATTTCTTCTGAACTGACTGAAGGACAGGGTGTCTCTTGTGAGTCTGTGGTCAGATGAGGC
This sequence comes from Condylura cristata, assembly GCF_000260355.1. NCBI lineage: Eukaryota > Metazoa > Chordata > Mammalia > Eulipotyphla > Talpidae > Condylura > Condylura cristata. The sequence continues at coordinate 10,681,914 of NW_004567133.1, forward strand.
TCTGAGCAAAGCCGCTCCGCATTGAAGCCGTGGAACACCAGCTCCTCAAATGGCGAGACCTGACGGGAGGAAAATTCACACACACGGCTTAGATGCTTGTATTTTCCCTTGTCACTGTACACAGGATAAAATGTGGAATCATACTTTGGGTTCAAGGGGAGCATACTGAACACAAATCTTTATCTTTGTACCTGCGACACCTATCAATGGCAATCAAGGAATAAACACTCAAACAAGAAAAGACTAGGACCACTATGGATGAGAGATTTCCAAACATTTCCCAAAGAAATCGGGATAAAGTCTGTGGTCAGACAAGAGGGGAGAGGATGTGGCAGCCCAGAAGCCATGGGAAGTACTGTCCCCAGGCATGGGAGTCATCTTCCCACCAGAATCCCACAGAGCATCAATGCTCAGAGGGTGGGAATGAGAATGAAGAGAAAACTAAGAATTAAGTGAAAATCTGGCGGGTGGGGGAATCCCATCACCTGTCGCCTGCATTTTATACGCAGCTTGCTCTCCTTCCCAAACACTCTTCTGTGATCAAACGAACAGCCTGGGGAGTAGTAGAACCACTCAGGTGCCAGGCTAGTGGCCAAAAGAAAAAACAATTCTCCACCTAGTTACAGGCTCCCTCAGTCCTGGATCTCCGGGTCAGTGTCTCTATTCATAGCAGAGACCCATCCAGAAAACAAACCAACAGTAGACAGTAGAAGGAAACCACCGTGGCTGTGTACAAAACTCCACTCAGGCATCCCTTTAAAATTTTGAATTAACAGAGATCTCTACCGATTGAAAAAATCAACAGCATAAATGATCATGATCTACAAACAGAAGACAGACCCCGGACAAAGCATGGTAATTAGGGAAGGCGGCAACATAATTAGTATCCACAGAGAACGCTGAGAAAGCATTGTGTGCATATAGCAAGAACTCAATGTAGTGAAAAAGGAACACTCACAGGTCCAGAAAGTTCTGAGACACAAAAACCCCCAACAGTGGCAGGTGGAGAAATGTACTCAAAGTGTAGAGAGGTAGGTTTTGGCTCCAACCTTCAGGCTCTACTCAAGTGTCTTCATCTTTCAGTCTTGTTTATTTTAAACTCTATTATGTCCTGCTTTTACTCCAAGAGTTAGCACACAACAAAGGGGCCCCTGGGCTCCCAAACTTCCATGCTTTAAAGGGGTTTGGCTATTCATGTTCACTAAGACAAAAGAGACTCTTTGTGTGAAAGGAGCTTAAAACGGGCTCCTGGAAAAATGACATACTTTTTCTTTGAAAAACATAAGAAAAAATGCATCCTGACTTCCGACAACCCAATAAAATTAATGTGCATAGAGAAGAAATGCCGTCTCCAAATGAAACTCCCCAAATGGGTAAATGCCAAACAGCGTTGGCCCAAAGTAGGGCCACTGAGGCCTTACAGCTTGCCGGCAGTCTCAGGCACCTTCTGGGGGCAACCACAGGATGGGGTGAAAGGGGCCAGGCAAGAGTGGCACAAAAGGCGCAAAATCAAAGTACAATCAAGATAATGGCCACCGCGGCCAGCCTCCCACCTGTTCCTCACCCACGTGTCTTTCTAGTATGTCTACATGCTTCCTTCCCATGTCTCTTTCCATGCCCCCCCAAGTCCCTGGTGCAAGCTTAAAACGAAGCAACAAGTACACCTTTGTTGCTCCTGAATCCACCTGCCTTTACGTGGCCACTCTGCCCATCATTAAGTGGTACCTGGACTTAGTGCCTCTCTTCACACAAGGTCTACCTCCCGAGGGTCTTCCTGGCAGCCTATCCTTGTCTCTTTCCCCTGGATGCAATGAAAAAGGAACAATCACAGACCCACCATTGAGCACTGGCATGTGTGGAGACCTGCCCTGCAGGCACCTGACCTTCAGAGACATCGTGTTGACCTCACTGTGTAGAACCTTTTTCATCCAGGGTCTTCCTCGAGCCCCCAGAGGCTGTGTTTCATAGTCACGGATTTTCTGTTTTATTTAACAGGTGCAGAAACCGAGCCTCGGAGACTGCCTGCTGCCCTGTGACCCACAGCGTTAGCAGGAGAGCCAGGATGGGTCCCTTTACTGGTTCTAGCTCCATGCCCCATGACACAGCTGACACCCTCCAGTCACCAGTGCTGTGCTCACTTGAGAGCTCTCCATGGGGGTGGGGGGAGCCCTGAATGGTACTCACAGTGATCACAGATTCTCGTTTGACGTTATATCCCTCTGGAAAGGGAGGCAGCTCAGCTTCAAACTCTAAAAGGAAGAGGGGGGAAATTTCAGTTCCACATTTCCTTGCAGTTTGTGACATGCACTTCCTTTCCCCTGAATAAAACCGTGGTTGGAGGTTGACAGAAATGCGAAACAGCAGGCCATTACCGCTTAATAGTTCATGTGAACCGCCCTACATAGTGGTGAAGAGGACTGTTCTCTTGCATCAATGAGTTAAGGTTTTCTGGAAGAGTTTCAGACTCTTTCTTCAAGAGAGGAGATTTTAGATACTGCTACCGAATGAGCGTAAATACAGGAACCAAGAGGAAGAGCATGGAGCGGGTGCTGAGGGAAGGTGACCAGTGGCCCACGGAGGACAAGGGTGCAGGGAGACGACAGCAGGATGCAGACAAAGGGAAGGAGCCTTCCCTTGCAGACGCAGGATGGGTCTGAAGGTATTTCTCCTAGATTGGGGGTACACAGCTGGAAAAGCAATTCCAGAAGCCCTTGCTGCTCCAGGTTTGGCCAGCAAGCCAGAGCCTCAGCACCCTGGGAAGTGAGACATGCTCCCTCTCTACTCCAGACCGAAGGAATCTGAATGAGTGTTTTAACGAGATCCCGGGTGACTTGGACACACGGTGAAGTTGAAGTCCTGATGTAATTGCCAGCAGCTCCCTATCTGGGCTGCACGATAGAACCACTAGGGAGCTCTCTGCAATCACCCATGTCTTGGACCAAGTCCAGAAACCTTGATTCAATGGGCTTGGCGCAGGGTTTTGGGAGTGAGTATTTTTAAAGCTCTCCAGCTGATTCTAATGTGCAGGGAAGTAGAGTTTAATGTAAAGAACATGCCACGCAAGCTCTAGAGGGCAACACCAACTACTGCTGAGAGGACAGAAAATGCCCACGCTTGTGGTAGTGACATACCTAAAGCAGGGACTGGTAAAAATATTTCTGGAATGATTTTTTTTTTTAAAAAAAAGATTTTTAAAAATTGATTCATGCATACAAGAACTGGGCTGTTGGCCAGATGTGTGTATGCGGGGGTGGGGGGCGGTGAGAAGATTCTCCAGAGACAGAGTGGGGAGCAAAACAGGCAGATATACTGAAATATACCACTGAGCGGGAAGACAGGAGAAGTCGTCTGTGCCGTGTAGGTCAGCTCCCTGAGTAGGGATTGAACTTGTGCCACGGTGGCTTGATAGCGCTGAGACTTTCACCCCTAGGCTGCCAGGGAGGCCCTGGAATGAGCAATATTTTAAAGCAATCATGTAGTTCCTTTTCAGGGATGAGGGAAAATAAAGGTTTTAGACAAGATAGTATTGATGGAAAACAACTGAACAGGATGCCAGCTGTTCCATTTAACACTTCCTAGTTCCTCACCAGGAGACAGAGCTTGTCTGAACATTTTTTTTTTTTTTTAAACTCTTAGGTATCATGCTGGGACAAGAGCTTTGGGCTGCAGGTGATAAATAATTCTGATTCTCAATACCAGCTGTATGTTTTCTATAGCTGTTTAACAAATTGGTACAATGTAGTGACTTAAAACATGAATTTATTATCTCACACTTCCCATGGTTCAGAAGTCCAGGGATGGCACAGGGGCCCCTCAGGCTGGCATCTGGGGTTGGCCACTATTGTGACCTCATCTGAGGCAGGGTCCTCTTCCAAGTTTGCCTGTGTTAACAGTTTCTTCAGTTTCTTATGACTGCAGGTCTGAATACCCATTTTCTTTTTTCATTGTTAGTAAGGATGGTTCTCTCTCCAAGAGGTCCATTATGGCTTACACCCTTGTCACGGGTTGTATATATATGTGGTTATTTGCTACTTCAAGGCAAACGGGAGTTGTTTTTGCTTGAATCTCTCTGATTCCTTTTTAAGGGCTCAACTGATTAGGTCAGGCTCGCCTATGAGTCTCCCTATTAAACACCAACTGATTATAGACTTATCACATCTGGAAAATCCTTTCACAGCAATGCCTAAATTAATGTTTGATTGACTGGGTGGTGAGAGCATCAGGGAGTGGGAATCTTGGGGGCCATATGAGCATTCTCCCCATCACATAGCATTTTGTTCCCCTTTCAATGTGTTCCCCGTGTTCCCCAACATTTTGAGAAATCACCAACAATATGAAGACTGTTCATTTGCATCTAAGATGCACATATACATAGCTTGCCTGAATACAAAAGTAATGCACATTGACAGGAAGGAAGTTCCAAAGAACACAGAGATGTATCACGAGGAGTGTGTAAGCCACATGGAATTCCCTTACAATCTACAACCATCATTAGATGTGGCACAGAGCCAACCAAATATTTAAATGCGTTTATTTATATATACACACAAATATATGTACATACATACACATACACTGAGTACAAAAAACAAATTCCAGTATTTTTATTTACTTTAGATCCCCCCAGGATGGTCAAACTACCCAGGCATTAAGCCTCATAAACTGTGTCCCTTTTCTTCTTACAATTTTAGCTTTATTTGAAATTTATAAAAATTAATGACTCTCTTTTCTAACAGGCTGCATGTTTTATGAAGGACGGACCTGGGCCTGTTTCCCCACCATATTCCCAGAGTATATGCTGGATGAGTGAATGGTAGCTTTGACCCTTTTATCTTCCACCCGTTCCTACTTACTTAGAGCCCACCACATGCCAGTAACCATTCTGGGTGTTGAACGTTGAATCTCTCTTTTGTTTAGATCTCACACATCAAGATAGGTGGGTTGATTCAATTGTCATCAACATCCTCAGAAGCCTAAATTTTGTACCAATTTTTTTTAGTCATTCTCAGCTTTGTTGTCAAAGACCACACCCCATTGTCTGTAATTCATATACAAAAACTTCCACAGCAAAGGGGTCTCTCCTGGGCTCTTCCTCTTTCCCTTTCTCCCTAGCCCCTCCCTTCAACCTCAGAGCCCTAACTACATCTACTAATGTCACTTGCTTTCGTGTCTCGTTACACATGGGCTGTCTCTGTGTTGTCATTCTGACTTGCCCTACCACAGGTACGTCCCCCTTGAACTTCTATTTTGCTGTAAGTGGCTGCACTTCCTCCCTCCTCAGGCTGAGCAGTACTCCCAGTGAAGAGGCACAACTTCCTATGAGGGCATCCGTGGGCCAGCCGGCCACTTCAGCCTCCTGGCCGCTGCGGACAGCGCCGTGCTGAACGCCTTCCAGTGCTACACAGAGGATGTGCCACGACTCCTCAACCAGTGTATTTCTGCTAATGTTTGGGTTGTTGCCAATGTTTCCTTATCATGAACAGTGCTGCTATGAGCATTCTTATTCATATATGATATGGAGAGGAGGTATTTTGTAGGGATTAATTCTTAGATGTAGACTTTCTCTAGCAAAGAAAAAAATTAAACATTGGGCCAAATTTTCCTCCAAAATGTTGACAGTTTATATTCCTAATAACGAAATCATCTTTCTGAAGGGTATTATCAATCTTAGACATATTTGAGATACTTTACTTTTATTTGTATTTTCATTCTCTCTTTTTTTTTAAGGAGATCTCTTAGGAGTCTGGAGTCACGCCTGGCTGGGTTTGAAAGACAACTCCCAGAATGGGTGTGCACGTGGATGGTGAGTATGAGAACAATTTCATTGGCAGGATGAGATTGCAGCTAGTCTGCCCAGGGCCAGTGGTGTGAATACACGCAATGTGTTCTTTCTAGAAGCTTAGCTGAGTGGGCAAGAGGACTAGATGATAGGGGGTCAAGGGAGAACTGTATCCTGAAATGGCAGACCAGAGGGAAAAGCCAGAAAAGAAATTCAAGAGGCAGAAGCAGACAGAGCAGGGTCCTGGGATAGTAAGGAAGGGCTCGTACCAAAGCGCGAAGCAGGATGAGCTGTGGGTGGTGGGTGAAGACTTCTTCTATGTGTGTGGAGTTGGTACAGGGAAGTTAGGAGATTCCTTCCACACTCCTGATTCCCAGGATGTCCTCCTACTAGGGCTAAGTAGTCTCATAGAACATCTGAAGGGGGGGGAGAAGGCAAAACTTGAACTAGTGGGTGGGCGAATGGGAGAAGGTGCTCAAGGACGCTGACTGACCTGAGCTCCTGAAGCCACCTGGTGTCCTGCTCCCTGGGGGTTTTGCTCAGTGGCCAAGGTTGGGGTGCCGGGGTGGGGGTGGGTGGGCAACATTGATTCAGAAGTGGTCCATGATGCTGTCAGTGGAGTGAAGGGAAGGGACTTTAAAGCAGCTTAGAGGGTTGAGGCCAGAGAGTGTTTCTAGTGAGGAAGCAACAGCAATACTCAAGAAGCTGATCTAGCAATATCAAAAGAGCTAAACCCCAAACACTTGACTCAGTAAAACTTAAGTCACAAGCAACTCTAAGATTTAATTAGAAGACTTGGCAGCCAAGTTTACTGACACTAACACAAGTGCTTGTGAGAATACAAAGCCCTGAGTTAGTTGTTGCTGGGAAGATGAAGGAGAAAAGGAGTATTCACAAGCAAGTGATCACAAAGGTGCACATGCATGTGCTAGCCTCCGCCAGGTAGGGCAAAGGACTTAAATTAGATATTTATCTCTACTGTATCACATCTTCCTGAAATTGAGTTTCCAACGCGTCTGTTTGCTATAATAGTTTACTTTTTAAATGGAGATATCCAAACAAATGTAATACTTAACTTGCTTTACAAAGGATTACCACAAAGCCTGAATTTACTTACTGCATGTTTGTACAGAAAATTGCATTTGCTAGAACGTTTGTCTTAATAAATTGGGCTTATTCTTCCAAGTTGTAATAACCATCACAGCATTGTGTGTATAATGCACCATCTTTGACCTCATTAACTTCATCGGGGAACTCTACCACTCATTAAATAGCATTGAGCCACTTGCTTTTCAGAGTACCAAAATCTTCTCTTTTTCCTTTCTCCCTAGAGGCTGTTTAACCAAAATAAATTCCAGTACCTGAAACTATAATGCAATGTTTCTCTGTCAATAATAATGAACATTTGCTAAGCATTCTGTAATCAGGCTGGGCACTGTGCTGAATACCTTTGCATACATTATCTTTCCCTGTCCTCCGGGCAGCCCTGTGAGGTAGGGACAAGGAAGAGCATTGTGATACAGATTAAAGGTGTTCACCCCTCATCAGTGATAATGAGCAGTAGCACCCCCCAACAATATACCCTTGTAGCTCCATCCTCAGGAGCTGTCCCGTGGGAGAAGCAAAAGCTCTGGGGATAGAGAAGGATGGCTCTGAGAACTGCCTGCAAATGGGACAGTAATCAGCATAGGAGAGAGGGCAAATCTATTAGCATAGCACATAGCAATTAAGGACCAAGGGTAGCAGTTAAAAGGAGAACATTCAAGATAAAATAGATTTTCCTGCATAAAATGCAACACACTGCTGGAGAAGGGATTCAAGCACAGGACGGGAGTTGGAAACAGTGCTGCCAATACCTAGCAATCAAGTCCATCATTCTCTTAACTCATGGCTCCCTCTCTCCTTCTACCTGGCTCCCATTCAGAAGTAGACTTTCTTCCATTTCACAGATGTTTGCTGACCTACGCTATCCAGTACAGTAGCCACTAGTCCTGTGTGGCTATCTAAATTTACTGAGCTTGAGTCTAACAAAAATTCATTTCCAGCGTGCAACTAACCACATGTCCAATGCTCAGTAGCCATGTGTGGCTAGTGGCTGGCCAAGAGCGAGGGGCTCTTAACTCAAAGTGACGGTAACTTCGGAATGAAAAAGCTGAGTTCTTGACCTTGTGGGGCTTACAGACAAGTGGGGGTGGGGTGGAGGGGGTAGGGGAGCATCCAACATTATTTATTAAGCTCTGGCTATAAATCGGACACTTTGCGAAGCCCTTTCTGTGACCAGCAATATACTCCCAACACCAGGGAATAAGGGGCCCTGAAGCGCTCATTTGACACAAGGTAAAAATAAGGGGTTCTGAAAGTGTGCTAAACCCCGGTGGTTTTAAGAAGGCGCAGAAACCAAAAGGGGTTGAAAGCCAAGTAAGTCTGTCTCCACCACAACTGACTGCATCAGAATTACTTGGGGGCACTCGTGGAAGGGGCAGATTCTGGGCGCCTACAGCTGTGTGGGCGGGGCGTGGGAGCCAACGTTTTAAAGCAGCTCCCCATCAGCGCCCCGGCTAATTCTTTTCCGTCCACTCAGTGACATTTGGGCATCCGTGGTCCCCTCTGCCTCCCGCTGGCTTGGACCTGGCCAAGCACCGAGGCTGAGGCCGCGCTGCCTAGCCTCGAAGACGTGAGTCTCAGTGTCCCGAGCGTCCAATGGGGGGGCGCAGAGGGCCCGGCGCGGCGGCCAGGAGGCCCGCACGTCAGCTGCCTGGCGCACAGAGGGGCGCTGGACACGCGGCCCCCGCCCGGACCCGCCCCTCGCGGACTGCGCGGGCCGCCTACCCTCGCAGATCTGCTCCCACAGGCGGCCCGGCGACTCGGCACCTTGGCCGGGCGGGACGGGGGCACACAGGTACCCGGGAGTCTCGCTGAGCACGGACGCCTTGGTGGCCAGGGACTCTAACGAGCTGGTGGGCTCCTCGCGCGGGGCGGTGCGCCCCGCCGGCCCCGGAGCCGCCATGGCCGCGGTCTCCTCGGCAACTGCGCGCCGCGCACAGCTGCGACCCGGAAGGAGATGGAGCTCGCAGGGGTGGCCCAGTGACTCGAGGTTGACTTCCGGGTCACGGCGGAGCGGGCTTTCACGTGGAGGCGGGGAACTTTGGCCTACGGGTGAGTGCCGGGGCGCGACGCTGGCGGGGCGGCGCGGGCTCTGGGACCAGGCCTGGGGCCTGCGCGGCGAGTCGAGGCAACGCGGGCGACCTGCGCCCCCAGATCCGCGCTCCCCGCAGGTGTGCGCTCGCCGGGGCTCGAACCACCGCCTCCAGGAAGTGCTCCCGCCTGCAGCTGGCCCGGGGCCCGCGTCAACTCCCCCTCTGCTTGGGGGAAGCTTTGGGGCGGCGGAGCCCCGGGCCCGAGCGGCCCGATCTCGCTCGGGGCACCCTTGCTTCCCGCTGGCATCCCCAGTGGGGTGCGGTGTTGGTGCCGGGGAGCTGAGCACGGCCGCGAGCGCCCGCGCGCTGCGTTCGAATCCTCTTTTGTCACTTGTTGGCCTGGGGTCGGGGCACGTCTCCAGCCTTGGTTTGCAAGGCTCCGAGATCGGTTATTCACACGGGTCCTCGCGAAGCTGCTGGGAGAAGTTAAAAGCTCCTGAGGAGACAGCGTTTGTGCAAGGGTCATTTCTTTTTCCTTTAGTGCTACTTTGGGGGTCGCACAGTGGACGAGGAGGATGCCACCCTGTTCTGTACGGGGAGATAAGGAGAGAGAGAAGGGCATTCCGGGCTCTACCTCCCCGCCGGTGCTTTGTTTGGGCCGAGCCTCCCTTGGTTTGCTGCTGCTTCCTCTGCCCACCCACTTGAGTTTTAGTTTTCAGCAGGGCTTGTCTCGGCTCATTCTGTTCAAAGCTTAATTTCCATCCATGTATTCTTTAGTTTATCTTCCCAGTCACCTCTGAGCCTCAGCCTGTGTCCGCGAGTTCAGGGAACATCACCTGCTATCTCAAGGCATCTGTCCAAAGTCCCATGTCTCCTCCAGCCGCGCCCCCCCCCACCTTGAGTGCCTTTGTCTCAGGGATTCCCTATTTTTCAGTTGCCCCAAAGTGGAAATCCCTGTTCTGCAGAAACTCCTGACAGCTACGTGCCAGGCCAGGGCAGAGGAGTGCCGTTATCCTGACCGCACCTCTGTCCTGGAACTTGCCCCACTCTCAACATCTCACCTCCTTCCCTCCACGCCAACCTGCTTCAGGAGGGCAGGTGTTTTATCTTGACCATGGCTGGATCTTTAGCGATCATTCGTTCATTCATTAGTATTTGTTGAGCACCTGCTGTGGGACAGGTACAGAGCCAGGCTCTAGGGATGCAGCAGAAAACAAGACAGGAGGGAATGGATGCTGTGCTCTGACTTTCCAGGTGCTCCTTGGCTGAGTTATGAATAGCTCTGAGCTACAGGCGGGCCTGGCCTGGCCCTTGAAGCTGCTGAGTGAGCCAGGTCACTGTGATGCCCCAGGCCCTGAGGCTGAGGAGAGCTGCAGCATGGAGGCGGCTCTGCTGACTTCGCCTTCCTGCTGTCCAAGTCTTCCGTGAGCCATGACTAGATAGCCTGAGTGTCTCCCTGTCAGTCCAGACGTAGCAGGAACAGGGCTAGTGACTGAGGGAGGTAGCCCAGCTGGAAGCTGTTGTGTGCCTGGGGCACCCAGCGCTTCTTAAATTAAAAGAACATGGATAAAGCTGGACATACTAGGTTATTCTTTGTCATCTCTGATCGTTACATATGGGCAAGCTGAAATTTTTAAAATAGCAAAGCAGGCTTGCAGGCTGGAGGTGGTCTCCAGTACCTGTCTTTCCCCTAAGCAGTTCAGCCCCTCTTTTATGGGTGGGGAAATTGAGGCCCAGAGGCATCAACCTGTAAAAAAAAAAAAAAGTGTGCACATCACCATTTGAACCAGGCTCCGCTCCCAGCCTTGCTGCACTGACCACATACTACTTGGGGTGGTAAATTGGACGACGAGTCACCCAGGGAAAACTTCCAGACTCAAAGCAGAAGCACCTTTCAGACCGAGCAAGGGAAGGGGTTAACTGTGTTGGAGTTGCGGGCCCTGGTGGGCACTGGCAAGAGGGCTGACCTCAGGACATCCGTTCCTGTCACCCAGTGAAAGGAAAGCACCCCACAGCAGCACCAGCCCCATCTGACTTGACTGCAGCGTCATCCTCAGTGACAGCACCCTGTGGGGGTCAGGTCAAGAATGCCTGAGTTTAGAGGTGTGAGGAGGGGGTTCGGGAAAGGAATCACCAGTGTACTGAGCCCTATCTGCGGTTGGCGTGTTTTTTCTGACAGTCCCTTGAGGAAGGAAACCTTATTTTCCTGGTGGGATGCGGGAGGCCGAGGGAGGGTAGGTGATTGCCTTCAGGAGAAAGAGGAGTTTGAATGTGAACGTGGGGCTGTCTGGATTTAAACTCTGTTCTGTGCCTTTGATTATATTTTCCTTTGCTCCCAGGGGTCATGCCCATTTTCTCCCCTAAACTGCAGCCCGTCCGCTCCAGGCTGTTTGGCTCTTGGTGGTCCCTCCAGCTTGTACACAGACTGACCTCTTGGGGTGCAGTAATTCACCTCTTTCCTTTTCTCCAGGGATGATCACCAAGACACACAGGGGAGACCTGAGCCCTGGGCTCCCGGAGAAAAAGAAGAAGAAGAAGAAGGTGGTCCAAGAGCCAGAGACTCAATACTCACTTTTAAACAGTGGCAATTATTTCTCTGAGGTCTTCCCCATTAGGGCCACAACCCCCACTAAGAGTGTGGTCCAGGGGCAAGTGCCCGAGATGCCACTAGTGAAGAAAAAAAAGAAGAAGAAGAAGGCCTGCGAGGAGCCCCCGGAACGGGGCGCCCTGTCCCCTCCCCGACGGATCAAATCGTCCAGCCCCAGGAAGCAGGTTCTTGGCCTCTCTGAGTTCCTCGCAGGGGAGAAGAAGAAGAGGAGGAGGAAGTCCTTGTGGCCTCTGGCCATGTCCCCTGACTCGAGGATGAAGACCAACCTGGATCCCAGACAGGGTGAGGAAGTGACCAGAGTTGGCAGGAAGCTCAAAAAACACAAGAAGGAGAAAAAGGCCCGGGAATCCGTGTCCTGCTCAGCCAAGGACCCTTGGTTCTGCGAGGCTGGGGATGTTCCATGGGCCTGCGCCATGGGGGGTGGTGACAAGGGGCAGGCAGCCTCAGGGCAGAAGCGGAAGCAGGGGAGCCTCAGGGAACGCAGTGTAAAGATAAAGAAGAAAAAGAAAGTCTGCCAGGAGGGCGACACTCTCCTGGGGTACGCCAAACTCTCCAGGTCCGCGGAGAGCAGCCCGAGGAAAGGAGGTAAGAAGAAACCCGTCAGAGTGGAGGCTCCTGAGTACATCCCAGTAGGGGATGGCCCCAAGGCCTCAGCAAAGAAGAAAGTGAAGACCAAGAAGAAGACAGAGCTGCCGGGTGTTGAGGAGCTGACTCTGAAGAAGAAGAAGAAGAAGAAGAGGAAAGACAGCACCGTGGCAGGAAAGCCCCAGGAGGACGAGGTAGGCTTGCTCCGGAGTGGGCTGCGCTGGGAGGATGCGCGCCGCGGCCGTGCATGCCTTAGCTGCCTGCACCCTGACCGGGCCGACTGGTCAGAAAGGGACTCAGTGACGCGTGTCATTGCACAGTCCGTGCTCTCTGCCTGCAGGCGCAGCCGGCTCCAGGGCTCCCTTATGCCCCCCGTGACCCACGTTCTCGCTAGCTGAGCTCTGCCCAGGGTCCCGCTGTCCATGCTCGGGTCGCGTCCACTGGGCCGGGTCTCAGGTGGCCCCTTCCTGTCCGCGCTCCTGCCACTTACCGTGCAAAACATAGGAGCCAAGTAGTTTGAGACAAGGCGTCTGTTGCAGTCTGAGCATACTTTTGGGGTTCAGTACACACAGCTTGGGGATCAGGTAGAGGCGATGGCAAGAGATGCCCGTGTGGCTTTCCCAGCTGTGCACTGTGGAACGAGGCTTCCGTCAGCGCAGGCCGCCTCAGCGTCCCTGCGCTGAGCTTGGCGTGTGGTGAATGCTGTGTGAGGCGCAGCACCTCAGAACAGACACTGGCCTCACAAGACACATGGCTGGTTTTCTGTTTTGGTTTTAGCCCCTAGCAGACTCCTCCCCACACCATGGCAAGGGGTCCCAGCAGCCCCACGCTTCAGCCCAGTAGTTCAGCCTCTGCTGAGAGAAGGGTGGCGTGGCCCCTCCAAAGTGATTAAAGGAAAAGTCAGCGCTGCTTTCCTGAGCCTTTATCTGTCACTCAGGCCAGAAGCCTTGATCTGGAGTGGAGCTTATATCTGAGGGTGTCAGTCCCACCTGAACCCCGCTGCCTGTTTTTGGGGGAGGGCAGGTTTCTGCGAGGAAGACCAGAGTGCTGTTACCAGGAGCGAGGGAATGAGCGGTGGTCTGCTGAAGACAGCAGGTCCGAAGTCTGCATCCTGCAGGAGGGGAGGGGAGCGGAAGGGGTTCCGAGCCTCCACAGCCCCATCTGTGCCATCAGTGGGCCAGGCCGCTGTCCTGTGGTGCGCGTGCACATGCGGGCAGAAGCAGGGCCGCCCTGCAGGCCTCTGGCACGCAGGCTGGCCAGGGACCGGCGGCCTTTGACCTTTCACTGTTGCCTTTGACGAGGCTCAACGCTGCCTTGTAGTAACGTGCTTAGTCCTCACACCAGGCCAGCAAGAGCGCTGTGGTCGTCCCCACCCCCCAGGCCAGGAATTGGAGGTATGAGGGCATTAAGTTCCCTGGTGAAGGTCACCCCCCTGGTAAGGCTGCGGCTAGGCTTCAGACCCAGCCTGGCTTCTGAACTTGAGGTCTGATCCCTTCTCAGCAGCCACCTGTAGGTCCTAGTAGATGACATGCTGGAGCCCCACGAGTGACTGTCTTGTGTTGAACGTGCCCTGGGTTCTCTTCCAGCCCTGCACCTGCCGGCAGGTGGCCTCGGCCAGCCTTTGCCCGGTGGTCCTCAAGTGCTCATGCTGGTGCACTCACGCAGGGGCGGGCCTGTCACAGCAGAGGGGCGCAGTTAGTAGCAACTCAAGGCCCAGGCCCTTGGCGCCGGGAAGTCAGGAAGGTGGGTGCGGCCTGAGGTCAGCCCAGCCGGGCGGGTAGGGAAGCAGCGTGGCCTCCCTGTCAGGGCTGCGGGAGGTAGTCTGGGGCCTGATTTCTCCGAGTAGATGTGGGCTCCTCTTTTAGAACTTTAGTCAGAAACTGAAGGAATCCTAGAGGCTCCGGAGCCCCGCCCATCAGAACCAGAGCCAGTCCAAGGAGCCTCCGCTTAGCTTCTCCCAGCAGCCCGCTGAGTCTGGAAATGCACATGTGTCTCCAGGGTCTGGTCACCCATGGGAGACGCTGGGTTCTGGGCAGAGCACATCTAAAGGAAGGATGCAGGAGACAAGCTGCCCAAGGGCCAGGGGAGTGGCCGGCCTGTGGCCTCACTGTCAGGGTCCCTCGGGGCTGCGGCGAGGGAGTGAGTGTGGCTTAGTGGTCCGGACAGGCCCAGCAAGCCTGCCTTGTGGAGCCGAGTCCTGGGAGGCTCCGTGATCAGGAACAGCAAGGGCAGAGGCCCTGAAGGCGCACAGCCTGGGGCCAAGTCAGAACTGAAGAGGCCCAGGAGACTGTAAAGATGGAGCCTGGTCTGGGTCAGGAGAACGGGGATTGTGTCAGCCCCGTCCCTGAGCCGTGGGGTGGCCGTGTGGTCGTCACTCGCCCTGAGCCTTGGTCTCTGAGGCTGTCAAATACGTCAGTGCCACGGTTCGGGAAGACCGGTGGGCTCAGCAGCACTGGCTGCAGGTCGGGGTGGTGTGGTCTGGGGTCTTTGCTTGACTCTTACAACGATGCCCAGCTGGGCTACTGGGCAGAGGCCCGAGGCTTGACTCGCCCCCTCGCCTTGTGCAGGAGCCGGACACTGACCTGGAGGTGGTGCTGGAAAGGAAGGGCAACATGGACGAGGCACACATAGACCAGGTACGGCCCGGCCCCTGCCCATGCCACTTACCCCCAGACGCGCCAGGCCAGCTTCCCCGGCCCCCCACTCCACAGGGGGACCCCTGGGCTGCCATGGCTTATTGTCTAGTTCAGAATCCAGGGCCGAGGCTCCTCCCCCATCACCAGGATGAGGCACTCAGGCACTGCTCCCGATCTCAGTTTGGAGCTTTAGGGAAGTTGTTCCATGTGGACCAGCCTCGGCTCCTGCATGTCCGGATCCCCCAGCAGACACGTCCTGGCGGCACTGGACTTTCTGGTATTAGGCTGTTTGTGACCCCAGCCCGAGCGGTGCCTGCTCAGACCTGGGCAGCCGCTCTCCGCCCTGGTCCTCACAGAGGCGGCCTTGGAACCCGGTGTGGGAGCCCGCGGCAGGGCCGCCTCACCTTGCTGAGTAAGCGGCAGCCTCTGCTGTGCTTTGTCAGCAAGTAACGGCTGGAGGCCGCGTGAGTGGCAGAGCGCAGCCGAGGGCGCCTGCCTCGTGGCCCTCCGCAGCCGGCAAGGGAGAGGGGACGGGAGGCTCAGTAGGAGTCATCACGCTTGGCCCTTTGTTGTCACCTTCCGGAGTTTTCCTCCGTCACGGCCAGTTTAAAGCACTCTGCGGGGGGCTGTGCGACTTCCTGGCTGCCCTGGCACATCTGGGTGGGCGCCTCTGCCTGGAGACACAGCACTCGTCTTGTGTAGATCTGAACTCATCGGTGGCCCCCATTTTGCAGCCGTAGCACACAAGGAAGGAGGAGGAAATGCCCCGAGTGGGGGTGCTGAAGTTACACCTTTGGGGAGGGGAGAAGGCCCTGGAGGCCTTCGTGTCCAAGGGGGTCCCTGGTGTGCTGACAGGGCCTGGGCTGTCCAGCAGCAGCTCAGATCTGCCTTCCAGTGCCAGGTGCCCTGATGGGCTCCATTTCTGTTGCCCCCACTTGTCCCCCAGTGTCCCTGTCTGCAGACAGACTAAGGGAGCTGCCCGAGGCTGCACAGCTGGCTAGTGGCAGGGCCGGCAGGCACAGGGCCGGGGTTCTGGCAGTCAGTGCTGACCTCTTGGGAGTGACCATCTGTGCGAGAAGTCGGCTTCCAGCAGCATGCAGGGAGCGTCTCCACCCAGCATGGCCCTTGTAATGGAGAAAACGCTACTGTTGAAGGTGGATGGACTTTGGTTTCTGGATTCTGGATTCTTCCAGAATCCTGGCAACAGCAGGATGAACGACACTGGCCGCCGCGGCCCCCGGGTGCTGGGGGCGGCCCTGGCCGGAGCTCTGGCTTGCAGAGGGCAGAGCTGTACTCCCTCCTGTGTCCCTCCGGCTCCCTCTCTTCTGGGTTTCAAGTTCAAAATCAAACACTGTGTTACTGTCTTCTTTTCCTTCCCTGCTGCTCAGGTGAGGCGGAAGGCCCTGCAGGAGGAGATTGACCGGGAGTCAGGCAAAACGGAAAGTTGTGAATCCAAGAAGTGGATGGTGAGTTTGCACGCACATTCTGCGCCACAGTGCACTTGGGTCTGACCTGTCTGTCCTTGCAGCCAGAGGCGCAGCGGGGTCGGATGGGGAGTCGAGTGACTCTTCCCAGCGGCAGTCCCAGCCTGCTCTCCTCTACCATGCTTGTTCTGAGCAGATTTCCTTCCTTCTGAAAGGGGCTCTTGCCTCCCGAGAGCACTGGTGAAGTGATAAGCACTGAATCTGTATCTGCAGCTCTGAATTGGGGGGGACCCTCTTCCTCTGGCACCTGTCGCGAAGGGCACATGACGACAAGCTCTTTCTGGCATGGAAGTGTTCTCAAAGGCTGCTGCAACAGGGCTAGGAGACTGAGGTGAGGGGGCCACGGCTGGCAGAATGGGGAATTCCTGGCCCAGGCTCTAGACAGCAGGACACACAGTCAGGACCTGGCGAGGACAGAGCTGGTGGCGCTGTATCGCCCCGGCCCCCAGGGGCACTGGCCCTGGATACTGACACGCCTGGAGCTGCTGGAGGGCGTGTGTGCAGGCGCAGTCCCAGCTCGGCCTGCAGGCCGGAGTCCTGGGGTGGTGGCCGCGGGCAGGGATGGAGGGGAATAGCTCCAACAGGATTTCTTAGCAGACTGGACTTGGGGGAGAAGGGAAGGAGGATCCGTGTCTTCACGGTAGAACAGACAAGAACAGCTGATTTGGAGCTAAAGACCTGAGGTCCAGTCCCTGGCTCTGCCACATTCTGGTTCTGAGACCAGGCATGTCACTGACCCTGTTTCCTACCAGTGAAGTGGGATTCACGTGACGGCGTGGTATGGAGCGGCCTTTGTTATATCTTCCTCTGATGCCGCCTTTTCCTCACCACTCTGGGGCTGGCAGAGTGGCTGGGGCACCCTGAATGAGTGGGTACAACAAAGAGGAAGCGGGGCAGAGTGATTCAGCGGCTGTGGCCCATTATGGCCTAGAGGGCCTCTGGTCCTGGGGCACTAGAGCTGGGAGCTACTGGGGAGGCTTCAGGTGCCGTGCCTCCCAGGATGCGGGGCCACCTGACCGCCGAGCCACGGGGCCGGATTCTGAGCTGACAGGTCCCTCTAAGGGGACCCTCTCGGGGTGGGGAGTGGTCCATGGGAGCACTGCACACGTAGGCCTGGTCAGTGCAGTCCTCAGACCCAGTGCAGGCTGTCTGGGCAGCTGCATTCTAGAACTTCAGGCTGTCGTTATGCTGCATTTGGGCCATTGTGAAGCTGGGGCAGCTTGTCGCCAGTTTGTTCAAGGCAGCTGTTAGCAAAGACTGGTTCTTGAGCTCTCCGAGCCGCCCTAGAAGCCAGTGCTGGGCTGGCACTGGCGACAGGCAGGAGAGGTCGGCAGTGCACCTCAGGGCAGAGGCTGACCGGGCACCAGGATGTCAGGTGTGTCAAGCTTTGTGCTCTGGGTTGTTGGTGCAGAACCTGATTGAAGCCACATTGAGGCCTTGTGAGGGGTGTTAGCATTCCATTTCATGGACGGAGTTCCCACGTCAGTCATGGTCTTGGGGAGCTGGGTTTCTAGCCTCCCTCACAGTCGTGGGAAGGAAAGGGGGCTTTTGTTTTGGCCACTGCTGAGGGGCTCTCACATCCTCTCGCGACGGGCTGTCGAGTGCTCTGGACTGGAGTGGGGGCTGCAGTTGCTGGCAGGCGCATCCTCCCTCCTGGCTGGGGGCCCTTCCCGTCGGGCCTCCACTCTGCTATAAGATGCTGCTCGGAAGAGAAATGCATGTCACCTCCCCGCCTGGCTTGCTCCGCTCCGGCTGACAGAAACCTTGGCTGGTGGGTGGGCTGCCAGCTGGTGAGGTGCGCCTGAGGTGAGGTGCCATGTCTTGAGATTGAGGTGAGGTGAGCTGTGTACGCTGTCTGCCATGAGCCAGGGCGGGGGAGTCAGGCAGAGAGGCAGCTCCACTGAAGGAAGGTGGCTCCTGTGTCCGCCGTGAGGAAGCCGTCGCTTACCCACCAGGCAGGCCCCCCTAGTCTGCCCCCTCGGAGTCACCTGGGTGGTGACACATTCTTCAGGGGGCTTTCGCTAGGATTGGAGGGGTGATCTCTGGGCCTGGTCCCCGGCAAGCACTGGATCAGCAGGCCCCTCCCTAGTGAGGCTGCGGTCAGGAGAGGAGAGGGGTGCTGGCATGCAGAAAAATAACCCCCTTTTTTGCTTTCTTACCATAGGGGACCCAGTTTGGCCAGTGGGATACTGCTGGTTTCGAAAATGAGGAAAAGAAAATGAAATTTCTCAAACTCATGGGTGGCTTTAAAAATGTGTCCCCGTCACTCGGCCGCTCCAGCGTGAAGGGAAGGCCCAACATGGCCCTCAACAAGAAGGCGGCCGACACCCTGCAGCAGAGCCTGCAGCGGGACTACGACCGCGCCATGAGCTGGCAGTACGGCCGGGGGGCCGGCCTCGGCTTCTCCGCCACCCCCGACAAAATCTTTTATATTGACAGGAACGCTTCCAAGTCGATAAAGTTTGAAGATTAAACTCCAATGTTTTGTCCTCCAAAACGACCAGAACTGCATTTATTCTTTAGTTTCATGGTGACAGCCACCCAGTTGTCGGGAGCCCCGCTCCGGGGGTACGAGGACAGCTGCGCTGACCCGCTTGGACAGACGGGGCGGGGGTGGCGTCGGAGCCGAAGGGGCAGGCGCGGCTGACCACGCCACCTCCCGCTTCCGTCCCATGTGGAGACATTGGTGCGTGTAAACGCTACTTCATGTTTATGGGTGCTTGGCCCGTGCCGGGAACACGCCAACGTGTTTCCCTCACAGTAATGTAGTTCTCTCGTCTTTGTTACTACGAAACAGGTGCTACATTATCCCCATCTTACAGATGAGGAAGCCTGGGTTCAGGGATGAAGTAATAAAATTGCCCGGGTCGGCAGCCAGTATGTGCCAAGTGTGCTTTTCTACCCCGAGCCCTTCGTCACGGTGCCGCTTGAACGTGCCTCCAGGGGATTCACCGGCTCCTTGCCGAGGATGAAGCCGTCTTCTGGCCGAAGAAACAGGCGTTCTCTCTGAAGGAGGAAGTGGAATGGATCACAGGCGGGAACAGCAGCTCGTTTTCCTCTCCCTTCACGGGGTCGCGACAGGCAAAGCGGCATCTGGGTTGCGCCCCAGCTGCCTCCATGGCTCCTCTGAGCTGGGCTTGCGCCATCTCCCCTCTCACTGCATCTGAGTCCAGAGAACAAGTAGTTTGTCCGCTGAGCCAGTGGCTAATTCCAGGGGCGAGTGTCGCCTGTTTTCCACTGCAAGGAAGAGAAGCCCAGTGACAGCTATGGCTGAGGAGCCGGGCGCGTGGGGCAGCGCGTCCAGCCCGCCTCACAGCTCCGGTACCGCGTCACCACCCCTCCACTCACCTAGCATTAGGTCCCGAAATACAGGTTCTGTTTGGGGTTTTCACACGACGTGGCCCCCGCTAGCCCAGCACAAGGCTAAAGGGCAGGGAGTCCTGACATTGGAAAGTGAGTCGGCATCTCACCAGCGTTCTCTTCCTCTGTTCCATCATCCACATTGGCTCCATCTGGCTGGTGGAAGGATGGCCACAGCAATTCAGGCCACATACCAAGATCATTCCAGAAGTCAAAAAATAACTATTGTGGCTCAAGGAAACTTCCAGAAGCCCCTCAAGAGACCTTTTTCATAACTTACGGCCTAGCAACAAGTCACATAGGACTTGCCTTCTGAGCTCAGTAGCTCACCAGTGGCTTGAAAGTTACATCTGCTTAGGGGAAGGCTTATTCTGAGTCTGGTGCTGAAACAGTCTCACCAGGGGCCGGGCAGCCATGAAGCAAGATGCCCAGTCTCCTCAGGAAGGCCTGGGCCTTGCCACGGAGCAGGGCTTCACTTGCAGCAGTCTCGTGGTGGGGCTTTAGTCTGCATGGCTGCTAGCTGAGCTCCTGTTCTTTGTAAATGAACCACCTAAGCCCTCTGCCCCTCAGACCCTGTGTCTAGTGCTGCCCTCAGGGTGCCTGCGAGTCCTTTTGGTGCCATTTCCTGTGTTCGTCAGGCCTTGACCTCATGTATAATAGTTTGTCTCCACAGAGACATAACAATTTGGGATTTTTACTCAGAATCTGAGGGAGCCGGGGGGCCAGGGTGGCATAGAGCATGGCCAAGGTATCCCTTTAACATTTCAGTCCTGTTTCTCAAGGTTGTCTGTTCATCTTAGGATTTCTCACCAGTGACCCTACCATGACAAGATGCTTCCTTCATAGCTGCTTTATCCAGCTGCCCCCGAAACCTCATGATTCTTAACTACCTGTCCCTGGGAGTAATTCCTGCTTTCTCTGCCCTAGCCCTCAAGGCTCTGCCCTAAGGCCATCCTTACATAACTAGACTGGTCCCTCAAAGGTATTTGCCAGATAGACACAGGTCTTCCCCAAGAGCAGTTATGTATTCAACTCTACAACTTGTGACTGGAAGAAATAAGGCCAGCCTCTAGACCCCCCCAAAAGGAGCCACATCATAATTATCAGATTCTGTGATGGTTAGGATACAAGACAAAAGGGAGCTTAAGGTCACAGAAGGAATTCAAGTTGCTAGTCAGAATTATGAGAGGGACATGAGAGTGTTGAAGAGACTCAAGCTTGACAACCAGTTTCTGGCTTTAAAAGAAACAGCCACAAGCCAGGGAATGCATTAAGTCTTTCAGAAGCTGGAAAGGGCATGAAAACTATTCTCTAGAATGTTCAAAAGGACAGTGCCTCACCAATGTGATTTTAACCCAGTGAGACCAGCTGGAAGTCTTGACCAGAATGATAAAAGTCTTGACCCAAGCCACTAAATTTGTATTAATTTGTTAAAGCACCAAAAAGAAGAAAATGCAGATATCATAGACGTTCCCTCCTTTTTAACTTCTTTCCTAAAATTCTTGCTTGGATAATGATAGTGCTCCTCATCCCATGGAGGCTGTGGTCGTCAGACACTAGCAATTTGACTTAGTAACAAGCTGGAGAAAACTACAAAACCCACAGAAGCTAAAGCTGGCTTCCACCCAGGGACAGATGATGAGATCCCTCTGATGTGACATCTCATCCTGTGTGACAGTCCAAGTTCAGATTAACATAAGAGCATTCAGAATTTACTTGGCTTGGGAGCCAGTGGACACCAGAAGTGACTGAAAGGACAGAATTTGTGAATCTGCCAGTTGTGTTTCATTGAAATAGTGTACAGTAAAAGTGATGTGGGAAGTATTTTAATACAAGTAATCTGATGAAATAAAGGCTACTGGGAAACACCTAGGCAATGCCAGCATGCTCCCCGAGTTTGTATGTTCTTAAAATACATTTTATAAGCTCATGATTTTACTGAATAGTTTGGGGCCAAGAATATGCTGTGGGTTTTCAGGCCAATTTAACAAGGACACATCCTACTCCCCAGCAATTCTGCTCAGAAACAGCCTCACAAACACAGCGGATTAGAGTGCTTTTGGTCCGCTTAATCAAACAAAAGTTTTTAGCCCCTTTTACTTTGGGGGGTTAATTACGACACCCCCCCAAGGTGTCCCAGGGCAGAGGTGTGATGCTGGCTGTGTCCAGGAGAGACTTGAGAGGACCGTCGCTCAGGGCCCTGGAATAGACCACCTGGATGAGCTTTCCCGAGCCAGCTGCGAGGCACCAGGCAGTGCTGCTGACTGGAAGTACAACGCCAGTGGAGTCAGACTCCACCGAACGGGGTAGAAAGTCGGCGGGAGAGCTGCTGTTTGCAAGCAGGACGCACAGCAGACCAGGTGACGCAGACTCGCTCTTCTGGACAAAGTCATTAAATGAACAGTCATGAGCATAGATGTTCCTGCGGGAGGTTTGTTCAGCCACAGAGGCCCGGAGGAGTCTCAGGTCGGACCTCACTTTCTCAGAAATCAACCTGTCCACAAAGTCCAAGTGCTGCTTTGGACGGCAGCATGAATAACCAAGCCACAGCCTTTCAGAAGTCCTTCGAGGTGGTTCCATTCGAGGTACATTCCATTCCTTTCAGTTCTTCAGCGAGGGGGAACAGGGCTCTTTAAAGGTTCCTTTTCCAAACTAAAAAAAAAGACCTTCCAGGAAAAAAAAACAGATGTTACCTGCATTCTTCAGCTGGTCTCTGGCTAAAGGTCCCTGTGATCATCCCGGGCTCCTGACTCCCCGGAGCTTGGCTGCCAGCGGGAGGGGATGCGCAGAGCAGGGCTTCCCCCCACACCTGGCCAGTCTGTACTCGTATAAAAGTCACAAAAGGCAGAGCAGGTCTGTAGGAACTTCACACCTGCCCTACGGACAGCTCCGCTCCGCGTCAGGCCCTCGTCTGCAGGGGTAGCCTGAGGGCCAGCTCAGTGAGATGACCCATGTCTGGCTGTTTGCTTTGCTTCTTGATGTAGTCCAGTGTTTTCACCTAGGAGGAAGAAGAAACACCCAGCTCCTTTCTGATTCTTAAATCACTTAATCTTAGAGCCCCAAACTGGCCATTGGATCTCGGAAGGTTAAACGGATAAGGGAGGGAAAGGAACCCTCAATGTCTTTAAAATAAAACTCGGATTACCACTTACCCTTTAAAAAATCAGATGTGGTTGTGATCAGTAATGACTTCTGTTTTTATACGTGTGGTTTTCATTCAGAGGGAAGTTTATTTTAGCGCTGAAAGTGACCGTGTGGAAATCTGGGACCCAGAGCCTTTCTGGAAGGGGCGACCACTTGAGGCTGGGCCCCTGCAGCTATTACAGCCAGCTGCACTCTGGCTGGTGGGCTTAGCCGCTCACCAGGACCCGAGCCTGATGGGCTTGTCGAGCCCCCCTTTTACTGCACCCCCGCCCCCCCGTGTCTCACCATGGCTCTGGTGTCCGCACAGCCATGCCTCTGCGCCAGGTGCCACAGGTTGACCGAGAGCTGGTTGAGCCTGTTGTTCCGCAGGTCCCCGTGGGCCAAGATGCTGTTAAAGAAGGAAAGGCCCAGCGAGCTCTGGCGTTTCAGGGCCTAAAGTCAAAAAGGAAGTGACGTTAGGTTAGCAGGGAATGGGCTACGTCATGCTGGCTGCTTGGCCTCTGAGCCCCAGCTCCGTGTCTGTAGGAGACCAAGGTCACAGCAATTGATGGGCTGAGAGACTGGGTAAGAGGGCACTTCTCGGGACCTGTCGCCTCCAGTCCATCTCACATGGAAGTCACTCAGGAAGCGGAAGCAGAAGCAAATGAGACTCCGTGAGATTCCCACACAAGGGAGTCAAGGCATGAACCCCAACCTGATGACCCCCATCTTTAATGTGAGTACTGATGAAAACCAAAGGGCTGTGTCCTTAAAGCCGTGTCCTTAAGATCTCAAAGCTGCCACTGCTACTCGCCTGTAAGAAAGGCCCTCAATGGCTCCCACGAGGACGCCTCCTGACGCCCACACCCCGCTCCCAAGAACCATTTTTCATTCACAGCAGATGTTTCCTTTCATTCACTAATATGATATGGGAGGTAGGTACCCAACCAAGAAAAGGAACCAAAATGTCAGGGGAGACCAAACCTGAACCCCAGCTTTGAAAATGGTGAAGACTAAAGAGGAAATAAGCCAAGCCCCAAAAATGCAACAACAGGTCCAGCGGGGAGGAACTGCGTGTCCAAAGGTACACAGGCACCTGGAAAAGCCAAGTTAACAGGTGGGCCTGTTTCGGGGAGCCCCTGCTGCTGAGAGGGGGCCTCAGGCTGTGCTGGGGGCTCCCAGCTGGCACCACAGAACCTCAGCGCTGCAGAAGCCTCATCCTCACAGGCTGCCAAGGGGCGGCTTCAGGTGGGTTGGGTGAGGGTGGCTGAGTGGAAGCCGCTCGTCCCTCCAGAGTGAGCTGCTTCGTCAACAGCCTGCACCAGGCAGCCGCTGAACCAACCGCTCAGCGTGACCACGCGCGCGTGGCCGCACCACGCCACCCCGGGCTGCGGGCTGGAGAGGAGGCAGCCTGGCGGGTTCCTCTCTGGTCAGAGGTCGCCATTCAGGCATCGGCTCACCTGGAGGGCAGGAGGGCCCGTTGCCAGATCTAGAGAACCAAGGCTAGAAGAAAATTTAATTTTAGTCCAACTAAGTTTTCCCCTTGAAGTGGGAGAGATATTTAAGAAGATGACAATATCTCACTGGCTGTTTTTCCTCCTGTTCAATATCTTCTCAGTGAGCTTTCTCCCCTAAGAAGCTTTATACCCCGAAAGCCCCCTGCACCCAGTGGCAATAAAGCAAAGACCAGAAAAGCACCAACACGTTATGGCACCAAATCAGGGCGTCCAGCTCCCCTCTACCTCCGCACCCCCAGGGGTTTTAAACAGAAAAGTGTCTTTTCATTCTTTTCCTCTGAGAACTGTCATTTCCAGGAAGTTCTAAAGGTCTGGCGAGGTTCCCGGCCTCCCTGCACCCAAACAAATGCCTTTATGGAGCTTGTGATTTAAACAGGGTTGGCTGCTACAGGGGCATTTAGAGGACGCTTTTGGGAGCAGGGGTGCTGCCAGCGCAAATGAGCCCCCAGGGCTAGCTGTGGGGTCTCCACAAAGCAGGAAGCTCTCTCCTCACAGGCTGGAGAGAAATCTGACTGCCTCCAGCACTGACCCCGGGGGCGCCCTCTCCAGGGCCCCTGCTGATGTCACCTGGCAATGTCAAAGGAGGATGGGAGCTCCCCTCCAGCTGCACCCCACCCCCCGCGGCTTCCTAACAAATGTGCATGGGTGGACAGACATTTTCAGTGAACATCCCTGGCACTTATGCAGGTGGAAATGTTCTGGGGGACACCCCAGCTTTGCTTTTCTTGCGGAATCCTATCACCATCGACACCCCGTGCCCCGAGAGTGAGAGAGAGATGAACGGTGAACATATGCAGTCCCATGGAATACAGTTCTTAGCTTTGTTTTCACGGTGACCCTGGGGGTTCTAGGCCTGGTTGTTTATGCTGAGGAAGCCTAGCCTGTTGCACGAGAAAACTGTTTTCAAACCACGCAGCACACCATTTTTGGGCACACCTGTGAACCCCCAGCCCTGCTCTGAGACGCCCTTGGGCTAGAAATCTGGAACAGAGATGATGGTTTTAAGAATCGGGGAAAGAAGTTAAGAATTTCTGTGGTAGGGGGAGCAGATGGGGCATGAATTTGTGTAAAAGTGCAAGCTGCAGGAACA
>NW_004567133.1:10707833-10794193 GCF_000260355.1 Condylura cristata
AGGAGGGCAGAGGGCAGAGGGCAGAGGGCAGGACGGCAGGAGGGCAGAGGGCAGGAGGGCAGAGGGCAGAGGGCAGGAGGGCAGAGGGCAGGAGGGCAGAGGGCAGGAGGGCAGAGGGCAGAGGGCAGGAGGGCAGAGGGCAGAGGGCAGAGGGCAGAGGAGCAGCCCCCACAGGAAGCAGCCTTAACACAGCACAGAGAAGAATCCAGACCCAATCTCTGCCAACCTGAGCAGGCCCTCTGACAGGCCTCAGGTCCCTAAGGGGGGTCCACCTGCCACCACAGGTCAGGGCTGAAGCTGCAAAATGGAGACCGCGGTCCACGTGACCAGGAAGGGGCCCAGGGAGCTACTGAGAAGGCACTAAACGGAAATCAGGTCAGAATTGGTATCTAGCGATATGGAGAATACGGAAACACCCTGAAAAGGCAAAAGAGGCAACATCTGAGGAAAGTATTTTTTAGCTAAGAGCACGGGGTCCCAGGAGCTTGACACTGGACACCTCAGAATGTAATCCAGGGGTGCAGGGACAACCAGGGGTGGGTGCAGACGGACACCAGCTACTGGAGACAGAGACAGCTGAGGAGGAATGTGACCCGACTGAGGAACTGGGAGAGGCCGGGGTGCTCAGTGAACTGTTGGCACCGACGGAGGAGCTCACGGCCGTTTCCAGAATGAACCAGAAACTAGGGTCCATCCACCGAGACTCGAGCTCGCAGGAGTGCGAGCGGGCAGAGGGACCCACCTCGCCCCTGGCCAGGGTTTTCAGGTGCCCCAGGATCTGCGCCACCACCGTCTCGCACAGCTTGTTGTTTTCCGTCAGGAACTTGGAGTCTCCCCCGTAGAGGCTGTCGTTGGAGTCGACTGATGGAACAAACCAGAACACAGCAGTGAGACCTTCCCAGGCTTTCCAGGAAGTGACACCGGCAAATGGAAAGGGCCCAGATTTCCCGCAGGGCTTGGGGCCCTGGGACTCACAGAGAAACACCTGGCCTTCCAGATGGTCTGGGCCAGGGACCAGGGGTGTGGAGCTGTGTCCCCTCCAGCCCATACGTGGAGGGGACAGCGGGGACCCTGGCAGCCATTAGGCCAGCTGCCAACAGTGACCGTCCCCCAGCAAGACCCTGGGCTTGCAAGCACTCAGATGGTGTGAAAAAAGACAATAATGACTGGCCTTAGGTGGGGGCAGGAGGTGAGGTGAAGAGCGAAAAAAGCTCAGAGGTAGCGATAGCCAGACTCCCTGACTGGGAAGTTGCGCTGCAAAGCCTGAATGTTAAGAACTGCACCAGCTGCCTGTCCTGTCACCCACCTAAAGCACCTGCAGAGGGACCCCAAGCAGGAAAGTCCCCTGCTCTAGGCTGGGGCACCCCCATGACCACCAGGCCAAGTAAGGCCAGCCGACAAGGACAGCTGGGTCTGACCAAGGCCCTCCGTCCCTCCTCCCCGAGGAGGCCTGGCACAATGCACACCTACTGGGGAGGAAGGAGAGCGGCTGCCGTGCGCGGCATTTAGCTGTCTTCACATGGTGACGCGCCCGTAGCTATTTCCACATCAGCACTACAGATGTGCCTGTCGGCTGCAACGGGGGACCAGAATCCCACTGTATGATGGGCCCTCCTGTGGACGCTCCAGCTGCTCTCTTTGGGGGGATACAGGGGGAGCCTGCTGCAAAGTCGTAGTGAAACTACCACCTCTGCCTGCAGGCTTCTTTGTTACTGCTCCCCCCAGCCCCAAGCCAACTCGCCGCGGCACAGCGGTCCCTTCTCCTGGGGTGAGCACGTCTGCTCCCTCCTCCCAGGAGCCCTCGCCACTGCGCAGCAAGCCCCGAGCACCCGCAGGCCCAGGCCGAGGGTGTGCAGCGGCAGCCCCCAGCTGCATCTGCTCTGGGGGAGGCCTTGCCGCGGGCCCCCACGGCGGCGTCTGATACAGCAGGGCCACGCCGTGAGGTGCAGCTGAGCGCGCGAGGTTGTCTACAGGGCGCTAATCCGGTCCGTGCCTTAGGGACTTTTTAATAAACCAGGTTCACTCTGGCTTATCTGCTGGAATGTAATTTGTTCTGCTTTTCTTGGCCCAACCGAAGAGCATTCATCACTGTCCCCATCTCAGGAATGAGTGAGGCGGAAACTGCCTCGCCTCTGGCGCGGCGTTCCACAGAGGCTGGGTGAAGAGAACGCAGTCAGGCGTGTGAGACTGCGTCACAAGCAAGTGGCAACACGACAAGGGAAGGACAGAGGGCATGTGGCTCGCGGATGGCTGAGGCCCAGGGTGAGAGCCACGGCCGGCAGTGACACCTCGGTGACCCTGAGCCATCCATCAGGGCCGCGCGGCTGCTGGCGCCCAGCGACAAAGCCAAGGGACCCTGGCCTCAAGGAGCGTGACAGGCCAAGTCACGGGCGAGATATCTGTTGTTCCTGGAGTCCTAGAGATGCAGCGCCCTGTTATTTCCCAATTTAAAATTCCCTAAGCACCCTTTTTTTTTTTTTCACCCAAAAATCTAGACTTAATTATTTTATATATTTCCTGTAAGGGGTCTTGCATTGTTTGGCAGCAGGAGACCAGTGTAAGTCTACAGTCATGGGTGAACTGATAAACTGAGGCACAGGCTTGTATGCTGACGGTCAGGAGGGGCGGCACAGGAGCCTGGGGCCTGAGCACCAACGCGGGATGGTGAGATGTTGGCCAACTCTTAACAGTTGAATTTACTAGAGAGATTGGAAACGGGGACCAGGAGCGGGGAGATGAGCTTCCTGGCTAGCAGTTGGTGGTGAGCGGGAAAGCGTGAATGTGGGAATGAGGAAGTCAGTCAGGCTGCAGCGCAGAGTGCGCTGGAGAGTCCAGACATGGTTCTCAGGGGGAAGATGATATGCCTGGCAAATGGCCACTAAAAATAGCCCGCCATTTCTGCATCTGCCTGGCCCTGGGGTCACTACCCCAAGAGCGTCAACGGCCTGGCAGGTGACACGCCACAGGGGGCTAGGCTGGCTTCACAGCAGCCTCCTGGGCTGTGCTTTGCCAAGCAGATATGCTTTATCTGCATATTAAGCACAGACACGGCCAGTGTACAGGAACGGCCTTCCCTTCCAGCTCAGACACGCTTACCCGTTGCTCGCATGGAAGCACTCGAGTGCTCCAGGTGATTTGAGAACATTCTCTTCTTATTAATCTGGACATCAAGCAGTCAAGTCATCCTTCCCAAATGCAAAAAATTCCTTAAATCTTGTTTTTTTTCAGAAGTCTTAACTTGTGTCAACATGGTTTAAGAGGCAGCTTAGAATTACAAAGGGATGAGGAAAATGGAGCCCCATTGCCTGAAGGCCTGCGAGGCCTCCTGGGTCTCTCTCCTACCAAGACAACTGTCAGGTCACAACTGTGCCTCCAAAGTAAACACAGCTGGGCCAAGAAGAAGGAAACGAAAACCCATCCTGTTTTCATCTCTCCAAGTTGGAAAACTAGACCCCGCCTAGCAAATGCCGCCATGCTCTCTCTGCAGTTCCTTGGCTCCTACGCCTGCCCCGGCTGCAAGGTTCACTGCCCCGGCCTGAGAAGAGGAGAGAAGAGGGCAGGAGAGAAGGGAGTGCCTGCGGATACACAGGGCTGATGGTGTAGAGACCCATTTCCATGTCCTAATTTTCTCTACTGTTCAGAGTCATCAAAGGGCACGTCTCAACATCTCAACAAAGGAAAAGTGGTCACCAGAGGAATGCATATTAGACTCATTGCAGTAGCCGAAAGGAAAAAGAGTGACCACACCAAGGGAAAAAATGGAATCCTCATTCTAGACAGAGGGAGTGCCAATTGAGAGAAGCATCTTGAAAAAGTGTGAAGGCAGAATTGACCAAAGGAGATCACAAGCAAATCCCGTGAGTCAACAATTTCACCCAGGCATATATGCAACAGAAATGTACACCAAGAACCATGTACAAAACTACTGTCATACGTGTCTATGACCAGCTGAAATTGTTGTATGTGGTACACAACTCCTTCACACAGTGGAATACTATACAACAGTGTAAAAGGATGAACTATGACTACAAACAACATAGGTGAATCTCAACAATACAATGAGGGAGAGAAGCCAGAATGTTTGCTAAAAGATTCCATTTACATCAAGTCAAAAACTAGCAAAGGAATTTGTAATGCTGGAAGTTATTTCCTGAGTTGCGCTTCAGAGATAGCGATCCAGGAGAGCTCCTTGTGTCAAAATGACCACAGATGCTTATAAATGAGACACATTCTCAGTCTCTTCCTGGGATTGTGACAAGCAGGCAAAGGGGGGCACCCCCAGCTGGGAGACAACCAAGCTCACCAGCCCCCCCCCCGACCCCCCCATGAATCCTCACTCGCTCTCAGAGGCGCAGAGCAGGGCAGGAGGGCGGCACTGCACTACCTTTGTCGATGTGGTAGAGATAGGTCTCCTGGCTCATGGCGGACAGCAGGTGCAGGACGCAGGTGTAGATGCGGATTCTATCATCACTGTTGTCCTCCCAGGTGTAGTCCTGTATCACATTGAGAAGCTCTCGAACAAGGAATAGGACCCCATGTTCAGGATGATCCTATTGGAAAGCCAACAAATAAAAAATAGAAGAGACAAGTGATGGTAGGTATGAAGAAAGAAAAAAGGAGGGGGGACATCAAGCTAGAAGCCAGATTCCTCCCGTTAGCAGCTGCAGGGCAGTCAAGTGCCAGCTACTTTACAAAGCAAAGCCCACTCACCAGCCCCGTTAAACAATACAAAGGGAATCAGGCAAATGGTGCTCAGCCCACTCAGCCTGCAGCTCCCACGAGGGCAGACAAGCACTCAGAGCCTCCTTTTCTGGGTAGGCGGGTTGAGAAAGCAGTTACCTGTCAGCTTAATGGCCTGTTTCTGAAAGTAACAATCTTGTTCTTATGTGGGTCATGGTAACGATCCCTGTTCCTCCAGCTACAAAAGCTAGATTGCAGGTCTGGGAACAGACGGACAGCAGAGGCCACCTACTTGGGGTAGGTCCCCAGGGATCACTGTCACTGCCAAAGTCACTGAGGTAAATATAGCCTCGCTCTTTAGGGCGTTCAACATTAACAGCTAAACTGAGCAGGCTCTCAAGAGACGAAACCCCCCAAAGACAGTCAGAGTTTAGAAGAGAGCTGCTCAGATGCTAAACTGAGTCAAAAATGTGCTGGGATGCAAAACACGTCAGCAGCAGTGCTTCAGTTCTCGGAGAGCACAAGTGACCAGACTCCTCCTCCGCTGAGGAGGGGCGGGCTCCGCCCCAGCTGCTCCAAGCCCCTGGCCCCTCATCCAGGCTGCCCTGTCACACCTCAGGGCGCCAGGACCAGTGGGAAGGCCCAGTGTCCCGCAGGACACCGAGGACCCTCACCTCAGGGGTAAATGAAGGGCGGTTACAGAGACACGGCAAGGGAAGGGAAGTGGGGGGAAAGGCAGGCCCCAGGCTGGATGCACTACAGCTTCGCGCCCCGCCCCTCTCCTCCAATCTGAACCAGCTGCAAGTGAGGAAGGCAGGCAGCCAGGCGACCCAATCCCCAGAGGCCAAGCTCCCACGCAGATGGGATGAAGGGCAGAAGACGCTTGGTGGCGGGAGGCGGTTGTGGCCCCCCCCAGCCCGTGGTTCCCTCTGACAGGAATCTTTATCTCCAGCACTTGGCCACACAGGCCCCTGACAGTCTCCAGCCTTCACCAGACATGTCAGCTCCTCACCAGGCCTTCCTCATCCAGACCCCCGCCTCCCCTCACTCACAAGTCGTCCTGCTGATTTTCTTCAGAGCAGCTTCCAGCATCTGAAGTGAAGTTACTACTACCTCAGTGAACTACCCGTATTATCCCTTGATTTATCGGTTTCTCTCACTTGCACATGAGGCCATAACCTGCAGGAGGAAGGGGACTTTGCTGTGTTTGCCAATAATGCACACTGTCCCTTGCTCTGGGCAGTGCTGGGCATATGCTGGCCACTTGATGACAGCTGGTACCTTCTGTATTCACCAAATAACAAGAGCTACCAAGGAGCGGCGTTACCATGGCTTCTCTGTGTTCCAGAAGGATACTACTATGGCCCCGGCCCCTCAGTTTCACTGTGGGAAATGAATCCCACAGTGACACTGCAGGTACCTGGGGCGCCAGGATTGGAGCGCTCACAGGTGGGCTCCCTCCCCATGAACCCCGCTGAAGGAGGAGCCTCTGACCTCAGGAGCTGGCTAGCTGGGGAGGGCGCCGCAGGCAGCGGGTGGGGAAGCGCAACCACCGCAGAGGGAACAGCCCCCGAACCCCACGTGAGCGCCTCACGAGCAGGGCCTGGTGGTGAGAGGCCGTGTCCCGCTGACTTCTGGGGGGATGGCTGTTAGGACAGAGGCAACGGAGCGGAGACGTGACGCTCACATCTGAAGCATCGAAACTGCCCACGCTGCGATCTGCCTCCCAGTTCCAGGCTGCCTCCATTGGCAGCTCACGCTGACCCTTCTTGGCGAACAGCGGTCTCCAACTAGGCTATTTTGTTCTGCTATGTGGATGTTCGAAAAAATTTTTTTTTTTTATTTCAGGGCCAGCCTTGGAAACAAACAATAATCTGAATGTTCCAGTAACTTTAATTTCAACACGAAAGCCAGCATTATTGTGGAGACCCACTTCACGCACCTTCAAAGAGATGGAGAGAGGCGTAGTGGTGAGGTCAGGCTTTGCTGGACACCATTTCCAAGCGCTTTTGCTCAGAACCAAAGAGGCGAGGGGTTATTTCCAACCTTCTGAACGAGGAAAGTATTTTCCACGTGATATCCATGCTTCAGTGGCTGTGGCAGTTTTGTAAAAATCATCCTATGATGCCTCGGGCCCAGAAACTGAAGGCACACATTTCTTTTCAAGGTAAAAAAGGCCTCAGAGGCAGTTCACGATGGGAAGCCGAACTCCCATCGTGGAAAGGCTCCCTACCTTCAACCTAGGTGTCCCCAGAAAGGCTGTGTTCATGGGGCACCTGGAAGGGGTTCAAACCTCTGTCCACCTGGCTTCTACCTCTGCGCTACCCCTTCAGGTCCCTGGTGTGTGAGAACCCTAGTACATGTCACCGGACACCCTAGGAAGGGCCTGCTTCCTGAGCAGCAAAGATGGTAGCTGACACAGACAGCCCGGCTTGGATTCTGTCTTGACCGCTCACGGGCGGAGGACCCTGGGTCGGTCATTTCTCCTCTCTGTGCCAGTGTCTGCTGCTGTGCAATGAGGACATCAACAGGCTTGTTGGGACTGAACACTTTTGAACTACCAGCTGGTTCATGGCAAGAGCTGTGTAAGTGTTGGTTAAATCAAGAACGTCCTTTAGAAAAAGGGTAAGGGGCGCTGGAGGGAAGAGCAGGAAAACGGAACACTAGAGAACATGGGGGGGGGCAGGAGACAGAGCACCACGGAGGAGACTTGGCCTCTCACTGAGCCTTCCCAGGCCCTGCAGGAGGAGCCCCCATCTGTGTCTCCAGCCCCGAGAGCCCCTCCAGCTCCCCCACGCACCTGCCATCTTGGGGTGTCTTCCAGCCCCTCAATGCACAGTCCTTCTGCCCCCCAGCTATGCCGTGCTCTCCCTCCAGCCAGGAGGCCGCCCCTTCCCCCGTGCACTCAGCCCACTCCTCTCCCCTCAATCTCGGCCCTGAGGAGCTCCCCGCTGTCGCCCCGCGTGACCTCTGCACAGCAGCGGTTGAGTGCTTTTATTTGCTTAACGTCCTGTCTTCCTCAGTGGGGGCCGCTTCTCTTTTCACTCAAGTCCCAGGTCAACAGATACCAGCGGCCTAGGAGGCGCGGACGAAACCCAGCAGCTGGACGTCACGTGATGCTGGACATGATGCCTGTGGCAGGATCTTTCCACGCAGGGCAGACGCCCCCGCCGTGCCCCTGGGGACTAGTGCCAGGACACTGGCGCTGCGGCTCCATTTCCGACGCAGTCCAGCTGCGGCAACATCAGGTCTCTGAGACTGCGACACTGAACTTCTACTTGTCCCATCGAATGTCATTAAAGGAAACATTCACTGACCCTGTGGCTTGCTGACCCGTGCCGCCACCAAGAGACGGACCCTACCAGCAGTGCGAACCCGCCGGCAGTGCCCACGGGAGAGGGCTGTCCAGCCTGTGCTCACTCATGCGCTCCTCAGGAAGGGTAAAGGGGCCGGGTACTTACTGGGTCTAAAGTGGCTCGAAGTTTTTCCTAAAGGAATAAAACCTATCAGAGCTTTGGAAAGCCGAAGCCTCCCTCCGTGTTGACAGAGCAAAATGGCACCACTGCTAGAGAAACAGCATGGAGATTCCTAAAGAAACTGAACTTCGAACTGTTCTGTGGCCTGGCACCCCTACTTCTGGGAGCTTATTCAAAATGACTGAAAGCAAGGACCTCAAAGAAATAGGCACACCACCTTCCCTACAGTGCTATTCACAGGAACCAAGGTGTGCAGACAACCCAAATGCCCACTGACAAGCGAGTGGATGAAGACACTGTGCTGAGCGCAGTTGAAGCGAGAAATGCCAAATGAGTTCACTCTAATGTAGGGTACAGAGGCTCAAAACTGGGAAACGGGTAATGACACCAGGACAAACCCGAGAAATCTGACTGTAGAATGGAGGCTGCCAGAGAGGGTGGGTGGGGGAGGGAAGCCAGGGGACCTGTGGACTAACGGGGTTATGGGCACTTCCGTGGTGGACATGGTGTTGCAACACGCATCAAAAAGGTGTGAATGTGCACCCCCAAATATATACAGTATTGCAAACCACTGCTACCTCAATACAAACAATAATTAAAATAATGTGGCCCCACATGGGGGAACCTGACTTTTCAAGAGGAACGAAAAATTTGGGCATTTAGCTACTAATTCCGCACCTAACTATTATGTGGCCACTAAGCAGGTCCATGGGGTTGGAGCCAGCCTGCCCCAGGGTGCCAGTTTGTAACCCCAGTGAGGTCACGGAGCCCTCACTTAGGTACACTCCGTCTAACCTCACAGCGCCCAGAGAGGGGGCAGGTTGGGGACCTTCCAGAGAGGCGACTGCTGAGGCTGAGGAGTGAGTGACAAACTGCCCAGGTGCGGCGCCACCTGTCAGGACTGAACGCACCGGAGGCAGATTTTCATGGGCATCCAGGGACTTCTCACATGAAGACAAGCCCAACCGTAGAAGGAAAACGCTGCCATAACCATTCAACAACTGTCTCACCAGAAACCCCGCTTTCCTCCCATTGTTCCTTCACGTGACCAGTAGCCAGACTGACTGGAAAAGCGAAACCGAGTGTGATGTGCTGACGGGGAGGCGGGAGGCCTGGAGTCAGGCGCGGCCCCGGCTCTTGCTCCTTCTCAGAGGATTTGGAATCCGCCCCGGGGAGTGGGCACTGACTCACTTTTTGTTTTTTCAGCTTTGTTGAGACAAAATTCACCAACAAAGCACCATTTAAAAGGCACAATTCACTGCTTGTTCCCATACCCAGAGCCGAGTGACCACCACCGTCATCCCTTCCAGGACTGTTCATCTCCCAGAAAGGAACCCGGCACCCTCTGGAGCTGAGTCACGCTCATGGACGAAGGTCAGAGGTCCTTCTCAAAGTGTGCTCCTAGAACACCCCCTCCTGAGTCACTGACAGGACTTTCACAGATGCAGATTCGGGGCCAGTCCCAATCTCCGGAGAGAGGTTCCTTGGGAGAAGATGCCCCCAAAACTGCATTTTAGGAAATACCCGACTCCTAAGCTTCACCAGTCACCCACCCATGTTGGGCCTGGACCCTGTCACAGCCTGGTGAGGCCTATGGGCACCTCAGAATACTGTTTGTAATGAAAATATTAAATATAGAAGACTACAAAGGGAACCAGCTATACGAAAATAGAGCCATTAGTCTCTCGATACATCAGTTCTGCTGGAATCTATTACTCTTGGTGGACATTTGATGCATGAGTAACTCGTGTGCTTTTATGAGGAAAAAAGCACAAGCCAATCTTCACACCTGAAATGCGACGTGAACATACTGGAGACTTCATTCGGGGACAGTCCCAGCTACTGCTGCTGCAGCTGGGGCTCACTGCCTGTAGGAGTGAAAGGCCAACTTTCACTGGTATTTGTGAAAATAACAGATGCTAAGTATTTTCCCGTCACAACTCAAGGTCGCCTTGCCAGACCCCCAGCGAGCAGGGGGATCCCTGCTGAAGGACCCCTGCAAGGTGAGGGTCCTCGTGCTGGATCCTGGGGCCGGCCTGGAGTCTCCCCTACAAAATCTGAAAGCCCCTCTCCTACGTCCCTCTCCAGCTCGACTGCAGTGCAGTTTCTAGTACACGCCATCAACAGTATCACCACCACCTTTTCAGTGCTTAGGATGAAGAAGGCACTATCCCAAACACAAATGCACATTCTTTCAACCTTCATAACAACCACAGATGGAGATACCGCTGTTAGCCCATTTTAGAGATGAGACCGCAGCTAGTAATGTCTCCTAAGTGCCAAGACTGCAGAGCTGAAGGAGGGGAGCTGGCGTTCCTCTAGACTTCGTAGTCCTCAGGTCTGTGCCACTGGCCACTCCCTGGCCATGTGGGGAGAATGCTGAATGGAAACTACACTGAGCAATTCCAGCATCTGACCGGCACGCACATACCGCCAGATAGGGCCTGCAGCTGGAGGGCTAAGACCAAACATGACGCCGCTCATGGAAGACATCACCGACGGCCGATCTGGGAAACGTACCGGAACAATCAACAAAGTAGAAAAGAAATTGCAGAGGAATTCCAGAAGGAAGGATTCCGACGGCCGCATCTTTCCATCGATGTTAATGGTCTTCGGCACTTCCGGAACAAGGCTGATAGCGGCTTTGAAAAAAGCATCAGCTGAAAGACAGAAAAGAAGTCCAGCGATGAGGACTCTGGAAAATCCAGGGTCTGCTTCACACCGCGTGGAGGCCGGTCCTCAGAGCCACAGGAAGTCCAGCCCCGACACAGTTTCTGAAAACTACAAGGGACTCGGTGGAACACTCGGTGGAGAGGTGCTGCTGTGGCCTCCCGACCCTCCCTCACTCCCTCCTTTGGTAAGTCAGTTGAAAGGCCTTAGGTCAAACTGACTTTAGATGAGTGAAAAAAAACAGGTGGTGAATTTCTACAGGAAGCCTCGAAACCACAGAGGGCTGTGCTTGGCGGGGCTTGTGGGGTCCTCCGGAGGAGGAGGGGCCGCCAGGGCCGCTGACAGGCGCAAGACAAGGGGCACAGGGAGAAGGAAGCGCCCCCCGACTGCACGTGTGTGCCACGCTCGCACCTGGCCTGCTCAGGCTCCCCCAGCTCACTGTGTTGGATAACGAGATAACCGCTCACCTGTGTGAGGGCCAATGGCACACGCATGCACGTGTGAGAACATGTGTGATCACGTGTGCATGCACATGTGATCTCTCACACACACACCTCGCAGACTTCTGACTGTGTAAAAGTTCCAAAGAACCACTTGGGAAATGGAGTTATTTTTGCAAATATGGTTTTCTGTAAAACAAGAAGACTTCAAAGGGTGAGAGAAAAGAGGGGAAGAGGTGGGGAGAGAATGAAGGGTGGAAAGAGGAGGTGGCGGCAGGGGGACAGAGCCAGGGAGAAAGGGCAGGGGAGGGAGAAGGCAGGATCGCGAGGAGAGGGTGAGTTCTTTCTAGAACTGCCAAAGTATTAACCATGAGAAAAAGCCTCAAGGACAAACAGACAAACACTGACCCCTCCAATGAAATTTTAAACTCCTCAAGATCAAACGCTTGCATGGTCCAAGGACACTTCCACTCCGAAACGCCTGCCAGTGAGGCAGGGAGAGGGCTGCGCTGCGGGACAGCCCCTGGCTAACACCGGAACCCCACCCAGAGCAGGGGCGAAGCCCACCCTCCACCCTCGGGGGGGCAAAGGCCTGCGCTAATGAGAAGAAGGTGTGGGAAGCTGCAGAGGGGGTCTTTGGCTTTGTTTTTTTTCCCCTTCTCTTCCTTCTTGAAAGGAAGAAACCCACTAAGTGAAAGGCCCTCCTCTCAGGACTCTGCATGAAGTCACTTCTGTTCTGGAAGCTTCCTTCCCAGGCTGTCTCTCAGCCTGCACACACACCTCGCCACATTCTCCTGTGTAAGGTTATTAGGCACCAACAGTGAACAGGGTGTCTGCTGGGCACTGTGGGAGGAGTGGGCAGCCCAGTGTGATGATGACGCCACCTACGCTCCGTCCACCGGCTAGCAGGCTGTGCCGTGCCCTGCTCTGGGGGTCTGTGGAGTTGCAGCTCTCACCCTCGGCACAAAGTTACAGGGGCTGTAGCATAGGCCCAGACTCCAAGACAGCAACTTCCCAGCGCAGCGCCCGCCACCCTGGTAACAACCCTGTCTGCGGAGCCCACAGGAGCTCACAGGCCAGGCTTGGAGGAGTCTGCACTCTGTCAAGCAGGCCTACGAGGGAGGTGCAACTACTTCCAGGGAGCGGCCAGGGTCACGTGGGCCAGGGTCACGTGGTCCAGGGCTGGCAAAAGACTGGGTAGAATTTCAAGGCCACCAACTCTCATCGAACGACAAAACAGACACACAAGCCTGCACCCCTCTATCTACTAAGGGGGTTTAAAGAACTTTTACAGCATCACATCAATAAAACCAAATAACCCAATTTTAAAAATGGGCAAAGGATCTGAACAGACATGTCGCCAAAAAAAATACACAAACTGGTCAACAAGTACATAAAAGAGGCTCGACATCACTGACCATCAGAGAAACGCGGTTCAGAGCCACAGTGAGATTATCATCTCAAACTCATTACGAGGGTCACAAGTGGGGGGGGGGAACCCACAAAAGAACAGGCTACAAAGATGGGGAAGATAGAGGAACCACGTGCACTGCGGGAGGAATGCAGACGGTGCAGCCGCTATGGAAACCGTATGGAAGTCCCTTAAAAATAAAAAGGAGAATTTCCATCTGATCCAACAATCCGATTTGGAAGTATACATCCACGAGATTTGAGAGTGGGGTCTTACTTAAAAAAGGAATGAGATTCTGATGTTACAACATGGATGAACCTTGGAAACACAGAAATCCGCGTACCCTGTCAGAGAAAAGGACACAGGCCACGTGATTCTTGTACAGGAGGCCCTCAGAACAATCACGGCCACAGAGATGGAAACTGGAGGAGGGGAGGCAGTGTTTGGGACCATGGAAAGAAAGTTCTGGAAGGAATGGTGATGGTTGCAGGGCGCTGAATGCACTGGAGGCCCTGACCTGTACATTTAAAAGCAGTGAAATGGTAGAGTCAGGTCACGTGTATGCAGCTCTCCCGCTCCCACCCCCACAGAAGGAGCAGAGCTGAGCTCTCCAGCCGTCACCCCTAAGCACAGGCGCCTGGCTCCCCAGGTCTGGCCATCTCCTTTGGGTGGGAACAGCCTGCTCTGTCCATGGCTCTGCAGACATCACTTTCTGGTAAAGACAACAAGGCGGAGAGCATCTCTCCCCGGAAATGAAAAGCCTGCTTGCAACAACTTGGAAGACCATTTATTTCTTCTATTTAAGTGTCTGTTACCAAGTGGTGAGCAGAGAAAGAGCCTATTATTACGCCTCCTTGAAGAGCAGCTTCGCACTGGGCACTCAGCTCCCCTTCTTCAGGGGGAGCTAAAGGAAAGTGATGGCAGGGGTGGGGCCGGCAGGGGTGCTGCAGAGCAGAATTCTGTGTGTACCCTCAGAAGACCTGTCCCCATGTACACACACACATACACACACGCACAAACACATACATACGCATATAATCTAGGAGAATCTCAGTTTTGTCTTAGTGATTCGAACTCAAAGCCTACTGTATAGAGAACCATATCATTCTTCAGGATGCTTTGTCAACCTCATATAACACTTTATTTTGTGGCTATTAAAAGCCAAAATAAAAGGGATTAGTTTTAGTTTTATTTTTTTAAGAACATAGAGAAAAAGAGAGACATGATCCCAATTCATAAGATTATTATCTTTGTTTTGCCCCCCGGAGGAAAGAAAATTTACAAACTGACTCTTGAACAATGTGGGGTTTGGGGGGGGAAGATGGGGGTTGAAAATCCATTCATAAATTCTGACTCTCCCCCAAATTTAACTACAGTCCTCCCTTGGCATCCACGGGGGTTAGTTCCAGGACACCCACATCCTCAGATGAGTCCCTGCTCGTTGGCGCTCCATATGGGAAGCGTCTACATCTGAGGTCGTTGGATCGGTGGCCGTGAAATCCAGACAGAAGACGCTGTAAGTGCAAACCCACGCAGTTCGAGTCAAGTGCATCCTCCCTGGCTTCTCTATGCTATGCCTCCCTGCATCTGAGTCACCGAGGTCACACGGGACAACCAATTTCCATAGCGCATCTAAACTCTTAAAAGCAAAAACACAAGTATGCTCAGGCCCAGCCAATCCCACTTCCTTCTGCTTGAGATCCTTCTTCTTGGGGTGCCTGCCCTGCCAAAGGGCGCTCTGCGGCCCCTCCCCTATAGTAACCACAGGTTGTTGACTGCCAGACACCGGGGGTCACGCCACCAGCCCTGCACGCAGTGAGCGGCATGGATGGCACTGTCTTGCTGGTAGTTTCCAAACACACACAATCACAGGCATCATCAGGACCCCTGGGGAAGCAGATTCGCGGACCCCAAAACATTGCTGAAGGCATAGATGCTCTGCACAGCAGTCGGACAATTCTTTATTTTGTCAGGTTCCATTTAACAAGAAACAGCCAGGGACCTGGGGGAAGGGGCGGGGGAGGGACAGGTTACTGGGAACGGGCTTTTCTTCTGGGGTGCTAGGAATGGCGTAGGTCGCGGTAACTGCTCGACTCTGGAAACACTCAAAACCATTGCCTTGCAACGCACTGCAAACTTGAAAAGGACAGGCCTTATGCTACATGAATCACAGCTCCACAAAGCACTGCAGACTACACACGGAGTCCCAGGTTTTAAGAAAAGTATGACAGCCCAGAGACTGGGATTTCTCACTTAAAAACATTATCTCAAAATAGGTAAGAGTCACATGATTCAATGCGATGAAATGCTGCCATTCACAGCGAAATGGAGGGCGTGTGAGGGAATGATGTGCAGTAAAGTAAGTCAGAAACGTTGACATAACAGACCATTTAATAAAAGCAACACACGGAAGCGGAGGCCACTGATAAAGGAAGTGAGGTTCTGAGATTAGCAGGGAGGGAGAGGGTTATAAAGGATGGTGGTAGGAAGAAAGAAAAACAGATGCCTGATTCAAAACTCCAAAGGTAAACCTCACTTCAGTGAACCCCTGTCCCTCCTCTCCCAGGCCTGGGGTGGGGGGGAAGCGCATCACCTGACACTTGAGGGAGCTTCTCCCCCCACCCCCCAGGAGAAGCTGACTTTCCCTTTACTTCTTTCTCTCTGTTTACAGTGAGTTCACATACTAGAAGCTATTCCACAGCTCCTGAACGCTGTGTCTCAGATACTGGCCCATCACTCCATGTGAAGTGTGTCTTCACTGCCTATAGAAGCAAAGTGGAATCTGATCTACTTGCTTGTTTCTTACAAGAAAAAAAATTTGGGGTGCTAAAGTACACATGAAATTTCCCATCACAACCATTTGGTTCATTCATTCTTTAAATGACTTTTGCTAGTGAAATTTATAATGAAACTACTTGGAAAAAAACAGTGTTCTAGATCTCTCAGCTAGCTGCAGATCCCCCGTGACTGGGATGCTCTGAAGGTTTACTCTGGAGAGGGTCAGTCAGAGGCAAACAAGTCGCCAGTAACCATGAAACTCTGCCAAGGAGGCAGCCTTATCATTTCACAGATATGAGGCCAGAGATGTTTGTTTGACAATTATCACAGAACTTTCAATAATCTTCCATCTGACAGTCCAGCCTCTCCTGTTTCCTAGGCTGAGCAATTTCGAAAGGGTTGGCAGAAGAACACCCAGGAAGCGTGATGTCCAGAGACCCCTGCGAGGACACACACACATCAAGCACAAAAAAACACAAAGCCCCCAGACAGACATCACTAGTGGGCTCTGGGAGGGGCTGAAACGGGAACAGAAACCGAAAACGAGGGCTCAGCTGAAGACTGAAGACGGGAGAGCAGCCTGGATTCTCTGTGCAGGGCGTGTGTGCGTAATCAGGCCATCGGTGTCACTGCATGAAGGAGTCTCTCCATCAGCTCAGCTCAACTGCAGAAAAGGCGAAGACAACCCAACTCAAAGGAAATCACCACGCTGCCGCGTGGGACGTGGTGTAGCTAACAAAGAAAACCCAAGGAGAAGTTCTGGTGGAGGAAGATGTCCCTGGCATACTAAGTACAAGATGTTCCCCGGCTGGTCCTGTCCCCACCAAAACAGTGTGTAAAAGCATTTAAAAGGGGCCGCAAGAGAATGCAAACAACCACACAGAAGGGAAGGAAGCCAGATCTTTCTTTCACTTACAGCAGGGTTACTGCTTGGAATTTGAATTGAAATTTCTAAAAATAATTCTTCTTTTGCATTCAAAGGCAACACAAGCTTGCTGTAAAATGTTCAGAGAAATGCCCAAAATGGAGTGAGGCGTAAGCAGGCAGCCAGTGTCAGGAATTTGAGGAGTGCCCTCCTCTTCTAGCCAGAGTCAGGGACAGGGAAGGGCAGACACTGTGGGGGGCGGGAGGGGAGGGGTGGTCTC
This sequence comes from Condylura cristata, assembly GCF_000260355.1. Lineage (NCBI taxonomy): Eukaryota > Metazoa > Chordata > Mammalia > Eulipotyphla > Talpidae > Condylura > Condylura cristata. The sequence goes on from NW_004567133.1 coordinate 10,724,434, forward strand.
TGCCCTCCTGCTACTCTGCAGACCTAGAGCAAGGTCTGAGCAGAGGGTGGGGATCACCTCTGGGGCCTGGGGAGGCTGCCTCATACCCCATGGCCGAGACTGTTCTGCTCTGATTAGTCACCCTGCCAAGCGGATCTCGCTGCAGGGGGCAAGCTCTCTAACAGCTCTGCTTCAGGGATTCTTCTCAAGGCCCGGGAGGTTTCGCCCTACTGCCCAGGCCTCCCAGGTCTGCAGATACTCAAGGCCGGTGGCCTCCTCCAGGCATGGCCATCTGGGGAGGCCACACAGCCTGTTTTATGCTCCAGGCTCTGCTCTGAGCCACAGAGCTCCAGGCTCTCTGAGACCAAGAGTCAGTGACTCAGACAGTGGTGGGGAAGTTTCAAAAGCTCAGAGTTAAGATGCAGGTTGCTCACTGTCTGCAAGAGCAAAAAAAACTGGAAAGTGTCCAAATATTCTTCAGTGGGGTTGAGAAGGGAAAACGAAGGGCGGAGGCTGAGGAAATAATTGATAGCAATTTTCAAAAAAAAAAAGTAGAACCCCGAACAGCCACTGTAAAAAGTGCAGATTTCGTGGATTGACATGGGAGGGCGGGGGAAAGAAAGGCCAAGATTTACTGATAATGGAAAGTAGCACACACTGTGGAAGGCACAATCTCATTTCTAAAGCCACGCAGGGAGATCTCTTAGACAGGTGGGGCGGGGAGGAGGCCACTGAGAGCGAGAGGGCACAGGGGGACATTTTAATGGACATATAGAAGGAAGAAAATAAGAAAAGCATCTCAATTGTGAGCAGTGGTATTTTTCAGAGGAGAGGCAACAGAGCAGATGGCTGTGACTTGTATTTTGAGGCATCTTAGCCTTTTTTAAGTTCTATGGTTCTATACTGTTGGGATTTTTTCCAATGAGCATGCCATCTTTTTATAAGAAAAATCATTACGATTTAAAATAGAGTACAGGATACTGGACAGACTCCCCAGGATACTGGACAGTCTCCCCAAACCCCTCCAGGCATGATAAAATAAAGCCAGATTCAGCTCCGGCCTCTGCAAGTAACTGTATCCTTTTGTGTCCTTGGCACTGTCCATGAGGGATATGATTCAGCACATGAATCCAAAGAGACAGTCCAGAAGTGATAACCCAGACCACCTTCAGAGATGACGTCTGGATTTTTAAATAATGCATTAGGTCAGTGCTAATGGAAATCTTTACCGTCGTGATCATAAACTCCCGGGCTCAACGAGACTCAAAGGTAACTCACTCCCCTCCCAGGCAGACCTTCCGCCGTCCTGTGCCCTCCCAGACAACTCAGAGGGACAGCTGTCTGAGCCCAGGGAACTCAAGAAAAGCACCAGTCTCGAGACAGAATGTCACCCCGGCTCGAGGACCTCCTCCCCCTGAACAGGACGTGCAGGGCAGCTGCCAGGACCACTCAGGCCTCCAGTGCTGCCAAGCGCCTTCACCGGCTTTGACACGCCCCACCTCTGCGCACGTTTAGGTCTGGGCAGATATGTGAATGTGATGGAAGCCGCTGTGTAAAATGCAGTTTCAGGACAAACGCTACTGCTCACAGTCTGGGTTATGGACTAAATGCTGTGCCTCCCTCCAATAGTTCCCCCCCGAGCCCCTTCCCCCGTCCCCCCAAACACACACACTCCTATATGGAAATCCTAGTCCTGGGTGTGATGCTGTGAAGAGGTTGGGGCCTTTGGGGGATGATAATGAGGGTGAAACCTCCTTCCTGAATGGGCTTAGCACCCTGACAGAAGCGACCCCCGAGGGCTCCCTCACCCCCTCCACCCTGTGAGGATGTGGACGGAAGCCAGTCATGTGTGTACCGGGAAGCTGACACCAGACACCAGATCTGCTGGAGGCTTAGCCTGGAAGGAGCAGCCCCGAGCCGGGGCCACAGTGCTGTTAAGCCACCGGTCGGAGCAGCCTGAGCAGAAAAGAATTGTCTATGACTAGAGTGAGGGCTGCCTTTGGGAAGAACCTCAAGTCCAAATGGCCACGTTATTATCCACAGACACGTTATCTATAGAGACTCAATACAGTTACTAATGTGTACTTTGTAATATAATTTAGTGTAATAGTTCAAGGTGAGGATTTAAGGACCACTATTTTGTGGACAAGAGCAAGATTTAAAGAAATACGCATGTCTCGGGACAATTACTGAATTGCTGAAATTAAGCACTGACGCTCAACTCGTATCCTCGATTTTGTCCATCCGGTTGTTACATGCAGGCTGCCCCTCAGTTCACTTGGCCCAGCCACACAAGGCGGGCGTCCACTCGGGGCATATAAATTACTTCTTGGTCCAGCAGTGCCATCAAGAGGCGCCACGACGCCCTCCCTCTTATCTCGGCATCACCCAGGGCTCTCTCTGCGCCCAGCACTTCAGCCCGAGCGGCACCTATCTTGGGACTGTGGCGGAGCCATGACCCCTTTCTGCGGGGCTCACTGAGGTTGTCATGGTCTCTCTGTGGCTATTAGGCTCGAATTCCCCTGAGCAGAGAGGATTAGGTATCCCTTATCTTAGTTCTCGTTCCCCATTTCCTAAATAAGTTTATCGACTGTTCAATCTCTAATAATTAGCAACCACCACACCCCACCCCCCGGGACGGGAAATAAAGCTCCTCATTGTGGTGTAACCAACCTAACTACCCAGCACCCAGTGGTCAGGCCAGGCCATGTAGGAGTTGGAGGCTCCTGGGCAAGGCAGGGCACACTTCTGGGTCTCAGCGTCCCGCTCTGGAAAGCGAACATAAGCCACCTGTGAAATACCAGGTTCTGCATTCGGCCAAACTGCTCTGCCGGGAACATTCAGTTCTGTCATCGTCAGCGTGTCTTCCTGACTTGGTCACCTACACGTGCCTCCCACATACACACGCTTCCAGCCTCTGGGCCTGTGCCCCGGCGGCTGCCTCGGCCACTGATGCCCTCTGCAGCACACAACCCCCCACCCCCACCTTCCTGGCTCTTCAAAGCCGCTGCTTTCATTATGCATTTTTTTCCCTTCTGCTCTTCCCAGCCAAGGGTCATGTCTTTCTCTTCAGAAATTATGAACATTGCACATCACTGATCACACGCTGCCTGGTGAAGCTGCACAGACTCGCCTTCCCTGCTGGCAAGTGGCCGTGCTGAGTGCGTTCTGTGCTGGTCACAGTGACTTGCATGTAAAAACAATGGTCAAGAAATGCTGGCAGGAGGAAGCAAACCACAGACGCTCACTAGAGGGCTGTGTGGATGCAAGGCAGGCTCATCCCTGCTCTTTTTCTGTGGGCCTGGCTGGGCTGCCATCCGCCCTGGGTCCTGACACTCCTTAAGGTCGCAGGGGAGTGCGGTGACGAGCTTCATGCCCCAGGCCCCTAGGAAATTTTCCAGCCACAGTGATCTGCTCTGTGGTCACTCCAGGTTTGAGTAAACAAACATTCAACATATTCTTCAGTCTTTCAACAGAACCAGTAAATAGGACCTAAAGCACAAACCCACAAGACCAGGCAAGTCAACCGAAACCATTTTGCCCTTCGCCAGCCACTCCTTACTCTACCAGAGGAAACAGGAACTTCTGTCCACACAACCCAGGGCCTCCACCAGTCACCGCCACCCCAGCGGCCAGTGGGCGCCACATGTCAGGGCTTCCCTCTGTGCTCCAAGCTCCTCACAGACCAAGCCAGCACCCTGGCCTCATTCACTGTCTCCGTGCCTGCCCAACCCTAACTTGTGTTCTTGAATCTTAAATAGGAAAAGAAACTATTCACAACCTACTAAGCGGGCTGATGGACCTACTCAGTGCTCCCAGTCAACAGGCTGCTTAGTAGCTACGTCCACTCACTTGGCACCATCTTACATTTATCAGCATTACTAGACATTGTTGCCTGTTTTATGTCACCCTCCTTCAGTCATCATTCACTGAGCAGCCACATGGTAGCCCGGGGCCCGGATGTGACAGCCAACTAGACTGGTAAAACCTCCTGGAGATAACCTCCTGTTGAGGATAAAAGCAGACAATTCTTCATCACCACAATGATAAGTACAATGAGGAAAAATGCAGGAGTTGAGGATAAGCTGCCTGACAGGATAACCGTTCTAGCTTTTGGTTTGCTGGAGTGGGGAGATTGCCAATTCTGGTTTTCCTTGATAGGACTTGTGAGCCAAGCTTTGAAAAATGAAGGTGCAAAACATAGAGCAAAGCAAAGCTTACAAAGAGGGGGAGAGAATTCTGTAGGAGGAAAAAGCACCATCATTAAGAACAACAACAAAAAAAACATTCTTTACAAAGTGGAGGAAAATGGTGGCCACCTTAGTAGCTACTGAAGAGTGAGGCCAGCAGGTGTTCACCCCTGACTGGGGAAAACAGGGAGTCTCCACAGGGACCACTATCTAGCCGGGTGGCTGGATGGGGGCGTGGTTCTGGGGGCCAGCCCGGGAGCACCACGGACACCCGCATCACCAACGAGGGGCTGGCAAACAGACCCCTGTCGCGCAGGCGGGAGCGGCACACGGAGGCCAGCCTCTTTCAGGAGACAGGTTACTGATGTGGGGAGACCTGACAGCAGGAGTTATCGCTGAGAGCTGCGACCCCCAAAAGTGTTGTAACTCGCAAGCTGCCCAACGAGACACACGGACTCCGGCTGAAAGATTTAAAACAGCAGGGTTTAGTAGCCAAGTACTGGTGCACCAGCAACCCCAAGCCAGGTGGCAAGAGAGACCCCGAGCGATCTAGGCGACAAACTTTTACAGGGCAAAAACACAAGGGTTTCTATAGTGCACACAAGATGTGCTTTGGGGCCTCGGTTCCAGGTAACTGTTGATATCCATCAAAGGCCAAAGGCCAACGGTCAAAAGCAGGAAGGAGCGGCTTACAGAATGTACCTGTACGCACCCCTGGTAGGAATCTGGGGGAGGGTGGGGAGGGGGCCAGGGAATGCCCACAAAATGGAGCCCTTGGACAAGCAAGCCGTTTCCAACAAAAGGAGGGGGCAGGTCTACTTGGTGCCTGTGGGGGACATGATGGGTGACAGTCCTTTAGTAGGGGGCTCGGGGGCTCCTCTACCCATGCTGCGTCGGTGCTGCCTACCGGAAGAGCAGCCCAAGGAAGACCCCTGTAAGTCACTGCGGATGCTCGCTCCGGCTGGGAAGCGGGACGGCTCCAGCTGGGAAGCGGGATGGCTCCAGCAGAGGCCGACCCACCTGGCAGCCACTCAGAATGGGGGAGAGCAGAAGGTCCTTCCCCAGATTGGGAAACTGCCAGTTCACCTCTTCCCTGAATCCTGGGTCTTAAGATATGACAAGAGGCCCCCACTGCGATGCAAAGTTTTTCAATAAACATTGTGTCAAAGAGAAAAAAAAACACTCCTTTTATCACTGTTTTCCTTCATTATTCTAGTCTTTCATTATTTCTAGTCACTTTGGAGAGACTGCAGATTTATGACGAGGGCGATTCAACCAAGACCAGCTTCCTGAATGTTGCTCAAACGTCTGCCTACAGTAGCGAGCTGGCTTCCAGAACCCTGAAACCAGAGAACCCGCCTACACACAGCTCCCGAAACTACACGTTCTGTCTTTTCAGAGATGGTTTAACTGAGTGACGACTTCCTGAGTGGCCACGGTGTACTGGACGCCAGCGGACAAAGTCAGTGCTGTACCTTACTGCAGTTAATCCGCAACGGGGCCCCCTGGTGGCACAGGGGTTAAAGACAGCGCTAGTGAGCTGCCATCAGCCACTGTGCCACGAGTTCCGTCCCCCGCCAGGGAGCTGACCCACATGGCGCAGCAGACCTCTCCTGTCTCCCTGCTGCTCCCCTCAGCAGTGGATTTCAGTCCAGCCACCTGTTCTGCTCCTCACTCTGTCTCTGGTGAATCCTCTTGCCCCCTGCACCTCTGGCCTGCACCAGTTTTTGTATGCATAAATAATAAATCTTTTCCAAAATCCACAATGGACAAAGAGACCACTGCCTGTCCACTCCACAGGTGGGCAAACCGTGGCCACAAAGGGCTCACTTTTCCAGGGCATCGCTGGACTCAGCCTCGGGACTGGGGCACGGCACTCAGGAAACATGAGTCACCACTACTGAGGGCCTCAGCCTGAAGCCAGCTGTTGGCCAAACAGACCCTGTCACTGCCACCCCGTGTCTTTAGCTGCAAGGCCCATTGTGCCATTCCTTCCCACATCCTTCTGGTAAACTTATGATGTTATTTAAAGCCCACCCTAAACATTACCTCCATCATAAACACCTTCCTTTCTGAGATTAGAAACTGTAAAGCCAGAACAAGGGGAAAGAGAATCTGCTCACAACAAGGCCTGCCTGGTAATAATCTTCTAGAAAGAACCTCTGACACGAAGAAGTGATCTGGTGAAGTGGCTGCAAGAAAGCACAAACAGACACCACCTGACCACTTCCAGGGGCAAGGCTTAAGGCCTTTGTTTCTCCAGACCAGGGTCGGGGGGCGGGCAGGGAGGAAGAGACCAAACCCCTGGGTGGCCAGTCTGTGCCGGGCCGGCCGGCCATGTGCGCCCAGGGCCAAGCTGAGCCTCCCTGCAAAAAGCCTCCGCAGCAGCCTGCACCCACCTGGCCGAGGGGTCAGGATCGGCCAGACCCAGCCCTGGACAAGACAAGACACCACCACAGCTGAGTGGAGGCACCCAGGAGAAGAGAGGGGTGCGGGCTTATAACCAGCTGACAGAGGATGTTTGGGGCGGCAAACAAAAGAAACTCATTTCCATGAGCCTCATTTAATTTATATTTAGCCTCCTCATTCTCAGTAATTGAATGTATTATTTATTTTGGCCAGAAATTGCCGCGTGTGGCTTTTAGCACAACAATAATAGGCTTTTAAGGTTTAGCACCACAGCATTTAGAGACCCGGGTAAAAGTCACCAGATAAATTATTAAACAAGAAGTGGATGCCACATCGCTGCTCCACTGCAGGTGCCTCAAGTGAGGGTCGAGGCAGGTGAGGACCCCCCGCTCCCCTGTAGAGAGCGCCGATGGCAGGTGCGAGGGCCCTGGAATGTTCCGAGCTCTGGCACCTGCAGCAACCCGCTGCTCCCCTGCGGCCGGCAAAGCCAAACTCAGTGTCCCCGAGGTGGGGGCTACTGCTCCCTCACAGGCCAGAGCCAGCCCACAGGAGACTCAAGCATCTAACGCGCCACCTGACTTCATTTCACACACCCGCGGGTCTAGGCGGCGCTGGTGGCTTGCGGGCGACAGCTGTTCAATTTTGCTTGACTGTGTCTCTCGCTAACCCACACTCCTCGCCGGCAGGCACTAGGAGAAGCTCCCTGTTTACTGACACACGAGAGCAAGCGCCTGCTCTGCTGGGACCTGCAGTCTGTGGGGAGAGGGGGCACCAGACAAGAAACAGGACAGCAAGAAGTGCAGGGCGAGCACCTGAGTGCCGCGGGCAGGCGAGGGTGAGGAGCCTGGTGGGGAGCAGGGCGGAGGGGAGGTGCCGCCAGGCCAGCGGGCAGGGAAGCCCCTAACAAGGCCACTGGTCCATCCCTAGCCTGCTAAGAACAGCAAGCTCCTGGGGGCAAGACTGCTCCAGGGCGGGGAGCAGCGAGCACACTGGATACCGCGGCGCATCTTCACGCAGCAGAAAGGGCCGGCGTGGCTGCTGCGTGGTCTCAGCCCGGGACAGAGGCGCGCGGCGGGGGTCGCGGGTGGCCTCGCAGGCAAGGTGCTCGGTTTAACTGCAAGTGCCCCGAGAAGCTACTGGAGGTGCGGGAGTCTAGCGCAAATCAGGTGGACTTTGAGAAGGTTTCTGGACAATGATCAGGAAGGAAGGCGTCAGCGCCAGCAGGTCAGATGAGGAGCAGCCGTCCTAAGGCGCAGGGAGGCCGCCCCACCCAACCCAATGGGCCGGGGGTGCGCTGCGGTCCGGGCGCAGCTGTGATGCCAGGGGAGAGATGGGCGGGGAGGACACAATGGCCCCCCACCACATACTGCACCACAGAAACCCCCAAACTATTCACCGGACCTTCCTGGCTGCATTGCACATGTAGGCATCCTTGCCCCGTGCTTCTAAGGCCTTGGAAAATGGGACTTTTAGCAAAATAACATAGAACAAAACCAAATGAACCCTTGGCTGCCTGACAGAAACAAGAGGTAAGTTCCTACAGCAGATTTCTGGTTACAGAAACACCTCCACACTTCCAAATAAAGACCCAAAACACAGCTGATGTGAAGCCACTCCAGCCTGCTTATTCCAGTTCGGGGTGGTGGGGGCTTGGGTCTCCCTGCAGCTCAGGGGCCCACCCTGGACAGGACTCGCTTCCACAGCAGGGCCGCCACCCACACCTGCTCCCACCCAATGTGGCACTGAGACACCAGTGAGACTCACGTGCCTGGTGTTGGGATGCGGGGGGAGGTGCGACAGGAGAGGAGGTGCCACTCCCCACAGGGACCCCAGCTGCGTCTACAGCACCATCATCAATATTACAACGAAACAATGTTGAACTTACCATCATTCAAGACCTGTTGGCTCTCAGTGGAGAAAGGCCACGGTCTTGAGTGAGACAGGTGAGGGCTCAGTGACGCTAGCAGACTTGTTAGCCACTCCTGTCTCTGTTTCCTCACCTGGGAAGCCAGGCACCAACTACGGGAGCAGCCCCACCGGCTGCTGGGATGGCATGGAGACTTTACTAGCAAAGGGCTCGCTGCATAACAAGTGCTCCTGGAAGCACGGAGGCCCCGGACCCTGCACGCCCTGGCAGCATCCTGCACCGTGACCTCTGAGGGAGGGTTCTCATTCCAAGCACAGCAGGCAGGCCGGGAGCCAGGGCGTTGGTGGCGCAGAAGCAGCCCTCAGTCAAGGGCAGATGGGAGTCAGAGAAGGGCCCTCTTCTTGCCCCATGGACGGGGTATCACGTGGCTGCTGGCGGCCCCCCAGAGTCGGGAATGCTTCTCAGCTGCCCAGCAGCCAACCCATTGGGGCTCTCTTTGTGGCTTCCTTCCCTTCCCCATTTCACCTCCCCATCACCTGAATGGCACTTGTGGGGTGCACCCCCAAATCCCTCTCACTCACACCCCTCTCCCTGATGGCTTCTGTACTGACTACAGGAATGAGAATAAGCAGAATTTCCCCCTGAACAGCAAGCTGGAGGGGATTCACTCTGCTGACTAGTCTCCACTTGTGCGTCTCTGGGGTGTGAACACAAAACCACAAGAGTGAGAGTGCAGTCCTGATTTCCACAGCTCTCAGAGCGCTGGGCCCCACACATCTGAGCTACTTGACTTTCCTTGCAGGAAGGTCATCCATGTGTGTCTGAGGTGCTTCTACTAAAGAAACATTTAAAACTCACCGTTTAGTAATCACTTTCTTTTTTCTTCACCCTACATAGTACATTCAGTTACAGTTACACTCACACACACTCACACATACAATCACACTCATGCAGTCACTCAGTCACAGTCACAATCACAGTCACTCACAGTCACTCACAATCACACCCACACAGCCACACTCACACAGTCACTCACAGTCACAGACACACACACACACACACAGTCACTCACAATCACACCCGCAGTCACATCCAGTCACACACAGTTACTCACACAGTCTCACACACACAGTCACAGAGTCACACTCATACACACACACACACGCACACACACACACGGAGCACTGAGTCAGCTTCCCTGAGCAGGCAGGAGGGAGACGGGCTTACCTTGGGAGAGGCACTGGTTAGCCAAGGCCACCTGACCGGAATGCAGGTAAAGGTTGAGGCGGGTGAAGATCCCCACTAGGGAGGGGATGGTAATGAAGCAGTAGGCGACGCAGGCCTGGAAGAAAGGGGGAGCGCAGCGGTGACGCGGGCAATGGCACGCGGCAGACTGGTATCCTGTTCAGTCCACCCACCATGTGCTTCCATGTGGAAATGCTTCAGATGACCCATCTCCCCATGCTAAGCCCTCTTTCCCTCCTGCTCTGTCACAGGGGCAGGAGAGGGAAGTGAGGTGAGCGTGGCATGTGGAAAGAAAATCCTCAGCCATCATGGAAGGACGCAGAGGTGACACCCACACCCAAGACTTCAAAATATGAGTGGTTACTCAAACGGGGGGAGGGGAGCCTGAGGTGGTTCACTCTGAGGAGAGAGGTAAGAGGTCGGGAGAGGGTGAGGGTGCTTATTTTTCCCTGTGTGTTTTTGGCCTGATTTCTTTTTTAAAAAGATAAAGGTTTGAGCAGCATACAAGAAGCTGGATTTTTATTTTCAACATTGCAAACTTATCAAGAGGGGAAACGGCACCAGGCCTTGCATTTACTGGCACGGCAGAGACGATTCAGCTGGCCCAAAACTGCAAACCCATCTCTCAACTACCTCCCTGTAACATGTCTCAAAATTCACTCTTGATCCTTTCTTTGGAGAACATTAAGAAAATTAGTCCACAGATATGCAAGGAAAAGAGAATCTGGAAAATCAATACCAAACCACCGTATCGTGTCTTTTTCTGGGAAAAGCAATTTAGAAACTTGCAAACAAAACAACTCACTGGAGTTCAAAGTCCGTGAGCCTTATCTTTAGAACATACCCGAACAAATGCGGCTGTCTTTCTGGAATGATTTCCTTTCATTACTTTCCTTGTTTCCATTGCCAACCGGTTTACACTCTGGATTAATCAGTAAACAAAACAGAAATCATAGTAAAAAGGGTGGCTGGGTAACAACTTCCTTATAGGTGGGGACATGAACACCATACAAGTCAATGCGAAGAAACTCACTGAGACCGAGACTGGTCAGCACTGAACCCTGAACGGCGCAGGGGTCATCAGATCTGATTCCATCTCAGCTTGAGCAAACATCTCCAAGAGGGTGAGAACAAAGGCCCTCGGTGAGCTAGCCGTGCCTATCCACCACAGTATGAATGATTGTTTCTCTGGATTAATGAACAGCCAGGGTTCGCTCACTCTTTCCAGAAACCCCACCAAGAAGCTTACGAAGCTAGAGGTCTTGAGAGAAACTTCCCAGTCAGAAAGCAGATCACACCATGTAGCCGTGCAACCCTCGGTAATACCAGCAGCCCTGGCGTGGCTCACAGCTGGCCTGTTACTTCATTTAACCCCCAAATTCCTACAAGGTGGGTGCTATTTCCGCCCCAACTGACAGGTGAAGTCTCTATGGTCAAGCCTTAGTTTAATAATACTGCAGGGCTGACAGCCACATTTACTCTCCTTGAATTCCTCATGAAGCAATTACAGTCTCAGAAAACCTTTCCACAAATTTGCTAAGTTTGAACCTATGGTTCCCAAACTGATACCCCAGTGCTACCGTGATACATCAGGGTATCAGCAGAGCAGACTCAGAGGCTCCCCATTTTTCTAGGGAAGCACAGCAACACTTAGTTGTGTAACACTGCAAAGCACTGGTGTGAGGTCGTTTCAGATTCAACAGCTTTGAATCACAACCCATCGAACACATTCCATTTCTCGCAGTGCTAGCATATCTTTGTGAAGCTGAGTTTTCAAAGCAGCTGCGGTGATAAAATACAAGTACCATGCACAAACCCATGCACAAACTGATGGGGCGAAATATCCACATGGAAGAGGAAATAAAGGTGGTGGTGGTGTCCAACAGGGTTCCTGGGGGCAGACAGGGCATGCCCAAGAGGTAATGAGGGAAATTAAAAAAAAGAAATTGTTTCCCTCAATTTAGTGACATTGTCTCAAAGGGCTACAGTGTAACTATGGCATGAACACTTCAGTCCTTTGACATTGACTTCTTAATAAACACAACAGCTCCTTATGCCTCTTGGCCTGCAGGCACCGGGAAGTCACCACAAAGCACTGTGACCCATGAAGTCTGGACTCCACTATGCCGCAGGGCTCTGGGTCAGTATTTCTGTAACTAAATAATCAGTGCAATTTACTTAGCTTTTTCCCTGTCGGCACACAGGAATGAGAATATGCAAATTCAGAGGGGAAAAAAGGTCAAAAAAACCACCAGATTTAAGCAAAGCAGTTGCTTTGTTTGATCTCTGAGAAATCACTTTCCACATTTCTGGCAACCGAAGCAAGAAGGGGCTAGAAGAATCCTAGTTTAAAATTGAGGCTGATATAGATGGTCAATAAATGTAGACTCAGAGAAGCAAATGTGGAATAAAATTTCTTACGTGAATCAGTTGCACAAGAACAGGCTCCAGATTGCAAAACATGGACCTGGCCTCGACATAGAAACTCAGCTGCTGTTCAAAGTCACGGCCGAAGGAGACCTAGAATCCAGGAGAAAGAGCCTGACAATGTCATCTCTGTGTGGCTGGGAAGGTGTTGTGATGACAAGTCACCAAAAGTCCCAAAAACAGCAATGGGGAGAAATGTAAAGGGTACACAGACAGACAGACAGACAGACACACACACACGCATATACTCTAACCAGGTTTTACATCCAGCTATCATTTAATCATAACTATTACCATCTCATCTTAACAACATGTGCATTGGAATAGAATATAAACACCAAAGGATAAAAAACAGAATCTCCAGCTGGAAACAAGGATTCCCAAGCCCAGAAGGAAACCACTGCAGGGGTTCATGGAAGGCTGTATGTCCACTAGGGCCTCTCCACTAAACGTTGCGTTATTGGGGGCCGCTGGGTGAGAGGGTGAGAGCCACACCTTTCTGCTTCTTGGGGCATTTCAACCTCCACCGCTCGGGGGGACTGCTGAGCCTCAGAGGGAAGTTTCTCCACTGTTCAAAATCCTCTTTTCCTATTTCTTCAAATTTATGAACAGCTGGTTAGCAGGACAAACTTTACTGCTACAGTGGTGACCTCCTTGTCCTAGAGAGGCTTAACCTTGCTACTTCATGGTAGCTATCAGGTTTCACATCTTGTTTGCCATTATAACCCGGTGGCTTTCAGACCAGGTCCCAGAAGGCTCAGGGCCACGTGATCAGCATCAAGCCCAGGGCACGGGAGAGATACCTGGCAAAAGCCACAAGAACATTATCTGACGTGGGAAAGGCTTATCCTGAATTGTCTTCAAAGCTGCCATCCTGCCCACAGCCAGGTGAAAAGCTCCACTGACCGCCATCATGGAATGAGTCTCACTTTCAAGATGATTCCCAAAGTGGTCTAATAATTTCATCTTGGTCACCTTTTGTCCTGACATTTCTAGTGAAACAGAGGATGCTGGCGGCAGCTGGTGTTTCAGCACTAAGCACCAACGCCGGATGGCCATGCGGTTGGCTTCCAACGAGGGCAGCAGCGACCCCCGCCACGCGGCCTGTGTGTCTGCAGTGTCCCTCTGCAGGCGTCCCATCTAGCGGCAGCGGCTGCCCCCACCCTCCCAGGGATTGGCCCTGTGACTTGTCGTGGCCCATGCAGTGTGGCGGGACACAGCCCAGCTCACCATGCTCTATCTAACATGGCCTTAAGAGGCCCTGTGGCTTCTACTTGGACCCTCACCACCCACGAATTCAGCTGGGACACTGATGGTGAGAGGACCATGGAGAAAAAAAGAGGCCACGTGAACAAGGAAGGAGCCTGCCCAGACACAGGAGCAAGGCTGTCCTGGGCCCCCAGCCCGAACCCTGCTGAAGGAGCAGCCTGGTTACATTCTGACAGGACTGTAAGAATGAATAAAACCCGGGTATTTAAGGCCATGCATGAAGTTCTGGGGTGAGCTGATAGGCAGCGAAGGGCAGCAAACAGGGACAAGAACGGACCCTTAGAATTTTGTACCCCAGCATCATTTTACCCTCATCTGATGAGATACACATCAGGGGCTTCAGAGAGCCCCCTTTGTCCCCATTTTGGTGGCCCAGTTGTGCGTGTGTCCAGGGCTAGTGGCCAGCTGAGCATTCCTTCACTTCACAGCAGTAATTCCTTCTGGGATGGGCCGCCAACCAAAAGCAACCCCAAGACACCCAATCCCTGCAGGACCCTTCCCCTGGGGCAGCAGAGCTGCAGGGGTGGAAGCCTGGAGCCTGCCTGAGGGATGCCGAGAGACCACAGACACGCAGGCAACGCCAGAGACCCCAGGCCAGCTGCTCCTTCCCGGAACCCCACCCTGGACTCTTCGTCACAGGAGCCAATTAGGGCCCCCACCCTGTTTTATTTTTTCCTTCAGCCAGTTAGTTTGTCTTGGCGGCCTTTGCCCCCCGGGAGACTGCTGGCTAATAAAAGATGTTTTCTAATTTCATCTTATCTCAATAAAAATGAAAACACCAGAGATCCAAATGCTAGCTATTTTTACCAAAATAAAGATAAACAGTTACATCACATTTCCCAGTGCACGGCCACTTCTTCCCCAATACTTACCATTTTGATAAATCCATTAATCAAATATGCCAGCATTCTTTTCTCATCCTCAAGAGTGAGTGCACTAAAAAATAATTGTACGTAATTAACGTTGAGAAATTAAAACTTCTAAAGAAAAAAAAACACATAATAAGCAATGTTTCACAGGTAAAAACATCCTGCATTTTCTAGACTTAAAAAATTCCTTTTGCTGGAAATACGTAATCTACGTCAATAATTTAAGTGAGTTTCTCATCTCTCTCTAGATGCAGTTCTTGAGATATATTTAAGAGAAGGTAGCCTTCTCTGGCTTGGAATTTGGACAGCAAAGTCCAGCTGCAGATACTGTATACTTCAGAGGAAGTTGAGCTCAGCATTATCAAAAATTTCAGCAGAGTTGAAAGAACTTTACAGTAAGTACCACCCACACAGTCCCAGCGAGATCCTATCATTGTCACTTGACAACTGTTGCTTTTTCATGTTACCATCCAATTCCCTTTCCATCCGTCACTGCATTTTATTTTGGGGATTTATCTTAAAGGCAATCACAGATCTCAGTTGCTTTTATGTGATAGTAACTGCACGCAAATATAAATGAGAAAATTTCAAGTTCTAAGAGTTTCCATGATACATTTGAAAGTCTATAAATAGTTTCCCAGGTTTATTTTGGAACAATTTTATGAGTCCAGAAAAAATAAAGAATGAGGGTTCTTGTTTATTGTTTTGTTCTACATGAAAATTGGTCTTGGCAAAGCCTGTGTGCCCTCCCAAAAACTAACAGCCCCTGCAGTCTACATTTCCCAGCATCCTTTGCAACTGTCAGTATGGCAGTGCGGGCCTATGGGATGTGGATGCAGGTGATGCTGCCGTGTGAGCATTCCACGGTGCGTCCCCAGAAATCAGCCACTGTCCTCCAGTGGCCACAGGTGACAAATGGCCATGGTCCAGGGAAGCCACCTTCCACACGGACAACACCCAGAGGAATTTCAGAGCAACAAGCCACAGGGCCCTGGCCCCTGGGATGTGCTAACACACAGCTTCCCTTCCCCACATACTGGTCTCACACGTTTAGCAAGGCACAAATTTCCTATTTTACATAAGCCAAAAGCCAATATCTTACTCTAATACAAGTGCCTTCTCTGGATGCTTTTTGTGCTTTATTTCTATTTTTGTCGAACAAAGGTCTACCAGTTGCATTTAAGATAAGTCTCAGTATTTCAATTTTTACAACTAACCATGAAGTTGAAAGCATGAAGTCATGAAAAGAAAGACTGTAAAATTCAGAGGAAGAAAAAGAGAAAAATCATACAATTCCTTTGTTGACAGTTAAGTTCCAAAACAATTTTCCCAATTCTTATAACATCTTCCAGTAAACCAAGCTGCTTGTCCTTTGGAAACTAAAATTTTAGCCACAAATAAGCAGAAACTGATTTAAGTACAATCAGATGGAAACATGTTATAACAAAACAAAACAACTGAAAAACAGAATGAAAATCTGGCCTCTGATCCAAAGGTAAGGTTAGAGGGTGGGTCTGAGTCTCACACCTATTGATGAGCAAATACGGTTCTTGTGCAAGAAACATAAGTCATTTCATTTGAACTTCAAATAATTTGGCTAATAATGAGAAGAGAACGTAAAGACTCTTCTCATGGTAACTGGGTTGGGGAGCTCATTATTACAGTATCTGTTACTCTCAAAAAATCTCCAGGAGACGTGGAGTTTGAGTCCACTAAATGAAACCAGCCTTGTTCTCCAACAGCAATTTCTTTGTAAAAACATCTGCCATCTCATTTTCTCAGCCTCCCTCCTCTCCTGGAATGTCCTCGTTACCAAGAATCTTAATAGATCCCATAAAATAGTATTACTCCCAGTGGCAGCTTAAAGCAGTAACCCCGGGATGCAGGATTACATGGTATTAAGACTCCACCCATGTTACATTTCAGTCTTAAGACATGACTTACTTCACAGAGTCGTGCATGGTCTTGCAAATGTGCAAAAGGGCGTTCAGAATGACGGGATCCTTGGTGGGCTCCTGCTGATGCCTAGGAGACATTTAAAGGTAATGGCAAAAGCTATAGTCATTGACTGGCAAAAGTGTTCTCCATGGTACACAGCTGAGAGGCAGCAATTTATCTGGCTGGCATTTAATACGGCCCAGCCACTATAGGCCATGTTCTGGTTCTCTTTTAATTCTTCTTTAAATAACAAGTTTGCTCAACTACACATATTGTAACTTGGCCTAACTGCAAAATCTTGACAAAACTGCTACATTTCCTAAGCCAAGCAAAGGGCAAGGCTGTTTACTTATGTTTCTGGAACTTTCTGAAGCTATCTACAACTATGTTAGATGCCAGACAAAATTATTAATTGTTGGTTTTTCAAATAATATAAAAGGAAAAGCTCTTCTATTAATACAAGAAAAGCAGTATATTTGTTCTGAACACATGAAATTAATCTTTTTGAAAGATAACATAAGGACCATAAAACATTATATTCCAGTAACATCTGATTTGACTTTCCAAATCATATATTTGACCATCTATAGATTTAATATTTAAAGTAGCTTTACCTTTTGAACTTAACCTTGTCCTACAATATATGAAATGCCAATTAAATCCATTACATATCATCTAATTTACTTGAAAATAAATGTATAGCTTTTAAAATAAAAAAGTCATTCCTGGACCCTCCCTAGGAGCGCAACAAGTTAAAACACAGCACTGCAAGGTGGTTGCAGCTGCTTCAGTGCCTATTCAATTCCCGGCCCAGAAGCTGACCCACAGGGCACAGCAGACCTCTCCTGTATCCCCGCTGCTCCCCTCAGCAGTGTACTTTGTCGATCTGCCTGTTCTGCTCCCCACTATGTCTCTGGTGAATCCTCTCAGTGACCCAGCACCTCTGGCATGCACCCCAGTTCTGTGCATAAATAAATATTTTAAAAAAGCCATTCCTCCATGTTCCACCCGGAATTATTTCATGTACTACCTCTAGTGGGCAGTTCAGAAAAACAAAGATTTGACCAACAAAATGGAAGAAATTAATCTGAAGACTGGTGGTCATGTAAATAAAAAAGATGAAAACCTTTCTGACTCTGCTACTTCAATAGCATGATTTTATTTTTATCTTTTAAAATGCTGGCAGTTCATCACTAGAGCAACTCCTTTCAAAAATAGCTTGCAAAAAAAAAAAAAAAAATGCAGGTGTGAAGCTCCGTCAGGTTCATGCTGCTTTCCTTACCCTGTCATTTTAAATGCTGATGACAAACCCTCAATGGAGCTGCTCCTTTTAATGTGGTTTTCCTCTCAACATTATTTTAGGGATGAACAGCATGCGTGCCACTAGCCAAAAGCATAAAAACTGATTTACTAGCAACAAGCTTCATTCACAAAGGTGGTGGGAATCAACGTTTTCGGTTACAAAGTGTTTCACTTACTTTATGAAAACTTGCATGATGCATTTGCAAACATCCACCCGCACACTCTCTTTTTGGAACATGTCCAGAAATGGCAGAAATTTTTCCTAAAAATAAAAAAGCACTCTACTTGCAATTTACAGAAGTTACTGGAGAGGATACTACAGATAGTGTTTTTCTTCCAGTCTATGCGTATTATTTTTCCAAGTGCTGGTTAAAGTTGTAATGACATAAGTACTTAAGTTGTTGAAACCTAAACTACTTTATAAAAGGAGCTGTTAAAGTATTTATTTTGGCCTAGAGCACCATGAAAAAATTACTGAGACATTAAGGGACCTGTGACTCAGATACACATTTCCAAGATAATGAAGGCATGTTACTTACCACTGAGAAAAGCACCGAGAAGTCATGAAAGTGGGCAATCACTTTCTTAATGATTGACTGAAGCTGCAACATGAAACAACGCATACATCTTAGTAAGACTTGGATACTTTTAAAAAGGAAACGCTTTCATAATTTGCCATTGTAATTACATCCAGGACACCTGGACACTCACAGACAGGGGACAATGGGTTAGGTGACGCTGCTCTTGGGCTGAGCTCGCCCACCTAACTCCCTGTGACAAATGTCACAGGGACAGCAGAGCAGATTAAACAGAGTGATTCCTGGAAGATGCGTAGAGCAGTGCCTGCCTGTCAACATGTTTACGCATGTGAATGAGCCCTGGAGTCATCAAGGTGGCTCAGCTCTACCACAATGGCTTGAAAGCCACAGGCAACACAGAAGTGAATGGGAATTGCCGGGTTCTAATAAAACTTCATTCATAAACTGAGCTGTCGGGAGCACACATTATGGTCATGAGGGAGCGACATGGCAAACATGAACAACTGGGAAATCCGGGTGAAGAACAGGCATTCTCTCAACGTTCCATTACGCTTTACTTCTGAATAAACTGAGAAAACATAAGCACCTGTTTATTGATCTAAGTCACATCTCCCGCAGCCTCACAACCACTGTAGCAAGGAGTGGGGGGGTGGGGGGGCGGAGCAGGCTCCTCGTAGGCCTGTTTCACAGGTGAGAAAACTGAGGCCCAGCAAAGATTAAGGGACTGACTGAAGGGCACACAGCTGAGACACGGTGGAGATGGATTCAACCCTGGGACAAACCAACCTCACAGCCTGACCCATGCGACACCCACCCCTCCTTTAATCCACCAGGTAAAATGCCCCAGAGTACAGACACAAACCTATTACCTGTGGGTAGGAGTCTTCAAAGGCACGATCTGGAGTCATGTGCTTGATGACATCTGCCAACACCGTATTCACCTCTCGCTTCTACGTGGGGAAAATAAGTCACACTTGTAGCACACACTGCACAGCAGTCATGGCTTTTTTCTGGCGCAAAGGACTAACATTTTTAGGAGGCATCACACACCTTTCAGGAACACCTTCCAAAGAGAAATCACACCTATAGCCCAGCTCTAAAGATGGTCTGTGATGGCTGTGTCCACGCCAAGTCCAGACTAACACACAGTTCTAGAAGGTTCCCGGGTGTTAGCTTGCCCATTTTCCCTGAGTGCTGATAAAGTGGGCTGTATCCCAGGCCCCTCACCAGGGAGAACAGTGAGGCATCAAGGCTCTCTGGGCAAAGCAGAGATGCCCCACTTCCTGATGTGTGTTCTGAAGCTGCCAACCACAGCCCAACTCCAGGCCAGTGCCTGCTTATACGGCCTCAACTCTGAGAATGAGTCACACTCAAACTAGAAGGAATAACGTTTCTTGATAGCAAGAGCTGTATGCGATTCACTTGCCAGTGACATAATGTGCCCTGGCACACAGCCATGCCCACGCACTCTCTCTGGCTGTTCCCGCGCTCCCACGGTGGGGCTGGGCACTGGTGCCAGAGATCACACAGCCCAACATAATACAGATACTTGCTATCTGGCCTTCTAGAGAAAAAGCCTACATGCCAGGCACAATGAAGCCTCCTGGCACACAGCACGTGTCAAGTGCCCAGCTGCCATCACGTGTACTCTCTTGCCTGGCACTTACAAGACGGCCCAGCATGGGCATCACTGTCCATTTGTACAGATGAGACAGAGGCTGAGAGAAGTTAAATGACTTAGCCAGGGTGACACGGAGGCTTTTTTTTTTTTTTTTTGCTTTTTAAGTCTGCCAGTAGCATTAGACGAGTCAATGCTCCTTCTGAATCAGGGCTAAGAATTAGGCAAAGGGGCTGGAACACTTTCCAGCAAGGAAAGCACTGAAGACCCTGAAGAGGCTCGGAAGCCCAGCTGGGAAGCACGTGATGGACACTGGGCCACCAAGCACCACGAGCTCAGTCTCACTGCAGTGGGTCAAAACAGATAAATCCAAGCCCTCAAGTCTCTAAAGATACAAACAGCCAGTGTTACTCAGGTCACTTTTGGGGGTGCTGGGGAACCGAATCCTTATTTTTTTTTTTAAGATTTATTTATTTATTCATATAGAACTGGGGTACAGGCCAGAGATGCGGAGGGTGAGAGGATTCACCAGGGACAGAGTGGGGAGCAGAACAGGCAGATCGACGAAGTACACTGCTGAGGGGAGCAGCGGGCGGGCCAGCAGAGGTCTGCCTCGCCATGTGGTCACCTCCGGGGCAGGCGGGAATCGAACTCATGCAGAAGTGGCTTAAGCTTCTTAGTGCTGTGCTTTAACCCGCTGCGCCACCAGGGAGGGCCCGAATCCTTATTCTAAGAACTAGTAAATAACAGGGACAACTGAACATCAGTACTATGCTTCTGTACAAGCTATTCTTTGGGGTAACCAAGCCCCGAAAAGAGGAGCTACCCTTTATGCACGGATCACAGCTAACAATAAAGAAGAAATGACAATAACTGCCAACCTCAACCCTGGGCAAACTCTTACAAACCATGAGGTGCCACCACCCACAGCCCCTTGAGTCTTCAGAAATAGTCTCTGTTCTGTGACAGCCTTGTTTTCTGGTTTTTCCCACACTGGGTTCTGGTTGGGGCCAGTGTCTTTGTTTGCTTGGGAAAAAAGTACATGCAGGTCACAAATGTTTGGGAAATGCTGCTTCCAGACACCTCTGGAAAGTCACAGTGTACTGTAGCACGTAGGTATCTCAGACACCCTTGTGGGAAAAATCCATTCATTTCCCAAGTTAAATACGAATGCAGAATGCTGCTGTTATCTATAGCACATATATCAAGGATCCATCGCACTGTGTAGAAAGGAAGTTTTTTTTTTTTTTTACTTCAGGCCAATGACCACTGTAAAATGCCTACAAGCCAAGCTAGTCCTATTCGCTATCACAAGCACAGGAAAATGTACATTCCTTTCAAAAAAAAATCCCAGTCACACGTACCGTAAAATGCTTGCAGGTGTATTCTACCCACACTTCGGCACAATTCACATACTCCTACAAAGAAAAGGGTAAAAATACCTTTACAATAAGACACAGGGTTGATCTCAGGGCAAAAGCTCATCAGGTGCCAAACCCTTCGAGGGCTCTGACATTTAAGAGTGACAGGAATTTCCAGAGTGGCTCAGCTATACAACAATCTGGCCCACTGACACAGCTAACGCTCAAAAGTGAGTTATGAAGAAACCTAAGTGGCTTCACCGAATTAGACTTTCATTCTGTACCTGATACTCGGGCTGAGACAGAAATCTGGGTGGCACTGCCATGCCAGGATATGCCAAGAATCAAAGGGACATGGTGAGGACGCTGGGAAGCCTCACTCCACCTTAGCAGAGAAGCTGACATACAGCTGGTGGAAGCTCCAGCTTGCCTACAGTGTGGCTTTTGCATGTTCTGGAAAAGGAAAAAAAAGTTTACTGCCCTAAAAATAAAATCTTGCCCTACAGAGGGGTGAAGTGTATGTGCTATGAAAATGTTAGCAAGCACAAAGGTTTCAGGTAAGAAACTGTTTGATTCAAGCAGGAGGAGGTGGGGAGGCAGGTTAGACAATGAGATAGCGTGGAATTCATAGTGACTTAGGGCTAAGCCGAAAAATGGCCAGGGAAAAACAGAGTCTGCAAGTGTGCCTCTTGTGTCAACACTTGGGGTGAGAAAGACGAAATGGAAGGGAAAAAAAAGTTACTGCATTCACACAAAAGCCAGGACTACTCTTAGGTCAAACTGGAATGCTAAGAGGGTAAACTGAGGAAGGTGAGTGTGAAGTCAACGACTGGAGAAGACTGTTTACACAGGCTTTCGATGAAAGGATACTTTTACCCACTGATGGTACTGGGCCTCACAGTTGCACGTTATCCTAACTACTTATCCTAAATAAGCAGTTTCAGTTAGCCAATCAGCGTTAACTAAGTAGAGCATTTCAACAGCTGAAGTTTAGTGGGGAATTTGCTACCTGTAAGTTAGGTACACAATTTCGTAAATAAGTTTCTAGGTTTTCAAAAGTGTACCACTGTCCTTCACGTATTATTAAAAAGTGTGGTGACTAGCAAGGGTTTATCATTGAGCTCATTTTAACAGCCCCTTCTTGATAAAAAATGATTGTATCAGATGTTAAGTTATCAATATTCAGATATTAGCTGTGTTAGGATGGAATGTTTGTGTCCCCACAAGATGCATAAGCTGGAATCCCAGTTCCCAACATGAAGGTGTTAGGAGGTGGGGTCTCTGGGAGGTGAGTAGGTCACAAGGATGACGGCCTCAAGAATGAGATTAGCACCCTTAGAAAAGGGGTGCCATTCAGCTCTCTTGTTCTTTCCCTTCCATGGCAGAAGCTGGCAGCCCGCAACCCAGAAGGGGCCCTCATCTGAATTCGACCACGCTGGCTTCTGTACTGCACTTCTAGCCACCAGAACAGCGAGTAACAAGCGTCTGTTGTTTAAAAGATGCCCAGTGTGTGGTATTGTTACGGCCACTTGAACTAAGACACCTTTGAATGTTTCAAATATTTGTCATGGCCTCAAGATGAAGATGTACTTCAGCTACGAAAATTTTAACATACACCTTTAATCAGTTCTTCATTATAAGTTAATATGGAATTTTCAAAAGTAGTATTATTGGGTTGAGAGGTTAGTATTATTTTTTTTTTTAAGAAAGAACATACAGCAAAGCTTGTACAAAACAGTCGAGCTAAGGTCCAAATGTCACCCACCTGTGGGTTCTTCAGTTTCGTGATAACTTTCCAAGCTTCATTGAGAATCTGAAGTCGGTCCCCCTCAGGAGGATCAGCCAGGGCCAACTTCAACCCCAGTGAGCGAAAAAGAAGATGCTGAGGGAAACATCAATCCATTATCACACTGGAGACTTGACAGAGTAATGTGAGGCTTAAAGAGTAAGTCACAACATTTGGTTCACCTCAGTTAGGGTTGATTTGCCAACCACCTTTCTGAAGTTCTACCACAGACCTATGCTGGTCAGACTGAGACACTCAGGACACAGCTGCTTTGTGTACTGGCCTAATTTGTGAGCCACACCTTTCCATAAATAATGAGTGAAAATACATTTCTAAATACATTTCTAAAGAGCAAAGTCTTTCCCAAACACTTCCCGGTGAGCTGACAGACGGACGAACAGAGCACTCATGGCGTCCCCTGTGTCTGACAGTGCCTTCCATTGTGTTTTCTAGAGACAGGGCTTTTGCTCACTCTCTGTTGTCTCAAGCAACCCCAGCGCTAGACTCTCCCTCCACAGTGACAGGCAGAAATGCTGCCTGTTTGCCCACCCACCTGAGCATGATGGCTGGAGCCTACCTTGGGGAAGCCAGACTCATCACACTCCTTAATCATGGCGATGAAACCCATGGACCTTGTGGCAATGAACTCGGCCTGGAAAGCTGACATCACAGAGTTCAACAGCAACGCACTGCAACACACACAGACCACGTCAGTAGGGCTTCACCTTAATCAGCGTCGCTTTACTTTCGGATCCGAGTTGCTAGGAAGGATGACTGACAGCCCTTTATTGGTAAGGCTGGGGAAATTTTTTTAAACAGACAACCTCTAGAGACTAATATAATGTTTTGTGCACATTTGGAACTTAATAAATGTTGAACTGACTGGATGAGTGAATGGCTGGCTGGATGTATGGACAGGTAAATAAGCAAGCAAGTGATCAAATCCACTTAAAAAGAGGTGGATTTTTGAAGGCTTTCAAAAGGCTGGTGCACTGATGAAAGGAAACATTAAACAATGATATTGATCCAAGTCACAAAAATACACGCCCGTGCATTATGAAAAGCACCATTTAAGATATAGAACATGACGATGCTGGGGCACAACAAACCCAGCCCAGGCTGTTTACACCCTACGATGGGAAGGAGAGCAAGGGATAAGCTTGTGTGTCTGGGAATCAGGAAGATCAGGTTCTTCCTGGCCCAATAACTTATCACAGCCCCACGGGAGAGGGAAATATTTCTGTACCCATTTTACAGAAGGGAGACTGAGGCACAGAGGGGTCAGATTATTGACCCAACATCCCAAAGCTAAAAAAGCAGAGTCAAGATCTGAAGTCACACCCTCCTGCCTTCCTGCTGGCCCATTCCGCTCGCCCAGCGGAAACAAAGCAGCCAACTGCATTTCCAGACGCCTGCTTGATGAACTTTAAAAATACTTACTTGTTTCCTAGTTTCTTGCATCTCTCCATCATCTCAGTTAGCAGGGCCTAATGAAGTTAAAAAATATAATAAAAACCATCATGTTGGAGAACCTAAAGCAAGATTTCTCACCAAGAAATTTCTCTAGTAACAATAAATGTATTGGATGGGGCCCTGGGTTCAAATCCAGCCTCACCAACTTCAACACGAAAACCCTGGGCAGAAACCATCCTCTGTGACCTGGCTTCCTTGCTCTTCAGCAGATGACCCAGGCAACACCACCAGCAGGTGGGCCAGAGGGTGCCATGGCCACGATGGTCTCACAGCCAGCAGAGGCAGAGGTAGGCTCTCCCTCTTCCACTCCAGAGGAAAAACCAAGCCCCAGGACAATGGTGTGCCATGACAGGTGACAGGGCTGGCTGCATCGTGCTGGCGTGCTAGGCCAGTCTGGTGTCAAAAGCCACACTCTGCACCACATCTCCTCTCTTATTTTAAAGCACATTTTCTCCCCAAAGGAAGTGTTTTACTCATGGAATACTGTTAATGGCTTCAGAACTCTGAAGACAATTATCTTGAAAAGAGCTCCTGTTTAAAAAAAAAATCAATGGAAGAGGTTTCACTTCGGGCAGTGGTCTGGGGAAGGTTCTGAGTGGCCCAGACAAGGTCAACCCTGAGACTAAAGGTCACCAACAGCAGCCTGGATCCCAAGTGGTCCCGGTGGCCCAGGTTGGGCTACACGGCTTCCTCACTGACTCTTCACGACAGCCCGGGAGGCCCTGGGAAATGACCCCTCCCCAGCGCAGTCCTGTGGAGTTTAAAGGTGAAGTCATTCCTGAAGGCCGATACCAATGCAGTCTGTGGAATGAAAGGCTGAGAAAGGTCTTCTGTAAGGATTACACATGTGCTCCGGGGCTCGCACGAGTAATCACCACTCAGCATCCACCCATGGAACAACTCGTGTGCCAGCCACCCACTGGGCGCAGGGCACAAGGCCACATGGCAGAGGACAGCAGGCTGAAACCCTGCCCTGAGGTGGCCCATTCTTTCTTGTACACAGGCCGGATACACACACATGCACTCACGCCAGGGAGACGTCTCGGCCCACCACTCCTGCAAAGAGGAACCAGCGCAAATGCCAACATATGGACAGAACATTCTGACTATTAAGACAAATGTTCTCTTTAAAGTCTTCTTTTCCACAAGAGAAGAATGCATTCAAAAGGCACCCAAGGAAGTAATTTTGTTTTAAAAGTTCTCTTGCAATTAGGACTGTAGGAATACCCTTAAGTGTCCCGGGAGCCAAATGTTATGGATCCCAGGGAGGACTGTTGAGGTTATTAATTTTTGTTTTTCCTGAGAAGAGACAGGACTGATTATTTTTGGCAAGAACAAGAACAACAGTTCAAACCAGACTGAGATCGAAACAAGCCTGCTGGCCAAGTGAGGCCAGCAGACCATTGAAAACTTGCAGCTCAGCAAGTTTGCGGACACACGTCAGAAGCTGAAGATCCATAAAAGGACCCCTGAAGATTCGCAAGGACCCCAACAGTTCCCTTATCCGTATAATTTTTTACTAAAAATTTTGTTGGAATTAGGAACTATTTCTAGTAGATAATTTTTGCTAAAAATATGAGTAAGAAATGTTGACTGACAACATTGTTGTGAATAAAAGTGTTATCATCCTCCCTCCCACCTCCAGCTCCCTATACGGGCTCCCAGAGCCAATATCCTGAGGTTTATCATTCTGGAGATCCTGTCCCCTGGGCATAGACAGTTTCTGTTACTGACTTCATTTTTTTACAAAACGGACAGTGTGGTTTGCACTAGTGTGACTTTATTTAAGACATCCAGCAGGGCCTTCCTCCCCTCTAAGCCAGCACACACATCCACCTCATTCTTTTCACTACCGAGGGACCCACACCCTGGACTTGGCACTTCTGTTATTATGAACACCATTGTTCAAACTGTCCCAGACTGATGAAGTTTTCAAAATGTTTTATCTTGAACCAATTATAGACTCCTAAGAAAGTGCATAAATAGATGTCCTGCCGGCCATTACCCAGCTCCCCCCAGGGGGAACACCTGAAACTTACATAATGTTTCAATGCAATGTGACTTCCAGAAGAAAGACATTAACTGAAAAAATGCAACTCACTGGAAAGAATTTACAAATGCAAAGTTAAAAGGGGAAAAGAGAGTCCCCTAAAATCCTGCCAACCACAGCTGGCCAGTGCTGACACTGTGGAGCATTCCCCTTCTGCTGTATTTCGCTCCCTGCTTTCACTCTCTGTCCCTGTATGACTCTACGGTGCTTTTCCTCGCTGAACACTATAATCCATACCTGTTGATACGAGCGTCTGTGACCCTGAGCCACTCCAGGAAGGGTTTGGAAGGTGTGGTGGGTCTGGTGGGAGTGAAGAGGGGACCAAGGAGTGCCAAAGATGCTGCTAAGCTTTTGAGACCCAAGTACCTCTCTGAGGCTCCTTCTGTGCCAGCTCTGAGTCGGTGCCTTTGTGTGAGTCATTCTGCTAACTTCTCGGAGAGTCCTGGTCTGCCTGCTGCTACCATTCCCATTTTACAGATGAAGCAGCTGAGGCTTCCAACTCGCTCAGGTCATCACAGTCAAAAAATGGCAAACCACATTGCTACATCAGTGTAAACCCTGAAGTCTTTCTAGATATTTCGTGCAATTGCTACACTTGAAGTGGGACTTAGAGGCTCTGACTGACTCTTGGGACGGGGGACGGCTGCTCCAAGTCACACTATAAATTGCACTTCAAACAGCCTACAACACAATGAGGTTAATAACGCGTACTGAAGACTGGCCTTGGCCCAGGTTAAGGCCCCTCAGGCAAACAGGTGTTATTACCAGTCTGAGTTAGGAAAACTCCCTGGTGAAATAGAAATAATGTGAGAAATTAAAAATTTCTCCTTCTACTGCCTAAGGTAAAGAATTCCTTTTCACTGAATATTTGAAAAACGAATTTTTTTTTAGATTTGAGCACATTAACTCTGGACTGGGGTAAGCAGTCTTAGTGTCTAACATTAGTTTGTGGCTTTGCCTGTCCTTTACATTTATAAAAATAACAAGGGAAATCTGCTAGCACGCAGGTAATTCTCATTTCAATGTAACAGCATCCGTAATATGTATAAATCATGGCAATATTCATAAACACTGACTGGAAATTTGTTTAGTAAAAACAGAAGTATCACCTTGGTGTAGAAAACACAGCTATGCTCCCCAACTCCTTTTTCCTATACTTCTGAAGTGGGTATATGACTCTAAGCTGGAGATAACCTTGAAAAGCCACAGGTAAATAAGTATATTTTAAAAATGAGTAAGACCAAAATTAACAGTGCTTATACAAATCCACATTTTAATGAAATGCCACGAAGACAAATGTTTCCCCTTTTATAAAGAGCACGAGTGAAACAGCCTAACTGCTAATTTCTGGACAATGCATAATATTAAAAGAAAACAGCAAAATCTCAACACTGACCAGTTGCGAGTGGAGGACTTTAGGGGCTATTTTTGTCCTTTTAACCTGCCCACCCCATCACCATGTATACCACATATAGTTAAGTACTAAAAGTCCAAATCTTGTCCATACCAGTTAATATGCACTTTTATTAATAGCTGTTTTCTGAATATAAAATCCTCTCCTATTCATTCTGTCTCTTGTTTTTCCACAGCTACCAGCTGCTCTGCCTCTCTCTAATCCATCTGCTATGCTCTGTCAGTGGGATTTTCAAGCACTGCATTTTTCAAACCATCTCTCTGATCAAAAAGTGGCTGTTCCATGATGCAAGTTCAACCAGCACTGCGGCCTGGCCCCACATGTCCTGTTCCCCACTCCCACGCAGCCTAACGTCTCAACTCTTGTCTCCTAGAAGGCATCTTACCTACCTCTGTCGGTATCGACCTAGCAGGTTCTTTCCTGGCCCCTTTCTTCGCTATCCCCTCCCCATCTGTCCCCTGGCCTTCAGTCAGTCTAGACCCCTCCACTTCAACGAATGTGTTGATGAGTCTGACCAAACAGAGTGATGGCAGCCACCCCCATCCGTCTGGTGCCAAGCAGGCGGGGCCCTCGGCCAGGTACTGATGTGCACGGTCACAATCTATCTCTGGTCTCCTTTTGCAGCTACTAGAAAGGGGCCCACAGAGGCCAGGCGGTGCAAGCATCAGCCTTCTGGCCCGGGCTCCTCCGAGGCACCGTCTCCTTCACCACACACAGGTGCGCTGCACCTCTTAGCAGGGGACGCAAGCAATTCCACCCCAGACCAGACTCCTGAAGCTGGGGGCAGGCCTCTTTGGTTTTCTGCTCCCACACACCCCCAACAAAAAGCCACTGGAAACAAAGAGAAGCTTATCAGAGAATTTCTTTTCCCGGCCCCAAGCAGGTTTTACAAAAACAGTGGCTTTTTTTTTTTTTTCTGTGTAGTTTAGGCCTGAAAGAAGGGACGTAAATCTGTTTCTCACTGTAATTTCAACTAAATTCTGTGTTCAAACAAAAGAGCCTTTCTGAATAACCAGCCCTGATTCGGGAGCTGGGCAGCGGAAGAATTTTGGTTTTCAATTTTGACTTGAAATTTCCTAAGGCAGATGAGCCTGGCAGAAGGCTCGTGTCCTTCTGCTCTACCACGCTTGCCTGCCCTGTGACTTACCAGCTGGCACAACTAAGCCAGTCAGCCCTCCCTTAGCGAAGCTCGGCCTCTCTGAGACACACTCAGCTCGGGTACCACAAGTGACTCGGCCCCACTGGCAAGCAGCTTTCAGCGTCATTTCCACCCCGTGTGTTAGCATCACGCACATTAACCTTCCATGCTGGCATCAATTCTTCTGTCTCTTAAAAATGATTAATTTTCTTTCAACAAGCCACGGTGAGTTCCTTATTTAAGTGCCCGAAGAATAATCAGAGTTTATTATTATTCAGGTGACCTAAATCTTTTTAATCAATCCTTCTAGCACAATAACGATTTCCTAGAGTTTTACTCCCAAAGCTCTATTCCCCTCTTTTCCCATCCTTTGAGATTACTAGTGCTTAAAATAAAAAAGAAGAATGACTTATAGCATGTACCTTTTGTTTAGAATCCAATTTTGCCTTTCATTAAAATAAGGATTAAAAAAAATAATAATAAGTGTGCTCATTTTCAAACCACTCGGTCCTGCCTAGCTACTTCAGCCACTCAGCTGTCTGCAGCCCTCGTCGGCCCGTGGGGCTGAGGCTGCCGAAGAGCAGAGAGGCCAGCCAACCTCCCAACAAGCTTCCACTTACTAGCCTGCTTTAAAATCAATTTGCTTACTGGTCAGAAATGAACCTGGACATACAAGATGTCTCTATTATCCTCTGACTCTGACATTTGGAAAAACAAAAATATAAGCAACACATTAAGCTTGCTGAAAAGTTAGAAAAAGAGGCCAAAGCATAAGATGTCAACGTCGCTCTGGCGGTTAGTTTGCCCCCTCTCCTCCCCGGTGCTCGCAGGGCCACCCTGGACTCGCGTCCGCGACCAGCAACACGTGGGCACCCCGCTACGCACTGCATAGTCACGCCGGACCCACGCGTAGGCTGGCACACTGAGTTATTGCTCCCGCTGGCTGGATGAGGAAGGAAGGTCGCCAGGGGTTAGAGACACTGCCCTCGGCTGGGTCCTGACAGCTGCAAGCAACAGAAACCCAGCTGCAACACCCGACTCCGGAGCCCACACCTGAACTCGGACCACACAACTGCTTGGGACACACGCACAGCAATGTGTGTGACCTCCGTTTTCCCTCAGCACCACTCCAGGGTACCCTAGGTCAGGATGTCCGGACATTCCTGGGTCACCGCTTTCCAGTGGCCCCATAACATCCCACTGGCATCACACACCATCACGTGGCTGATCCCTTTTCTGCGGGTCGACTCCAACTTCACACTGGCACAAGCAAACTTACACACGAGTGTGTGGAAGTGAGATTGTTCGTGCATTCATCTCAAAAGATGGACTGCTTGGAACAAATTGTGTCCTTTTCTTCTCTTTCTTCAGGGTTTTCAAAATCTGTTGGCAGCTTCGAAGAGAAGGCAGGTGTATCTGAGCTTTGCTTTGGTCTGTATCTCTCGCTTTTAGCAAGGCCCCTTTCGCTCTTTCCCACAGAACAAATTCTCAACCACCCAAAGGGAGACAAGAGATGCTTCATTGATCAGTTATAGGACAATTTGAACAGGTAGTTCCACTGAAACAGCTTCTCAAACTTGGGGAAGGGGAAAAAAAGTATTTTTACTTTGCTTCTGACTTCACTTTAATTCCTAACAACTCTTCTACTGAAGACAAAGAAAGAACATCTTATAAAAGCAATCACACCGCCTCATCTCACTTTCCTCCTCGAAGATGGGAAAACGTTACATGCTCTGCTGACTCTTATGAGCGCATCACGATGCATGGATGGCGCGAGTGAAGGTTAGTGAAGATGCAACGAAACCCAGAGTGAGATCCAGGTGTCCAGTCACCATCGCGTTCTAGCTGTGTGACCTCATCTAGATATTTCCTCTCTGAGCCTCCACATATTCCTCCCAGAGTTGTTAAGTGAGACAATCTAGGAAGAGGCCAGAGCACAGAACCAGACTCAACAGGAACCCGTGACAAAGGCTGGCAGGAGGCGCGAGATTGCTGCACTGGAAGGGCCCGCTAGGCTGGAGACATAGAGGCGTTAGCTACTGATAACATCCCACACCACACAGTGCAATGTTCCCACCTCCGTGGCGCCATCACACTGAAGCCACCTGGCAGTTACCTCAGGGGCATGGTAAGAGATGCATTGGAAGATCCAGTCCATGGCAGGCGAGTATAAGGGGAGGTAAGATGGAAGTTCCACGCCCTGGACCACCAGCTGGTTCTGCACCGTATCCCCATGAATCTACGGGAGACCAAATAAACAGAAAGGAAGGGAGAAGTCATGTAATACACCAAGAGCATGTCACTCGCACACTGTACAGACGTGGAAGCATCTGGACGGTCCCAAGAGCTGAAGCCTCGTTTCTCAGGTTCTTTTACACTAGAAAAAACATGCTGGGAGAGTTTCCCACATCACCAAGCTGAGCTGTCTGGGCCATGTGAGCAGTGGAAGGAAGGAAGCTGGAGAAAACGGAGCTGGCAGATGCCACAGAGAAAGGCAGGTCAACGGGAGGCATTTCCTGTTATCACAGGCGTAGTAATTCTCCCGACTGGTTCAGGACAATCAACACATTTTAACTGCGTGCAACAGACGCCAGTGCAATTTTCTAGGGTTTACACATTTTCAGGCAAATCGCAAGTTGGGAAATCAACTAGTTTTGTCAATTCGTGAAGCTGTAACTGTTGTACCAATTAGCTGCTCTGGTCACGTTCTCTTACCTGTTTGAGTGTAAGGAGGAAATCAAAAAAGTTCTTATTAAGGCTTTCTTTGAGATGTGGGGCAACTTCCATTCCCACCTACAACGAAACAGAGACGTTACTTTGACTGTGCACAAGCCGGAGGTGGAGAATATGCCCCAATGACGCCAGGTTTGTAAATTAAGATCGAGCCGTAGAGGAGTCCAAAAAGTTCACTTGTATTCTTTTAGCTTATCTATGTTCTCATTCCATAAGCCTATACTGCTTTTATAAGGAAAACCACAGACGCTATTTTTAATGAAAAAAGGACAGCATTTGCAGTAATCATCTTTCCAATTTCCCAAAGGTAATAAATGTATTTCTGAACAGATGACCAAGAGAACAAATCAATACAGTACTCAGGGGAATGGCCTCTCAAGACAGTGTGTACAACATTCTCTTCCTCTCTAAAAAATGATACACACACACGGGACTGAACTTATTAAGTCTGGGTCCAAGAAGCAAGAAGATTCTAGTACGTAAGAGTCAGCTGGGCCTCGCTGCTATATTGTTCAAATACACATTCCTTCTGTGCTGGGCAGTCGGGAAGCACACACAAAATTTCATGTATTTCAATTTTATAGAAGACCAGCAGACAGTGTATCAACGCTATAATCCAATGGCCACAGTTGTGGTTTAAAAAGCAGACTGCAACATTTCCAGATGAAAAAATGTGTTCATCAGAGAGGTGGCCAGAGCCCTGAGGTTGGATAGAAAAATGAAGGTAGGAGCGACGGAGGGGAGCGCGTGTGTTTACAATTGAGCCTTGGAGCTCCTGACACCCCAATCCTCAGCCACAGCGATGCCCAATTACACACACCAGTGTGGAAGCAATTTTGGAAGGGAAGTGACTTTTCTGGGACATGTCTTCTTCAAATGGGGACACCGTTCAGCCATTCACCTCTTCCCCACCCAGAGGTCATGAAGACTAATGGTAATCCTGTTTTTGAGATGACTGTGAAGAACTCCTTTAAGAATTACGTGAGAAGAGGCCCTCCCTGGTGGTGCAGCGGGTTAAAGCACTGAACTAAGAAGCTTAAGCCACTTCCGCATGAGTTCGATTCCCGCCTGCCCCGGAGGAGACCACATGGCGCGGCAGACCTCTCCTGACCCGCCTGCTGCTCTCCTCAGCAGTGTACTCTGTCCATCTGCCTATTCTGCTCCCCTCTCTGTCCCTGGTGAAGCCTCTCACCCTCCACATCTCTGGCCTGTACCCCAGTTGTGTATGAATAAATAAAAATCTTAAAAAAAATAGAATTATGTGAAAAGAATTTAATGTCTCCAGGACAATGTATCACAGGGACAGCACTATCACTGCTGGGTCTGTTTCCAAGAACAAGCACATAGATTAAAACAATACTAACCACGAGTGTCAGATCCAGATCTCCTGCGGACGGATCTATTGTCTCCCCTTCCACTTAATCATATTGTGGAAAAGGCATTAATTATCTGGTAGGTGGCAGCAAAGACAGGCCCAGTGGACAAGCAGTGGAGATGAGCTGAAGGGGCTTGACTTAGAAGAGGCGTTAATCATACTTTCCTTTAATAAACAGCTGTGAGATCCCCCCACGCCCTGCCCACTCACAGCTTTGTGTTTTGTTTATCTCTTCCCATGAAGCCAAATGAGCAGTTTGGAAATCTGCTTGGGTCAAAATATTCTACCCAGAGAGCAAGGCGAGTTGTTTGTGATTTCTGTCTGCCTGGCACCCATTCCCTGTTCTTGTCATCAGCAAACTGGGTTTGCTGTTGGAGAACCACCCCTCCCTCTTGGGCCCTGAGGACTGTCATAGAGTTGGATGTCGCCCACTATGGGGCTCACAGGTGGGTGTATGGCCCTGGCTCGATCAGGACCCCATCCCAGGGCCACAGTCACCTGTAGATGGACAAATAGCTCAAGGTGGGCCATTGCGAATCTGCCCTGAGACCGGCTGGCGCTAGTGGAAGGCACTCTCTTGCCACAAGAGTTCCCAAGTTGGGAAGACGGAGGCCTAGAGTAGCTGTGGGCTGCCGTTTTGGGAAAAGCAAGTCACAGCATGAAGCGACTGGGTAAGAAAAGCAGAGCTGAGTGAGGAAGGAGAGGATGATCCTGAGAACTCTCGGCGGCTCTGGATCAAGCCACTTCTGCTCTACCCTGGACTCTTCAGGCACATGAGCCAATGAAAACCCCTGGAAGAACTGGGGCTTTGCCAGTGCAACCGAAAGAACACGCACTATTCTTTTCAAATCACGTTTTTCCTAACTCCCAGCCAGGGGACTGATGCACTGCCCGGACCAGCGACACAGTACCAGGATGGGCTGTTTCCTCAACAGTCTTCCCAGGGTGACTACAACCCTCTTCTCGCTGTCACCAATCTGGACTCTGGCATCTGCCATTCAAAGACACTTTCAATGGCACAAACATTATCTTTCACTGGCTGGTGTTATTCAGACTTTAAAACTGAACAGTTCTTCAAGAAACCGCTACTCTTCCCTCTTCCTCATTTATTTTAATAACCAGAATATCCTTGATGGGACACCTAGGTGAGTCCGTGTTTTTATACTGCATTATCCAAGTGACGCCAGCGTGAGTCCAGAGCGTTCGCTGTGCTCTCCAAGCAGAGGGAGGGCGGCAGCCATCGGGCAATCCCACCGGGAAGGCGGTGCAAGCCTCCACACAGTCAACAGGTGGCGCTCTAGAGAACACACCCGGCTCCTGCAGGAAAATCCACATGGGGATGCACACCCACTCTGGTTTCTGCTGTGAACCGGCAGCAGGCTGCCATAAACGGTATTAAGGATCCAACCCACAACGTGTCATCACGGGGTGTCTGCGAGGCACAGTGAAGGCACAGGCAGTTTGGCATCTTTGGGACACATTTGCTGGATGGCATGTTCAAGAAGCAAATCAAGGCTACCAGTCCTGGCCTTCCAGTGTAATATGTGAACAATCCCTGGCGGAGGAGCGGGAGGCCTGAGACCACAGCTCGGTCCTCAAGGACATCAGGAGAACAAGCAGCCCTCTCAGAAGGTGAGCAAGCTGACGGAGTAGCAGGAGGACGCCCACGGAGAGCTGGCTGGGGCCAAGCCTCTTTGTGAGTTTAAGAAAGATGACTGCTGGGCCCTCCCTGGTAGCACAGCGGGTTAAAGCACAGCACTAAGCAGCTAAAGCCACTTCCGCATGAGTTTGATCCCCGCCCTGGAGGTGACCACATGGCGCGGCAGACCCGCTGCTCCCCTCAGCAGTGTACTTTGTTGATCTGCCTGTTCTGCTCCCCACTCTGTCTCTGGTGAATCTTCTCACCGCC
The DNA here is from genome assembly GCF_000260355.1 of Condylura cristata. NCBI lineage: Eukaryota > Metazoa > Chordata > Mammalia > Eulipotyphla > Talpidae > Condylura > Condylura cristata. Next base: position 10,759,325 of record NW_004567133.1, read on the forward strand.
CCTGCACCTCTGGCCTGTACCCAAGTTCAGTATGTACAAATAAATAAATCTTAAAAAAAGAAAGATGACTGCAAATGCTCCACTAGTGTATTCTTCATAAACAAGAAACTTGAGCGTTTTAAGTGGAAGCTTCTCATTGCTTTAAAGGAGAACAAGGCCACAGTTTACAGTCAGGATGGCCTTGCCCCCAAAACAGCCTCGAAGTCCGGCCTGCCACTTCCCACACAGACCGATGCCTCTCCCTGCCAGTTAGCCCTGACCAGCACACACCGCACCAACTCTTTAACAGCAGGACAGGAGAATAAGCAAAGCATCAATTCAGGGTAAAAGAAAAACTTGTTTTCACTCAATGAAAAGCAGCCTATCAGTCAAAAGGCCGGGGGGAGGTGGGGCGGGGGGAGTCCTTCCTGGCAAGAAAGGAGAAACAATTAATTCTGAAAACCAGTTCATTGGTAAGACGACCTCAAATGTCCCTAATTTAGAGTCATAGGAAGTGGGTCTACTTTAAAATTAACTTTTAGAAATCCTGTGGCTCTGCTTTCTGTGGAAGAGCAAGGCTCTAAAATTATCAGCTTGATAAAGTCCCTCGCAGACTCGCGTGGGAGCTTGGAGGGGCAGTGGGCAGAAGGGGCTTCCCGAAGGAGATGGGTGGTCAGCGCGGGCTCACCCGGCACAGGTAGGCCCTGGCGTACACCGACACCAGCGGGTCTCCGATGCCTCGGATCATGGCGGTCAGGCGGGGCAGACATTCTGAAATCCCTCTGTGGGAGACAAAAAGAGGGCGTCGTCACAGCCGGTAAGAGCTCTCTCTACTTTTCAATGAGGACAGGGCTGGACTCCCTAAATGGAGGGGAGAAGCCAGACAAGGGCGAAGTGTAGCTCCCTGCGGCCCTGCCACACGTCTCTCCCAAAGATCCCACTCACCCACCTAGCAGCCGGCGCCTGGCTCTCAGGCTGGCATTGCAAGCCCCTACCTCCCCCAATCCGCAGGATGGACTGTGGTTCTTTCCTCCAGTGACATGGGGTATCCCTGTGCCTAAGGCATTAGCCTCCCCAACCTGATGAGGCAAAGTAATTGTTTAGCACCAAAGCGATCCCCCCCAAAACACCTCAAGCATCCCCAGATCCGAATCACACGCATTTGTTCCCTGGGCTCTGTCCACCACTCAAAAAAAGTCCCAGGTGAGCAGAGAGGTGCGAGGCTCGGGAGCAGAGGCTGTGCTCCTGACATCATCGTCATGGCCATCTGGACCAGCCACCGCTGGGTGTGAGCGAGCCCCTGTGCCAGGCACTCTTAGTGCGTGTGTGTGTATGCACGCGCGTGTAACCCACGCCATCCTCTAGCGAGGGCCTTGCTCACAGAGGGGCCCGAGGGTCACAGAGGCCGAGTTACTTGCTCCAGACCACGCAACTAACAATGGCAGAACCGGGATTGTCCCATGAGCTACTCAATTTCTAGCCTGAATTTATTTCCCTGTAAGCCGGAAATGAAAATGGTATCTACTTCATTGGGTTTTCATTTGGACTAAATGAGAAAATGCCTAGAAAGTGCTTAGCCTCAGATTCACTGCACACTTAAGTACCCGATGAATGATCGCTCCTATTAGACTGTCATTAGTGTGTGTGTGTGAGAGAGAGAGAGAGAGAGAGAGAGAGAGAGAGAGAGAGAAAGAGACAGAGAGAATCTTTTGGACATCGGACATTTAAAAAGCATCTTACGTTTTGGAGAGGAACTTGTTACACTTCAGGATAGAAGCTTCCACGTAACTGCAAAAACATTCTGTTAAGGAAGACATTGTCCAGACAGCCTGTTCCCTAAGGGGAAAAAGACTAAAGTATTCACGAACAGAACCAAGTATGTCTTGAGGAGCAGGGGCGCCTCATGGTTCTCTAATGAAGTTAGCTCAGTGGTTTCGAGCTCCGGTTTTCAGGTTTCATACTTAATTCAAGCGAAATGTGGGAAAATGCCACATGCTGGCTGCTGGTTGTGCAGTTAAATTCCAACGGGACTCCGAGCTTCTCCAACCCAGGGCTTTCTGGAGAAAAAGTGACTCTGATGGTGCAGATTCTACGTGTGGAAGTTGGATTCTGTTCAACACCGACATTTGTGGAGAAAGGCTTGATGCTGCTCTTTTCAAGGTCTTGGAATCAGAGAAAACACAAAGGTGGAGCATTTTAATTGAGAGAATTATCACGGGGTGTACCTCAAGAAAACACAAGCCTGGCACATGGCACCATATCAGAGTGAGGAAGAGACGGGAAGGCACTCAGAGGCGGCAAGCGGCCGAGGGCTCCATGGCCGGCCCAGTGTTTTCAACGAACTGTAACGGGACCAAATTTTCAACGGGAATTTCAGGGCATCCCATCACATGGCTTCTATTAACAGTGCAACTCTTTCAGCCCATCTTTATAAACATCAGACTAAAAACCAAATTGAAAAAAGGATACAATCTCGGAATGAGTTCCCTGATGGAAGCGATCTTGAAAAACCAATTTAAGCATGTCTCTTTGGCCGTGTCATTGACATTCTCCGGAGAGAAGTGATCTGGAATACAAGCACAGCACCGATCAGTCTTCTCGACCCTGGGCTCTGTGCCAGCTGCAGAGTCCTGGATGGGAGCACGTTACCCTGAAGGAGGCGGGAGGGAGCGGAAGGCGTGGAGGGTGGAGAGCAGGGGTGGGGGGCGGAGGGCGGGGGGCCGGCCACCCTGTACACCACTGTCTTCCTGCCAAACAGCACCATCATGATGAGGACACAGGGGACGATAACTCTAGCATGCACATAGGCTGAGCGCCAGGGATGGCGCAGCCTCACAGCCTCAGACGTCAGGTTAGGGACCTTTCCCCTGCTCTTTACTGCCATGGACAGTGAGGCCCACCCAGGGCACACAGCGAGAGCACGCGGGCACCCACTGGGCCGCCTACATGCTTGGCCACTGCCTTTGATGTAAGCCAAGGTGTGGTGTACTTCCCAGTAACTCTGACACTACTAAGAGCGCGATACGCTTGAGGGAGCTGCAACTGGAGCCTGGACGGTGAGGGAAGCTTTTGCTGTACATATCAGAGACCAGACTTGACGGCAAACCCAGGGCTTGCGTCAGGCTGCCGGCTGAATGGAGCCTTGAGTCAGCTTCCCCCATTTTCTGTTCTCTTTCTCTTTAACAACAAAACTCTTGTTTTTCTGCTGGACGTCTGGCTGTCTTTGTGGCTAGGGGTGGCCATGTCACCAAAGGCTGGTCTTGGGGCAGAAACGAGCGCAACTTCCAGGAAACAGCTTTCAGGGAAGGAGCTGCCCCCCCCCCATGCTGGCTGGAATGCACCTATGATGGCTGCCCCTCCAGAATCATCGTGAGCCAGGGAGGTAACAATAGCATAGCCTCCACCATGCTCTTTGCAGGATTCTGGCGCCCCAACCTGATCTCAGCCTACACCTCAATAAGGGAGAGGTTATGGAAAATTCTGGAAGAGTGAGAAAAAAATAAAGCACCAAGTTCATCAACACCAAGAAGCGCTGGATACGCTTATGCTTTCAGGATCCAAACACAAATGCAGCAATTACTTGAGAATACAGCCAGCGGGTGCTGGCGTGGGGGCACTCATCTCGTCCTGCAGGAAGTCATTTAGTCATTTCTCATGCCTGATTCTGTTCTCTGCTCCTTGGTGGTACGTGATTAAGGGGATCAAAATTCTGATGGGATCAGCAAAAAGATAAACTTCTAGGAACGCCACTGGCTGAGAAGAATCACTAATCACACATGCAGGCACTGGCACTGCCATTATTTCTCTGCTGGCCCGCGCCCTGCACTTAAGTCCCACTCGCATGCCTTTGTGTGTGTGTGTGTGTGTGTGTGTGTTATTTAATTTGTCATTTCCAAAGGGCAGGGAACTGCCACGCTCCCCTTCCTGGCCTGCAACTGTCCACAAAAAGTAACATGGCATCTTCAAGTTCCAACAAATCCAGAGAGCAGAAGAGGATTACTCTTAAATTCATTTGTCAATCTGCCTTTTGTAAGAGAGAGGAGAAAGGTTCATTCAATCATCTGACTAAATCATAAGACTTGAAACCCAAAAGCAAAAATAAGTCTCTGAGGGACCCCCTCAATTGTAGCTGAGGGAACAAGGATGCAGCAACAAGTGGGACCACGGGGATCCAGGAGCCCCACAGCCCAAAACCACAGCGAGGCCCTGCAGAGACTCCTCCAGGACAAGCAGCACGTCCCGAGGCGTTGGGCTTCCAGCCCAAGGGCACCTTAGGCTAAGGGTCATCCTGCAGGGGGTCATCCTGCAGACCATACAGCAAATTAAACACTATGGTAATGTTACAGATGACTTCTGCTACTCAACCCAGATGTTTTAGGAACTAACGAAAAGCAGTGCTCTACACTGTGGAAAGGAAACAGTGCCCAAGACAGACTCTACCCTCATGAAGTTTACACTCGAGTGGGGAGACAATAAACAGGAAAAACACAGGCAGTGATCTAAGTGGAGGGGGTGGGGATTGTCATCAGAGAGGGGTCAGAAGTGTCCTGGAGTGGCGGCACTGAGCCAGTCAGCTTGCTTAGAGGGAAATGTATTCCAGGAGGAAATGGCAGGTGCAAAGGCCCTGGGGTAGTATGGCCCTGGCATGTTCAAAGAACAGGAAAGCAAGCCAGCTTGAGCAGGAAGAGGCCTGAGCGCGAGGGGAGCAGCCTCAGGGAGGAGTCTGCGAGGTTTTGCTACTGAACCCCTGGAGGCTTCCAAGCAGAGGTGCGTGGCCTGGCAGGATTTATACTTTAGCACTTGCGGTGTTACGCAGAAAATGAATTCAGAATTGGGCAATTAATTCAGAAGCGTCTCTAATATAACCAAGAGCAGGGACTTTTCCTTCTAGCTCCCATTAATTTTTCTTAGGGTGTTTTTTTTGACCCTGAGTATCTAATGTCTGCGGATATTTTTGGAGGCAGGAGGAGAACAGGAGTCCTCTTTCATCTGCCAAGTCTCTGCCCCGGCAGTGAGCAGACTCTTTACATAACTGCGTATAGGGAGGCCACGTCATCTTAGTGTGTGCCTGAAAGGCCAGGTCAGGTCAGGCCACTGCTGACCCGGACGCAGCGCACACCAGCCTCGGGCACAGGCAGGAGGCAGGAATGCCCACAGCAGATGAGGAGGCACAGAGCCCTAAAACCCAGACTGTGACTCCCAAGGTGGAGATAAAACTATTTTATCACTTAGATGGTCTCATCACATATGACAAGTTGAAAAACATCAGGAGAGGGCCCTCCCTGGTGGCACAGCAGGTTGGAGCGCTGCACTGTGAAGCTAAGCCAAGCCATGGCGGCTCCAGCACGAGTTCGATCCCCACCCTGGAGCTGACCCACATGGAGCGGTAGCCTTTCCTGCTCGCCCACTGCTCCCCTCAGCAGGGTACTTTGTTGATCTGCCTGCTCTGCTCCCCACTGTTTCTGGTGAATCCTCTCACTGGCCCTGTGCCCCTGGCTGCACCCCATTTCCGTATGCATAAATAAATAAGCCTTACAAAAAAAAATCAGGAGAAAATGAGTACACCTAGTGGTGCGCCCTCGGTGAACGACACTATGAGCCAGGCTCTGGTAAAACTCCAGAAGGGGAAGGCTTCAGAAACTCAACCCACTAAACTTGACTCAGGCGGTGAGAGGGAGCACACGCCAGCAGATCTCTTGCTACACACAATTTCTAAGGCAGAATCCTGAAGTGTAGATTTCAAAGCTCTCTCCATAATTAAGAGTCATCCCCAAATCACTGACTTTTCTGAGAAAAATCTACCCTTTCTCCTTTCAGGTTCCTAGAACCAGAGGTAACACATGTAGATGAAGACTTTAACTGACGTGGGGAGGGGTAAATAAGGCTAAGGAGGCTAAAACCTGATTTGCATAACGTAAGGTAAAAGACAAATAGCTATCTGGGGAGAGAAGAATTTTAGTGACAGAAGTGCCAATTAACGTACTAGATAGGAACTGGATGTGAATCTGAAAATAACCTTTCATTTTGAAATTTCATCGTTGAGGTAGGACGTTATTCGTTTTTCCTGGCCCAAAGACAGTTGTCTAGTCAGTGGTCGTTGAGAGGAAGGAAAGTCACGACAGTAGATGCAAACTCGGATCTCTGGGGCCAGGCAGGTAACAGAAGGGAGTAGAACCTCTACCAAAACCCATTTTACAAAATACTGCTGCAAACCAAGAAAACACGTCTTTCAGCGTATAAGTTCTGACGTGGGCTGAGAGCTTACGCCGCCGGCACAGCATCTGGCGCAGCTGGCTCGGACTCCCTGAACCCCTAAGCCCCAGGCGGGGGCCCTCTACCCTACCAGGCTCGCTGCCTCCCAACTCAAGGAGCCTTGAAGTGGGAGGGGCTGTCAAAAAATATCACCATGTGGGGCCCTCCCTGGGGTTACGACGCAGTACTATGAAGCTGTCCACGGCCACTGCTCACGAGTTCGATCCCCGTCCAGGAGCTGACCCCCATGGCGCAGCAGACCTCTCCTGTCTTGCCCGCTGCTCCCCTCAGCAGTGTGTTTCAGTCGATCTGCCTGTTCTGCTCCCCACTGTAGCTCTTGTGAATCACCCCCTGCATTTCTGGCCTGTATCCCAGCTCTTGTATGCATAAATAAATCTTAAAAAAAAAAATTCACTGGTGTGATGCCGGGTGGGGAGGGGAAGGTCTAGAGCATCGAAATCTATATGTGAGAAAGTTCAAAAAGATAAACAGATGAAACTTTATCATACCTAACCTACTAAATATTTCATATTTCAACATATAACCAATATAAAAAATTACTAGTAAGATGACTTAGTGGTTTTTTATTTGGATTAAGTCTCTAGAATCCAGAGTGTGCGTGGACACTCAGGACACGCCTCAACTTAGTCGGGCTGCGTCTCAGGCACCCCAGCGCCACGTGCAGCTGGAGCCGCCATGTTGCGCCATGGTGCTGACCCGGCGCAAAGGGCAAGGTGCCCAGCAGGCGGAAGCCCCTGCCTCCGCCCGGCCACACGAAGGCGAGGTGACTCTCAGGAGTTCTTCTAGCCCTGAAAGTCGGGGGCTTTTGTCTCTTCTGACTAGTGAGCTTATTAGGTAGCTTTAACAACACAGTTGAGTGGGCGGAAAGAACTAAAATGATGACAGAGTAAGAAAGGAAGGAAGGGCAAGTCAAGTTATGGGTTTTGGGGGCTGAAGCCATCTCCTTGTTCCCCAGGATCATGCCACCCCCTTTACAAGGTCAAAGGAAGAGGGAGCAAACGCCTGTCATTCTAGCTTGCAGGAATGCAACGCTTCTTACAGCAGTTGTAGGAACTTGAGGGGAAAGGAGGCCGCGGCAAGAAACCCTTGTTGACTGCAATCCCCATCATTCATACAAGAGACTCCACAATCTAGTTGGCCCTTATCACCACCTGCGCAGTTAAAACTGACTGGCAATACACTTAATGCAGCATCATGAAATGCGTCCTTGTTTACACTTAATGCGAGTATCACTGGGCATAGTGTGGATTCACAGCACCTGCTGCCACTGATTTATTTGACTTTGTTCTCTAACATATAGGAAAAATGTTAAAATGTCAAGCAGAAGAAATTAATTTGGCATGAAAATCCAGCGCAGTACAGCTACAATACCTTTGCATTCTTGTGAGACCAAATTATCTGCGCAAATTATCAGCCAGACAGAAGACCTCATGTTTTTTAGAATACTGGCATGATCAGAAATCTATACAAGTGCTTCTTTCACCTTTAACACACTAAAGGCTAAAAAACACACACGTCATCTGGTCTCCATAAATCCGGACTTGCTATGAGTGTAATCCCAGCTCCAGGATGGAGACGCAGTGAAGACCTGGGGGCAGTGAAGACATTACCTGGCAAGACGCTGCGGTTATCCACACACATGGAGAAGATGCGCTCATACACGAGCTTTCCTGGAGAGAAAAGGGCAGTGTTAGCTTCACACTCTTCAGGAGCAAACACTAAGAAAACGCTTGGTAGTTAATTAGGGACCCAGGCAGGGCCACAGCCACAGCTCTTTAACTCGCGAGAGTCTGCTGCCACCAAGTGGCCACATCTTAAGTCACTTTGCTTTTGCCCGTTTTAATTAAAAGACGTTTTCTTCTTGTTAGAAGAAAGTGATGGTCCTTAACTGAAATTTGGGGCCAAAGACCTCGGGCAGCTCCATTCCACTTCATCATCCAGGCCCGAGACAGTGAGCAGGCAGCCTGTGGGGTCACGCCAGCCAGCAGTCGTTTTGTTTGGCACACAGCAGAGCAGGCCACAAAGTATTTTAACATTTTTTAGTTAATTGCCAAGAGGTAACAGCTGGGAGAGCTCACATGAAAAGTCAGATTTCCTACTTCTTCCTGTATGATGTGCCAAAAATGGGCCCAAAACCCTACAGGGTAAAACTAAATTAGAACAGATTGGTAACTGGCTGTCCCTTGAAATGACATATGTAACCCAGTTAGCCACAATCCCCACCATTCCCTATTGTCTCATCAACATTTTCTGCTTCTTATTTATGTGATCTGCCTGGTGTCTAGGAGCATTAGAACTTGAGATTCAGCTGGAATGCAAGCTTTACACGGGCAGAGCACTGTTTCTGGTTCACTGACCTCCCAGGACCCGGATCAGTGCACAGATGAATGTCTTAGGTTGCGACTCAGAGGTCACTTTCACACTACTCCACTCTGCTAGTGCAGTACAAAAGCTGCCGGGACAACACGTAAACAAGTGGTTGGCTTAAAGCTACTTAGAAAAACAAGGGGGCGGTCTGGGCACGGTTTACAAGCCAACCCATAACCTAGCACAAAAACATACAGCATTTGGAAAATGCTATCAATATTCAAAAGGTAAAAAAAATACAGTTCTGTTCATTTTCTATTCCTTTCCAAGTCAAACTGAACACTGGAAGTATCTCCTGTGCGTTCATGCAGCAGTGTGACCACTGGGCGCACTCGGGGGGCCTGGAAATCTGCTGGAACCTGCGTCCATCCTGTGTCCTGAGGTAAATGGTCCAGAATGCCGCTTCCACCATAAGCCCCACACAGTCCCGTGCGGGAGCTGCTCGCTGCAGGGGCCGGAGGACGCACAGCCCTGCCCGGCTAGATACTCCCACCCCATCACTAACAAACAACAGCCCTCCTGTCACAGGCCTCTGTGGGGCAGGGACAAAGGCAGAGCTTGCACGCAGGCGGGCCGAGTCCCGCTGCTTTGAAAGAGGCACAAACATGCAGCGTGGCTGCTCCAGGCACCACAGAGCCTTCCTGGGCTGGGCCCAGGCCTGAGCAACACCAGGCACAGCTGATCCAGACAACAGCCCGCTGGCAGCACCATGGAGAGAGGATGAGAGTGGGTTGGAGTGTCTGGCTTCAAGCTGGTAAAATACTTCCGTGGCCCCAAATTCCATAAAACCACCGAAGACACAAGAGGAAAGTCCCTGACGCCTCTCCTCGCGGCCCGCACCCCCACACCACAGTGGCCACTTTCCTGCCGAAGGTTCCTTAGGCAAATACGAACAAGCGCCCAGGGGATGCTCCTCTGTGCAGAAAGCAGGACACGGTCTAAGGCTCTGCTCTGCAACTTGACCTGTTCCTGGGTTCCCGGATCCAAACCAGGGCAAGCGCAGGCCCGTCTGTCCTCACAGGCGGCTCCACGTACAGACATCCTGCCATGCATTTAGTGGCCCCCGCTGAGGGCTACTTGGGTTGTTTCCAACATTTGCTATGGCGAGGGGGACAGATTCTAAGAGGTGGAAGTGCTGGGTCAAAGGGATCCGCATTTGTCATTTTCAGGGAGAGCAGTTCCCTTCCACCCACCCCCCAGCCCACCCCCCCGCCACACACACCCAACCGCTCCCACCCCAGTCAAGAACAAGAGAAAGAAAGCAGGTGCTCTGACTGCAGAAAGAACTGGGTTTGCGCCCAGGTTCTTCCACTCACGACCCTGTGACCTTGACCCTTATTCTCAGCTGCCAGCCCATCTAGTTCCTAGATGCAGCATATGGCAGGCACCCACACTGTGCGTCATCTTGCCGAGGGAGGGCTATGACAGGGACGCCACCAGCAGCGCCTCAGGAGAGCTGCCCGAAATCCTTGCAAGGTGGATGTCTGGACCTGGCTGGGTTTGCAGGTTAGAGACTGAATCTCATGAGCATCCACAGCAAGTCTTGCTCCAGGATGCTGACTCATGGGAAGAAAACAAGCAGGGGCCAGTATCAAAAATCCTGAGTGCTGATTCATGGGAGAAATGGCACTGTCAAGAGAGCCAGACAGCCACCAGCCGGTCCCCACTCCAGGAAGGCAACCTGGTATGACAAGTCAAAGCCTGAAGTGTATGGCCTGACACCTGTCTGACAGTCTAACACACCCACCCGTCCCAGCTCACCTCTCCCATTCTCCACTGGCTTCTGCGATCCAAAACCCCTCATTTTTCACCTGCGGAATTGCAGTGGCCTTACAGGACTGTCCACCCCACCTGTGTCCTAACATTCTAGTCTGTGTATTCGAATGGCCAAGGGAGCCCACTAAAACCCAAATCAGATCGGGCCCCTTCTGCTTCCCACCCTCAGGGACTCCTCACAGCTCTCAGAGATGAAACTCAAGCCCTTCCAAAGGCCCATAAGGCAGGTGGGCCACTGGCCCCCTCGAGGTGCAGAGGACCTTGTCCTCGGGGGGGTTCCTGGGTACTGCCATCAGTCTTCACCTTCCTGCTGGGCTCCCAGAGAGCTTTCCTGCAGGGCGGGATTCAGTGGGGGTCAGCATGATACAGGAGGACCTCCGAGAAGGCCAGCGGGCATCCCGGTGGGAGAGGGCTGTGGGTTGGACTAACTAAGGGGAACGGTGAAGACAGAAAGATGGACACACTGCGGAGAGATTTAGGAGGCAGAAATGAAGAATGTGTGGCAAGCTGGGCCCGGGGCGTGGGGAGAGGACCCTCCCACTTCTGGCTTGGAAATGGGGTGTGATTCTGAGACAGTAACCACTGGGTAAAGCACTGGGGAGAGGTGCCAAGTTCAGAGTGAAATGAAGCAAGTGTCAGATGCCAAGAGATGGTAACAATGGGAGCTGGGAGCTGGGGTTTGGGGCACAGCACCTCACTCTCATTTTCCAGACCCTCAACAGATGGAAAAAGAGAATTCCAGCGCCTTTCAAAAGAGCACCCTGGGAAGAGGATGGCCTCTCTGGTGATGTAATTCATTTTAGCAGAAACACCACTGAACCTAATTTGAAGCAACCCCTCCAACCCACTTCTGTCAAAAGCAACATTTCCTAGGTCGAAAGATGGCCAGTACTTACCGAACGTATCAAGTATGTCGGTGATCAGGACAAACTTGCTTGGGTAGAACTGAATCACGCTTGTGTCTGAAAGCAGCTTTGAACACTAGAGCAAGAGAAGAGAAAAGCACGTTCAGGCTGATGTGTCTGACTTGGTGGGGATACTGCAGGCTTGGAGCATCCCCCCCCACCTCCACCCCCAAGTGCAGGTGGTTTCTACTACATGCCCAGTGCTGCGCTGGGCACCAGCGACACAATGAAGAGTGAAAGCACTCAGCTCTTGACAAAGGGAGGCAGACTGGAGGCTCTTCAGGAAAGACGCTACCGCCCCCCCCCCACAACCCGGAATGCCACAGGACCGAGGAGTCTCATCTAGAAGGGTCTTGGATTTGTGCAGGGTCAACTGGAGGGGTCACAGAAGAAGTCAGGGGAACCTCGTCCACCCGGATCAGGCAATCGTTGTGCCCAAGGCTCTCTGCCTAGCTTCCCTGGTTTGTGTCAGATGGTCTCGATTCAGACACCATTATTTCAATGGGATGGCCCTCAGTAAGCCTCCAGGTCTCCTAACTAACTATTGTCTCCAGATGTGTTTACACTTGTTCCCAGCTCCCCCTCCAAGAGGAAACATGACAAGCTTCAAAGAGACGTGCTTCCCTGAAGGTAAGCTCTTCAGAGCTGGAGACACTCTGGCTTTGCAGCGACTTGCGGGACCCTACACTCATCACTCACACTAGAGAGCCACCGACATCTTCTGTCCATGAAGACCGCAGCCACACAGCATGGCCTCAGACTCCCAGAGTAAGTCAGCTTTTATGATCAGAAGCAAAAAAGCCTCGTTCTATTTTCAAAAACCAAATGTAACAATACCCCTCATCTTTACAAATTCAAAACTCAGCAGCAGAAACTAAATAATCTTATCATCTTTTATTATTCCAATATCGGTCCTCAGAGAGGAAAACGTGGCTGGAGAAAAACATCTGGACACTAGAAAGGGTCCTTCGTGTGCATTTTGCGTTTCCAGCATGCAGAGGATGCTCTCGTGCCCACAGGCTTCATATGTCCACAGGACCAGCTGACACGTTTCCAGTTTGGCATGGTGACCCAATATCTAAATGGTTTGATTCACCAGGTTCCTCTTTAGCTATATAGGCCTGAAAGTAAGCAACGTGTCTGACTTGTGAAACATCCTCTTACAGCCCAAATGTCCGGGGCAGGGGCCGGGGTGGTGACGGGGAGAATGTAAGCTGTTAAAACAATGGTGTCGACACCAGACGTGCCATGTGGATGTTGCTGGAACTTGATTTCCTGACCCTATGCTTCGTGGTTTTCAGATGCCCTTTACAACACTCCAACTTAAACAATCACCCCATGAGATTTCAAGGCTCAGGAAAAAAACAAACAACTCTGAGTCCTAGAGACTGTTTACAATCCACAGTTCTGGGCTCTTAGGGTTGGGCCCTCTCCCGAGCTCCGGCCCAGAGCTGCCCCGAGAGGAGATACTGCCCGCTGGCAAGCGGGGGAGAGCAGAGTCAAACAGATTCAGGTTACACACAGCGGGGGCTCCCCACATCTGCACACTGGTGTTTCTCCCCAACTGGAGTCCCACCACATGTGCCTATAATGGATAACAGGAACCAGACTTTTATTTTTAATGCAAAGTTAAAGTCATATAATGTTATGCATTTAAGTTAATGTTTCAATCACCAATTTGAAGATCCCATGTTTTTTTAAAGCTTTCTCCTAAACTTGCCCAAGTGTGTTAAAAACACAGATTCTGGGCCCTCCCTGGTGGCGCAGCAAGTTAAAGCACAGCACTGAGAAGCTAAAGCCACTTCAGCATGAGTTCGATCCCTGCCCTGAGGTGATCCACAAGGCGGCAGGCCTCTCCTGGCCCGCCCGCTGCTCCCCTCAGCAGTGTGCTTCGTCGATCTGCCTGTTCTGCTCCCCACTCAGTCTCTGGTGAAGCCTCTCATCGCTCCTGCGCCCCTGGCCTGTACCCCAGTTCTGTATGCATAAATAAATCAATCTTTAAAATACACACACACAGAGATTCCTTACACAATGCTAAAGTCACTGGCCTGAACCTCCTGCCAGAGCTAACAAGGGCTGCAGGTGACCGCTACGCTGGGACACACTGGGGTCTTGAGCAGCCGGTCCATGGTGTGTGCTGCACCAGATGGGCACTCACAAGCCAAGTGTCCAACTGCAAAACGAATGGTGCCCTGGTTCCCGCTCCCAGAGAAGCAGATTTAGCTGGTCTGGGGTGCAGTTTAGACACTGGGATTTTTTAAAGCTCCCCAGGGAGTCTGCTGTGCAGGTGAGAGTGAGAGCATTGTTATAAACATTTCCTGAGTGACTGGCTGATAAATGACTCTGCCTGTGATACTTGCTTAGCACAGCAAGTATTAACACTGTTGGAAAAATACTAAAAGGGTGTTTTTCATCTGTTTCCAGTGAGCGATATTCTAGAAGGACACTATAGCCATTTCTAAACTAAGCTTAGGGTTTTAAAAATATATGAATAACCAAAGCAAATAAATTAAGGCAACCTGTGGCTGAGTACTAAGGATGGGCAGATAGGAAGACAGAGAGAAAGCAGATTAATCAGAAGACAAATACTGGGCCTTTCCTGGTGGTGCAATAGGGTAAAACACAGTACTAAGAAGCCAGCAGCAGCAGCTTCAGCACAAGTTCCAAACCCGGCCAGAGAGCTGACCCACATGGCGCGGCAGACCTCTCCTGACCCGCCTGCTGCTCCCCTCAGCCGTGTATTTCAGTCAGTCTTCCTGTTCTGCTCCCCACTCTGTCTCTATGAATCCTTTCATCCCACCCCCACCCAAACCTCTGGCCTGTACCCTAGTTTTATATGCATGAATTTAAAAAATCTTTAAAAAAATTGAGAACTCCTATACCTCTAAAGCACCAGTGTGAAAATGAAAAGACAAGTCACAGATGAGAAAACACTTGTAGATCAAGCACCTGATTCATTAAAAAAAAAAAAAAACTAGCATGAAGGAATGAAGGATATATACAGAACTGTTAAAACTCAAGAAAAATAAATTATCTGATTTTCTAAATAAGTTTGAATAGATATATTTCCCTAAGAGGATTCAAAAAAAAAGAGAAAGAAAGAAAGAAAGAAAACAGTGAAGAGCATGTGAAAAAATGTTCAAGGTCCTGAGTGATTTAGTATACGCGATGAGACACTCCTTCAAACCAACTGAGGATGGCTATAAACAAAAAGACAATAACAAGTGTTGGAAAAGAGATAGAGGGATTAGTATCCTCAACACCAGTGGGAAGAAATACCAATGGTGCTGCCATTTTGGAAAGCAGCTGGCCATTTCTCAAAAGGTTAAACAGAAACTTGGCATGTGACCCCGCAATTCCATTGCGAGAAATCTACCCAAGAGAAATGAAAAGATGTTTATGCAAAGTCTTCCCTGCAGGTGTTCACAACAGCATCATTCACTAGAGCCAGAGGGTGAGGACCACCAAAGTGTCCACCAACTTGTTAGCAGACAAGTAAAATGTGGTTACCCACGCAATGGAATACTGCTGAGCAGTTGAAAGGTACAAAATACAGATAGTACAACATGGATGAACCTCATAAACATTATGCTAACTGAAAAAAAGACACGAAAGATGAACAGCAAATGATCCCATGATAACAAAATGTCCAGGAAAGACACATCTAGAGAGTCATCAAACAGAACTGTGGTTTTCTGGGGCTGGAAGTGGTGGTGTCTGATCGCAGCAGCTTTGAGGGAATTCTGGGTGATTATGAAAATATTTTAAAATTGGATTGTATAATAGCTTCACCACTCTATAAACTGACTCAAAAATGCAAATGTATACTTCTAAAGGTAGATTTTATGATAAATTATAAATATATCTCAATAGGGCCCTCCCTGGTGGTGCAGCAGGTTACAGCACAGCACTAAGAAGCTCAAGTCACTTCAGCATGAGTTCGAGGCCCACCCCGGAAGTGACCCACAGCAGACCTCTCCTGACCCGCCTGCTGCTCTCCTCAGCAGTGTACTTCATCAGTCGGCCTGTTCTGCTCCCCACTCTGTCTCTGGGAATCCTCTTACCACCCCTCCACCTCTGGCCTGTACCCCAGTTCTGTATGCATAAATAAATAAATCTCAAACTATATATCTCAATAAAGGTGGGAAAAACAAAACCCTGGAAGGGCTTATCAAATAAACTGACCTGAGCTCACGTCTCCATGATGCTTTATCATTTTTGGATCAAGAAGGTAGTCTTTAAGGTATGGAAAGTAAAATAGTTACTATTAACCATATGTAGAGTTAATCAAACACTTTCATGGCTTTTTTTTTTTTTTCTGCAAAGACACAAATTTAAATCTCCTCCAGATGTAGAAATCTTAGAAGTCACAGTTCTATACTACAATACTCTATGGACAGATGTTGCCAATAAAAATATTATGACGATGAAGTTGTTAGATTGGGTATTTTCTCACTTGACCTACTCAGCAAGCAACCAGGAGAGGCCCCTTTTCCAAGAATATTTACTCTGTAAACCAGCAGCCGTGCAGCCGTGATAGAAGGGCAACGGGCTGTCACGAAACACCAAAAAACCCCAGCACTCCCATCCAGAGTCATCTGAAAAGACTTTAAACTTCCAGTGTGAAGACTCCCAGGCTCTCCCAGGCCTCTAGCCACAGAAACAGGAGAGAAAACAAATGTCGTGTTGCAGTGACACAGAACAAGAATGGGACAGTGCATCAATTATTCTTTCCCTAGTATTCTTTGTGAGCATGCTTTGCCAGGTGATAGGCTAAGGTTGGGAAGCAGAATAAGCTGTTCTCCTTTTAGAATTTGCTTTTGTGAACTAAGAGTTGTCACTGGATCAACAAATTCATCAACAAAGAGGATACGCACACACAACACTGTAAACATGTTCTATCATACAATTATGCAAAAGAAATAGAAATCTCCAAAATGCACATGTCAGGGGCATATAATATTAGTCCCAAAGATACAAATCTGGTCAAGGAAACCAAGACAGTTGGTCTAGAGGCCTCCCTCGTGGCACAGGGGTTAAAGTGTAGCACTATGAAGTTCTTCGCAGCCACTGCAGCATCGAGTTCCATCCCTGGCCTGGACACTGACCCACATGGCACGGCAGACCTCTCCTGTCTCCCTGCTATTCCCCTCAGCAGTGTATTTCAGTCCATCTGCCTGTCTGTGTCCCACTCTGGCTCTGGTGAATCCTCTCACCCCTGACATCTCTGGCTTATACCCCAGTATGCATTAATAAATAAATCTTAAAAAAAAAAAAAAAAAACAAGACAGTCGGTCAGTTTTAAGTTTGTACAAATCATAAATGTTGTGTAGGGGACATTGCTAGTTAGTAAGCTAAGAAGAATTTCCTTCTACTGTGCAGTGCACACCCAGGGAACTGCTCATGCAGACCCTGGGATTCCCATTTCATAAGAACATAGATGTATAATCATGGCCTTTCACCAGAACTATGTGAAAATGGAACAGTTGAAAAAAGCAGGACACGCCCCAGAAGGCAGGCCCCTGGACACCCTACTTATGCACAAAGGAGTAATACACGGGAAATTCTGAAAGAAAAAATAAATCACTGGATCTGACCTGGATGACTATTTTTAGAGCTTTCACTTTCTGGTCTGAGGCCCAGGCATCCTTCAGTGACTGGTTGAGCTCCTCGATGCGGTTCACGTAGTCTTGTTGAGTCAAATTCAGCAGCTCCTTCTGGGATCCCTGCAGGCAGAGTGGGAGGAGTAGGCACAGAAGGAAAACACTGCTCGGCCGCCAGCCCCGTGAGCAACTCAGTACGGGCTGGGCTGCAGCCGCTAAGTTTTCCACACCAGGGTGGACAGTGTCTTGTGACCAAAGAGATTCTGTGAGTTTCCTCCAAAGATGGGCACAGGACAGCGGGTAAGACTGGTCCTGGAGGGAAGGCAGACCTAAGCCAGCTCCCGGCTCGGCTGCTAACTGGCTGTGTGATTCTGCACGAACCGCTCCCCTGCCAGAGCATCTGTGAACGAGGATCAACAGGACTCACCTGATGCAACAGTTATTGGGGTCTCCCCTGCGCCAGCATACAAATTCCAAATGTTTAAGATCCAAAGGTAGGCCAAAAATCAAAATCAAAATAGTTCTGTGCTGATGGAATTCAAGGTACAGAGAATGAGGTGGGCTTTACACCAAGTGGGTAAATGCCCGCGAGAAAAGAACTCTAAGACACGTGCCAGAGCTCGCTTCACTGATCGGAGGGACCCCACTGGAAGAAGCCCAACTGTTATCTCGTGTAGTCTTCCACTAAGGGCAAAAAATGCTCATCACTGACCTAAGCTGTGATTAAAACCTGAGCAACTGCCTCCCTTTCTCCAGCCAAGGGTAAAGGTGCAGACCGAGGCTCTCAGATGCCCTAATTCAAAATGGAGGAAAAAGATGCTGAACCTGGGCCCTCCCTGGCAGTGCAACTGGTTAAAGCGAGGCACTGTGAAGCTGCCAGCAGCCGCGTCGGCTCGAGTTCGATCCCTGCCCTGGAGGTGACCCACATGGCACAGCAGCTCTCTCCTGACCCGCCTGCTGCTCCCCTCAGCAGTGTCCTTTGTCACTGTCTCTGGTGAATCCTCTCACCACGCCTGCATGTCTGGTCTGTGCCGGAGGTGCACACATAAATAAATAAATCTTTAAAAAACGATGCTGAACTGTTAAGATTCTGCTGAGCACACAGCAGCTTGGGTCTCAGAGCTGGGGTGTCTCAGGGGCAGAGCGCTGGGGCTGCCCTCCCTGACCTCTGCCGTTCACTCAGCAGCTGCGTTCAGGCCACACAACTCTGCTGTTATTCCACTGCAGATGAGGAAGTGGGTAAGGGAAAGGTGGCAGTTAAGAGTCCTGTTAACCAGCAGCACTGCAGATCAGCCAGCGGAGGCTCACAGCTGCTAAGCACCTGGCCCCCAAGCCGGCGGAGCTGGGCTCACACCCAAGCAGTTTGGCCTGTTCCCACCATGCTCTGCTGCGTCTTAACTGAAGTTGCAGAGGAGGCAAACTCACCAGCCACTGGGCGGGCTAGTCATGGTGACCAGCGAATCAGGACAGGCGGGCGACTGCCCTGCAGAAGCCCAAGCAGGACCCACTGTCGTGGATGTCGTGGGTTGAAGGTAGAATTCAAGGGAAGCCAGACATCCAGCTTGACTGTTAAATTCACTGAGGCTTAAAGAGCTGGTCAACGGGTCACTTTTTTTAAAAGCACCTGCTGGCCAGCTGTGGCTGAACCTTTGCACATTCCCCGTCCAGCAGCAGCACGGCTGGCCCTGTGCAGCCGCCGCAGCCAGGCGGGAGCTTCGCACTCCACAGGCTGCTTCCCAGGGAGGGGATCCCGCTGGCTTTCACCGCTAGGCCCTGTCCCCAGACGACCCAGGTTTGCTCTGCTGTCACAGCAAGAAAAAGCTCCTTCAGAAAGCAGGCCCCACGCAGGCTCCTGAGAACCTGGCCACCTGCCTGCTGGCACTGTCCCCAGGGCGGGGAGGGGGCCAGGAGGACGGAGCACAGCGTGAGCTGGAGAAATCACCAAAGAGCAGCCACCGAGCACAGTGGCACCAGGCAGAAGACACGAGACACCGCCCCTCCCGGTCTCGGCAGAGGCCCGCTCACCTCCTCAAAGTCATCCAGCTCCTCCAGCCTGGTCCGAACCTTCTCGGACATGGCGGACGTGGCCACCCCGGCTCGGCCTAAACAGGACACAGAGAGTCACACAGCAGGCCGTCCTGAGCCCCCACCCCAAAGGCAGACTGCCCCTTTCACTTTATATACTTCACCCCAAACCAGAGGCCGGGGGAGGTTTTACTATAGCAGACACTGAGATTCTGAAAGCTGCATCCTTACGTAACAAAGCTCCACTGCGCGCATTTCTGCTGAGCAGAGGCCCTGGGCAAGTCTCCCACTACATCTGATATTTACACTCTTCAGTGGGTCACTTGTTTGTTCCTAAAGAAAAGCGGGCCAGAATGGGGCCAAAAAGCCGTCATTTAATTGTTCTCCAACAACAGAAGGGCCTCTCAGGCTCCGACTCACAGTGCAGAATTGTACCCTTATATGAACAAAACAAGCCTCTCACTGTCTGCCCGGAGGTGGGAACACCAGGGCTTCAAAGGCTGCTCTCCCAGCGCACAGGACTAAGCTGTGTCTCCCGCCATCATCTGTCAGCGCGCTTCTCTCTGTCAGCGGGCACAGCAGATAGAGACTGAGGGCTGAGGGCGCAGGGCCAGGCCCACGCAAGATGCCCCTGCCACGGCCCAACCTTCTCCCGCCGCCTACTGCAGAGCCCTGTCCCTACCGAAACGGGCCCCACTCTAGATATGAGACCCTGTTACCACTCGCCAAACCCATTTGCAGGAACTGAAGATCATACCTCTTAAGGCCCTGGTTTCTCAGCCGGCTCTGGCTGGGATCAGCTGAGTCTGGTGCAATAATTTTACCACTAACTACTGGTCTCTGAACACAGCACCTCTCGAGTTCCTTTGTCCGGACAGTCACCGTACCAGTGTGTCTGTGTGTGCCCTGGGGCTAAAGACCTCAGGCTAAGAGGAGCTCAGAAAACCATGTCTCTCTACGACTCTAAAATCAGGCTATGGGTCCTCGCTGGTGGCGCAACGGGTTGTAGCACAGCATTGAGGTGATCTGTAGCCACTGCAGCACAGGTTCGATCCCCGGCCAGGGAGCTGGCCCACATGGCGCAACAGACCTCTCCTGTCTCGCCCACTGTTCCCCTCAGGAGTGTGCTTTAGTCAATCTGCCTGTTCTGCTCCCCAATCTGTCTCTGGTGACTCCTCTCACCCCCACCTCTGGCCTGTACCCCAGTTCTTGCATGCATGAATAAATAAATCTTTAAAACATAAATAAATAAATAAAATCATGCTATAACCCTATGGTTTAGTCCTAGTAAGCTCTTGGTTTTCTGTTTTGCCTTTTTTCTCTCATTCATCAAATAAATAGGTACTTTAATTCCATTAAGTCTGTGCACAACAAGGAAATAACTTCAACTGAATTAAATATCCAAAGTGAGTACTATAGACTTTTTTCCTTTGAAAAAGTATTTTTAAAGTGAATTTCCCTATTAAAACAGTAATAATGACAAAAACTTACCTTTTTCTGATCCCATAAATAGATTCTGCAGAGGCAAAACAATTTTTTTAATGGATTTAAAAATTATTGGATTCCACAACAAAATAAAAACATATGAGATACCGAAATTACCACACAACCAGCAAGGGGCAGAGTGACCCAACATTTTCAAACACAGCTCTTTATTTAGCCAAATGAAAACAGAAATGTTTACTCAAAGATAAAAAACACGCCCCTTAAAACTATTATAGATCCCGATTTTGACACAATCCAGGCCTCTCACAATGAGCCAACAACAGTCTGAAGACAATGGGGCCCAGCAACACTATGTAGCTTATTCAAAACTCAGTTTCCCAAGCTGGGTACTAGGAACAGTGACAGCTGGATCACTCTGCTTGGGGGTGCCCTGTGTGCTGAAGCCAGTGTGGCGGCACCCCTGGCCTCCACCCACAGAATGCCAGGTGCACCCCCACACCAGAATGTGTTCAGACATGGCCACATATCTGGGGTGTGATGACTCCCGGATGGAGAATCACTGCTTTCCATTCACACGATATATGCCCGGCAATTCAGCCTGCCATTTCGCTCCACAAGCACATGCCTGGGGAGAAGGGGGAGGGGAGTCGGGAGGCGCAGGCCTACCTGTGCCTGCTGAGCCCACCCCTCCTCTCCGGTCACACCTTGATTTCTGACGGGCTCCCTGTCACACGTCCCAGCTTCCTGTCACACCCTGTGACTCTCTTGGAGACAGGTGTCATTGGACGTGTTGAGAGGGACTTGGGGAAGTCTCCTTCAGTGAGAGGACGCACCCACCCTCGTCATCTTCCGTCCAATGACTCAGACACGAGGTGATAAGGAAGGTGGCAGAGCAGCAACAGAGAAAGAGCCGGTCCCGGATGACAGGCTGCCCAGCCAGCCCCAGCCCACACCCCCAGGACCTCAGTGTCAAGAGCGAAGCATCACCCTTGTCCCATCACTAGAGAGGACTGCAGTTACAAGCACCCAACACCGAATCAGCCTGCTTTCCCTGGCTGGTCTCACCTCCCTAGGCTTCTACTATGTCAGCAACTTAAAGTACCGCTCAGTCAACAATGGACCACACACAGCACATACAGGGAGGTGCTCCCCAAAGGCTGCATCACAGAGCTCAGGGGAGCAGAGGGCTGTACCATCTCAATACACACTATGACATTTCCACACAATGAAATCGCCTAGGACACATCTCTCAGAGGGCATCCAGCTTAGGTGACTGAGAGGGGAAGGCCCTAAGCTCATGGGGCCCACACGGCCCAACACCGCCACCTAGTGGCCACCCGAAGAAGCGAGGAACCTGAGCTGGGAAGGACCTGGATGGACCTGGGGTTGATGGGACTGGCAAGAGCAAAAGCAAGGAAGTAAAAGCTCCCCTCCCCTTCCCCCCATTTCCTAACACAAACCTCCCCCAGGAGTTCTGCTGCCTCAACTCTTCCTCTGAACTGTGCCAGATCCCTGACTTTAAGTAAAATTCACAGATCCCAGGATTTGGGGCATGACTAAAAAAAAAAAAAAAAGAAAACCAGGACTAAATCTGAAGTATCTGAAGTAGGACCCGGGAGAAGCGCCCACCGTACTCACTATGGACAGCTTCTCTGTGGTGGTGTACCGGGCGAGGATTTCTCCTCGTCGGTTGGCCCATGGCTCAAAATCCGATCCTACAATGGAGCCGTCATCTCGATCCCGTTTCTTTCTGGAGTTGTCCTAAGGAAAGGCAAGACAACCTCGTCAGCGGCAATCTTTAGTCTTTTCATAAAATGTATAGGCAAGATGGTGGCCGTGGTTGGTAGCCCACGTATGATATATTGAAAGGTGCTGAGAGTAGGCTCTGTCCTGTCCTCCCCCCACAAGGGTAACTATGTGAGGTGACTGGCCATGTTCCTTATGCTCAATAGGGAAACCCCGCTGTAAATGCACGTCAAAGCATCTTACAGACTGCAATGCTGTCTGTCAAGCAAACGTCAATAAAACTAAGGAAAAAGTACACGCAGAAGGCACCGTGCACCGTAGAACACAGATCTCCAAACGTTTGCTGCGATCAGCTTTGCCCGCTGCTGTGACAAACGGCCCATAAACACACCCAGAGCCACCGAGGCTCAGAAAGAATTGAGCAAAGGCAAAATGGCTGGAAATTCGTCTTCAACAATCAGCACAGGAAAAGGTTGAAGCATCTGACAGTGCTCAGCCCGTGAGGCTGTAGGGAGAGGGGCCCTTGGAGGCCACTGGGTGGCATACAAACAAGCTGGTGGTTGTCCTCAAAGCGTTAAGTACCCACTGCCTGAAGCCAGCGATGAGCTCCTAGGAAGTTGTCCTACAGATCCTGGGGTATCTGCACCCAGAGATATGTGTGTTCAAGGGGCAAGACGCCACTGTCAACACTAGCAAGCACGAGAAACAATCTCCTATGTGTACATGGGTGGAGAAGTGGCAAGTTAAAGCACATACTACCCATTCTTTAGAACACAACAGCCGCTCCAGATAACAAGGCTATCCTGTGCGTACATGGAAAGTTCCCCCAAGATACAGTGCCCAGCTTGAAGTCAAAAAGTTGCAGAAGTATGATTTTAACAAGTAAATAGATGTCTGCAACAGCAACACAGAATGGCGGTAAGTGTGGATTCCCAAACCTCATTGCTTATTCATCGTGGCTCTTACTCAGCAACTCTACCGTCCCTGTCGCCTCCCTTGTTAAGGTTCCTAATACCTCTCTGACAAGAGAGCGTGAGAACTAAAATTGGAGTGCACTCAAAAAATGCCTGCCAAGGGCCCTCCCTGGGTGAAAGCGCTGTAGCACAAAGCTCTCCACAGACACTGTAGCACAAGTTTGATCCCCAGCCAGGGAGCTGACCCACATGGCCTGGCAGACCTCTCCCGCCCCACCTGCTGCTCCCCTCAGCAGTGTTCTTTATCAGTTTGCCTGTTCTGCTTCCCACTCTGTCTGGTGAATCCTCTCACCACCCCTGTACCTCTGGCCTGTACCCCAGTTCTGTATGCATAAATAAATAAATCTTTTTTTTTTTAACCAACACAGTTGGCTGGCACTGTTATTGTTGTTGATATGTATTATGAGTATGAATGCAAATGCTCACATTTGTCGATGGTATGTATGACATAAATGAAACCAATAAACAAAGGACAAGGCTATAGAAGAATCCAGATTATGCGGAGAACAGAGTAAAGAGAAATGCTCACAAGGACATCATCTGCAATATCTAATTCTTTTACAGGAAGAATTAGTGATTACTTGTGCAGTGTCATAAAAATAAGTCCGAAAGGGCCCTCCCTGGTGGCGCAGCGGGTTAAAGCACAGCACTGAGAAGCTAAAGCCACTTCCGCATGAGTTCGATTCCCGCCTGCCCCGGTGGAGGCCACATGGCGTGGCAGACCTCTCCTGACCCGCCCGCTGCTCCCCTCAGCAGTGTACTTCGTCGATCTGCCTGTTCTGCTCCCCACTGTCTCTGGTGAATCCTCTCACTCTCCGCATCTCTGGCTTGTACCCCAGTTCTATGTGAATAAATAAATAAATCTTTAAAAAATAATAATAAGTCCCAAAGAAAGAATTCTAACAAGAGTGAAATTAAAATGAAGAATGTATTCTTGGATACTTAAAATAATCGGAAGAAGCTTCTGGGCTCTGCACCAGCCTCTCATGGGCTGCCCTCCCCCCCATACGCAGTATCCTACGAACATCTGGATTGTCTGAATTGTTACCACCACCATGCACTCTGGTGCAATTTAAAACCAGAAAGATGTAAACACCCATCCCTGTTCCTGGGGGATCGATCTCCAGCTGGACCACGCAGGCAAGTTACCATGACAGCTGCTGTGGCTGCAGGGTCGGCCGTGGCTGCAAACATGGACAGGGGGTCAGTCCCATCTAGGACGCTGCTCAGCGGGTCCACCACAGAGCTGGAGGACGAGGAGGATGTGGACGAAGTGCTTCCTTTCCGGCTCACTTTCTTTGTCTTTGACTCCGTGACCTGTGGGGGATTTATGGAGGGAAAATGCAATTGTTTTCCCAGAGAAGCACTTTTGTTTACACCTTCACATCAGCAACAAAGACATCCCATAGCCCTGACAAGCTCACTAACAGGTAAAAGTGGAAGGAGCGAGCTGGGGGATTTCAGTACACCAAAGCAGCCTCAAGGGTGAGAGGGAAATCGCCCAGGAATTTTAGGGGAAAAGAATCTCACCCTTGACAAAACTTACAGTTATGGGCTTCAGGGGGTGATAGTCCCCGAATTCCAGTGGAACAGCCTCCAACCGGCATGAAGCAAATTCTGCCTTGTAGTTCCTGTTTCTGGAATGCCTGGGGAACAGCAAGACCCAGACACCAATCAGCTCATGGAGATACTATCACATGTGACTTACCCAATGACCAGTTGTTTATAAATGAACACTATTTCTACCAAAAGCAAGGAAAAAATGCTAAATAAAAAGAACATTTTAAATCTGTTTCTGAGATATAGGGGAGAGTTCATTCACACCCCAAATAATTCACCACCACAGAGCACCCACGTGACAGGAAGCTGAAGCTCCTCACTGTTTAGTCCTCCGATCACAGGAGCCCTGACAGGCCCGTCCACCTTGGCATATACATCCCCTTGAGGAGCTCCTATTCATACTCCAAAACCCAACTGACGCATTCTCCGAGTACCACAGGGAGGCTGATCTTCCTTACTGCCGCGTCCAAATGCCATTTCTGAACATCCTACTAATCTGTGCGCCTGCTCCATCAGGCTATCAGCTCCCTGAGGCCAGAGTATGTCGAGGGCTCAGGGTAGAGGGCCTAGCACAGAGCAGGCCGAATGGCGACCATGTTACAGATGAGAAGAAGCAGGGGCACTGAGTAGCTCAGGAAAGCCGTTCTCCGGAATCGTCCAGACTCAGGGCTCACTCCCCCATTCTCTGCACACAGAACCCCAGATCCCGCGCCAACATCCCCCCCGAAGAACGGAACCGGGAACAGGAGTTTTATTTAGGAATGAAAGGGGAGGGGGCGTGGAAGGCACCGTGAAGGGGTTGCTGGGGAGAGAGCCAAGCGCCCATCTGCCAAGAGGGGGGAGCCCCTCTGGGCCTGGACAGCAGCGCGGGGTCCACTGGCCATACGCCTCGGAGTGCGATGGGGACCTCGACCAGATCCCAAGAGAGCCGTGCACACTCACACACCCCCAGTCGCGGAGAGGGAGACCCCCGGGACGACTAAGAACTGCCCCTCCCAGGGCGCCCGCCGATTCTGTCTTACCAGGGGAAGGCGGCCATCTTCGCAGTCACATGACCGAAGTCAGGGCCCGCCCGGCCCCGCCCCCACGCCCCAGGCCCCGCCCCGCCCCTACGTCACTGCCAGTCCCTCCGCCATGACTGTGCGGGGCAGCGCGGAAGGCGAGCGTGACGCTGGACGGTGCGGGGCGGCGGAGCTCCGGGGCCCCCCTGGCCTCGCCGGAGACCTGGCCGCCTGTCAAAGGGAGCGGTGGCTCTGGGCCTCGCGGGGGTTCGCCACCCACTCGCGCCCCCCTGGGCCAGGCACGTGCCGCGTCCCCCTCCCTGGTCCCCTCTTACTGGACCTAAACCGGGCGAGGAGGCCCTTTCACCCCCTGGACACAGCCTGGCGTTTCCGCGAAGGTCTGCTCTCCTTTGGATTGCAGAATGTGGGCCGTAGCGTTGCTCTTGTAAAACAGAACTCAGTACATTTTCTTAACAGCTACCACTCACTAAATGCTTACTGGGTATGGGGGCCTGGGCTGAGCACTTTGCATCGACATTTCATTTTCTTCTCACTGCTAAACTTTAAATACATGATCACTTGTCACTAAGCAACTGAAGGTTTAAGCGCCCTAGTCAGAACTAACCCTGATTCCCAAGCCAGTGACTATTAGTTTAAGACTGTTACTTGATCACAAGGCAGCACCAGATACTGACTTTTGTCTTTCCAAAGAGTTCAGGAAGGCACCTTTTTGGGAAAAGCCTGGAAAAGCCATGGATTGCACTCAACCCTCTGGTAGAATGAGGGTCTAGCGCCGGATCCTAGTTTCTTCACTTATGAAATTAGTTGAAGTGATGATTATAAAATGCCTGGCAATCGGCCAGCATTCTGCAGGGCATTAGGCCACAGACTGGCGCTGTGATTTTGCGGTTTTCACAACTTTTCATGGCAACATACTCTGCATCACACAGCGGTGCTTCTCACCTGGAGGTGTTCAAGTGCAAGGTATTTCAGGCCGAAGAGTCAGGGAGCCTGGGCTTCTGCATTTCTGACAGGTTCCCAAGGGGCCCAGCTGCTAGTTCCATGGGTTACAGACAGGACTATAGGAATTGTGGGTGGTGGAGGGGCCCAAGGGTGCTCCTGAACATATCCAGCCATAATCACTGGACCCTTGGTACTTCTCAGGCCTCGGACAGATCATGACTTAATCCTGATGCCGGTCACTAGAATTTATACAAGTGTGGGCAAGGGGTGTTCCAGACACAGGAGAAGCAAAGCCACATCTCAACCGCCTTGAGAAGCTGAAGAGTTGAAAGCCATAGAGAAACTGACCCAAAAGGAAAGAGAACATACTAAATTTTAAAAAGGCAACATTTTATTGTCAGTTATAATTCTGGTTAGACAATTTTGCCCTCAGAACTGTCTTGATCTTTTTTTTTTTTTTTTTTTTTTTTTTCTCCTGTTCTGTTTAGTCGTAAGAGCTGGACTCAGAGCTGTGCAAATTAGCAGCTTGGGCAGTTCACCCTTAGCATTCTCTCTCCTCCCCTGCGCCACACACTTTCAGCTGTTGATAAGCTAAGACATTTCCAGCTCTACCAAACTTCTGCCCTCTGAAAAGTCCAACTCATGATACTGGGCTCAGTCCTGGCAGAGGGGACATATTGAATAGTGGGGTATACACTTCATGGGAGTCTTAATGTTTCCTGTTTGGGCCAGATACTTTTCAAGGTCTATTCCTCAGCCATCCTTATCATTGGTAAGCACAAAAGATGAAACCAGATTTTCTTTAAGATGAAAAGTTTATTTCTCCTTCCATCTAGAAGCAAACTAGTGAAAATTAAAGTATAAAAATAAATACAATTTACATCAATGGAAATTCCACTCAAAATAAAAATAACAAAAATAATGCATATAAATAAAAATTCACTGAAAGCACAAAACAATGTCTGGCACTTATGAGAAAAGGCTGAGAACATTAAAAAATATGTAAAACACAAAAACTTTGTTATTTTTAAATTTAAAAAACACTCAAGTTTCTCATTCTTAATCTGAAACTAGGTCTAACTTTATCTAAAACATACCATTTGTTTTAGCCTATCTGCATTAGTGTACACAGAAGTCTATCTTTCATACTGGAAAAACCCACTATGACATGAGTAAGCTGCATCCTGAGTTTTCAGAATGATCAAGCACAACGTGTCATATTAACAAGATAACTGAGATACTTTGCCTACAAACACAAAAACTGGCAACACAATTTTCACCATCTTCTAATTTTCTGGTTCATTCATTCCGTAATTGATGCTTCTTAACAAAGAAAATCAAGTTTATACCCAGAGTAGATTATTATCTTGTCTACAGCTGGATGTAAAAGTTAAATTTTAAATGAGTGATCTATCCCTAAAGTCACAAAAGGATATTAAGAATATATACAGTCTGCATTTTCAAAATACCAGTATTTGTTTTAAATTCAAGTTAGAAAGAGTAAATGCACACAGTCCCAATTTTATGTGAGAAGCACAAAGCCCTTTTTGGAATTGCTGTGATAAATGAACAGTGACATTCTCTTTTATAAAATCATATTTCCTTGGTAACATTTTAAAAAATAAACATGTCAGTGATAACATCAGTGCCTCTTAAGTAATTCAGAATTTCAACTAAACAATATTATCCCAATTTGGAAATCTGAATTTATGGTATTATATAGCCCTTTATCTTCTCCTAAATCAAGCATGCCAGAAAAAGTAGACTATGATGAAACAAAATTATACAGACAAAATAGAAAACATAACAGCATGCAACATGTTACTGATTACAGCACTGGATGTAAAGATGCATTCCTATTCCATCCTGTTACATTCACAGAGATTGTGCTGTCTCCCCCATTTGCTACCCTCCAATCTAGTAGAAATATTTCTAAGAGTCCCCAGAAATATTTCTAAGATTTCGTTTACACTTCTGTAAACCAATAAGTTGGTAGGAGGAATGTACACTTGCAACCGTAATGGTGACCCCCAGATACTTCTGTGGTAAATTTTAGGTGGATCACAATCAGCAGGCAGTGCTTTATCCTCTGTGGTCATACTATTAACTCCAAGAACATGAAGATGAGAGAATAACCAGTTTTTCAAGTTATAAAACGAGGAGAAAACATTCTTCAGCAGTAATCTCCCCTTGAGTAGAATAGTATCTAATTTGTTTCTCAAATTCACCAGAGGTTGAAAACCGTATTTCAGAATTTATTTATAATTCAACATATCTTTTCAATGTTTTATAGAACCCCAAATGTTCCTCAAATTTACAAAAAGTTTCTCTGCAGATATCTGGGTACATTAAACAAACTTGTATAGGTTTAGCATGGAGATGAATCAATGACTGATACTAACTCTCTTTACCCAAAAATGGGATGTGTGGAAGGCGTCAGCCACTCTCAGCCAAACAGCCAGAGAACTGCTCAGTCCTCTGACTTCACCCATGGAACAGCCCACAGTTAAAGTCTTGGGCAGGACAAACACGCACGATACACACCCCCAACCTTTTATCCTAATGAATGTTGTCTTCTTAAATTGTCGCAACATTTGGCCGCTTTCTTTGGGTTTTTCCTGCATATACTCCTAAAAATAGAGCACAGTTAGCATTAATTTTTAATGTCAGTTTTCCTATGACACTGTTTAATAAGTGCTTACCAGGCCCTAAGGTTAGCAATATACATGATTATATTTAATCCTCAGATAAAGTAGTCCTCAGGGAAACACTGTTACAACTGTTTTACGAATAATAAAACAAAGACATAGCAAAGCTAGTCACCTGCCTAAGGGAAGACAGTAAGAAGCAGAGACTCTGGGAAGCCAATTCCACTCAGTTTTACTTAACTATTTCACTTGCTACTTTGCTTTAATTAGTACTTTCTAAATTTCACTATAATTTGAGTCAAGCACAAAATATCAAAGGAGCAAACTCATTTTAAAACATGTGAGATCCAAAATTGGAATGCAGTTTATAAAACTATAAACAATTTTAAATGCTCTGTAATTGTTAATACCTTAGAATTTACTTCAGTATCAGAGTATGATACTCTATCATAATAAAAATGAGCTTTCTGTAAATTGCTTAATAAAGGGTTTGTTCCCATGTATGTCAAATCAAAGCATTTTTTTTTTAAGCATAATTTTTGAAATACAATCCAAACCACTGACAATCTAAGCAAGAAAGAGTTATCTCTCAAGAGCAACTATGGACCTCTCCCTATGTTAAGACTACAGAATTTTAATCAGTCACATCCCAATGTCTCAGCTTATATTAAAACATAAAATTCTTAAGGTTTTTTTTTTTCCAATTGTCTAGATATGCACCTATATATTGATAAATCTTTAGGAAAACTTTGTTGTACTCCTTTACAATATAAACTGATTTTATGTGTCATTTCAAGTTTTCAGTTCATTTGTATAGTAATTATGTTCCAATGCAATTAAACTGCAACAGCTCTAAGTAAATGGCTTACAGTCATGAACTCCATTATTATGGACTGCACAGATTTCTTGTGCATCCTTTATACTGTTGAGTATTATCGCCGACTAGAAACAGTGGTTGCTATTTTGCTTATAGATTCACAGGGACAGAGTGGAGATGAAATGTATGAGAGAAGAACATGGAGGCAAGTAGGTAAGCGTGTGGCAGAGCAGCTCCAGCTCCTCAGTAATACACCAGCTGACTAGGGCTTGTCAAACATCTAACACTAACACAGGGAAAGCGTGAATGTCTTAAACTTGCACATAACCTCACAAGCCACTGACCAGGTATTTGGTCTGAGTTCTCCCATCAGCTCTCAACCCCGCAGATCTGACTACCTCTGGCAAAAGCATTCCCATGAGGCCACTCCTGTAGCTGGCACTCACAGTAGCTTCCAGAAGATGACCGTTTGTGTGGTCCTCCATGTACGGACATTTTTGTGGACACACGCAAAGGGTCAGCAAACATTTCCAAGTTAGGAGCAATACCTCCTCCCCTCTTTCAACCTCGGTGAACAAATGGTGATAGCATCAAGAATGTTCGCAGTTGCTTGTTCCCTTCTACTTTGGAGGAAATCACTTAGTGATAAAGTTCTAGAATATTAATGGGAAGGTTAGAATTGATTAAAGATTTATTCTCCACCATCTGGTGATTAATGTCTTTTAAATGTTTAGAGAATATAGTTAAAGCAAAGCATTTTGAAAGTACTTAATGGATCACATAACTTTTAGCAAGCTGATCAGTGTCTTAACAAAATATCTAAAAAAAAATGAAATATTAGCTTAAGGGTTTTGCATTAGCTCAACACTGAATTTGTCTTCTTGCCACCATAAATAGAATTTGAAAACACAATTTTCAGTTTAGCTCTGCAATATTCCTCAAATGATGAACATAAAGAAGGATTTGGCTCAAGTCTTATTGAGCAAAAGATTAATAAAGAAAAAAAGAAAACAAAATTTGCCCCCCCCCCGCCTCCCACCTGGCATATTCACATGTGATCTTGTGGTCAGAGGGGGGAATTTTTCATCCCTTTACGTGCAGATACAAAAATTGCCGGTGAGGCACTTCCCCAAGCTGAACAGACAGGCAGGCTGCGGCATCGGGTCATTATACTTTACTCACTTACAGCAAGGTTTTCTGAATTAGCCCATGTCATGCTACACGTTTCAGCTTAACAAATACAGTGTTTCCGTGAAACTGGCACAGAAATCCAAAGTGGGACCCGTTTTCCTAAGACCTCCTGACTGCACAAAACACGACCGCCACCGACCACGAGCAGCGCGACTGTGAATATGCAGATGTTATGGTGGCAAGGACAGGCAACCGCGCCCACCGTGGTCAGCAGGGGCAGCTCGTGCAGGACCGGCCAGTGAGCGGCGTCAGGGACTCACGCTACACACCTGCAACAGGCGCTCTGCTAGGCACTCTGCTCTGTGAAGACTTCTGTCTATTGTGCACAACCCCCTTCACTGATGTCTTAGGGGTTCTAATTGAATATAAAAAAATTAAGAAGTCACTTTCATTAAGGTCTAATGTTCAACATTCAAAGAAAGCAACCATTGGCATCCACTGTTCAAAGTGCAAATAAGCTTGAAAAGACTCTCAGTCCCATGCAAGCTGTGCTCTTCCTTCCACGAGAGACTATAGCCACGGCTCACGCTGTCTTGGAATCACTTGGGTGATGCTGAACTGACTATATGGATGTTTACAATGTTTAATGGATAAAATGGTATGAAATGAAAAGTAAAATCAAAAGTAAAACAAGCCAACATGAGATGACATTTAAAATATAATACACAACAGTACAGCAAAGGTTGATCTTTCAACAAAAACGTCAGAGTCTTGCTAGTGCTACAAAACATCGCATTTGAAAAAGATACCCTTTAAATTAAGTAAAAGAACACTGAATTATTTTTCCCTCAAGCTCATCTTGATTTCAACATTTTTATATGCCCAAGGTGTGGCATTCTTCTTACCCTTGTCTACTAAGAAGCCTGTGAACAGGTGCGTTCTGTCCTTGGTTTGGCTGAAGGACTCTGTTGGTAAAGCAAATAAAAAATTAATCTGAAAGAATGAGTTCCATTTTCCCCATTTTCTTGCAATTGTGAGAAGTGACAGCAGGGAGCGACACGGCAATGCACTGGCACGGCCTGTGGCCGCCAGCACAACAAACTGACGGAGGCACATTAACATGGCATTTATATTTTGCTCACCGCAAACCCAGATCTGAGGAATTTAGCAGAAAAGAGATGTCCAACATAGTATTAATCTTTGTGCTTTTAAAGAGTTTCTTTATGTGCTTTATAAAAGCCAACATTTCCTTTCAAACATCTGAGAAAAGAAACACTGCTCTTGGAAGGGCAGAAAACAGGTCAGAAACACGGGACTGGCTTCTAAGTTTTTAGGAAGCATCAGAATCCCTGGACTGTCGCATGAACTCAGGACACGGGGACACAAGTTTCTGCCAGAGGCGGCATGTCCTACACCTGGTCTATCTGTGACAGAGCACACGGCCAGTGTTAACGTGGACCCTGCCCCGGAGACCCTCAACTCAGCAGTGTGTCCCACTGCGGTAAAATAGAACAAAGTCAAGAAAAGGCTTGCAGTTCCCAAAGTTTTCTTCAACAATAAAAACAGCTTCTCACTAAAGTTAAGTAATTGTTCTCACCTTGCTTCAGAAGGATTTTGTTTAACCAGAAATTTCTTATTAGGCATTCCCATTTCAGCAGCTCTGACACAATGCAAAAACAAGGACACAATGTTTAGAAAGGGGAAAAAACATGCTTACAAATGTGACAGACGAGGACAGTAAGAAATCATCAAAAAGTAGGGCTACTCTGGGAGACCTGGAGTAGACTGCCTTCAAGAAAGAAGAGTTCTAATAAGGAACTGATTAGGATATTCTTTGTACTAAATTTTCAGGATATTAGACAAAATACACATTTAAAAGATACAAAATTAACACTGTGACATAGGATTAACTATCATTAAGATTATTTGGTTATTAATTGTACAAGCTTAATAGCTAACACACTGGTCTAAAAATAAACTTGAAATTTACCAGATTTTAATAAAATTCCTTGTAAAAAAGGAAAAATAGGTGAAGAGAGTCTAAAGTTCAAAAGAAAAGTAAATAAAAACAAAATCTCTTATCAGCTCAGCTACAGAAAATTAATTTCTTTATTTCCAATTTCAATAAAACTTACTTCATGAACTTCTTCCTATCAAGAGACTTCTGTGTTGCAGCTGAAAGGGCTATGCGTGGACTCTTCATTTTATCCTTTGAAATACAAAAGCAACACAAAGCCATAGCGCCACCGATCCCGCAAAGAATGTTCTCACACTCCATGGAGAAGTTTGCTCTCAGTGGCATCCTGAACTTTCATTTAGTCCTTCCTTGTATTAAAACATTCCAGTTTTTGAAAGCTAACATCCTTTTTTCCCAATGAAATAATATGAAATTTGCTTCTTTTTCTTTCACCAACCACACTAAGATCACTGATTCAAACCACAGATCTCCAGCCCTCTGGTATGTTTCAAATTAAAGTGGAGCCTGTCTCTGACTTCCCACACAGGAGGCAGTCTCGGGGATGCCTTGACTTGTGGATCTGATGCTAGATAGCATCAGTGCTCAATTGAATAGTAAGACGCCCAGCTGCTATGGGGAAACATCCAAGAGCTGGTGTTGGAAGTGTGTTGCGAGTGAAGTATGTTGAAAAATGACATCCATTGAAAAATGACACGTTACATACCATTTGTCTGAGCATTTTCTCTTTGCGAACTTCTCGATCATGATGCAGAATAGACATCCTTTCAGCTGCATCCATGACAAAGAATATGTCATGAATACCGTACAGGGCCGCTCGCAACTGGGTTCAAAAGAACAAAAGATTGTAACATTCTCAAAAGATGAGGTTCACTGAAAATGGCATATGCTTTTATTTAGAAAAAAGGATTCACGTTTTCACTGAAATCAATGTTCTGTGCTTAAATGAAGGGAAATAAGCAGAACATCTCCTTCTCCTAGAAGGCCCCAGGACGAGTCTGTTTACCTGTGCTAAGACTCTTTCCTGCAGAGAAGCATCCTGTGCTGAAACAGTGCCTCTCTTTAACGGCGCTTCCGACTGAAAACTTCTTATGAATTCCATGGTATCCTGAAAGAAGAAAGTTGCCTTCAAAAATCATTTTTCTAGAAGGGTGCAAAATCACTGAAGTTTCTTTTGCTCTTTTCTCCATCAAT
The DNA here is from genome assembly GCF_000260355.1 of Condylura cristata. Lineage (NCBI taxonomy): Eukaryota > Metazoa > Chordata > Mammalia > Eulipotyphla > Talpidae > Condylura > Condylura cristata. The sequence goes on from NW_004567133.1 coordinate 10,793,708, forward strand.
CCAGAATTACTGAGAACAGAAAACTATTATCAAAAGCCAAGCAGTACTCATTTTAAAGTGAAACAGAAATACATATACTTAACTTACATGTTTTTAAAAATAATCTGAATCAGCTGAAAGACATCTAAAGTTGCCTACAGTGACTAAAAATGATTGTCAGTTCAGCTATCACAAGATGAGAGAACCTGAGAGAAATGAAATACAGTGATTTACAACAATCTTCTTACTTTCACTGTTTGTCGAAGCTGCTTCAGTTTATCTGTCTGCATCAGTCTCCGAGTAAGAAATCCTTTTGCCACTGCTGTTATTTTATTAAACTTTGCTTGGACTTCTGGACTGAAAATCTACAAGCAATGAGACAGACACAATGTTTAAAGAATCTGAGCATTTATACTCAAGATGACTTTTCTAACATATTGCAATGAACTAAAATCATTACTTGGGCCCTCCCTGGTGGCGCAGCGGGTTAAAGCGCAGCACTAGGAA